>NC_045614.1:29572311-30172311 GCF_009829155.1 Mustela erminea | reverse complement strand
ATGAAAATTAGGTTCCCACAAAAAAGCTGTATGTGAATGTTCACAGCAGTTTTATTTGTAATAGCCTAAACAGAATCAGCCCAGATACCCTTCAGGTGAAAGGATAAACTTTAGCACATACATACTTGGACATATTATTTTATAGTAAGAAGAAACAATCCACTGACACATACAGTTTAGATGAATCCCCTGAATTTACACTGAATGAAAAAAGCCAATCCCTAAAGATTACATACTATAAAATTCTATTTATAGAACATTTTTGAAGTGGCCATCTTTTTTAGAAACAGAGGGCAGATTAGGCGTTTCCAGGAGTTAGGGATGGAAGTCAGAAAGAGGTGAGTATGTCATAAAAGGGAATCTTAACAGATCTTTCTGGTGTCTGAGCTGCTCAGTTCTCTGGACTGTGATGGTGGATACATGAATCCACACAGCTGATGAAATTGTTTTATACAATTTCATCATATACATAATACATATACATAATACACACATATACATAATACACACACAGGAAAGTATACATTAACCTCTGAACATCTGAATGAGATCAATGGATTGTATCAATGTTAATAGAACCTTAAAATACTGGAGTTTTATAAAATGTTGCAAACTGGGCAAAGTGAATAAGAGATTTCTCTTTATTATTTTGTATAACTGTTATGTGAATTTAAAATCTCAATAAAAATTTTAATTAACGGGGGTGCCTGGGTGGCTCAGTGGGTTAAAGCCTCTGCCTTCGGCTCAGGTCATGATCCCAGGGTTCTGGGATCGAGCCCCACATCAGGCTCTCTGCTCGGCAGGGAGCCTGCTTCCTCCTCTCTCTCTGCCTGCCTCTCTCCCTACTTGTGATCTCTGTCTGTCAAATAAATAAATAAAATCTTAAAAAAAAAAAAAAATTTAAATTAACGGGGGCGGGGGGGATGACATAGGTTGCTGACCAGGACAGATATATTACTTAAGTGTGGGGATCCTAAAAGGTAAATGGTATCACTTTTAAATGTATCAAAAGCAAGCCTAAAATAGTGATGGTTTTTATTCTGCTTTGTTTTTCCAAAATAGTGTTTTGAAAAGCGAAGGACAACTTTTTATGTGAAGGATCGCCTTTCCAACTGAGAGTTTGATAGAATACACCAAATGCAGAATAAATACAGAATACCAATAGAAATCACTTAGAGAACCAACTCCTGCTTATCTGCAGCAACAAGAGATAAGTAACACATAAAATCTAAATTACATCACTAAATCCCAAACTTCATTTTTATCAATTGTTTCAGCCCTTATTCATAATAAAACTTTGCCTTAAATTGCTACCATGAAGCCCAATAAACCGGTATTTGGGAACACAAAACTTGACTTCCTAAAATAAAATGACTTGCTGGTGATATTTTCAAAGTCAAAAGGAAGCCTACCCTGTCTTAAGATATGTGGATAATTGCTCCTCAGTTTATAAGGTCAAAATCCTACACATTTATATGCACGGCATGCGATTTTACAAGCTGGAAAACCTGAAGCAAATCATTAGCTGGACTGTAAACTTAATCACTGGCAAGATAGGCCAGCAGATCAAAGGAAGATTAAAAGGACAGGGAGAAAAGCATTTAAATATCCTTAGCTCTGTTGCTAAGTAGGAAGGAAGCATGGCTGGCTTGTAGAAAAGGATGTTAGTATCATCTTTCTGTGACCACTTCCTCTAAAGGATATTCCAAGAACTACCCTACATCAATCGCTTTGCAGATTCCTCAGCTCAAACCCAGACCTACTAAGACAGAGTATAAGAAAGAAAGAAAGAAAGAAAGAAAGAAAGAAAGACTAGCCACTGTAAACAAAATATCAAGTGACCTTATATACACCAAAGACTCAGAAACCATGATGAAATCCTGCGATACTCGGGACAGGCCTTGTAACACAGAATTATCCAGCCCAATACATCAGTCATGCTGAGGTCGAAGGTCACTCACATAGAGAAGACTTGGGTTGCGGGGTGAGAGGAATACTACATATTATAAAAACATGTGAGAATAAAAGTAATAACTTAGAACTCTTAAGGGGAACTGAATCCCTCCAAGGGCAAAGGATGATCTTAGTCCCTTTGTGCTCTTTAGTCTGATTCAACCCAAGTAAGATTTTGTGTGTGTGTGTGTGTAGTCACTATGCTTTAAGAGCGTCGAGGAGCCACAGTCGAGGTTGGAATCCCAGTTTTGCCACTTAATATCTCGCTGACATTTAACTAGGTAGTTACCTTTGGCAATTCTCGGTCTGTTATCTGTAAAGGGAGGGTGCCTAACTGTCCTTCCCTCTAAAAGCTATTAGGAAAATGAAGATCCATACGATGCAGCTATCTGAGCACTCAGCATAGACCCCACACAAGAAATGTGTTTTGTCACTGTTAATGGACTCTCTCCCACTCTCACTCCCATCTATTATTTCTCAACTGCCAATGGAGTGAACCACTTCTGCTTCTACATCTTTCTGGGGTTGAATTTGGCTACTTTGCAACTGATCCCTTCCCCTGTGGCATGAGATAAGAGCTGGGCATTTCTCATTAGTCTGTACACTAGGTGGCAGTTGCTTTCTTTGTGGATAACCTCCCAGCATCTTCATGGGTCACTTCTCTCATTCCACAAATACTCATAGAAGGTAAGACTTAACTATGCAGAAACCACCTTTCCCATGATCTAAGCAGTAGTTCACAAGACTGACGCCAAAGAAGTGTATGGCAGATATATGCTGTTAAGAGTTGTCTGTATAAACAAAATGTTTCCCTGAGCCCCTAGTCACACAAACCAGATACCTCAGCTTAGGAGCCTAAGTCCAGCCAACAAATATTTATTGCACACATTGAGAGCCTGGCTATGTTGGGTACTAAAAAGATAATGGTGAATTCATAGACACGGCTCCTTTAAGGTTTAGAAGAAAATTTTTGCACCCAAAGACTCCAATAGGTAAATAAATAGATAAAGGAAAAGCTTTCTGTTAAGGGAATATTACTGAATCTGCAAATGAATCTTTCTAGGGGGGCATCAAATCACAGAGGCAGCTGAACAAAGCAGTCAAGAATCCAAACACTCACCATCAATATAACTGAAGCACTTTGGGTCTTAGCTGCTCAGAGCGTTAATAACAGATAAAACAGTATCTACCTCGTGGGGTTCTCACGAAGATTAAATTAGTCATTACATACAATGCAGTCCAACAGGACCTGGTGCTCAGCTAATAGTGCTATTATTATCCTCACTAGTAAAGGAATTTGAAGGTTACAACCTCATGTCTTATAGTTCTTGAATCTTTAACGAGTCTAACCCTAGTATCTTTCAACAGCCTGCAGACTCACTCACTCTCTCCAAATATGCTACCTCCAAAAACTGTGACAAGGTCTTACATTTCCCACACTCAGAGCACTCCAATTAGAGCTCCCTCCCCAATGGTACATAGCTCCCAGCAGCAGTCCTCTGACCTTCATCCATCAAGATAACGGTCCAAATGCAATCACATCTGTTACATCCCTGTTAGAACCTGTGAGAAACTGGGAATGGAGGCTTTGAGCACATCAAGTTTGATACTCACTCTGTATTACACCTTCTCTTTCTTTGTTAGCCAGCCTAGATGCTTAAGGCCATCTTTTTAAAACTGAACAAAGAATGTCTGGTTCGTTATTTCAGTAACTGATACATGTAGATATTGATAACCCATTAGAGAAGTCCAGATACCTGCCTCAGTGTTAAAGTCACACCGTCTGGGTTGGGAACCTAGTTTCTACTACTTGAACTTCAGCTGGATGGACTAGAGAGCGTCCCTCAAGCTGAGATATGCTTTCTCATCTATAAAATGGAGATTGACAATAATACTAATGATATCACAAAGCTCTGGAGAATACTGACTGAAAATCATTTTATTTTTAAGATTTTATTTATTTATCTGATAGAGAGATCACAAGTAGGCAGGCAGAGAGAGAGAGGGAAGCAGGCTCCGCACCGAGCAGAGAGCTCGATGCGGGGCTCAATCCCAGGACCCTGAGGTCGTTACCTGAGCTGAAGGCAGAGGCTCAAACCACTGAGCCACCAGGCGCCCCTGAAAATCATTTTTTAAAATAGCACAATGCCTAGCACATTGTCGGCACTCAGAAGAACTGAAGCTATTACTACTTTCATAGGGACAGCCATGAAATTATTTTAAAAATCAGCTAAATCCATTCACACTGAAAAAGGATTACCAGTTTGTGTTAACAACTGAGTAAAAGCATACAACTGTTCTTCAAAAAGTGCCAACTTCCAGAAGGGCTGACATTTGTGGGGGTGAACATCTAACATCAACTATTGTCTATAAAACAAGATAACGACCATAATAAGTTAAAAGGTCAAGTAACAAATGTGTAACGAATCACACTGACCTTCCTAGAATCATCCCTTTAAGAACTTATATGATATACCCTTTTCCACAGTAAAAAAACAACCTCAGGTTATCTCTACTGCTCTCAGTGACTCCACGTGCTTTCCAGAAGGTAAATGTCTACAAAAGAGGGGCGGCTGGGTGGCTCAGTGGGTTAAAGCCTGGGCCTTCGGCTCAGGTCATGATCCCAGCGTCCTGGGATCGAGCCCCACATCGGGCTCTCTGCTGAATGGGGAGGCTGCTTCCTCCTCTCTCTCTTTCTCTCTCTGCCTACTTGTGATCTGTCTGTCAAATAAATAAATAAAATCTTTAAAAAAATAAATGTCTACATAAGAGTATTTTATGACCGAGAATTTTATTCTCTGGATCATATATCTGTTTTTCCACTATTAGGTGAACACCAGGTTGACTCACCAAAAAAAAAAAAAAGGTTGATTGAAGGAATTTTTAAAAATCTGCCGAGGTATTTTTCCACTGGTATACAACAATTAAATGGTTTGCACATTGATAACCTCCATAGAGACTCCTGTCATTCAGAGGATTCAGAAACAGGTCTCTCAGAGAGTAGATCTGAGCCTGCTGACCACAAACGCAGGGTGAGATGGAGGATGTTTAAAATTTTTTAAAGAGATAAAGCAGACACCTGAAACCAACACTTCCTACCCATGAAAACACGGAATTTTCAAGAGCCAGTGTAATGATTTTAAACTGGTCAGGGTTTATAAAAGTACATTCCTAATTCTAAAACAACGAGCAATCTTTTGAAACTGGTGAAAAGTAACAGGGTAAACACTGTGGGACAGATCCCATTTTCTCTCATATTGACATAAGCAAAGTCTTCTGTCAAAAACTCTGACTGTCAAAAGCCAATTTGTATACCAAATACCCCTTCTCAAACTTGAAAGCTGGAGAAGGAGACTTGGTTTCAACCCTCTGCATGTTTAGAACAAGGAGAGATGAAATGTAGTAACATCGCCTTCAAGGAACGCCTGTAATTTCATTGCTGCTAAAGCTTCCAGATGTCGTAGCTCGAAGACTAGAGTTATTGAGTTAGGACCTGGAAAGAAAATTGACAAAACCTGACTATGAAAGGGCAAGAAGAGGGGGAAGAAGGAGAAGAAGAAAAAGAGAAGGAGGGGGAGGGGAGGAGAGAAGGAGAAGGAAAGGAAGAAGAAAGAAAAACTTAAATACCTACCAATACTTTCATCACCCATCACCTTGTGTGCGAAAATGCAGGACTTGGTTAATACAAAAGACTAACATAGGTATTCACTGAGATGGGAGATAAGGAGAACCCAAAATCTGAAATGACAAGATCGTTTGCTAAATTGTTCCTGTAGTTAAATCTGACAATCCAGGTCACCTTAAATATCAAGCTATGGATTATCTTCCACCAAATAAATACCTTCAGAATAATAATGGAGTCTGATTTTCAGTTTGATCTTCAGACTGCAAAATGAATCATACTCTGCTACTAAAAAGAATGCAACAGCTGTCCCCATATCCCCTGCAGAAAAGCTTAAGTGGGAAAAACTGAAAATATCTTTTCTCAATAAGTATGAGAACACTTATGTGCAAAATCTCAAGATTTGGCCATCCCTTAGCAGAACACTTGCTAAATCAATTCCATGGGGTTCACAGAGAACCCTCCTGATCCTCCGTGTCTCTGACATGGATTTTTGTTTGCAGGTATGGCACTGTATTATAAGACTCCATTTTTAATTAAATCTAGATTATGAATGTGGGCCTGCTGCCGAAGTGACAAGGGAAATAAGCTAAATATTAAAATAACAAGAAGGAAATACACATGAAATCACATCTGCAGTTCATTATGGAAATAGTTTAGCTGGGCATGGCTGATTTCTGGGGCAGAGCGTGATGCCATCCCCCTAAGAATCGTCCACTTATTGGAAAATTCCATTTTAAGATGATATTAATTAACTTTAAGTAGACCGTAATGTCTAAATCAGCTAACAATTCAAATATATACACCAGAAATAAGAACCATGGCCTTTTGTGTGAGCAACGTAAAAGTACTGGTAGAACCAAGCAAACTTACAATGGCTAAAATTTTCACACACAGTGGGATATATAAATATTTCACTGTTGTGTTAAAATTTAACTTTCCTAATCAAGTTAGATATAATAGGGACATGTTCAAATGATACAGGAATTAGCCTGAAGGGGTCCCACTAGCCAAATCTGGGACAATCAATCTAACACCAAAATAAGGATTTTAGCCATTGAACAAAAGCAAGGACAGATGAGTTCTCATGATAAACATGTGAATAAACAATCAGGGGAAGAAAGAAAGTACTTCCTTCCAGTAGAATGCCAACTAATTGGGAGAAATCATTGTAAAGGAATCACAAAGTTAGAAAAACACCTTTTCTTAACTGTCACAGTATCATCAACAATCATCAATGCATGTTAAAACTAGTGGGTAAAGTTCTGATGAAAAAAAGGCAAATTTACCCAGATACACAGTATCATCCAACAAATCATTTATTAACAATAACCTGAGAATATAAGAGCTTCATGGTTGAGAAATCTGGTGGATACCAGATTTAATCTTCAGTTTTAAAAAAATATCACTTGAGGGGACACCTGAGTGGCTCAGTCAGTTATGCATCTGACTTCAGCTCCCTTCGTCATGGTCTCAGGGTCCTGGGATGAAGCCCTGTGTCTGGCTCTATGCTCACCATGAGTCTTGTCCCGCTGCTCCTCAACCCCCACCCCATTCATGCTCGCTCTCTCTCTCTCTCTCAAATAAATAAAATCTTAAAAATATATATATATATATATGTATATGTGTATATATATATATATATATATATATATATATATATATATATCCCTTGACATCCAATGTTTCCCACTTTGATGCACTGAGAAAAACACAATACCACCTATGATTTTTCCAGCTGAAAATGCATGACCTAAATCTAACCATAAGGAAAAATCAGAGAAACCTAATTTGAAGAACAGTGTGCAAAAAACAAAACAAAATAAAAGAAAAGCAAAAAAACAGCCTCTTCTCAAGATGCAAAGACATACTGAGGAACTGTTGCAGATTAAAAGACACTAAAAGAACATGATAGCCAACTCAGTGCATGATCCTGGATTGGAGAGATAACTGCCATAAAGGACATAATAAAAACAAACGGTGAAATCTGACTATGGAGTATGGATTTAGACAACAGTATCACACCAACATGGAATTTCCTGGTTCAGACAATTTACTTCTGCTATGTACCAAAATAACCTTTTTCTCAGGATATGGTGAAATATTTATTTATAAGTTATGGGGAATAATGTTTGAAACTTTATAAAACAAATATAGAGAAAAATGACTTAAAAATGGATGAGTTTGGATTAAAGACATAGTTTTGCACTATTTTTCCAACTGATCTTTGAAGTCTGAAATGATATAATAGATTTCCCAATGCACTAGTTACAGTGAACATAGAGAGTTACCCAAAAAACTCAAAGGGACAGAGAAAGGCATGAATACTTTAACTCAGTCATGAAACCACATATTTGAGTATCATCTGTATCTCAAGCTCTGTTTTTGTTTTTGTTTTTTTAAAACGTATCTCCCTTATTTGATATCACCTTAATTCACTTTGGTATTCTCCAGAACTCTCTGGGTGAATCTATAATATTGTTTCTATGACAAATTAGATTGAGTAATGTTCCTCTAATATCTTTGCATTTCCAGGAATGATACTTCAGCAATATTCAGGTAAGTATTCTATTAATTCTTGTTTAAGAGTAAAGAATATATGCAAAGATACTCTGAGGTCCTGTTTTTGGCCCTAAATAAATATGGATGATTTAACTGTCAGCTTTTTTTTCTCCACTTTTTTTCTTAGCTTACTGCAAGTCATTATCCATGATTAAAGCTTGTAATATATGGTTTAGAATTTGCACAACAGTAGTCCAACCATATAATGTGATTACTGTCCAAAGCTACCACACAGCAAACAAACCGTTAAAACAGCAACTCACATCCAAAGTTCCAAGAATTTCATTAATTTGGTAAATAAGTTTCCCTTATGGCATGTGTGGGCTTATTTTTTCCTAGCCTTAAGAAATCTGAAAACACTTCAACACTGGGGACATGACTGTAACTAGTGCATTGGGAAATCTCTAAGTGAGAAAATCTTCAAAGTTTTGCTGGACTCTTTTTTCTTAGCATGGTTTTTTCACTGTGTCTAGAGGTCTTGTTAAAATTGGTTTAATGGCTGTTGCTTAGGGTGAAGAAATGACTGCTGGGGGGTTAGCAATCACAGCAGAAGCTCATCCCATAGATTTGTTTTCGACTTTTCCTTTCTCTTCTCGGAAGGACTGAATTTGTTTTACCAGGCTGAAATGAGTATTTAATGATGGCACTTAAAAATATGATGCTAAGGTTATTTATATCTTAAAAATAGTATTTACAGATAATGTTTAAGTGGAAGACAATCAGAAAATTGGAACTGGAGAGTCTTTCCTCTTATTAGCAGAGCACACAAGATGCTTCATTGCTTTGCTTGATCGTCCATGAACACTGAACACTGTTTGACTTCATTCCTAATCAAAACTTCACTTTAAAAAAAAGAGAGAGAGAGAGAGAGAGAGAAAAGTCCAGTTCTCTTGCTGATCAATTCCCCAAAAGCAGAAAAATGCCACAACACTCAGAGTCTGTGAAGCAAACATGTAATCAATTGTTTACACTCAATTAAGCAGAAAATAAAACCCATCTATTTGGAAGAAGATTATCTATAAAACACAAATCTGCAAAGAAACGTAAAATGGAAGGATAGTTAAGGTAGCTCCAAATGATTGTGGGTCATGACTAACTAGGAAGCATTTTCCCCAGGAACATGTCTTGTGCTAAATAACCCTTCCCATCAACTTCCCCATTACCTGATTCAGGTGTTCTACCTTCCCCAGATGTCACCAGATGTCAATGTCCTTGAACACTATCCTAATTACTCCAAGTCACCCATCTTTGCAATGGTTTCTGTGTGATCTCAAATCAAAAATATTCAACAAAACAAAAACACCATTCCCCATAACAAGGCATAAAGAATACAGAAAAATAAGTGAACTATTAGGTAGTCATTCAACATAACATTAAGATTTGGAAATTCAAAGCGGTAATGCTTACTTTCATATGTATCCTCAAATGGCCTGGAAGGAAATAGTTCCATACTCTATCCCTTATAAAAGGGAAGTAATAATTAATCCATTTTAATTCCTTCATCCAGTTCTTTCCCACGGAAGGAGATGGGCTTTCTGATTTCGAACAACTGAAAAGAGGACCTAGTAGGTAGAGGGATATATCTTTTTTTTTTTTTTAAAGATTTTATTTATTTATTTGACAGAGAGAGATCACAAGTAGGCAGAGAGGCAGGCAGAGAGAGAGAGAGAGGAGGAAGCAGGCTCCCTGCTGAGCAGAAAGCCTGATGCGGGACTCGATCCCAGGACCCTGAGATCATGACCTGAGCCAAAGGCAGCGGCTTAACCCACTGAGCCACCCAGGCGCCCGGTAGAGGGATATATCTTAACAGGTTTTCTGGTGATAGCTTGTCTATAACAAGTCCTCTCTCTCTCTCTCTAACTGGTATGCAACCTCCACCTGCAGGGTAGTCTTCTAGCCATCTAACTGCTTTTGATCTACCTTGCATGCCCCATCTACCCATGCACAGGTCCCAAGACTTGGACTCAAGAAAAGAAGAATAAAGATGGTCCACTTGTAGATCTAATAAGTGCTGTACAATTCAGCATTACCAATGATGAAATGGATAGCTTGATCTGATGCGTGGTTTTTCCCTCCCAATTAATGGACATTCACTGGGGGACAAACAAAGGATAATAAAATCGCATATACACCATAGCTTCTGCATAAAACAATTTGAACATGCACATACAGAAAAAGAAACTAGGAGAGAACATAGCAATAACACCTAGTTCTTGATGGTGGAGAATGGGTAATAATTTTTGTTTCTGTAGGCTTAAGTATATTTTCCAAATATCCCACAGTATTCAAAAGAAATCCACACAGGTGAGTTTTTTTTGTTTGTTTGTTTGTTTGTTTGTTTGACTGTTTTGGGTGGTGGGGGTGGAAGGGTTTGAAACAGTACAGCAAATTTGAGATTTATAGGAAAAACTCAGAACAAATTTTGCCCAGTGTCTGATTCTAAGCAAAACTGTCACAGTTTACCCTGTTAGATGATCTATGAAATTCACAAATTGGTTGAAAAGACAGCAAAAACTCCACCTCTACACCTCATCTACTTGTATTTTCATAAAAGAGCATGGTTTTCAAATTGGCAGAGTAAAATAAATGACATTTTGCTCTAGCCAACAATGAAAGCAAACACTACATGTCAACATTATTTACTGACTACAAACGCAGGACAGATCTATATGCGGTTCTGGGCATAGGAGCAGGTATTCTGATTAAACTTGAAGCATCCCACTTTCCCTGACTCTAACCATGTTCTTCCTCTGGGGTTTTCATTTGCTAGGGGCATTTTAAATCTGTCAGGAATCAAATTTGAAGATCACTCCCCTAGAGTTTAGTAGAAGTGGCATGTGAAAACCTTTAAGCCCCATGTAGCCTTGTATAGGGACCTGCTTCTTTAAATCAAAAAGCGATGAGGATCTTCAAAGATAAAACGTTTATGCCTTAAAAGAGAATTCCAACTTTTCTATTAAAAACTCTTTCATTTTTATTCTAATAATAATTGGGCACTCCTCACTTCTTCAAACCTATCAAAGTATTGTTAGTTCTAAAGCCTTGGGCAAACTGTTCTCTCTGCCAATAACACCACCCTATCTCAACAACCAAGAAAATCTCAAGTCTTCACACCTTTTTGTGGTTAGGGTTAAATGAAATCCTGAGAAGACCTTCAGCAACTTCTACTCAAGCAGATCAACTGTCTCAATCTTCTTTCCTCCAGAGGACTTTACACAATTTCTAACCAGTGAACGAATATGTTTCTTACCTTTTGCAGACTACACTGCCCACGAGACTAGGCTCGAAGCTCCAGAAATGCAGCCCAACATCTCAGACAACCTCAGTACTCATTACAGCTCACTGATACACTGTGTGTTTCATACAAAGTGAATGAGAACCTACTTTAACTCAATTAATAAATCCCTATTCTGTCTCCTATGGCATTCGAGTGCAGTAACATAAATATCAGTTTCAGGACCATACAGGTAAGTCTCAAAAGGTAAGTCAAGGGGCGCCTGGCTGGCTCAGTGGGTTAAATCCTCTGCCTTTGGCTCAGGTCATGATCCCAGGGTCCTGGGATCGAGCCCCGCATCGGGCTCTCCGCTCAGCGGGGAGTCTGCTTCTCCCTCTCCCTCTGCCTGCCTCTCTGCCTACTTGTAATCTCTGTCAAATAATAAAATCTTTAAAAAACATATATATATATATATATATATATATATATATATGTTTTTTAAAAAAGGTAAGTCAAGAGGAAAAACAATGGGAAACATCCAAAACAATGTATTAGAGATGACAGGACGGAAAAGGCTAAAATGTCCCAAAGATAGCACACTTTTTTTGTTGTCTTCCACCATTTTGTTTTTATTTTTTAGTTTTTAAAAGACTTTATTTATTTATTTGAGCGGTGGTTGAGGGGAGGAAGCATGAGCAGGGGGAGGAGCAGAGAAAGAAGTAGCCTCCCCACTCAGTAGGGTGCCTGATGCTGGACTCCAACCCAGGCCCCTGGGATCGTGACCTGAGCCAAAGGCAGACACTTAACCAACTAAGCCACTCAGGCATCCCTGTCTTCCACCATTTTAATCACCAAAAACTTATAAGTGAAGACAAGAATATAACTAAGGAGGGGGCGCCTGGACGGATCAGTTGCTTAAGAGTCTGCCTTTGGCTCGGGTCATGATCCCAGGGTCCTGGGACCAAGCCCTGCATCAGGCTCCCTGCTCAGAGGGCGTCTGCTTCTTCCTCTCCCTCTGCTGCTCCCCCTGCTTGTGCATTCTCACTTGCTCTGTCAAATAAATAAATAAAATCTTAAAAAAAAAAAAAAGAAAAGAAAAGGTGGAAGAACGTGGTCAAAAGGCAAAAATTTCCAGTTATAGGAGAAATAAGTCCTAGGGCCATCATGTACAACACTGCTGAGTGCTATACAGGGAAGCTGTTAAGAGAATAGATCCTAAGTTCAAGGAAAATAATATATCTCTATATGGTTGTTTTTGGATCTGGATAAGATGATGGGTATTAACTAAACCTTATGTGGTAACCACTGCATGGTATGGGTAAGACAAATCATTATGTTGTACAACCTACTCTTAGAGCTGTTTTTGTCAATTTTATCTCAATAAAACTGGGAAACTATACACACACACACACACACACACACACACACACGCATACTAAAATGCAAAGAAAAAAAAGAAAAGAATGTAACAAGAGAAGTACTTCAACCTATTAAAAACTATTCTAAAACTTATGACATTCATTTTTTTTAATTTTTTATTTTTTATAAACATATATTTTTATCCCCAGGGATACAGGTCTGTGAATCGCCAGGTTTACACACTTCACAGCACTCACCAAAGCACATATCCTCCCCAATGTCCATAACCCCACCCCCCTTCTCCCAACGCCCCTCCCCCCAGCAACCCTCAGTTTGTTTTGTGAGATTAAGAGTCACTTATGGTTTGTCTCCCTCCCAATCCCATCTTGTTTCATTGATTCTTCTCCTACCCACTTAAGCCCCCATGTTGCATCACCACTTCCTCATATCAGGGAGATCATATGATAGTTGTCTCTCTCCGCTTGACTTATTTCGCTAAGCATGATACGCTCTAGTTCCATCCATGTTGTCGCAAATGGTAAGATTTCATTTCTTTTGATGGCTGCATAGTATTCCATTGTGTATATATACCACCTCTTCTTTATCCATTCATCTGTTGATGGACATCTAGGTTCTTTCCACAGTTTGGCTATTGTGGACATTGCTGCTATAAACATTCGGGTGCACGTGCCACCTTGGATCACTATGTTTGTATCTTTAGGGTAAATACTCAGTAGTGCAATTGCTGGGTCATAGGGCAGTTCTATTTTCAACGTTTTGAGGAACCTCCATACTGTTTTCCAGAGTGGTTGCACCAGCTTGCATTCCCACCAAAAGTGTAGGAGGGTTCCCCTTTCTCCGCATCCTCGCCAGCATCTGTCATTTCCTGACTTGTTGATTTTAGCCATTCTGACTGGTGTGAGGTGGTATCTCATTGTGGTTTTGATTTGTATTTCCCTGATGCCGAGTGATATGGAGCACTTTTTCATGTGTCTGTTGGCCATCTGGATGTCTTCTTTGCAGAAATGTCTGTTCATGTCCTCTGCCCATTTCTTGATTGGATTATTTGTTCTTTGGGTGTTGAGTTTGCTAAGTTCTTTATAGATTTTGGACACTAGTCCTTTATCTGATATGTCGTTAGCAAATATCTTCTCCCATTCTGTCAGTTGTCTTTTGGTTTTGTTAACTGTTTCCTTTGCTGTGCAGAAGCTTTTGATCTTGTTGAAATCCCAATAGTTCATTTTTGCCCTTGCTTCCCTTGCCTTTGGCGATGTTCCTAGGAAGATGTTGCTGCGGCTGAGGTCAAAGAGGTTGCTGCCTGTGTTCTCCTCAAGGATTTTGAGGGATTCCTTTCACATGTTGAGGTCCTTCATCCATTTTGAGTCTATTTTCGTGTGTGGTGTAAGGAAATGGTCCAATTTCATTTTTCTGCATGTGGCTGTCCAATTTTCCCAACACCATTTATTGAAGAGGCTGTCTTTTTTCCATTGGACATTCTTTCCTGCTTTGTCGAAGATTAGTTGACCATAGAGTTGAGGGTCTATTTCTGGGCTCTCTATTCTGTTCCATTGATCTATGTGTCTGTTTTTGTGCCAGTACCATGCTGTCTTGATGATGACAGCTTTGTAATAGAGCTTGAAGTCCGGAATTGTGATGCCACCAACTTTGGCTTTCTTTTTCAATATCCCTTTGGCTATTAGAGGTCTTTTCTGGTTCCATATAAATTTTAGAATGATTTGTTCCATTTCTTTGAAAAAGATGGATGGTACTTTGATAGGAATTGCATTAAATGTGTAGATTGCTTTAGGTAGCATAGACATTTTCTATGACATTCATTTTTATATTAATCTCACTCTGGCCATGTTTTAGATCCTAACCCTCGAAGACTCTAGTTTTTGTCCCCATAGATTTATTACAAACTCTTCCATTTCCCATGAGCTACCTTGGTTCTTTTTCTGGAACACTGGGAGTTTTGAATTACTCACTGAGAAATATCATTTTAGAAGTATTGTAAAAGGACACTCTAGTAGGAGAGATCATACTGAAATCAGGAAAAGATTTCCAAATGACTGGACTTTTGTACTTTGTATGCCTTGTGGAATGGGCTGGAGTGCCCCAGGTGAAGAACTACAGGGAAGGGCCGACAGGAACCAGGAACAAAAGGACCCTTGCCAATACATAAGAGAGACAAAGAACCTGATATAGGAATGAGCACAGAAACTGAAGGGTTGTTTGGTTAGAAGACAGGAATGTAGTTCAATATGTCAATTTTATAACATTTTCCTTTTCTTCCCCAAGGTTTTATTACCTTGACAGTGAGAATCTTTTAAAAATTTTTAAATCCCCAAGAAGGATATATATAACTTCATGGCCCAGCCTCAAACTCTGTCCATATAAATTGCCACAGCATTCAACTACAGGTGACCACCTACAGACACCAGCATACAGACACTGAATTTGAGAAATTCAGAACATTGGAGTTGAAGGTTATAAAGTGATTTCTGTCTTCTAAAAAGAAGACTGGCATTAAGGTGACCATCAAGCAGGTCCCAGAATTGCCCAGCCAAGATGGCAGAGCCTCAAGAGGGCAACAGAGGAAATGCAAAAGGGAGGGTAAATACCGAGAGACTGTGGAGGAAGAACCACAGGAGACCGGGCCACTCATGTAATCAGCAAACATTTGCTGTGTGTCTACTTTCTTTAGGGACATGCATGACACAGAAATAGACAAAAGCAATAGACAAAATAGACAAAAAGCACCGAGGTGGCTCAGTCAATTAATCGAACAACTCTTGATTTTTGGCTCAGGGCATATCTCAGGGTTGTGAGATCGAAAGATGTACTCAGCAGGGAATCTCTCCCTCTCCCTCCGCTCCTACCCATGCTCATGATCTCTCTCTGTCTCTCTCTAAAATAAATAAATGAAATCTTTAAATAAATAAATAAATAAATGGGGAGGGGGGAAAAAGCAAGTATGAAAACTGGTGCTCAGGAGTACACAATCCTGCAGGAAAGACAGAGAAATGAACAGGGGATTGCAACACAGTGTAACAAGTGTTCTGAATCCAGCGAGGAACACTCTAAAAATTAGGATGTCAAGTAGCATGAGGCAGATGATACCTAGAAGCATAAATCTATGACTTGTGAATTTTGACATTCATGGGAGTATGTGGGACTTCCAAACTTCTCTGGAAAAGTACAGGTAAGTGAAATTGCACACTCCTTAAGAACACTTCCTTAAGAATACCTCATACTGACTGTGTCACCGAGATAGGACCAAGCCAAATCCTCATGACCAAGAGCAACAACCCGTCTATCCAATGCAATTAGGAGTAACTCCCCAGTAAGTGCATTAATGTAACTTCAAAGTATGTCATATCAGAACAGCACAGTTTCCAGGATATTCTAGTTATCCAAAGGGTATAAACCTATTTTAACAACCCAGTCATGCAGAAAGTAAATCCATCTGAGCAAGCCATTCAGTTCAGGGGAGACAGCTTTCCAACTAGTCACTAGTACTGTGTACACAGCCCATGTAGTTCACTGACCCCAATGTCTGAGTTATTCAGATATTCTTTAATTACGTTTCAAAATGCCAAATGATTTTTCCATTTGGAAAACTGTTCCCACCTTATGTTCTCAGGATATTGAAGATTTGGCAAGTACGTTACTGAGAAGGAAGGAAGGACAGTCCCAGTCCTATTGTGATGTAACAAAGGCCCAAACCACAAAGCTCTTACCCTCTGCGTGAGACTTCAAGAGGAAAGCAACAGGTCTGGTATATGTGTGTGTTCAGCGGTGCAGTGATTGAGGGTGGGGCCAGGAGGCCGTAGGAAGGAGGTCACAAGAGAGCATACCGTGAAAGGTGATTCACACTTTGAAATAAACATGTATTTCAAGGGAGTTATAGGAATGTTTAGAAATAGCCTGTACAAAACAATTTCAGAAATAAACACACTAACAAACAATCCAATCTATTGTGATGGTTATACCCTGTCTCTAAGTTCTATCCTGCTACATACTTGGTCTGCATTTACTCTCATGAGTCCTGTGAGAAAGGTTATAAATAAAATCCATTTTACAAATAAATCATGAAGGAGTTAAATACATAATTCCCTAAAGTAGATGCATCATCAGGAAAACCTAGTAAATACTCCTAGATATGTACTGAAGAATAAAAAGATATAACCAAACTAAAGTAGAGTCAGTGGTTCTTGACCAGGGCCAATTTTGACACCCCCGTAGTCCCCTGGACATCTGCAATGTCTAGGAACATTTTTGATTGTCACAACATGAGGAGGGAAGTGACAATGGCATCTGTTGGATAGAAACCAGAAATGCTGCTCAACATCCCACAACCATATAGGACGCTTCATATACACATCAGTGAATTACGTTGCCCAAAATGTTATGGTGCCAAATTTGAGAAACACTATTGTAGAAGAACGTGGATTTCCGATGACTATCAAAGCTAGTGTTTTTCTGCATGTGTCCCATGGTCCTTAAGTGGCCCTATTTAAGGAATGAAAAAGAAGCTAAGAGGACAGGGGTGAAACTAAGATTATCACTTCATGTCTATATACTGAAGGTAGGGGATAAGGAGGCATGATATGAAAGAGTATTGGAGTGAAGTGTTCTGTACCTAAAAATAATAAATCCAGCCAACTCTGTATTTCTAAGAAAAATACCTAGAACTTTCCTTTGAAGAAAGGAGCTATCACTTTTACTATCATTGATTTCTTCCCTGTTCTGTGAAAGAGCCAGAAAAATACCACTATAAAATGATATGACAAGGACACAAATGATACGATAAGGATGCCAAGAAGATAACAAATGAATCAAACAGGCCAAATGAAGACAAGAGGGAGTGGTAGGGACTGTGGCAAAGAAAGATAGCATGCTTTGTCAAAAGCAGTCAATGGCTACACAGTCTAACCTGTTAACATGAAAGAAACATCAACCCAGTGGAAATCTCTTGGTATAAAGAGACTGAAAATCACTCTTACTCCAACTTGCACCTTCTGGCCACTGCCTGGATGCTAGCCAACACATCACTGTGTCCAAAGGACAAGTAATAGCAACCATTAACATGTATGTTCCTTCTTTCTTCATTCATATACCAAGACTCTTGGCTAAGACATCAGCTAAGAGCTGATTCTTCAAGCTCTTCCTCACATTACATGGTTTCAGACCTTCTCACCATGCCACATGCCAGTCTCTGAATGCACCTGAAAACAGGAATTCTAGGAAAGGTGGTGGGGAGGAAATAAACAGTCTAAACAAATTTTACATCTAATTTGTTAATTAGATTGTTAATTTGTCTGCAAGCAACCAGACTCTCAGTTTCTTACAAACTGCTATTTCTCCAGAACATCCATTATGCCTGGTATCGGTGAGTACTCATTAAATACTTGGTGAATAAGTGATTTAAGTTACGCACTTGCCTGATGTGACTATTTAATAGAGCCAAAGACTGTGGAGTTCTTTTTTACACTATGATGCAAGGAAGAGGCACAGAAAACAATCTGCCACTGGAACCATCACTGAGTTTTCATGTGACCACATAACAAGCCAAATTAAGAAAAAGGGTAGTATGCTGCAGTAGAAATGATCACTGGTTTAGTCTTCCCCATACTCAACTATAAAATGAAATTCAGTTTGTTTCATTACAATATAAAGGCTTACAAAGCACCAAGTAAGGTTATATACACAGTCCAAGAAGAAGAAATACACCTGAAAATACATTAAGAGGCCAAGGATGTCCACTCTCACTAGCTCCATTCAACACTGTACTGGAGGTTCTAGCCAAAGCAATTAGGCAAGAAAAAGAAAAGTCACCCAGGTTGGAAAGAATAAGTAAAGCTATCTCCAATTCCAGATGACATGATCTTATATATAAAAAATTCTAACAACAACCACCAAAAACTAAACAGAGTTAATGAAAGAATTTAGCAAACTTACAGGACTACAAGACACAGATCAATAAATAGAACTCAGTGTTTTTCTATATACTAGCAATGAACAATCCAAAGGTGAAATTGAAGAAACGATTCCAGTTAAAACAACTTCAAAAAGAATAAGCACACGAAGATACCCCATTCTCCAACCCCAAAGCTGTCGAAAACTCCACTGTGATTTACAAACATGGGGAAATGTCAAGTCACAAATTAAACGGGCATGCAAAGGAAGAAAACTGGTATTCACATTTTATATTTCCTTCCATGACTCAGCAATAAACAATTAGAAAAATCCAAAACAAAGATGAAGAAATTAAATCCTACTGATGCCCAACTCACTCAACGAAGGCTCTGCAGGGCAAATGGGCTTGTCAGGTCTTCAGAAATTAATTTCTTTCCATGTGATTGGGCAAATTCCCCAATATTCATAAAAGGCTCCATCAATAAAACTGAAAATGTTAAGTGATTCAGTGAGTTTTGGTGATAAAGGCCAAAATATGAGGAACAATTCAGATACCCTGACAATTCTAGTGAAAATTATCTCCTACACAAAGCCCCAAATTTAACAACAGAGATCTCAGGAAGTACTTCTCTCACTTAATAAGCCTTGGCAGCATTTCAAATTAAATACTCTATTGTGCAAGGAGCTCATTATGTTAAGATTAAACCCAAAGAATGATAGGGACATTTACTGTACTCTCGGTAATTATGCCAGCCTTCTATATTTGAGAACACAACTTGTTCTCCCTAATTCTGAAAGGTGTCACCACTAACACAATAAATTCCACAACATGAACAGCTTGTTTGGAGTTTAAATATTTGGGAATCAAAGAGATATTTTCCATACCCAGCTGGTATTCACTTTAACTTTTCTCCCTGTTTTTGCCATCATTTTCATTATATCAGTCCCAATGCCTCAGAAATGCCTATATGTAAACATATTAGCATCCCACACACACATTTCTGATGTGAATCTAAACCACTACTGCTTTTTCTACCAAGGCCTGCACACAACTCCTGAAGTTTATCCTCCTTAGTGTATTTTTATGAACTACTCAAATATGAAAAATTTTTGAGAACTGTTTACTCAGCTGTTTCCCCCTTTCTGGTCTCCTGATAAACTACAGAACAACCAAATCTAGGCACCTGTGTGGCTTCACTGTGGTTTACTTATTAACCCCCTGCCGGGAGCCTAAGCATTATAGCAGAGTTTAAAAACACAAAATTAACTTCTGAAGGCCAGGCCAGCATTCGCATACACTTCTCTCCTGCTGTACAGCATTCGGTCTTCTCAGTACTTAGAAATAAATATCCAAATACAAAGTCACACATCTAAGTTCCCTGCAGGTCCACATTGGTCTAAAAATTCAATAAAAGCTGGAAACCACAGATTTAAACATGACTTTGCTTCTTTGCAGATTAAATGTAAAACGTTATTATATTTGGACTCAGACATTTGGTGTCTAGGAAGTTACACTGTAGATACAAAATAATTAAAAAGGAAAGCAAAGATTGCACAAGGCAAAAAGACTCCACACTCTCTCTGGTACAAAAATATAGGCCTCAATTAAAAGCTACATAACTTTAAAAAAAAAAAAAAAAAGGAATGCAATGAGAGATGTTAACACTTGATGAATGAAATCTGGAAGACAGATGAAATTTCCATAAATAAGTAGATGAATGAATACATCAGAGAGGATCCAAAATAATAAAATTTTATAGCAGATAAGGCAGAAATACATGAATACATGTACTGAAGAAAGGCCTGAGTTACTATTAGATGGGGGAGGGAGTGTCAATTATCAAAAGGCTCATACAGCAGGATCCCATTCTGCTTTATACATATTCCACAAACTCAGGTACTCGGTGAAATAGAAATCCTGGAAATGTCTGCACCTAACTTTTCACAATAGAAGGTAGCACAGAGGTAACGTCAGGGGAAGTGGAGAAAGCAATGGAGAAGAATACTCATCGCTGCTTTATATAATGCCAAGTACTAACATGAAAAAGTTTAACGTATCCTCTCAATTTAAAAAATAAATTTGCTGGGCGCCTGGGTGGCTCAGTGGGCTGGGCCTCTGCCTTCAGCTCAGGTCATGATCTCAGAGTCCTGGGATGGAGCCCCACATCGGATTCTCTGCTTGGAAGGGAGCCTGCTTCCTCCTCTCTCTCTGCCTGCCTCTCTGCCTACTTATGATTTCGCTCTCACTGTCAAATAAATAAATAAAATCTTTTTAAAACTAATTAATTAATTAATTTTCCATTTAATATTTGCAACAGATAGTTCCATGTTTTTGTGATTCATAGCATACCCTTGTGGACTATTTATGGGAAGTGCTATTTAAATTGCTACCTCGATGAGGGAACAAGAGAAAATGTTTAACTTAGTTTGGTCACACATACTAATTACTGCTTCTTTAAAAAACAAATTTGTACTGAAAAAATTGCAGAATTACAGAAAAGTTCCAAAAATAGCACAGTTTCCATATAGCCCACACTCAGCTTCCCTTAATGCTAACATCTTACATAACCATAATACAATGATCAAAACCAGGAAGTTAATATTGTTATAATACTATTATCTCAACAACAGACATTATTTCAATTGTACCAGGTTTTCCCTTAATATCTTCTTCTAGTTCCCAATACCATATTGAACTAATTTCTCCTTAGCCTCCTCCCATCTGTGACAGTTTGTAAGTCTTCCCGGTCTTGACAAAAATGCCTTCATTAGTTACTATAGAAGGTTTGGGGTTTCTGATGTTATCCTAAGATTGGAATGAGATCATGCACTTTTGGCAAGAAGACCAAATAAGTAATGTCGTGTTCTTCTTAATGACTGATTTTTTTTTTTAAGATTTTATTTATTTCTTTGACAGATCAGAAGTAGGCAGAGTCAGGCGGGGGTGAGGGGGGAAGCAGGCTCCTCGGTGAGCAGAGAGCCAGATGCGGGACTCGATCCCAGGACCCTGGGATCATGACCTGAGCCAAAGGCAGAGGCTTTAACCCACTGAGCCACCCAGGCACCCCAAATGACTGATTTTAATTGTAAAAATCTTTTATTGGCATAAGGTTAACAAAAACGAAAAATTTGGGGGAGCCTGGGTGGCTCAGTCACTTGAGTCTGAGTTATTCAGACTCGGTTTTGGCTCAGATCATGATCTCTGGGTTGTGAGATCAAGTCCCACGTCTAGGCTCTATGCTCAGTAGGGAATCTGGTAGAGATTCTCTTTCTCCTTCTCCCTCTGCTCCTCCCCGCACCCAAAGGCACTCTCTCACTCTCTCTCAAATAAATAAATAAAATAAAATAAATTTAAAAAGAATGAAAAATTTCAAGCATTACTTAAAATGCCCTTTTTTATTCATTAAAAAAAAATCTGCTTTTAGTTGAACACGATTAAGACTTTTTTAAAATAGGGATTGGATTTCAATTATAAGGTTTCCCCACTGCCAGTTATGTCTCTCACTGTAGGTTCTTATCAAAGTGGGTCAAGAATGAAATAGAATCTGGCCTATCCTTCATCTTGATTCTAGGCAGAGGGTAGAAGTAAAAACCAATTCAACCATCTCAGCAAGGTCTGTCCTCCAGTTACATTGCTGTGAGAAACGATGGCACTTTTCAAAGTAAGAATAGAAGGTCCTCAGTGAAGGCATGAAGCCAGTCTATAAACTCGCATCTGTGTGTGTCCGTGTCCATGTGCGCGTGCGCAGCGGAGGCACGGCTCCAAGCCGACAGCCCTCCATCTGATGGATGTCTGAATCACTCGCTATCCAAGTCCCAAAATATAAACAGAGAGCAAACAGCTCTTTCAAGCCACTAGGTAACCTCCACTTTGAACAATTCCTAGTTCCCCTTATCTAGAAAGACGAGTTTACAGATTCATCAGGTAGCCTGTATAATTAACATTAAAAACATTATGATTCCTTTAAAAAGAGGATCCTCTTTCCCCCCAAAGCCTTCTGCCTTGCAGATGGGATTAAAGTGCTGTGGATACCTCCCCCCACAGTTCCAGGGCCCTCCTGAAAAGGCTCCTAAATGGTATCAATAGGAAGTACTTCTTCGAGTGTCAAGCCAGAACGCAGCCCAAAGAAGGTTTCAGCCTCTGTAAACACTCAATATTCTAAGCAGGTCTGCGCCCTGACATATGATTTCTACCCTCTGAAAAGAGAAGAAAATGAGAAGAGGGATCAAAAGCCAGAGCAACAGATTTCTCAAGATCATTATCCACTCTGAATCTCCCCTTTTCAGATAAGAGCACATGGCTGCGGGAGAAGAGGGAGAAGGATTTCTAAAGGAAGCAATTCTCTATTCGGGCTTATCCTGGACACCTGTTGGGAGTCCAAAGCTGGTGGTGGTTGGGGGGGGTGTTGATGAGGGGGTGTACTTAACCGGTTTGCTCCTCCCTTGGTCTGCTTTGTCTTTGGCTCTCCATCAGTCTTTGATGCCACATTTATTCCATGCCGAAACAACACTCATGCAATGAGGCCCAAAATTTCCTTATGGAAAGTTTGGAGAGTTTACAACTCTCACTGGGCCAAGGACAGAGCTTTACAACCTCAGCACAACTGAATTTGGGGCTGGAGAATTCTTTGTTGTGGGGTCTGTCCTGTGCAATGTAGGGTACACAGCAGGGCCAGCACCTGTGGCCTCTGTGCACAAGATGCAAATAGCATCCCCCCTCAAGTCATAACAATCAGAACTGTCTTCAGAAGGGGCGCCTGGGTGGCTCAGGGGGTGAAGCTTCTGCCTTCAGCTCAGGCCATGATCTCAGGGTCCTGAGATGGAGACCCACACTGGGCTTCCTGCTCAGCAGGGAACTTGCTTCTCCTTCTCCCTCTGCCCCTCCCCTCCCCCGTGCTCTATTTATTTATAAATAAATAAAATAAATAAAAATAATAAAATAAAATAAAATCTTTTTCAAAAATTGTCTTCAGACATTACCAAATGTCTACTAGGGGCACAACCACCCCTGGTGAAGGACTCCTGCAGACCAAGTCCTACAAACTTACAGGGAGCATGTCTACATGTGTTGCGTCACCAACACTGAAGACACCTGCACAGGCTAGATAGGAAACATATCTGATGAACCATGATCAAAGCTGATGGAATCTGGCAAAGGCTGCCAGGCCAACCCCAAATCCCAGGGCATGGAACAGACAGACACTCATTTCTTAGAGTGCCCCTGGTGAGCGGGGGCTGCAAAGACAAGCCAAGTCATGGCAAAGTGGTGAGATCGGTGCTATGGGCTCTGGATTCACAGGGCTGTGACACAGCCTGACGCAGAGCCTCTGTTGCTAAGGCCCTGACACCACATGGTGGAGTTCTTTTCCCACAGCAAACTGTAATAATAAAAACAGCGAACATTCATTCTCAAACACTGTCTAGCATTCGAATCAACAGAAATAACCCCATTCATTACCTACACCTCCTCCGACCCTTGTTTTATAGAGAGACGGCCAGGCAGAAGGCTGGCCCGTGTCCTCATACCCCACGACTGTTTGGAGCAGGAGCAAAGACAGACACCGAGGGCTGACTCAGCAACCTGCTAACTCAGCTCCTCATAGATGCTGCCTTCTGAACGGCCACTCACTTTTTCTCACACTGAAGAGTCAACATGGGAAAAAATGTCCTCATGGGGAGGAGACAATGAGGTTTAAAAAAAAAAAAAAAACTCCCCTCAACACGAAAAATACCCACATTCACACAAGACGCTTAATTTGTGCCACACATTTCCACATTTCCTTCCAGAACTTTGCCTAGTGACCCCTACCATGAAGGGTCAGAGCAGAGCCAGGACTCAAATCCATGTCTATCTAACATGAATGTCCCTGCTTTCAACCCCTCAGGTCATCTTCCACCAGGCTTCCTTTTATAACATAAAGATAAATGCCAAAAGCAACCCATAAGTCATCTTATGACATCGATTCTGGTTTTTTCTACCAGCTTTCTAAAATTAAGAAACGTTTCAAATATACAGAAACAATGTGACCGACAGCCACCGAGCCAGCACCATTATTTAACAAGATGTAACACTTTGCCCTTCTTGCTTTAGATCTCCTTTAATATTAAAGATAGGAAATGTTGCAGGCTAAGGCTTAAAATGTGTCCACATTGATAAACTGTTCCTGTTTATTCATTTTAGCAGCCGCACGGTCCCCCAAGGGATGAATAGACCACATATATTTACTCACTGCCTGGTGAAAATCATGTTAGGTTTGAGCCCATTTTTCCCGATCACAAACTGCGCTGTTATGAAGATTCTTGTACGTGTAGCCCGGGCTACATGTATCATGAGTTTTTTTCTTAAACGACCAACAGAATTACCTGATCATAAAGCATATACATCTTCCACTTTACTGAACAGCCTCCCCAAATGGCCACATCAATTTTCTCCCATCCAATGAGTCTTCTAAGGAAGGAGAGGGGGTGACGATCACATTTTGTAACTCCATTATTTCATTTTTGGACTCTTCATCATTCCAGTGATATAAGAGTCTGAACCAATACCAACTCTCCAGATTTTCTAAAGATGGATCTCAAATGAGGAAGAGAATTTCAAGGAATGCGTCTTTCATCCCGGACCTCGTTGTTTTGCCAGGTTATTATACTCCTGCTGTGACTTCTGGCCTCTTCTGGAAACACAGCCTGGCCATATACAGGTCTCACATACAAACCAGCCCAGAGACTGTTCACCTAACCTCTCCACAAGAGCACGCTGGTACCGTTCACTGAGGCAACCACTTGAAAGCCTCCCCAGGAGAAATTACTGGGATGCTTTCTCTGTGTGTGATGATACACTTCACAGAGAGCCAAGGGTGGGGAAGAAATTGTGCTCATGCTCAGTGAGTCCTTACTAAGGGCCAGACAAAGCAAACACTGCCCGCATTATCAAGCCATCCCAGAACTAAGCGCGATCCCCATTTTACAGATGGAGGCTCAGGTAAGTAATTTACCCAAGATCACAAAGCTCCCTGGCTGCGAAGCCCAACACTGGAAAAGCAACTCACCCTAACTCTAGAACCAACATTCTTCTTGCATTTCGAATAGCAGCTACACTACAGAGACTGCCCTTTACTCTAAGTGTATATGTTACTTTCACTGAAAATGTATTTATTTGGCCCAATCCTCTCCATAACAAGACATTTTAAAAGTGTTTCCCTTTACTGAAGTTGATACAGTAAAGGGAGTCTATGAGAAAAGCTCCGTTATCCTAGAATCAGCTGCTCCCACGTTGGCTGACTCAAGGAAGCGGGTATTTTCAGCTGAGAGCTTTGAGCTTGGCTTCTGAAATGTTGGGCAAGAACACCCAGCTTTAAAACACAGATCCCTGGATCCTTAATGCCTCTGGCCTTTAAAGTTAAACAGCCTTGCTGAGAGGCGGACAGAAAGAGAAAGAGAGAAAGAGAGAGAGAGCCATTTATCTCCTTCAAAAGAGAAGGCAAACAGGCACTGTTGCTGGGGAGCTAGGATTCCAAAAGGCCTCGGCTGATTTCTAGAACCCGCTGCCCTGATTACCAAAGCTACTACCCCCTGAATCAATGGAAAGTGGGACGCAAGATGAATTCTAAAATAGAAGGCCAGTGAGAAACAAGTCTTTCTCCCGTTCCCCTGTGCCAACTTGTCACTTTTAAGGTAACTAACCTGAAACCCAGTGGCTCCGAACATGACAGTCAGATCTTGGCAGAAGAGATAAAATAAATTTTTTAACACATCAACAAATCTTTCTTCTTTTCAAGGAAGTTACTACAGATTCCATCAAACAATCCATCCCATGATCCAACTGCCCCCAGAGGAGAAATTTTTTCTATTAGAATCACCCAGTGGAGAGTCAGCATTTTGATGCTTTTCAACAAAAAAGGGAATGTGGGTAAAGTGGAGAGTTGGAAGGACCCTTCAAGATACTCTACTTACTGCCCCTTCATTCTGGAAACAAGGAAACTGAAGCCCAGAGAGACTCACAATCTAAACAAACTAAGAAAAAAAGAAGTAACCTCAGTTTCCCCCCCAAAACCTTGATTTGCAACTTCATTTGCAACTATATGCCACTGCTCCGTTTTGTTTTTTTTCTTAAAAAAACAAATTTAAGAGTCATAATCATTAGTGGAGCTCTAATTTACTTCCTAAATGGAAGCCTAACACAACCTAGTTATTACTGTTATGACTGCCTCTATTCTAACCAACATTTCAATGGAACATTGTGATTTATATAGCACTTTTGCAGATTTGATATCAGATGATTCATCTGATACTCAAAATAAGGAGGTAAGAATCCTTTTTCTTACTTTACAACGGAAAATTTAGCATTAGCAGAGTCTATTGTGGATAAAAACTATTTATATGTATTCCCATCAAAAGACAAGAAACAATGATATTTATACAATAGCATAAACTCTTTTCTAAAATGATGGAAACGGTAACGCAGGGCATTTTGTGTTTCACATGTATTCCTGCTCAGATGATTTTAAATCATAACATTATATTTTAATTAACTAAGACAATATGCATCATCACTGTTTACACCCTCATTTAAAAAGACACTTAAAATATTTTCAGAATTATGTCTTTAAGTATTTTTATCTTTAAAGCCGTAATACACACATATCTGGAATAAAAGTCCTTCGAGATGACTCTTCGGCACTCTCAAATGTAAACATTCCAGTGTCCTCCAATGTTCCCTCATAAATAACACTTGCATATCAGAGAGAAATAAAAATATATATGTCCACAAAAACAGTATTGACCCTTAAGTTCACAGCAGTTTTATTCACCAGAGCCTCAAACCAGAAACAATCCAAATGCCCATCCACAGAAGAAGAGATAAACAAATGGTAATACAAACATACCATGACACAGAACACGGCAAGACGAGGGAACAAATCACCAGCACATGTAAGAGCACAGACAAATCTCACAGACAGACAGAAAAATTCAAGCACGTGGAAGTACCTACCATACGATTCCATTTATAGGAAGATGGGAGAATAGACGGCATTTATCAGCGGTCCCAGAAAGTAAGAACAGCGAATGCCTCTGGAGAGGGCAGTTTACAGATAAGGAAGATGTGGAAGGGAATCGTTATAAGGTGCTAGAAATATTCTCGGCATCCACGTGGGTAGTGGTTATATGCATTTTAGCATATGTCTCATTGAGCTGAACAGTGAAGGTGAGTGCACTCTACCCACACATGTGCTGCCCTGCCATTAAAAAAAAAAGTAACAAAAGTAATTGGCAGAAGCACACAGAAAGTGGCATATTATTTTTACATGACCCGATGGATCCCTTGGACAAAGGACAGGGTAACAAGTCTGAGCTCACTGAAAGAATACACTCTGAAAAGCTCAAAAGATCTCTGTAAGTGGTGGAAACATTTATTGGATCAAAATTGGATCAAACAATTATTTGGATCCATCCTTGATGGATACAAAGGCTAATAAACAGGCACATCCCTGTTTTCTTCCTTAACATTAATACGTGAGAGTCTATCTGCTAATCAGCATTTCAATAATTACAAGTCAAAAGAAAGGGCAGATTGAAAGTTTTGTTTGATAGCTATCCGTCTACCAAAGACCTATTTTGGTTCCTATGTAATATCATTATTCTTTTGAATAATAGAGCCTTTCCTATACTGTACTGTTATTTGGTTCTTGAAATAACCGTTAAAAAAAAAGCTATCAGCCACATCTTCTTAGGAGAAAAGAGGAAGGCTCAAATGAGTTGATGAACGGGCCGGTACGTCTCTTGTGAAGTACACAGAGGTTGAACAAAGATACTTTAGAATTGGGTAGTCAAGGTGGCTCAGTGGGTTAAGCCTCTGCCTTTGGCTCAGCTCAAGATCTCAGGGTCCTGGGATGGAGCCTCGCATTGGGCTCTCTGCTCGGTGGGAAGCCAGCTTCTCCACCCCGCACCCGCCTGCTCCTCTGCCTACTTGTGATCTCTGTCTGTCAAATAAATAAAAAAAATCTCAAAAAAAAAAAAATTGGATACTCAGCATTCAAATCTTACCCCCGGCACTCCTAGCTATATATTCTTGGATAAACGACTTCATCCCTCCAAGCCAGAAGTGAGCAAACTACAGTCTGCAAGCCAAATACAGGGCATCACTTATGTATGTCCCATAGCTACATTTGTGCCATAGAAGCAGTGGAGAAGCTTCCTGAGGCCAGGAAGCCTGAAATATGGCCATGCACCCCCCCTTATCCCTCAGGGATATGTTCCCATCACCTCGCAAATGCCTGAAACCACAGACAATACGAACCCTGTATGTACTCTACTTCTTTATCCTACACATACATAACCTACGGTATAGCTGAATTTTAAAATGAGGCACAGTAAGAAATTCACAACAATAACGATAAAATAGAACGATTATAATCATACACTATAATAACAGGTGAATGTGGTCTCTCTCTTTGTCTCTAAAAAGGATCTTAGTGTAGTGTATTCACCCTTCTTGTGAGGATGTGAGATGACAAAATGCCTACGGGATAAGATGATCTGAAACCAGAGAGGAGGGGGGACTCCTGTATTTGCCATCTGGACCTTTCCAGGGAAGGCTGACTCACCCCTGCTCAGTAAGCAGGGGTGATGACAAGGAGGAGGGGTGGAAGACCGGGAGCAGGGTGAGGGTCATGGTGGCATGAGGGACAGAAAAGGAAAAGAGTGTCACAAGGGCGATAAAGTGACAAAATCAAGCACTGGAGTACACCACAGATAACTCTGGAACGTTCGCAGGTCAACACATTAAAGAATCTACTGGCACACTCTGAAAAACACGCAGCCGCTTGACTGAAAAGCAAATGTTCGTTCGCGGCTTTGACATTTTTTTTTAGTAGTGCAGCCGAAATACTGAAACATGATTTAATTTCTCACCAAGATCTGCCTACTACAGACTGACCACAAGATGTTCATTTTGTTCTGTGCCGTCTGCTCAATAAGACTGCACCCAGGGATTTGTGCAAGGACACCCCTACGTCAAAATAGAAAATAAACTCTGAATTTCATGCAGATGCTTCCCAGTGCGAAAACTGTACGTAGAGGGAGCTGAGTGCCGTCCATCATCCAAACCAAGTCCCTCATGGACAGCATCATCACTGGATGTGGAACTGGCAGTTAGGCTAGGACAACAGACCAAGCACAGATACTTCAGAGCAAAACTAAAATTTGGGGCAGGAGAGGCCATAGCAACTAGCAAGTGAAATCCCATCTTCTTCACCATCTATGTGCAAAGCAAGGAGGCCACACAGGAGACCAGACTTGTTCTACCAAAGAAAAGACCTTGGACAGGTCTTGGTTACCAACCTAAAGTCCAGAGATCCCATGACGCTGCTGAAAAATTTAAAAAAAAAAAAAAAAAAAAATTAAAAAAGCCTAAGTGAGTTATCAAATAAGACCTTGTTATAAATGTGCATGTTGAATTAATTATGAGGCTATTTCAGGTACGAAGAGTGATGCCCAAAGGAATCCAAAATACCACATTCGAAAACTAGACAGCCTGGCCCTAGAAGTTCGAAAGCTTTAAGGAATAGTATTTGACATTGACCCTGGGTTGTTTGCCTTACTTGTGCTTACTCAAACAAAAAATCCATCCTTTCACAAACAATGTTCTGTTACAAATTAGCCTCAGGGCAATTCTATAAGCCAAATGTGTTCACATTGCCCATCAGAACCTTCAACATCAAACTCGCACGAAAAACATTTAACAGTAGGAGGGGGAAGTCTGAAATGGGGAGATGAGCAAGGAAAGACAGAGGGAGGCAAAAGAGGGCACAAGAGCCAAGCCAGGTGGGTAACCGTACAGCACACGAAGGACAGCAGAGAGGCTAGAGCACTGGGGAAGAGAGGTAGGAAATGAAGTCAAATAACCACAAGCAAGATTACATAAGGTCTTTCTTCTGAAACTCAGGGATTCTGGAACCTATTCTGAGAGGCAAGGAACCACAAGAGGGTTTTGAACAAAGAAGGGACATAAAAGATGCCTCACCCTCTCTGATCCCAGGACTCTTTCACCATAAGATAAGATAAAACAGGATCCAGTGCACAGAGTTTTTATGAGGATGACAGGGCATAACATTTAAAAAAAAAATTTAAAGATGTTCTTTATTTATCTGAGAGAGAGAGAGAAAGAGAGAGCGTACAAGCAGGAGTATGGGTTCGGGGGACAGAGGGAAGCAGAGAACAGACCCCAGAATCTTGACCTGAGCCAAAGGTAGATGCTTATCTGACTGAGCCACCCAGGTGCCCCAAGACATAACATTTTAAATGCCCAGTCCAGCGCCTGGCACAAACCCAGATCTCAAGACATGTCCTTTCTTCTCTTCTTTGTACTTCTTCACTTCATGAAGGGAGACATCAAGGGCAGAGTGAGGAAAATGGAGTGAAACAGGAAACCTGATGCACATGGGCATTCCTAACTAACCCTACTTGTTAAGCCACATCTCCAGGACAGCCACAGAGAAAGGGGAACCACGCCACTGTCTCATGTTCTGGGCTGCCTGGAGATAGGTACTCAGACCAGTGGCATCCCAAGTCCTCAGACTTTCTGCAGTACTCAAACTTTATATTTTTGTGGGCCACAGGCTAAGGTGAGAGCTCACCACTAGGGTCTGCACAGCTCTGGGCTTCCCTCGTCTTACAAAAGGTGAAAAGCGTTTGTTCGTCCCCCAACAACTACATTTTCAGTTTCCCAAGGAAAGACCTATGCCCTTGACATCGGGAACTCTCTTACAACCCGGCCCAAGATGGGTACTCAAGAATCCCCAAGAAAGGGAGGGAAAGAGAGCTAGAGAGAGAGACAGAGAAGCAGCACAGGGTGGAGTTGCAGAGAGCCTTCCCAGGCCCAGCTTCTGTCACCTACCAAGACACATGAACTTGAACACGTCACTTTACTTCACTGGACCTCAAGTCCCCAATTTTTAAATATGAATTCAAGAGTCATGAAAAGATCAAACAAATACCGGGTGCAGGGCACCTGGGTGGCTCAGTGGGTTGAGCCGCTGCCTTCGGCTCGGGTCGTGATCTCAGGGTCCTGGGATCGAGTCCCGCATCCGGCTCTCTGCTCAGCAGGGAGCCTGCTTCCTCCTCTCTCTCTCTGCCTGCCTCTCTGCCTACTTGTGATCTCTCTCTGTCAAATGAATAAATAAAATCTTAAAAAAAAAAAAATACCGGGTGCAGAGAGCTCAGTTATGGCTCATACAAAAGGCATGAATTGCTAAAGTTATTATTATAAAACACAAAGAGGAGAAAGAAGAGAAGGGGAAAGACCAGAAGTCTGGAAAGGTTACCAACTTCATTCAGCAGCATTATAGACACAGGGCCCCTTAACTAACCAGCTACCCAGCAGGGACCCACTTCCCTTGGCTTTTTGCTTCCATTAATTACTCATTTAACCATTCTCCCTTCAGACAACCACGGAGCTCAACAGGGGCCGCTGCTTTGCCTCCACATGCAGTCAGTCCTTGGCCATGGAGGAAGGCTGCAGGCTGTGGGAAGCAGGAGGTAGGAGGCCATGCCAGGCGCCCGGTGGGGGCGCCATCAACGCCTGCTGTTGCTGAATCACAGTGACAAGAAACCCCTGCTCAGCTCCAGAAGGAATTTCTGGGGCCAGGAGGCCATCTGGTAGAGGTTCCTTCCCAATCCTGGGCAACTGGAGGAGGACTACTGCTGGCTCAGAGGCTGATACTCATCACAGCCAGTAAGAAGCCTTGACTCTTCCTGTCGCCGGCGCTAGCTCGCCAGTGGTATCTCTTCCATATAAACTCAGGTGTCCACCAAGATAAAGGAGCAACCTGTCCAGAGGGGAAAACTCTGAATAAATGTCATTTTTACAGAAGGAACTATGCCCACTTCTCTCCCCCAACTCCCAGCCAGGCGCTTTAAAACGGGGACATGCTCCCCCTTTCTCCATCAGGTCCTCAGTCATAACCCCAACCTCACACCACCCTGGACAGGGGGTCGGAAGCCCTCCAGATCCTGACCGACGTCATCTTCTGCTCCTCTGTGAGGCCAGAGGTAAGGGTAATGATCACAGTGAAGTGTGAACAGAAGTGTGTGTTACCGTGGGGAAAAGGAAGAGCATTTCTACAGGTGCATCAAAGGCTGGGGATAGGGAAATACAGGTGTTCCACAATTAGAGGCAGTGTCCCTAAAGAGGGGACAGATAAAAGTCAGCCCATTTCCAGATGCAGCGAACCTGGCATTTGCAGGAATCACCTGGACGAGGGGAGTTTTCCTCTTTCATCTACAACCGACCCAATCTCTGCACTAACCTTATGATGGCCCATTCAAAAAGGCAGAAGATTATGCCCATAAACAAACCAGAGTGGCTCTGACTGGCAAAGGAAGCCTGTGTCCGCGCTGACCTAACCCTGAAGCCTTGTGATGGCAATAGCCTCCAGGATGATAATTAGACATCAGTGCCTTTTGAACAACTGCCGAATCTTGGCATTTCCCAGAATAGTCCAGATCAAGCCACAGAAAACAACCCGGCTCCAACAGCCCAGGCCTTCTGTGGCTGCCATGGTTATACGGCCCTCAGAGGAAATGCATTTTATCCTTGGGGTAGTGGGCCTGGATATCTGGCTACACTGATGGAGGCATGCGCATGCAGGAAAAAAGGACTCTATCACTGAGAAGGCAGGCGGGCTTCACCATGCTCACATCGCGGGAGCAGCTTGCTGCCATGCTGCCACCTGCCCTGTCAGCATGGGGTGAGCCCAGGTCCAAAACAGGATGATTTTATTAGCTCAGGTATGAGGCCATCTGTATGAGGACATCATTCCTACCCCTGCCTGCTCCACAGCTGAGAATGAGTCAGGAAGGACCCACAGTCACTACAAACTCAAGTACAGGGTAGAGACAACCTGGGTTTGAATCTCGGCTTCACCGCTTACAAGACAGGTGCTTTGGACGGAGACCCCTAGTGCTCCATTTTCTCAGCTAGAAAATGGGGGGGGTGGGGTGGATAGTATTTTCCTGTGGGAATTTTAGAGAATTAAATGAGATGATCCAACAGCGGAGCTCTCTCACTGGTAGCTACTGTTACTTTTATTGTCATCATCACTACTGTTGGGCAAGGACATGGTTGACATGGATAGAGTGGGGAACGGACACAGAATGGCAACTTTCAAACTGGCATCCTATCTGACCCCCCACAAATACTTCAGCCATAAACATAAAGCAATTCCCCAATCTCCCTCCACCATCAATCCCCCAATCAGCAAAAATGACCCCTGGTCTCTGGATACCCTGATGGAACCCAGTGCTTTGAGTATGAAGCAGAGCATGGAATAGAACAGAAAATGGTCTCGGCATGGGTGAACAAGGGAACAACTGGATGCGCCACTTTGACAGCAGCATGCTGACATGAAGGACCCTTCAAAGACATGGAAATCTCAGGACAGAGCTTCGGCAGAACCACTGAACAGTAGTGGAATGATCTGGTAAAAAGAAGAAAGCAGTCGCTACACAGTACAAGGAGCTGGATCCAGCGGTCCTCCCTGCCTCCTTCTGAGTCATTTCCTAAACGATAGTCTCCTCTTAATTTCCAAACCACAGATGTTGAAGAGGAAACCTTAAAATGCCCAGGTTATTAAATGCTCCGGGTGGCTGGTGAACCAGTTTAAAAACGTCAATGGCAGCCAGAGGATTACGGCGACAAGGTAAAAAATTAAGAGCTGAAACAAATTCTGTTCACCATGCAAAGCTGAGCTTGATAGTTTATTAGAGAAAGATCAAGTGACAAGCAAATGACTCTTGTTTCCTAATGCTCTCGGGATTTACCTTAATTCTGCCAGAATCCTTCAGATACTCGGCTTCACTTTCTGCTTACAATTGGGCTGAGACCCTCTATACCCAGCAATCAGGGGTCGGGGGAGCACTATCCGCTTGCCAGTATGTCGGACAAAGATGGACATCTTTACAAATCAGTGTCGCAGGACGACGCTCCCATGTGTCTGTGAGAAGAACACCTTTGTCTCCTGGGGGTACTGAATGAAATTCTAGATAAATAAAAAAATAAAGGAGTAAAAGGACAGGATAGGTCCTTAATTAGGTGGCAAGAATTCTACCACCCCAGGGGGCAGGTTCAAAGGGATATTATAGGGATTAATTATTTTGTTTTCATAAAAATCCCATGTGGTAAGTAATTTTACAGCCCCCGTTTTACAAACGAGAAGAACTGGGGATTCAGAGAAAGTAAATGACTTCCCTAAAGTTCCCTAACTTAGGAGAGGGTGAGATCTCAGATTCCAACCCAGAGCTTTCCAGCTCCACTGCTATCTTCCTTAACCAGCATAAACCCAACCCTGGGCAGCTTGTGCAGAGTTGGCACTGATAAATGAGTTCTGCCAAGTACACAAGGCAACTCTGAGGTTCCTTCTAACTGATTCTCTTAACCTTCTGAATTCTCTCTTAATGCAAGTGGGGAAAAGCTGAATTGTATACTCACTAAACACACAAACCTGGCCTTTCCTTTTACTAATTTAAATGTTATGTTGAGAACTGAATGATGACCTGGGGGTGGAGAGGGGTGGGGATGACAGATTCATGCAAGGCTTGCAGAGAACAGGAGGGCAGGAGGGAGGAGAGCCCTGTCCCCAGAACCAGGTGTCATGCTGCCCTAGATGTCATGGGGAGTCCAAGCCTCCAAGATGAAAAACTGGGATAAAATGCTTCACCCAACAAGCAAGCAGAGAAGGTAAAATGAAGATGGGGGGTATCCCTTACCCATTACAAATACCTGCCCTGTAAACACTTGTCACTCCACAGGAATACCCTGAAACAGAACCTGAAAAGACCAGGAATTAAGTCTATACTGAAGGCACCTAACAGCTAAACACACACTCTGATTTGCCCCCAAAGTGTAAGCAATGAAATTCCCCCTTGATCTTTTTCCTATTTGTTACAGTGAAAAGGTTCAACAACACCAGAAGAATTTTCTAGTGAACACCTACACACCCACCACCTAAATGTTTGCATTGACATCATCGAGGCAAGCCTTACAGGTGAGACAGGTGAAACGTTCCTCACTCAAGGAGAGGGTGGAGGAAGGTGATTCCATGAGACCACTTGCGTCTAGGCAAGAAGTTGTAAGTAACCCACTGACTCACCCATCTTGGATCAGATAAAGGCAGCACGTCTTGTACTTTATACTCAACAGATTTTGTTGGCTGCTAAAACTGGAGGGGACTTTTGGGTCATCAAGTGAAAGCTAACCTTTGACTTTAGAGTGGAGACAATTAAGACCCTGAGAGGTTCAATACCAGGCTCGTGGTTACATATTAGGAGAGACCTTAGAACTTTCCAGTAAACCACCTTGAGTCTTTGCAGAAATACGAACTGAGCTGAGGACAGGCAGAAACTAAGGAAATAGGAAGGGAATCCGAGGAAATAGATTTTTTACAAGCAGGCCCAGAACATACAGCCCAGATAAGTAAAATATAACTGTATTCTGCCACTCTTTAAAGCCTGGAAAACAGGGCGCCTGGGTGGCTCAGTGGGTTAAGCCGCTGCCTTCGGCTCAGGTCATGATCTCAGGGTCCTGGGATCAAGGCCCGCATCGGGCTCTCTGCTCAGCAGGGAGCCTGCTTCCCTCTCTCTCTCTCTGCCTGCCTCTCCATCTACTTGTGATTTCTCTCTGTCAAATAAATAAATAAAATCTTTAAAAAAAAAAAAAAAAAAAAAAAGCCTGGAAAACACCCACATTCCCAATAACTCCAGTAATCAGTGTAAGACTAATTAGACCCTAATACAAGCTATGGTTCCTTGGCAAAAGTTCAAGGGAGACCACTACTTTTTTTTGACAACACTAAAATGTTTCAGCGCGTTTATTACATGATGATACACTTTTAAAGGACATTTACCCCTTCAGCCTCTGCTTGTGTCCTATCTTCATTCTGCCCCTATAAAATTCTTTCCATCTAAATTCGCAACTCATACCACATGTCTCCAACAGCAGTGTACCCTACCATCAGGATACATGGCAGAAAAGTTACATAACACAATAAAAGCCCCTGGCATCCATGTGCACTAACTGCCCTTGGAGGCAATGAGAGCAGAGGAGTGCCCCAGCCTCCAGAACTCCAACCTGATCCCATATGCCAACACAAGCCCTCCCTCTCCCATTCAGGGCTAATTAACACCACACGAGGCCTTCCTATAAGGCTTCAGAAAACCACTGTGACTGATCTCAGCTCACCTGGAGCTGAAAATTACTTTGCCAATAACAGAGAACAATACCTTCCCTCATAAACAACAACAAAGACAAGCCTCTTTGGTGGCCCCTGCATCATTTTCTTTTATGTGGAGCATTTCTCCAAAGCTTTGAAGACAAAGGACAGGACTCTACTAACAGCCAACAATGGCAAGCCAGTAAAAGGAAGACAGCATTTTCTGCCCTCAAGGACTTTCTCCTACAATGATATCTTTGATCGGTGTCTTTGTGGGATTTTGTTTTCAGCCCCCAGTTTGACAAAAGCTTCAAGAAGAGACATCTGTGCCTTTTTTTTTTTTTAACTAAAAAAAAAAAAAAAAGCCACTCAGTGGACACTCTGGAGAACAACACTTATAGCAAAAAAAAAAACCTGCCTTTGACACCTTATGTCACTGAAGCTACTATCATGAAAGCTTGCTTCCTAACGGATTGTCTTAAAACGTCCATATTTTTTTTTAAACTGGCATTAAAAACAAGCCACTTATTGATACATTCAACAATCTGGAGGATTCACTAGAACATCAGACTCAGTAGAAAAAAGCCAAATCCCAAAATGTCACTGATTGTATGATTCCAATTCATACAGCATTTTGAAATGAAAGAATCCTAGAAATGTAGTGGTTGCTGGGGTCAGGGGTTAGTTAGGGGCAGGGGTGGTAAGATGGAGGGAGGGTAGGTATGGATAAATGAGGGCAACACAAGTGATCCGTCTGGTTTGGGACCTGCTCACTTTGGAGATGGATACATGAACCTACACAGGTGGTAACACTGTATAGATCATAACATGAACACAAGCACACGGACACACACAAACACATACAAATGACTCCAAGAAATCTGAACCTGTGCAAGACAGGCACACTGTACTGATGTAAATAGCCTGGTTGTGACAGGACCCTACAGTTGTGCAAAAATGTTACCTACTAGAGGAAAGTTTCCCAGCTGCAACTACATGTGAAGCATTAGTTATTTGAAATATTTTTATTTTTAAAAATCAGCTATACTTCAATGCCGTAAGATGAAAAGCCATTTTTCCCACTAATTTCAGAGAAGAATCATCAGAGTCAGTGACAGCTGAAAGGATAAGTCCAATTGTCAACAAGATAGGCTGTGATAATTGGGGGACACATTAAAATTTAGGGAAAGGATTTCCTTCTCAGTCAGCAAGCTACGCAACTGTTTCAATTTCACCTCCTGCTCTGAGGCAGAATGTTTCATTCTGAAATGTACACAGAGTATTTTCTCCTCTGTATTTCAACATTTTTAGTAACATGACAAAGCAATCATGCACGATTTTACAGGCCGATGTACAAACCAAAATCCTTTAGTGTTCCTTCCAGAGTTTACTAAATCTTAAAGGGAAATTACAAATGATGTGTTCCATTCATCAGAATTGAAGGCACAAGATAAGATAAATCATTTGGCTCAGGTCATTAGTTCTGCTTCTATTCAGTAGGCTTGTCATTCACCAGTCTGAACAGTCTTAAAATCTTCTTGCTTATGAAAAACAAAACAAAACAAAACACAAAACAGAAGTCTTGACCAGTTCTGTGGGTGACAAATCAAGCTCCCCAGAGACTGGCCACTGTAAATATGGACTACCCTTCACAGCCTCAAGCAAGAAGCTGTCCTTTTGTCTGTTGTACACGGCGCTCCCATAGGATTTTACTTGAACAGAGTTTCCACACCTAAAGGAAGGAGGAAATTGGGGACAAAGGTGTGGGAAGAATTAAGATTTTATTCTTACCATTTGCAAAAGCATGGATGGACAGAGAATATATTCTGCTAAGTGAAAGAAGTTAGTTGGAGAAAGGTAAATACCATATGAAATTCAAAAAAAAAAAAAAAACCCCCCCCCCCCCCCCCAAAAAGGCAAAAAAACAGATGAACAAAAACAAAACCCCAAATGACGTTGTCATAGAGCAGGTAGGCGGGAGGATGACTTAAACAGGCAAAGAGTGTAAACAGGTACAAACTTTCAGTTATAAAATAAGACATGGGGCGCCTGGGTGGCTCAGTGGGTTAAGCCGCTGCCTTCGGCTCAGGTCATGATCTCAAGGTCCTGGGATCGAGTCCCGCATCAGGCTCTCTGCTCTGCAGGGAGCCTGCTTCCTCCTCTCTCTCTCTCTCTCTCTCTCTGCCTGCCTCTCTGCCTACTTGTGATCTCTCTCTGTCAAATAAACAAATAAAATCTTTAAATAAATAAATAAATAAATAAATAAATAAATAAATAAGACATGAAGATGAAGAGTATAGCATAAGGAATATAGTCAGTAACATTAAAATAACATAGTATAGTGACAAGTGGTAACTACGCTTACCATGGTGAGCATATCATAATGTATTTAATTGTGAAATCACTATGTAATAACCTGAAACTAATATAATATTATAGTATATATTGTAATATTGTAGTATATATATTACAATATAATATACTTCAATAAATAATAAAAAAAGAGTCTTTAAAGATTGATGTATAGGTTTACTGGTGTTACCATCATCCACACATTCATTTAAAAGTTCCCTAAAAAATTTTCACCTAATGCTATAAACACAAACTGACAACTACCTAAAGCCACTGTTTCTTTCGGGATCAATAAATGGTGATTTTTTTTTAAATGGTGATTTTTTAATTTCATGATGATTCTCTTTTCCTTGCTGTGACATTCTATGATTTTCACATAAAGGGTAATTTAAAATCAGACCTGGGTTTGAATCTCAGCTCTGTGATTCAATAACATTGTGATATGAGTTACTTAATAATCCTCCCTCTGAGTCAACTTCCTCATTCCTACAAAATTATTATATGGACTACAGTAAGAAAATGTCCCTGAGGTCTTAGACAATGCATAGCACATAACAGGTATGTAATAAATAATCAAAAGTATTCTAATGACTAAAAAAAAAAAAATCCAAGCATCTTTAAATATTTTAAAACATTAATAGTAAAATGTATTCAAAATAGAATTATTTTAAAAAAGAATATCACTCTTTTTGAAGGTCTCCACTAAATTCATCTTCATCCCATTTAAAGTTTTTAAAAACCAACCACAAAACAAGTCAAAGGACACAATCATTAAAAAAATGTAAATAGGGCACCTGGGTGGCTCAGTGGGTTAAAGCCTCTGCCTTCAGCTCAGGTTGTGATCCCAGGGTCCTGGGATCAAGCCCCACATCAGACTCTCTGCTCAGTGGGAAGCCTGCTTCCCTTCCTCTCTCTCTGTCTGCCTCTCTGCCTTCTTGTGATATCTGTCTGTCAAATAAATAAATAAAATCTTTTAAAAAATGTAAATATTCATTCAGAGAATTTTATCTCCATATTCTAATTTCCTCATTACAACCTGGACACAAAACACTGGAAGTAATGTTTACTAAAACAGAAAAAGGGCAGTATTTATTTTTAAATTTATTAGTATGCAAGTTTATTAAAAAGAGCTTGTAATGAACTAGTTTATCATGCTCAATATAAGAACCATGGTTATAATCTTTAAAATTCAATGTATAGTCTTCTCCAATTATATACAAAGACACCATCATGAAAAGTTCAGGGTAAAGTAGGCATTGGGCTCCCTTAATTTCAGCTTCCTGCAGCTGGCATCTGTTTTCAACAGAAACTATATCTAATAGTGAGCATCTTCATTAATGTATTAACAGAGAGTAAAAATTCATTAACAATTCACTTACCTATTAAAGAGACATGGAACACTAATATCCTAGGAAAAATAAAAAATGATTATTTCTGTACTGCACTGAGAAAATAATTGATACATCAAAGTTAATTTCATTTATTCCCATGATGATATGATCTTTCTATTATAAACACTAAAGCGATTACAGGTTTGTTTTTTTATACTAAGTGGCAAATTTGTCCTCGTTTTTATGAATAAAATTGGCTGGAGAAGCACTGTGACAGTAGAACATCCTTTCAAAAGAAGTAAGATAAAAGAAGTTGGCAATGTTGTTAATAAAAGTGGACTAAAATACATTCATTCATGAAAGGGCTTCCTCCATCGACATTCAGACGTAGCTTCTGGTAGTAGTGTGCCACCTATTGTTGCAAAATGAGTTTTTTATTTGTGGTTTTTTCCTAGCCAGTTCTACAGTGAAGCCAAGTGTCCTACTGTCTTTCTCAAAATAATGAGTTTATTTTTCTTCATGTTTTCCTGTCATTTCTAACACCTGACATACAAATGGACCAGAGAAAATAAGCTTTTTAAAAAATTATTACAACCCAATTAAAGCATGCATGAGTTTAAGCCAGTGGATCTCCCACAGTGGTGATGTTGCCCTTGAGGTATCTGGCAATGCCTGGAGAAATTCAGTGGTAGAGACTGAGGTGTGGAGGGGTAGTTGTGGGGGGAGGGGGAAGACCCCTGGTTTCTAGAGAGTAGAGAGACCGGGGATAAACACCCTGCAAAGCACAGGACAAACCCTCATGACCAAGATTTATCCAGCCCCAGGGTCCATAGACTGAGGTTGAGACAGCTGTGTTTAACTACAACCAGTGTCATTTCTTCTAAAGGAAAAAGAAAGTCTTATTTGATTGCAGGAAAAAATAAATAAGCCAATTCCACAAGCATATCACTTAATAGTAATATACTAATTAAAAGTGGATGAAGTTAGGAACGACATCAGTCTTGCCAAGATGAGTAAAATGACACCAGTGACAGCACCAATTAGCAACTTATACTTTAACCATTTAAAAAAAATTAAAGCAAATATTAGCTAACTAATCTCAAAGGCTTGTAACACATTAAGAAATGAACCTGAGTTTGTGACTGGTCCCCAGGCTGACTCTTACAACCCTTCAAGTATTATTAAGTCTCTAGTTAAACTCAAGAATTGACATCATCAGCATGGGACTCTGGGACACAGGCAAGACATGACAAAGGGACTGCCACCAGTCAGCCTTCCTCTATTCATGGCAGATCCCATGAATGAATCCAAGTTTCAGTGCATGGAAATGGCCCGGAGATGTTGTCTATCTGGTATTCATGATAGAGTAGGATTTCAGGAGGGGTGGGTTCAAGGCTTGCCTTGGCCACTGGAGGGCTATATGAACTTAAGCAAGTCACTTGACCTCTCTGAGTTTATCTGCTTCCTTCAGGTATATGACACACATTAGGGGATCTTACAGGGCGCTTTTAATTCTAACTCTAAGCATGCCACAATAGGAGATTTTGGAATAATGAGGTATTCAAAGCTCAACTGGAAACTGCCAAATGCTAAATGTCTGAGGCTCTGTGGTGGGAATGAAGTAGAGCTACTAGGCACACACGGGAATAGGAGAATAGGGATTGACTAGAAAAAAGGAAGGGCCAACAAACAAAGGGCATTTTATCTTTAAAAATAAGGAAACAGCATGCAATAGCACAAAAAATCCACTGGAATTAAATCCTTAAGACCTCAAAGTGAGTAAGAGCATCGCAGAGCAATACTGTGTCCGACTTAAGATAAATGATCTAACCTCTCTCTGAGGGTCAGTGTCCTAATATACAAAAGGGGCTCATTCTACCTGCCTGGCCCTCCTCACGGGACTTCCTCTAGATTAATCACTACATCTTCAAAGGGCTCCCAAGAGTAGCATGACTGAGTAATTTATGGACTATCCACACTACAAAATACTACCGAGCTACAGAGTAACTCAGTCAGAGCTGTTTGCACCAATCTGGAGATATCCATAAAGTATGTTCAAAAACAGCCAGTTGCAGAGGAATGTGTTCAGTATAACCTCATATTCATAAAGAATAAGAAAATGAATCAAAGATATGTGAATATGTGTGTGCATGCAATGAGAAATAATGGGGAAGGATACACCCAAAGATGTTAAGCACCGAGGCTGGGGTGGTAAAAAGAAGCATGAAATTGTGGGTTAGACTGTGGGCTGTGCTTCAACAGAACTCATTCTTTTGGCTTGTTCATATGCTTTCTATAGCTTGAAAAGTTAAATCTTATATTTTTAATATCCTGCAAAAATCCTTGGTCTGAGGAAGTAGATTAGAGGTTGCCAGAAACTGGGAAGTGGGAAGTTGAGAATGACTGCTTAATGGGTATGGAGTTTCCATTTGGGGTGATGAAAAAGTTCTGGAACTTGGTAATAGTGCTGATTGCATTATACTGTGAATGTACTCAATGACACTGCACAGTACAATTTATGACAGTTAAAACGGCGAATTTCATGTTATGTATATTTTACAATTAACATCATTCTTGGCTTTTAAAACCATTTATTTATTTATTTATTTATTTATTTATTGGGGGTGGGGTGGGAGTTGGGGGGCAGAAGGAAAAGAGAAGCAGTCTCCCTGTTGAGCAGGGAGTCCAATAGGACTCCATCCCAGGAGCCCAGGATCATGATCTGAGCAAAGGCAGACACCTGACTTAGCCACCCAGGCACCCCAACATCATTCTTGGTCTCAATGTTCCATATGAGTAGAAGAGATTGAGACCATCACACTTGACGGCGATCACTAACACCTCCACCAGTAGATTGGAGCAATAAAGCAACAGTGGGAAGAAAGGAAAGGAACACTTTAAGAGCCTATAGGGGTAGCAAGAGGTAGACCCAGGTGTGCCCAGAGGGGTTTCTAGAAATTTGCTTCTCCCTAATTCATGGGATACCCAAACCCAGGTTCTACAACACCCCGATCTCCAGCAGGTATTTCCCCCAAGCTTTCTTGGTTTAATGCCTATCAACTACCCCCCCACACAAGGTTTTCCAGGACCCTCAGCAAGATCTGTTCATACAACCTAAGGCTCTCAACCACAGCAGGTTTCCTATTATGAAGCCTGAAGCACTATTCAAGCTAAGAACATGAGTAATAAAAGGAATTATTATAATTATGTATGTGCTTTACTTTAAAAGGTCTACCCTACCATTGTATTTTATATCCCTAAGTAAAACATTACAGAATTATGAAGTCTACTTTAACATAAACTTTTTAAAGCTATTTCAAGTCTTCTTTCAAACTGAGTTTTGAAGTTTTACCCAGAAGATCAAAATATAGTAAGTAAAATTCTGTTAAGACTCCAAGAAGCCAGAGAATTCTAGAATATACTTGGAAAAACCACCAGACTTGGGCAAAGATCCTGTTCTTTTAGAAGGGGTATGACAGCATCTCTATCTAGACCATGAAAGCATAGAGGGGATTAATTACGGAAGACTTAACCTTGTAAACTGTAATGAGAAGATCATAAAACCCATGGTTTTCAGAGAACCACATGGGAAAAAACTCCTACAGGAAATTAAAAAGGGCAGAGATGAACTAGGAGAAGAGTACAGTCACCCAGCTGTGAAGCTTTAAATGCTACTGTGACGGTCACCCCCTACTTGATCATGCCTTCAGGTCAACAGCCGCCATGTTTAAGAGCTTAGTAATCTTTTAAGGGCCCTCAACACAAGTCTGGGCACAAAACAGGCAAGGAAATGCTTGGCATCAAACATGAAAATTGTACAATAATTGTGCTCTTCTTCCAATGCAATGACAATAAGAAAGATCTAATTCACAGCCAGCTTTGACCTCTATAAACCAACGGTTTTCCAGCTTTCCTAGAAAAAAGTGCAAATGTTTGACTCAGGGAGTTAAAGGAGAGAGAAGCCAAAACAGGTAAGAGTTTTGAATCTCAAGTTTAGAAGTGTAACATGCAGATGTACCTGCAGCATTATCTGGTAAACCAGAAGTATAAAGTATCCCCCTGTATAGCATAGTCAACACACTCTCTCTACACACCTCACGTCACAGATTGCTGACACTGGTTTAACCCTCAGTTAAGTACTGCCCACTCAGATGGCTCATAGGTCAGAAAAAGACCTGTTCAAGTCTTATCAATGTCCCTCCACTAGCACAACTCTCGAAAAGCCTGCAAATTCCTACAGCTATACATACATTATTGTGCACTAGCAGAGTCTTCCCAATAAGGCAAGGTGAAAAAAAAAGTATGCGTGCATATACACATATATACATATATATGTACAGGTAAGATAGATAGTTCACATTTTCTTGTTTTTCCAGAGGCACAGATCTTAATTGAAAAAAAAAAAAAAAAAGCCCTCCTTGTTTTGAAATGGAATGTATGTAGGGGTAGGGGAAATGGAATTAAACAGAAGAGACAGAGGAAGGTCTTTGCCTACCTTCCTCTATTAATGTCTTAGGACAGACAGACTGAAGAAGGTAAATCAGACCCATTTTTTGTGAAGGAAGGAAGGAAGAAGCAACCCTAGCTAGAATCTTACTTTGGGACAAAATTTCCCTTTAACAATATACACAGTTTAGTATTTACACTCTAGATTTTTCCATGTGTTTTGTTTTACCTGCTGTATTATTAGCTCATGTGTGAGACGCCTTGTGTTAGACAACTTCCCACCCATCTCCCCTGCTGCCTCGCACAGTGCTCAAAAAATACTTGCTCTAGAAGGTGGGTTTGGTAACCCAGGGCAGAGTCCTGCTCTTGGGTCAGAATCCTATGGAAGTATTTGAGTGATCAAATCTTTCCCCCTTGCACTGCCTGGATTGTATATTGCCTTCAGGTGCCAAATAAATGCTCATATTGGGGCGCCTGGGTGGCTCAGTGGGTTAAAGCCTCTGCCTTCAGCTTGGGTCATAATCCTAGGATCCTGGGATTGAGTCCCAAGTCAGGCTCTCTGCTCAGCAGGGAGCCTGCTTCTCCCCTTTCTCTCTGCCTGCTTGTGATCTCTGTCTGTCAAATAAATAAATAAAATCTTTAATAAATAAATAAATAAATACTCATATTTATTTTTCAAAAAATCAGATCCATTTTATAGATGGGAAAACCAAGATGAAACAAATTCACCTCAAAGTGTCTTAAAGAAAACAAAACAAAGGGAAAAGGAGTTAATTGGCTCACATACCTGGAATGTCTAGGGGTACAGCTTGCGTCTACAGACATAGTGCTACTAAACAAAGTATCCAAGTGCCTCATCACAGAGTATTCCCTTCCCCTCTCCCTGCACTTTCAGCTCTGCTTTCCAATACTGGTTTTGATCTTAAGCAGGCCTTCCTTTCCTGATAAGCCACCCGTAGCTCCAAGCTTATGTTCCTATCAGCATAGAAAGGGTTGTTTGTCATGGCAGTTTGAAGAAAAGTATAGAACTGAGTCTCCTTAGATGGGCTTTGGCCACACATCCATCTCTAATCCAGTCAAAGCAATCATCAGATTCTGAATGCCCGTGCCCGGGTCCCATGGCCATGCCTAGAACCCAGGGAAGGGAAACAGCTCACCCCAGAACCCATCACCTGTCCCCAAAGCCCTTTTAGGTATGGGCTCTCTTGACATGCTACATTTGTTACCAAGTGCCCTATAGCAAAATCCCCCAAAATTCAGTAGCTTGAAACACCAATAAATGGTCATGACCTATCACAGTCTCTACACATCACTATTTAGCAAGGGCTTAGCTGGCTGCTTCTGGCTTGGGATTTCTAATGAGATAGCACACAAGAAGTCAGTTGGACCTACAGTCCACCTGATGCTTAACTTCAACTGGAAGTCCTCTTCCAAGGCACATGGCCAGCAAAATGGTGCTGGTTGTTAGCGGGAAACCCACTTCTTCCCAGCACCTCATGACATCGTGGTCAGCTTGTTCCAAAGGAAACCATGAGGCCAAGGCAGAAGCCACAAAGCCTTTCGGGGTCCAGTCTTACAAGGGATAAAACAGTGAACAAACCTTTAAAACTCCCGACCTCTTTAGACTTACATTCTACTGTAGGATGTGGGCCATGAGTAAGGTAAACAAACACAATACTTTAAAAGGCATTGCATTCCAAGGAGAAAAAGTTAAAGCAGAAGTCAGAGAAAGCTGAAACTTTACATAAGGTATAAGACCTGCTACTTAATGCTGGATTCTGGTTTTTGAATTGTTATCCTAGGCACCAGGCCCATCTTACAATCACCGTACAACATGTGGAAAAAGAACCCACCATGATAGATTCTCAAGAAAGGTGAGTGGAATCCTCACTACAACTTCAGAACTGACCATAAAAAGAGAAAGTCAGGCCTCTTGGAAAAGCACAATGAACAACAAGCCAAGTACCTTCATTTCAAAGATAATGTTTAGGGAAGGGTGGTGGTGGAGAGAGAAAACTAGGATCTAGTATTGTCCTTAAACATCCTAGCAAGAGGGCAAGCACAGGTGGTTCTGTTCAATTCTCTAAAATCGAATCCCCAAATCACCAGAAATATATCCCTACCAACCATAACTACAGGTCCAACTGTGACTGATACTGCATTTGTTATCAGTTATTGCATAATAAATGACCTCAAAATCTAGTAACTTGAAGCTACTGACTCATTACATCCCAGTTTCTGCAGGTCAGCCATCTATAAAATCACAATCTAAAACGTTAGAAAACGATGTAGCTCCAATTTAAAATGACTCCTTCTCCACCATACCTTCTCATTTTCTGACATTCAAAATTATGCTATTGAAGGTAAAAGAGAAAAGAACTGACTATGCTGGCCGTTTGAGAACCCCCATCAGGATATTTTTCTATTGTTATAAATAAGTAACCATGAACCCATCAAGAATAGTCTAATAATCCCAAGCCTCCCAATTCAGGCATTTGAAAATTCAAATGTGTTTTATGTATACTTCACCTTCTTCTAATTATTCTTTGAAAATGGATACTTCTTTTTTTTTTATGATTTTACTTATTTATTTGACAGAGAGTGAGCGAGCACAGCAGGGAGAGAGGCAGGCAGAGGGAGAGTGAGAAGCAGGCTCCCCACAGAGCAGGGGGAGCCCAATACTGGGATCGATCCCAGGACCCTGGGATTATGACTGAGCTAAAGGCAGTGGCTTAACCAAATAAGCCACCCAGGCACCTGAAAATGGATACTTTAATTCAAAAACCAGTTCCCCCACCATGGAAGTAAACAAGTTCTAGATGTGAAACCCAAACCTTGAAAATACTGGGTATTTGTAAAATTGGCTATGAAATATATTGGTACATTTACTCAATGGCAGCAGATACTGTGTGTCTTCTAATAGCCCAGCTCTGTGTTCCACCTTCTGGTAAAAGCAACTGGATTTCCTTTCGCATTACTGTGTTTTCCCCCACTAGATCTTTTCAAGCAAGGTATTCCCCTTACCCTAGAGTACCCCATGAAACAACCAAGAGACTTTTAGACACAATAGGGAAAGTAACCATGGAGCAATTTCATCTCTAAAGCTAATCTTTCTGACCCAGAATTTTCAGTCTTCCCAGAGTGTTCCCCAGGTCCCCCCTCTTTCTGCAGTGAAGTCCATTTTTCCTTGAGCTTAGCCAGAGTAGCCTTTTCTTGTCTGTGACACTGACACACCCTGAGTTATTTTTTGTATTATTTGTGAATTCAGGGCTGGAATCACACAACCACGGCTCTACTACCAGTGAGCAGACAGAAAGAGGGGCAGTTACTGTTAGCATTTTGATAAAGCAAACCCACCTAATGTGACAACAAGCTCGTCGGTGCAGTAAGCTCTCAGAAACTTAGTACAGTTGCCCCCCTATCCACAGTTTTAGCTACCCAAGGTCAAGTGCTGTCAGAAGCATATGATCCTGCTTCTGATGTACATCAGAAGGTCAGGGTGCCTGAGTGGCTCGGTCATTTGGGTGTCTGCCTTCACCTCAGGTCATGACCCTGGGGTTCTAGGATCGATTCCTGCTCAGGCTCCCTGCTCAGCAGGGGATCTGCTCGTCCCTCTCCCTCTGCCACAACCCCCCATCACTCCTGTTCTCTCTTACTATCTCATATAAATAAATAAAATCTTTAAAAAAAAAAAAAAAAGGTCAACAGTAGCTACGTCACAATGCCTACATCATTCATTTCACTTCATGTCATCACGTAGGCATTTTAACATCTTATTACTATGCAAGAAGAAGGGTGAGCATGTTACAATATTTTGTGAGAGACTACATTCATGTAACTTTTTTTATAGGACGTTGTTATAACTCTTATATTTTATTATTGTGGTTTCTTTGAATCTCTTACTATGCCTAAAATAGAAACATTTTATCATAGGTATGTATGTATGTAAGTATAGGAAAAAAAAGATAGTACTATCCGTGGTTTCAAGCATCCACTGGGGGTCTTAAAACTGATCCCTGCAGGTAAGACATTAAACAGGGAAGCAAAACTGAGATCTACCTTTAAATATATCCTTTTTCACATAAAGGCATGTTCTGCTTTGCAAAAAGCATCTCTAAAATTTGCTTTACGATGCCGTTTTCATTTTTGCACTATTAAAATTTTTAATATGCCTACCATAAACAATACCACAAATGTATAAAGAGGTGTGTAGACATATATTCAGTCAAGCATATTTTCAACGTCAATAAAATATAAACAAGCTAAAGATCTAGTAATGGAAACACAAGTAAATATACACTTTGTGGACAACATATGCAAGATACTCCCGCAAAACAGGGCAGGAGATGTGTAAAAGTGTAATATTTAGGGGTACCTGGGTGGATCATTGGTTGAGTGTCCAAATCTTGGTTTCACCTCAGGTCATGATCTTGGGGTCCTGGGATCGAGTCCCTCATCGGTCTCCATGCTTAGCGGGGAGTCTGGTTGAGGATTCTCTCCTTCTGTCCCTCCTCCTGCTCATGCTCTCTTTCTCACCCTCTCAAATAAATACTTAAAAACAATATAGTTATACACACATATACCCACAAACACTACCTAATATACTTAAAATTTTAAAAAGAACAAGGACATAAATATTTCCAAAGAGGATATGAAGATTCATATATATACACATTAAAAGTAGTTAGTATAGGGCACCTGGGTAGCTCAGTGGGTTAGGGCTCTACCTTTAGCTCAGGTCATGATCTCAGGGTCCTGGGATCAAACCCCACATCGGGCTCTCTGCTCAGCAGGAAGTCTGCTTCCCTCTCTCTCTGCCTGCCTCTCTGCCTACTTGTGATTTCTCTCTCTGTTAAATAAATAAATAAAATCTTTTTTTTAATAAGTTAGTATATTCACAAAACGAGTAATATCTTTTATTTGAGAGGAAGAAAGAAAAGGATCTGGTATTAGGGAACAAATGAGAGAATGACGCACAAAACATTTCCATTTTTTTCCCGGATAATGTAACCATGTTGCTAATAATAATTTAAAATTCACCATAAAAATACAGTGGCCTGAAAAACTTCCATTTGGCTTGAGTCAATTCAGCTACCAGAACTTAGTAAAAACAGACCCAAAATATAAAAGGGCTTTCAACGGTTATAGAAGGAGGACTCCGTGCCCAAGGACTGGGGTAATAAACTCGTTGAACACACTCACCCTTTTGGATCCGCCATGGGTAGACCTTGGATTCGTTCTATGAATAGTTTCAACTACTGTTCTTTGACAAGGAAAATACAATGTCTAAGTACATTCCTTTTCATTACTGGGTAGACTTTTCTCACATATCATCCCCTATTTCATTAAGCTGGCTACATTCGTTCCTGTCACAATTAGCTGGACGCAGGCTTCAGGTAGCCACAGGAAATCCTGTCCTCATCACTTAACAGTGCAGTATCCTATTTGACTTCAAATCCATTTTCCAAGAAAGCTTTCAAATAGCTTCAATCATATAGTGCTCTTTTTCCTCAACGACACATATCTTTTTGATGCATTTCCAGTTTATAAAATAAAGCCCTATAAAATTATTCATGAATTTCCCATGTAGCAGGTTTCAGTAATTTATTCAGGTATAAAATGCGTAAATGAAACCATCCACCGTGATGCTGATTTGAAAGCACTAATTGTGGCAGTGGTTTTATAAAGAATGTTATCTATTTCCATCCTGTACAAATTTAGGAGAAACTGTGGTTTCCTGTTCCAGGGTGTTGTCCAAAAACGAGTCCACAGAAGTCTGTAAAAATAATCCTTGGCGTTTTTGTTTCAAGAGGAATACTTGGAGTGTTTCCCACTGAGAAAGGAAATGGGCTTGTCCTGACTGCAAAAGGCCCCGTGTGCTCCCAAGACTGCAAGAACAAACACAATTTTGGTTTTAACAATGTTTCATGAAATCACTCTTCCACACCCTCTCTGGGAGGAGGTCTGTACAGTGATGTCTGATAAGCTTCCACTGCTCTCCAGCAGTCATCTGCTTAGGAGATTTCCCTCAATCTCAGTTTCCTTGTCTTCCTTACAAAATGAGGATTACACCTGCTTCGTTACTAAGATTTAGCATAAGGATGAAAATGAATGCACTGTGCTTAGTAGAATGCCTGGCACACAGTGGGGCACAGTAATAGTTTTTAGATTTATAACATACATGTAATTTACATGCATGTAAATATATGTATAACATACATGTAAATATATTTATATTTATGACATACATGTAAATATAGTTTTTCCATAAAGAGTATTAGGATTAAGTATAAAACAACTCAAGAAACACTACCCTGAGCTATTTAAGGAGGAACAGTTCTTTATGTTCTATACTCGTTATTGCAAAGACTTCAGCTTAACAAAACCCTAAATGAATAAAAATAGTCTGAAATAACAATTATAATATGAAAAGATAAGACTGCTTTCCAAAATCATATTAGTTGCTATAAAAGGTATATTAAAGATACTCTAAAGTACAACCCCACTCTTAAAAGAGCACCCTTAACTTAAAAAGGTTAAAAAAAAAAAAAAGCCAATATTCCTCCAGCATTTCCCCTTCAGTGCTGACTTATGCAAGGCCACCTTTGCCAAAGTGGCCACTCCAAGATCAGGTGAACAAACTGTTTTCACTTGACCGAGGACCCTAAGAGCCTGACTAGTATCCAAGGTATAACCTCTTGAAAAGAGAACGAAGAGTGCAGAGAGGACGGTGACTTTGCCCCATCGGGGGTCTCTCCTGGGGTCAGCAAACTGCTGTCCCCATCCAGGAGGAGGGGCCTCCGCACCAGGGAGGTTTTAAGGTCCAGTCCAGGGCTGAGAAGCTTCCACTTGCCAGCCGGGTCACCTAAGCCGCTCCTAGACAGGTTCTCCCCCTTCCGCACTCCAGCCAAAGGAAAGGGTACACAAGAGTTTCATCACATGTCCTCGGCCACCACCAGGAACGGAAAGGCTCTGCGACCCTTGCACATCACAAAGCAATTATAAAACCAGAACGGCAAGCCCTCAGCAGCCTGTGTATTTACAGCTTGATGTGTGTGTGTGTGTTGGGGGGGGCGGGGGCAAGGAATCCTTGCAAACACTTTCATGGAGCCTGTTGAAGAAAACAAGGGGAAAAGACAGGGCTGGATACAAAGGGAAGCTCTATATATAGAATGTAATTATGTAAGAGTGTAACGGTGGAAGCAGAGGCAGAGATTCATCCTGCACATGAGACAAGGGTGTCTTGGCTTCTTTCTCCATCTGCGCCAGAACAGGAAGTCCTCCTGAATATTTGGCTGTGGGACCAGCACAGTTTAAGCAGAGCTTTCCCCTCCCCTCCCCTTTTAAATCCTTTATTGTTTTGCCTCGGATTTCAGGACAAAGAACATACTTCATAAAACTCATTCAACCTTTTGTACTTTGTTTTAAGCTTAAACTCAAAGGGCTGTGAGCAGTCTAGAATCTCCTGAGGAGTACTGTCCAACCGAACTTTCTGCAACGACAGCGATGTTCCCTATCTTCACCATCCAATACAGGAGCCACACCCCATGTGGGGCTATTTCTGCCTTTGAAACATGGCTAGGGAGACTTGGTACAGTCCTCTGCTAGGACTGTGTAACAAAGTGTCACAAACGAGGCCACCTAAGAAACTGAAATGTACTGACTCGGGATTCTGGAGACTACAAGTCCAGAGATCAAGGTGTGGGGGAGGGCAGGTTCCTTCTAAGGGCTGTGAAAAGAACCTGTCCCATGCCTCTCTCTCCCAGTGTCTGGTAGCTTGCCAGGCATCTCTGGCTTTCCTTGGCTTGTAAAAGCATTACCTGGGTCTCTGTATCCGCATCCACACGGCATTTCCCCCTGTGTGTGTATCTATGTCCCAATTTCCCCTTTTCATAAGGACCCTAGTCACACTGGGTTAGGGGTTCATCTGGCTATAGCACATTCTCACCTTAACTAATCATACCTCCAATGACCTTATTTCCAATTTGGATTCGCAGTAGTGGGGTTTAGGACTTCAATATAAAAATTCTGAGAGAATGTGGTTTAAACCAAAGAACTGAGGAACTTATTTTTAATCGTATTTCATCCTAATTAATTTGAATTTAAATGGCCACAAGTGGATAGCAGCTACTTTATTGGATGACATAGCCCCCAAATATTTTTTCTAAATTCAGAAAAGCTAATTACTTGTACTTTTTTCAAGGTCAAAGAGCCTCTAAGTCAGGGTGAATCAGGATGTGGAATATTTTTACTCCAAACCCTATGCCTTGAGCTGATCCAACAGCTGTTTCCATTACAACTGAACTTCTGTAACTCTCCTGGGACTTTCAACAGTCACATGGATGACTACTCCACTAGCTGCCTCTTCTGGGAAGACAATTCATCACTCAGATATTAATTGCTATTATAGGGATTAATTACTTGCTGTTGTAGCTTTAGGTCTTAACAATGTAACAATAATTACCTCTTAAATAGTACATGTGTAAATAATAGAATATAGCAATTCAAATTTTTATAGCATTTATCAGATATTACACACCGAAATGAGGGCTTTATACAGATATCCCCTAATCCTGGCATTAATTAATCTTATTATCCCTATTTCATAGATGAGCAAACTGAGGCTTTCAAAGGTTCAGCGACTGGCTTCAGGTTACAGAGCAAATGATTGGTTCTCAACTGACATCTTTCAGGATTCTAAAACTCTTCCTCCCTAAGCCACTCCGTCATTTGATTTTATATAACTTATTAACATATATGCTTATGTGCCAATAATACAATGGAAAATACCATGCTATAGGATAGTAAGTTTCTCACAGCCTCCACAGGGGTTCACCTTGGAAAAAGCCCATGCCATGTGCCACGGAGAACCAAAACACTTTCTTTTCTATACACACTACATACCCTTTATAGGGAGTTTGTTCCTTGAAGATATTTCTGGTGAAGAAGGTTTAGCTCAAGTAAAGGCTTTGCATGAGAGTTTAAGGATGAAGTATGCGATTTTAAAAAAACGACATCATGGCTTTTCAAGGGGAAAATTGAAAACGTTATTTCAAGTCCCCAGATAATAAGATCAATAGACAACTTCCCAGCGGAGGCATTTGCCTTTGACTAACTAAAGCAACAGTCTCTGCAGTTTGCCTCAAGAGGCCACCCCACAGTTTAATCGTCCTCACTGTTAGGTTTTTTTGTCCTCATCTATAGCTTAAAATTCTTTCTGTTAAATTTCAACATGGTAACCACAAGCTGCGCTCCCAAATAATCGACCTCTCTCTGCGTTCTGCACCCACCAAAACCCCTTGATCAGTAACTGTTCATTCATGAAGCTCCTACCAGTTACCTCCAAGGTGCCTTTCAAATCTTTATTGCTTTGAAAACACAAAAAAAGAATATGAAACGATCTCCACCCACAAGATGCTTAAAATGGGCTGCCAGGGAATGTGTGACAAACCGAAAAGAAACAGAATGCCAAAATGAATGGATCAATTTCCCCTTTATTCCTAAACAATCATGTAAGAAATGGATATTGAGCACTTACTATGTGACAAGCACTATAACAAGATTAGGAACAGAGCAACAAATAAGTCAGACACAGCCTTACCCTAGTTTATAGAGACTTAAAAACCTTTCAACATCACCATATTTATTGTAGTTTTATCTCCAAACTATCAAGCCATTTAATATCCTTTTTAAGTTACACAAATAATATAGCTCCAGAAACCAGGGTTGCCAGATTTAGCAAATAAAATAAAGATGACCAGTTAAAATCTGAACCTCAGATAAGGGACAAATAATTTCTAGTGTAAAATACGTCCTATATTTCATCTGGCAAACCTAACATATTGTTTGGCCAGTAATATGAGGTTACAAAATAAATATGAAATACAGATTTCTGCATCAGAGCTCTCATAGTTAATAACTTCAGGCAAATGACCATGTAGCACTTCTCATCTTTGAGTGCGGACATGTGAAACATTACATGACAATTGTGAATGGCACCCTGTGGCTAAGCAAAAAAATGAAAGACCTAACTAAAATTTTGTTTATGAGGTTGTAGTTTCTGGTTTTATTTGATAAGTGCAGTTACAGTAAACAATGCAGTGTTGAAGTTGGGGGACAGATAAGTAAGTCTGTCTTTGAGTACGCTATCACACCCTGCTCCATATTTAATCCAAAAAAGTCAAGGTTAGAAATCTGTCCCTCCAAACATCTATCAGTACTGTGTACATCCATCACTCAGTAGCAGTACAATTTCTTACTGTTTCTGGAGAGAATCCACACTCTTAAAAAGCAGTGGATTAACTCCAACATGCACGTGCATACCTAGACATAAACACACTCATACATTCTCTCACCAGCCTAGTGAGCAGCACTTCTGGGCTCAGATCTTCAATCTCGACCTTTGCACCAGAAATATCCCCAAGGCAGGATGATCCACAACTACCTTCACTACATGAGGCCTTTGTATTCCATAGCCTGAAAGGAAAATTCTGAGGCCCCCGCTTAAGTGACCCAATGCATATTTACCATGTTCAGAGCCCTAATAAGCTGCAGTGGAGTCATCTTCTGCTACAGTGAAAATTGTTTCCTTTTCTTCCTAATGAGACATACAGTAAATTTCCAAAACTATCTCACTGCAATATAGGAGTGGACAAAAGAAATCATGTAACTCAATGGAATGTGGGCAGAAGTCAAGTGCATCACTCCCAGGACTAACCTGTAATATGTCCTCAAGCTTGATGGGGATGTAGAGCTACAAGACAGAAGGAGCCTGGGTCTGTGAATGACAACCTGGACCTGCATTCCTAACTGTACCTGAGTTAAAAGCAAACTTTCTTATTCCATTGAAACATGGAGATTTGAGAACGTATTAAATAACCATCAGCAATATTAATATATTTGCAATGCAAACAGAAATCCAAACTATATTTCATGAAATCTCTCCATAATTCTGTCACTCCGGCCTGAATTATAACACTTCTCTACTTTAGAGGAGGAAAAAAATCTCTTTTATTTCAGTTTCAAACTGACTCATTCTGAAAAAAAAAAAATCCAGTTTTGCTACACAAGTCAGATTTAAATTTTCATCACTCATGCTACCACCACTATTTGGAAGTTAAATCTACAGTTCATCTGGAATAAGGCTCACCAGAAAAAATTTGCGAGAAGGAAAATAAATATCAAGGATTTGCATGATGAGAAAAAGCACACTCCACATTGTGGTACTGCCAAACAATAGATGAAGCTAAATAAAATATGTATGAATGGCCTAAAAACAGACTCATGTACAAATGGAAATTAAGAGAGATATACAGAATATAGGATAATACCTACCCTCAGAGAGAATCTGGAGACAACTCACAGGGAAAATTTACTAAAATGTTTAGGTGAAGAAGCTAAAATGCTGACTGGACTGATATGTAAGGCATCTTAATAATTTTGCCAGTTCCCAAATTCTTCAGTCCTTCCCAAATAAAAGAGGCACATCCCTGAGGCAACCTTCCTCCCATTTTTATTCCCATACCAAAAATATTTACTTTATTGGCAGGATTCCATTGACTAGTAAAGATTTTTCCTTTAAAATTCAAAATCTTAGCTCAAATCCTTCCCTAACACTGCTAAAGTGAAATACGTTATTAGCTGATGCCAACACCTGATACCCAAGGTACTCCAGCAGAAAATCTCTAAAAAATTGAATGTTTCTTTAAAAAAATAAAGTTCCTCAAGTTATCATTTCCATTCACTTAGAATGCTGCAAAACTCAGGCAAAGTAAAATAACACTGTGGTTTATGTTCATGTCATAGATCAGTTAAGGAATTTATATTTATAATTACTAAGGAATATCTTTCCAAACCTTCCTTCAGGCATAACTTCAAAGATGAAGGGAGGAGGTCTAACTACCTCTCATTTTCATTCTAAATCAACCTATATAATGTACAATTTACATAAAATAAGATCCACTCATTGCTAAGTGTACAATTTGACTATTTAACAAAATAATATAATTATATAACCAGCACCACAATCAATTTACGGAACACTTCCACAACCCCAGCATGAATCCTCATGCCCTTGTAGTCACTTTTCTCCCTGGTACCTGTAGACAACACACCTGATTTTCATCATTAGAATTTCTTGTCTTCTAGAATTTTGTAGAGCTGGAATCATACATGCCATCATCTTTTATATCTGGCTTCTCTGAGATTTCATCCATGTTGTTGCATGTATTCATGATACACTTCTCTCTGTATTTTTTCCTGAGTTGAATTTCCTATATATTGTTGAATTTCCACATATTGATCTACTCACCTGATGGACATTTGAGTAGTTTCTCTTTCATTGTATAAGGTTTTGGTGGACCTCAACTGTTTTGATTACTGTAGCTTTACAGTAAATCTTGAAATCAGCTAGTATCAGTCCTCTAACTCTTCTTTTTCAGATAATGTTAAACTATTTATGTCCTGTGTACTGCCAATAAATTTTAGAATCAGGTTGCCAATCTCTAAAGACATGGTAGTTATTTTGATTGAGCCTACCTAGAATCTGTACATCAATTTCTTACCATAATCATAAGAGATTCCAATGCGTAGTTTCCCAGCTAGCCTGTCATCCATCTCATATCTCTTGTTCACCCTAATAGTGTGCATTTACTTTTTTTTAAAGATTCTATTGATTTATTCGACAGAGATATATATATAGAGAGAGAGCACAGGTAGGTAGAGAGGCCGGCAGAGGGAGAGGGAGAAGCAGGAGCTCTGCTGAGCAGGGAGCCCGACATGGGGCTCAATCCTAGGACCCTGGGATCATGACCGGAGCTGAAGGCAGTCACTTAACTGACTGAGCCACCCACGTCCCCCGATAGTGTGCATTTAGACAGGGCTCACAAACCACCAGGCTGGCACAGAGTAAGTGTAGTTCTGGGCATTCCAGAAGGCTGGACCCTTCCTTTTCAGTTCTCACTGTGGGTCCAAGCCTTCCACAGAACTCCTGCATCTCCCCATCTACACAGCCATTGCCTTTAACTTAGGCGGCAGCACACACTCCGTCCTTGGTTCCAGCAAAAACACTTGATTCATCCCACAACTGCACCTCAGGAAGCTCCCTTAGGCTCTGGGTTCTCTGCCTCATGCACCTGTGAGTATCCTCCCAGGGAGATCATGCCACCTACCTAAGTCTTCTGCTAAGGCACTGAACAGGACTACAAGGTCCTACCACAGTGAGCCGCATTGACAACGTGGCACACCCACTTAGGGTCCTTTGTTCACCCAATTACCCGTAACAAGCAAATTCACCAATCCACAGTATTTTCTTTGTCTTTTACCTTTAGTTAATTTCACTTAATAATATGCCAGTACCTAATTCTTCTTTTTTGGTGCCATTTCCTAAGCATAAAAACATTTCTCAGGGGAAACAGGGTGGGGAAGGAAGACTAAGTTTAATCACACCTTCTTTGACTTGACAGTCAAGGATGCAATAAAAAGGTTGAAAAAGAGTCCACCTTGTACCTCTGGTTAGTTCAATGCCCCATTAGTCCGAGTAATGAATTTATAACTACAGGACAAAGATTTTTTTTCCTTCTTTTAAAAGGAAAAAAAAAAAAAAAAACAACCCTCACAAAACTAAAATCAGTATAAAGAAAGCAATAGGTTCTCAATTCCTCCATCTGGAGTGTACAATGAAAGTCCTCACTTTAATTCATGTCTTTTCAACAACCATCTGAATTGGAAAGCCAAGTAAGCAGTATTTCCCCCCTCACTGTAAATACCTTAACTACATATAAAACATTTCTTTAACATTTTTTTGGTTTAACTTCTGTAACAGTCACAATGTATAACTGATACTTTTTATTTTTTCCATTTGTATTGTACTTGGCAAAATAACTAATGGATGGATAAAAGGTATTATGGGAAAACAGAGATACCTATCTGAAAGTAACTGTATCTTATATATTAGTTAAGTCACATTATTGTCTGTCTCAACACTAATCCTCCCTCCTCCAATGAAACAAAACACATTCTCTGTCCCATTCACCAATACCCAAAAAGTGGGTCCCCAGGATTAGCCACTCAAGGATTCTTTGATGAATAAAAGAATATGCATCCCATGCTTAAATCAACATGACCAAAGCAAAAAAATAGTTAACACAAGTCACACTTTGACATCATTTATAATAAACCCCAAATTGCTCATTACACACTTAACCACTTATTAAATCACTTACTTTAAGAGATGAAAGTCTATTTTTTTGTTGCCTTAGAACAATATAACACATACTCCCAAATTGTAATTCAATATGTAAGATGTTCAATTTTTAGATAATTTGAGTGTAGAACCATCAACACTCAAAATTCAAAGATTCAGTAACTAGAAGAATACAGATCAACATGGTTTCTGGATATTTAGACGGAGAATTCACAAAGAATGTTCTTTTTTTTTTTTTGACAGAGATCACAAGTAGACAGAGGCAGGCAGAGACAGAGGAGGAAGCAGGCTCCCTGAGGAGCAGAGAGCCTGATGTGGGGCTCGATCCCAGGACCCTGGGATCATGACTTGAGCGGAAGGCAGAAGCTTTAACCCACTGAGCCACCCAGGCGCCCCCACAAAGAATGCTCTGAAGAAAGTTAATTATATTTAGTCAAAAATTAAAAGCAACTAAATGACTACAACAAAATCGTAACAATTAAGACACAATCTCACAAATTCACAAGGGTTAGCCATCATAAGTATCAAGATCTTCCTACTACTGTGGAAGGCTTATGATATCAAGGGAAAAATGGAGGCACACATCTAAATATATATATATATAGATATATATAGATATAGATATAGATATATGCATATAAATTGTTAAGTGTATATATAAATATATGTGCACTATATTCCCCAAATTCTAAGACTCCATGAATTCTGAAATACACAGTCATTTTAATAGCAGCTTTTTTGGAAGAAAAAGAAATAGCACCACATAAAATACACACAGCTCTAAGATGCATTAGGATTTCAAAATAAACCAAATGTGTCAGAAGGGTGAGTTTTATTATGAAGAAAATGCTGTGTATATGTAGGGGTATGAGGGTGAGAGCTGAGAGAGTACCCAGCCAGAGAACAGCATTGGAATAAAACCCACAAAATGTCAAAAGCGATTCTTTTTCCTAAATGCAATTAATTGTTATTTTTACTTCTAAGTTTTTCTTTATTTTCCAGCTTCTCTATATTGAGCACACAACTGCCTCTATAATTTTAAAAATAAACTTCATCAAAAGATATTTTTACAGCACTTTTTTCAATCCAGAAAGTCATGTTGCTAGGTAAAGTTGTTTTGGGCAAATTCTTATCTTTTCCTTTTAAGCCTCAAGTCTCTCAAGCTCGGTTTCAAACATCTCTGGCGGAAGCTCCTGGAGCTGGTATATCCCCGACCTTCCCCTCTTCTGGCAGCTGGAGAATATTTACTGTTATATGTTAGTTTATTTCTACATTTATCTTCCTGGCTGACCTGGGTCTTCCAGGAGCTGGAAGACATATTTTTAAAGACACAGAACATTCTCATGTCCACAGTTGTCTGTGCACCTGAAATAATTTCTATTCTCCAGAGGCCAAACTCCAGATCTATACAACAGTGAAGTCATTTCAGATGTCATCAACTCAAGAGATATTTGAAGGTGTTAACGAATTAAATAAGTTTTTTCTGCCACCGATAAAAGTGATAATTTCCTGTGAAACAAACACCCTTATTCCTTTCCTCAGTGATGTTTCTTACTACAATTCAGCTTTTTAAAACCCATCAAAGAAAGTTACTTATTATCTTAGAGATTTGCCTTGTTAGGTTTAGATTTGCTTACAACATTATAAATTCTCTGGTAGTAACATAGACATCAGAAACCTACATACTTCTCTCATTCCTTGCAGAATTCCTAAAGCACTGGGTTCCCAGACATTTTAATTAATATGTTCTAACTTCACACTATTGTTCATTTCAAGACCAGCCCATTACGCACGAAAAGCTTAAGATTTTTACATAGCTCCTTTTTAAATGCAATCTCTCAGAATTCTGGAAACAAAGACACTAATAACATGCTATCAATTTTATTTACAGAAACATGAGACAAGAACTAATTCCAAATGACAGTTTTAGCAGGAGGAAGCAAGTGGGGGTGGGGGGGGGGGCGCAGGGAGCTCAGGGAGAACGGTTAGGATAAACTCCTTTTCTCACTTTTGACCAGTCATTTGATAATGAAGATTATGGTGTTACTGAAATGAAACCCAGTTGATGATTTTTTAAAAAGTTTTTCTAACTTGGTATTTGGTCTAAAAGGTTCAGTCCACAGCAGTAAACTGAAGTACATCGCTTACTTAAGGGATCATTTTTACTTAAGGGATATGTGTGTCCCTTAACAGCTATGAAGAGTTTTAAAGGAAAAGCCTGGTTTCAATCGCCATGAGAGCCAGAATAACACATCCCGGGGACTCCGCGGTCTCATGGTAGACCAAGCCTACAAAGCAGTTGAACTGAATGAATTAAGAACATCGAAAACTCAAGGGTGTGCTAAAACTTACTAAGAGGTTAAATTTAGCAATGCTATTTTCTCATTAGGTCTAAAAGGGATCTAACAAAGAAAGAAAAAAAAAGTAAATATACCTTGGTGGCCTTAGCTTACAGTCAGACCGAGCCTCTAGAATTAATCATTTAATACAAAGAACAAGTCTTCTTCAATTGATCTGAGGTAGGCCACCCAACAGCACAAGCTTTCCAAGATAACTGCTTCTCACATACTAAGTTGAAGACAATCGTTTTGGTACCTTTACCATCCGTTGTGTGGCTTTCTGGCCTCTTGGCCCAGTTTACCAAAACTGCAATTTCAGGCCAGTCATTTAACCTTCCCTGGTGATACGAACTGAACTGTACCCCCTCCAAAATTTTAATGTTGAAGGCCTAACTCCTGAAGTAATGGTATCTGGAGACATGAGATTTAAAGAGGAAATTAAGAATGAATTAGGTCATATGGGTGGAGCCCTAATCCAGCAGTACTAATGTCCCTAGAAGAGGACTGACACACAGAAGCAAGAACACAGGAAGACACAGAGAGTTGATGGCAGTCAGCAAGCCAAAGAGAGAAGCTTCAGGAGAAACCAAACCTGCCTTCCCCTTGATCTCAGACATCCAGCCCCCCTAACTCTGAGAAAATAAAACCTGATGTTAAAGCCAACCAGCCTGTGGTATCTGGATTTCACAGCTCTAGCATGCTAATGTACCTGGCTGCAGTTTCTTCACCTATTTTTGATAATCCCTCAAAATCAAACCCTGAAAGCATCTCCTCATTGAAAACTGGAAAGACATTAAGTAAGGCGTGTGGAAGATATTAAGAGCATAGTAAATAGCAGCTGCTATACTTAGTATCATTATTCCAAAATGAAGCTGGCAGGCAGGAGAGATGAAAACATAGTGGCCTGTTCTAGAATTGAGCCTACCACCCTTGCATACCAACACCAGGCCCCAGAATACTATAATCGCAAACCACATTCACTTCAGCCGTTTATATCCTAGCACTTACTATGTGCTAGATACTCAGAAAACATGGTAGAAAGTGAGGGGTGCCCATGCCAGAGAGGATGAAACAGACAAGAGGCACATACTTTAATAAAGGCATATACAAAAACAGTTTGAAAAGAAGTAAAGAGACCGGGAAGATCTCACTCACAAATTGTTTCCAGCCATAGCTCTAAGGACAATGCCTGAAAACACCCAAAGAACCATGAACTGGCAGTGGGGCCTGGGTATCTGTATTTTCATCAAATGCTCCACAGGAATCCTGATAGAGGGCCAGGTTTGCAAACCACTGTTAGAGACCTCAAGATGCCAAAAGGTCAGACTACCAAAGACTTGAATGGTGGCAATGACATGATCTAACGGAGAAAGACAATTGACTCCACGGTGGAACACTAGAGGCAGGAAGGCCTGACCAGCATCTGATATTTTAACTTAAAACCTTTCTTCCAAGAGAACCCTGAGGTAGAGTCAGAGGAATATAACACCCATTAGCACAACAGCCGCCTCTCTCTGCCAAAGCAAGAGAAACCTGAAAACTACCAGCCTTGACAATGTAATTCTGAATACAGGTGTAAATAATCTTGGAATGCCTGGGTAGTTCAGTCAGTTAGGCATCTGCTTTTAGGCATCTGCTTTATGCTCAGGTCATGATACCAGGGTCCTGGGATTAAGCCCCACATAGACTCCCCAATCAGCAGGGAAATCTGCTTTTCTCACTCTCTTTCTGCTGCTTCCCCTGCTTGTGTTCCCTCTCTGTCTCTCTCACTGTCAAATAAATAAATAAATAAAATCTTTAAAAATAAAAATAAAAATAGGGGCTCCTGGGGCTCAGTCGGTTAAGCATCTACCCTCAGCTCAGATCATGATTCTGGGATCCTGGGAACAAGCCCCGCATTGGGCTCCCTCCACAGGGAGCCTGCTGCTCCCTCTCCCTCTGCTTGCTGTTCCCTCTGATTGTGCCTTCTCTCTCTCTCTGACAAATAAATAAATAAGTAAATTTTTAAAAATAAATAAATAAAAAATAAAAACAAACTTTACACCTTCAGTCGTAATCTGACATTTATGATACTGGACCTCAGGTGTATTTCTGTATTTAACTGGATTAAAGATGGAAAAGTACAGTCAAAAGGAATGTTGATGTAAAACAAAGCCCAAAATACAAAAAAATAATAAGCCTAAAAGTTAAGCCTTAACATTGGCCTGGAATTACAATCTGAAATAAAATCCAAGTGTTTAAGCACTGAGCCCTGGATTCCCGAGAAGTCCATTCTGCAAACCTTTCAGGATAAGAAACCAAAAGTCAGCTTCACACATCAGAACTAGATTTTTAAATAATTTAAGCTCGATAGTAAAGCAAGCTCTGTACTATAAACTGTCCCCCTTACCAGGGAGAATTATTTGTGAGAAAGAAATGGTAAAGCTAAAAAGAAATCTTTATAAACAAACTTGACAATAAAAATATTCCAGATGATTCCAAGACCAATTTTTATCAAAGCTCATTCCAACTATTATAACTGCAGGAGATTTTGGGTGGGGGGTAGTTAAGAAATGACTTGAGAGAAGAAACATGTCAAAAGCAGAGTCTATAACAAATAATTTCCTTTCAAGGCAAATGTCTTTTTTTGACAAACAAGCTAAAAGAAAGAATATAAGAATAAACTATCTGTAATGTTTATTTACCAAAAAAATAAAGAATGCTTTCAGAAGTCCTAAAGCTGACCTTCATTAGCATATGAAGCCACTACACAGCATCTAACTAAAGTAGTAATATAGATGAGAAATAAAGAAAACCCATAACCTTGTGGATAATAACAACACTCAGAGCTCTTCTTTTATAGATATGCTCCATGGAAAACACCTCAACACTGAAGGAATGAGGAATTGGGGAAAAGAGGCAGGGGTTAAAGGGACACACTGGTTACACAGGTTCGGTGCAAGTTTGCAAGGTCTTTCTCTATGAGGTACAGGATATCCGCCAATATCATCTCAAGTGTAAAATCTAAATTTCTGAAATAAACTAGACTAAACCAGGAAAAGCAGCTAACAATCTCTTGTGGTTTCTTTTGCAAGTTTTTAAGTACAATTGATCTATTAAAAGTATGTAGGCTTAATTTTGATAGATGGGGCAAACTGCCCCAGAAAATGATGGGTATTAAAGTATATGCCCTGTAGAATATTTAGGGAATATTATTTAAAACTTTCAATCAAATGATTCCACCTACATCTCAGCCAATTCCACTCCATCGGTCCAATAAAAAGAAGCATAAAAATAAAGAAAAGAATACCAGTTCTCCGGTGGCTCAGTGGGTTAAAGCCTCTGCCTTCGGCTTGGGTCATGATCCCAGAGTCCTGGGATGGAGCCCCGCGTTGGGCTCTCTGCTGGGTGGGGAGCCTGCTACCTCCTCTCTCTCTCTCTCTCTCTCTCTCTCTCTCTGCCTACTTGTGATCTCTTGTCTGTCAAATAAATAAATAAATAAATAAATAAATAAATAAAGAATACCAGTGCTCTTGTCTCAGGAAGTTAATCTGAGTTTCAGTTTTGTTAGCTGTGAAATGAAGGTAACAATATACTCTTCTGTCCCCGCTATAAGAGCACAGGGCAACCTAAGGTAAAGGGAGGGTCTGATACCCTGAAGACAGCACACCATGTGGTTAAGAGTGCCAGGAAGCCTGGATTCAAGTCCAGCCAGTCTCCAACCAGCTGTATGAGACTGTGCCAAGCACTTCACCTCTCTATGCCTCAAGACTCCTGCCAAAAATGAGATTATCCTAATACCCTACCTCAGAGGATTGTTAGGAGAATCAAATGAGTTAGTACAGGCAAAGGATTTTGAGCAGGGCCTGCCTGGCACATAAAACATTTGGGGGGAAAAAAAGACAGTCATTATCTTTAGCAGCAAATTCAATATTCCAAACCCTATTTCTAAATCCAATAATTTTGAAAGTGGAGTTTCTATCACCATGTCAAAACTAAAAGCACAGCTGTGGAGAGAATATGCCTGCTACAGCTACGTGGAAATGTGAATGCATCTGCATGGAGTTGTGCATGCAAAACACCGCCTTCTTGTTAGGCTAAACAACATGATTATACTTAATTCTGCCAGAAATAATTTCTTGATTGACTCTTTCTGGGATATCTGATAAGATACAAATATATAAGTCAAGGTATAAATGAAATTCTTCATCTGGAAATGCTTTGTAAAAAAAAAAAAATACTGAATGGTTTTTTTTTTTGGAAACAAATACACCACCTAGAATAGTTATAAACAATTAAGATGGAAGTGTAGCCTCTTTTCTCTCTCAATAAGTGATTCCTTTGGTTTGCTCTTCTGAAGCATTTAGAAAACTTAAGCATTTAGAAGATTTTCACCCCGTCAATACTGGACATGGAGATGTATGTATACATATGCACAGGTGTATGTATATATACATATACATACTGCTGGAACCAACAATTCCTATGAAAATTAATCTCCTTTACTCAATGAGGGAATAAAAGGTCTCAAAAATATCATCTCCCATAAAAGAGGTTAAGTCAAAAATACCCCAAATTTTGTAGCCCTTTGTTTTGGCTTCCATGACCATGGGCATTATGCCAACTCATCCATTCCTGAAATTCCCAAGTCATTAATGGGGGAAACACTTACACAGGGAGCAATCGGATTAGCATAGTAAAAGATAACAGATGGATGGAGCCATGGGAGAGAACTATGGTTTGGGTCCAATTCCACTCTCACTGGAGTTGAGCATCAAGCCAGGAGAGTAATATGGGGAGAAAACCAGAGTCACCTAAAATAAAATTTAAAAAGGCTCCTTCTGTTCACGCTATATTTATAATAGGTAAGAATTATCCCAACAGTCCCAAAGCAAGCTATAGGAGTTACAATTGCTCACTTAACTGCTTTGTTTTTTAGCAGCTTATTTTTTCTCTTCAGCATCAGTGGTATTTGTTCTCTCATGAAGTGTGTGAGACAGAAGTTTATACTCATTATTAATGTGTTTCAATGGAAAGGTTGGCAACTATTAGCTAGGAATATTGTGAGCCATGTGCAGATTGAACCCTCCACAGAAATATCATAGATATACATGTGGTGTTACCTCAGCTTTTAGTATATGAAATATAATTTAGCACAGGAAATACAAGAAATATAATTTGTAGTTATATTTCAGCACCATCACGCTGCTGATTTGCCTTAAAAACTTGAAAATACTAGACTATGTGATGTAAGGCTTGAACCAGAATGATTGCTACTCATTCTCTTTAGGACCTAAAATGGAAAGAAAGCCACTATATAAAATGAAGAACAAATTTCACTTTGGCTTCCACAGATCATGATGTGCTGTTAGCTCATTGTGCAAACCTATATCAGCAAACCTAGAGACCCTTAAGTCAACTTTCCATCATTTGAAACACACACACACACACACACACACACATATATTTAATATTAACATATGTTTTCTTTTCTAGTTTATGGTTGGAATAAAATCATGCAACTAAATTAAACATTACCAACCTGGAAGGCAATAGCATTACGAGAGAGTAACAGCTCACAACGTACAATTCCAAAGCATAGCAGTCTCAAAATTCACACAGTGACGTTTCCAAAAATATGGCAATTCTGCTTGGCTGCACAGGTTTCCAGAACGGGCAGCATTCCCAGGGTTAGGCCAGATGACATCACAGCATATCTCATAGCCGGCTTTTAAATATATTTTTAAGTGAACAAATCTGACCAGCTTTTGGTGCAAATCTAACTTTTAAGGACAAACATCGTGTGCAGCCAAGTACCAGCTTCACGCTGCCGTCTTACCACTGTCCTGTGCAAAGGGTTTTGTCTGCTTTTCTGGAAGATAGGCACCACAGGGAGGCTATGAGAACCTTGAGGCATTAACCAAATAAATCAAATGACAGGGGCTCCCCTAGCTACATGCTAAACCAACAGAACCAAACACAACACGAGCAAGACAACCTTTTAGTCCACAGTCAGAAGCATGATAGGCTGACTGACTAAGTGATTTTCTGGACCACAGGCCTCTCACTTGAAGGATGGTAGAAACTTTCAATGGGAAAAAAAGAGGAAGGTCTGCCATACGGAAGTAGAACCGCAAAACCTTGCCAGAGGCATCGGTCTTGGAAATACACTTTTCTTTGGGATTAGTACCCTCTCCCTGACAACAATGTCAAGTGACTTGATTCAAGGTCTAGTAGAGTCAAATCTGAGAGAGAGATGGAGAGAGTAGGGGAGGAAGAAAGACACAGAGGCAGCAGGAAGGGTCAGACAATATTTGCTTTTGAAGTAGTTAACCCACAAAGGCTTTCCTTTGGAATGATCCTTTAAGCTGGAGTATTTCCCTGGTGGTGTCGTTTAAGGCAGTGATCGGCTAAGTGAAACATGACGAATAGCCCCCAGCCCGCACCCGCGGCGACACAGGCCCGTTTGGCCCTGGCCACGGCAACAGAAAGGCCATTCATTACCCAATGTGAACAAACAGAGTGTACGTTTGTGATAAATAATGGTCATTATTGAACTACAATGCTCTCTGGGAATTCCTCAACACTTCCTTGACATTAATGTACTATTCATGGAGGGCTCAGCGAAGCACTCTCAATATTATTTAGTGCTTCATGTTTACATGGGATACCACAGAGACATTTACTTCTCCTTTGTTGGATACATGTATCTGAACAAATACCAAATATCTTTTATTCTCCTGCAGTATACCAGGTCTGTTCCTCCTCGCTCAAACATGTGTGCGTGCAAATAGACACTCTTTCTCTCTCTCTCACACACACTCACACACAGACTCCCCACGTGCAAAGGATGTGTACCTGTAACAAAGAAAGCAGATACTAACCAAACTGAATCCTGTAAATATTGCAGAAATGATCTGGGCTTTGACCTCTTCTGAGTAGAGGCTCAGGCACATAGGTAACTATACTATACCTATGACCAAGAAGGGGGGAAAAGAAGGAAATATAAAAGATATTGGCCCAAATAAAGAGAGTCCTCAGGGAAATGAAAACCACAGCTCACCTCTTCTCACACCATCTTCACCACTGTGCCTTCACACAAGCTGCTGTCACTGTAGGCAAGACTTGTCACTCTCGCCCACACACACCCGGAAGTCTTCACCAAGCCAACTCCCTCTGGCTCAAGTCCAATACCACCCTATCTGAAGCCTTTCCAACACATCCCACTCAACCATGCACACTTAGTCACTCCCTCCTCGGGGTTCACACAGTAGCCTCTTGAGAAACTAGATGAAGCACCTGGTGGAAGGCACGGCAATTATCAGCTAGAGGTCTCTGCTTTCACTCGCTCACTATGGGTACTGAGCACGTGCCAGCACTGCGCACATGCAGGGGTCAGGCCACGTACAAACCAGACTTTCTCTGCCTTGTTCCAGTCCAGTTGCAACTCCTCATGGAGTAGCAAGGACTTAGGACTTCGTCATTTGCACATTTCCAGATGCTGTTAGCTATGTGTAATACATTGGAGCAGTACAACACATGTGTTGCTATCTCATAGGATGGACAGATGGATAGACAGAGATTAAATATCTTTCCAGATGTGTCACCCAGGTTTGATTACTGCATATGGCAAAGTGACTTATCCCTTTGCAAGCCCAGGATTTTAAACTTTTAAATGTGAATGACGACTATTTTATTTCATAGTAGTTCTTGGAATATAAAATCCACGTGACATGCTTGATATACTAAGAAGAAAGGGCATGTAGAAGAATAAAATCACACACTCAACAAAAAGGTAGCAATGACTCGGTACTAAATAACAAAACAAAAACTAATTATTACACATGCGAAAAGAAGCAGAGAATGCATAACTGACTTGATGCAAGGGTCATGAGTTGATTTAAGGAAAACACTTAGGGAAAAATGTATGATAATGGTAAAAACAATACCTAATATTTCCAAATATATGGAGACTAAGTATCTCTCTTTCAAGCAATACAGATGAGGTAATGTGCCATCTCATTATCTCAATATAGATATTTTTAAGTTACTATATAATGAGCACAGCATGTATTCTCTCTTGAAATAATTCTACAGAGTAGATAATCTCTCCTTAGGCCTCTAAACTAGCTATCTAGGGGCACCTGGGTGGCTCAGTGGGTTAAGCATCTGCCTTCAGCTCAGGTCATGATCCCAGGGTCCTTGGATTGAGCCCTGCATCAGCCTCCCTGGAGCCTGCTTCTCCCTCTCCCTCTGCCTCTCCCCCAACTTATGCTGTCTCTCTCTCTCAAATAAATAAATAAAATCTTTTTTTAAAAAACTAGCTACATAAAGATAGGACTACTAGTGACAACCTGTATTCTGGAATATAAGACCTTGTATTTTATCTATTTGATGTTAATATTTATATCACTTTGATGATTACATAATCTAATTTTAGGAAACAGACAGATGATTGATAGAGGAAGATCAATCCTTCTAGATAGATATATGCATATATATAAATATATATATACACACATACGTACATACATATATAAGCACATACATCTACACATAAATCTGTCAAGAAACTACCCCTACAGCCAGGGACATTTCCATGTACTGAAGGGTAAATCGAGGATGTCACAGGGTGCTAAGAAGCCATAGGAAGACTGTTTACAGTGGCTAGACAGCACACAAAAGATGTCTGCCCTTCCATCTACGAGAGCACCTTGTACCTCCAGATTCTATCCTCCTCCCCCAAGACGTGGGCTGTTAATGCTGGGGAGAGGAGGGAGAAAGTGGAGCCCAAGTAAGAACCAAGTATAAAAAGATCACAGTGGGATCACAGCATTAAATTACATGAGGGCCTAAAAACAGAAGTCGTATTTTCACCCCACATTCCTCAGGGTAAACTAGGTTATACTCCAGAAACAGCCCTCCAAAACAGAAATTTCAAACAAGACGTGTTCTTGCTCATGGTGCAAATGTACTGTCTAGATGAGGTCCGTCCTCCTCCCTCAGGCAGCCAGGCTGAGAAGCACCACCCTCACATTTCCCGGACTGCAGAAGCCAGAAAAGGCACACAGGGAAGCGTGCGCTCACTTTTCAGGCTTCCACCTAAAAAAAAACACTACTTCCACCCGCTCACGTCCCAGATGCCTGGTCCAAGTCTAAGGGCCACCCTCAACTTGGCAGGCGGTGTAATGCTACCGTCTACCTAGAGGCATAGAGTTAAAAAATATTCTTTGAAGCACAATCATTACTACTTGTCACCAAATGATTTTAGGACAGGACAGGTTTGGCCATCCTAGGACCAATTAAAAACAATAAAATGAAACTCTGCCTTTTCAGAAAATTTTATATTTGAGCATTTTTGTCTAAAGGACTTTAGACCAAGAGTACTTAAGAGATGGAGCACAGAGGAGTGGCTCATCTTCGCTTCCAAAAAAAAGATACAGAGTGATGGAATAAGCAAGCGGTACATTAAGAAGCAAGTATTTTTACCACCATAAAAAAACATACTCAACTCCAGGCTGCTATTAAAACAAACATTTTAACATCCACTCATTCTTACATTTTTAATAAGTTAGTGGCCACCAAAAGCAGAAAGGGGGAAAACTATAGACATCAGATTTATAAGTTCTGAAAAACGTGGAGAAATGGACTGAGTGACCCCAAGATGACTGTCAAAAACTTGTGTGGGTGGGAGGGTCAGGTGAAAGGACACATGCATTTCCCATGATCCCCAGTGACCTGCATTAATCACCAATAACCTCCACATCATTATCATGTCAGATCTACTTAGCATCACTGCCCATCAGTCTCCTGGCGCCTCCCTGATTTGAATGTATTTGCGTTGATACTCGCCATATGCAACACACCCAAGGGGGAGAGGGGTCCCTCTGACAGAAAAGAGATGAGTGCTTTTAGTCCTACAGACTCTAACTCTCCAGGAGAGAAACAAAGAGGTTTCTGCAGGCCATGCCATCCGAAAACCACACTCACCGAATTTAAAAAAAAAAAAAAAAGACTTAAAATTTCCAGAAAAGTTTTGTCCTCTCAAAACTATAGAGCTAGTTCTTAATGAGAATAATGGCCAAGAAATTTTGAGCACTCTCTGTACCATGCAAATCGCTAAATAATTTACATGAATTACTTCCATGAATCTTACAAAACTGTGACTATTACCTTCATTTTATTAACAAGATACGGAATTAGCAATAATAGCACTAGCATCAAATCTGGTCTGACTCCCAAGTTTGTGAAATTTAGCTACCAAATAATATCTTTTATTTAAAAAGTATTTTTTTTTTTAAAGACTTTATTTATTTATTTGACAGAGAGAAATCACAAGTAGATGGAGAGGCAGGCAGAGAGAGAGAGAGAGGGAAGCAGGCTCCCTGCCAAGCAGAGAGCCCGATGCGGGACTCGATCCCAGGACTCTGAGATCATGACCTGAGCCGAAGGCAGTGGCTTAACCCACTGAGCCACCCAGGCGCCCTTAAAAAGTATTTTTAACTGTAATGTATGTTAAAATGTCACCATCAATACATATGGAATATTAAAATATCCACATTTCCCCTTGGTATATTTAGGTCTTCACTATATCTATAGATCGTAATCAGAAGCAAACTCATCTCTTAAATTACTTCCAGCACTCGCTTACATTTTTGCATAGTTGTTCTACTGATTCCATGTTCAATATGACTGGTCTTCTACACGAAATATTTAATTTACTGGGCTTCAAAATAAAACCTGGGAGACAGTATGCTCACTCACTGGGTTTTTCCTAACTGGTGATCCCTTAAAAAAGTGTTGAGACACATTGGTGTGTAATATATTCGAGTTCTACCAAATAACCCAGAAAGTCTCTACAGACCATGTAAATACCAATCTTCAGTGTTCTGAACCTTCTCACAAATCATGCTCCAAGCAGATGGAGGAAGAGGGTTGGAAGGTAGTTCCTTCTCTCTACTCCAGAATGTCTTCCTTAGCCTTGCCATTTTACCTCTCTGGGCCACACCTCATGAAAGCAACTAGATGTCAAGTCCATTTCCTCCACCATCCAAGGCTCTATCTTAAGTGGGCTGTTAAACCTAAGGAAGGCAATTGGATCTCGCATGGGTTATGAACATGAGACATGCACAGTTAAGGTGTTTTGGCTTATCTTGAGCAAAATTTTCTTGACTGTGGAGAAATCACAATTTTACTTAAGCTTCTTGCTGAGGCTAAAAATTCTCACAGTGGAATGAACCCGCAGCTACATTTTCCCAGCTTCAAAGCAAGACATCATCAATGGAAATTTTGGTTTGCTTCTATATAACTACCCTAACCTGAGTAGCTTGGTCATAGAAGGCTCTATGGGCTTTGTGGGTGAAAGCTGCTTGCTGTCTTTGGAAGTATAATCTTTCCAGCCAAGGCAGCAAACAAATGAAAATTCAGCCTGGCTTCCCAGGCAGAATGAACACACAGATTTATCTATACATATGACAAGTACTTTCAGAAATTTCAGAAAATTCCAGAAATACTTAAAAATATCTAAATATGACTTTTAAATACTTCAAAATAACTGAACAGGAAGATTTTGGTCTGGCTTCTAAGACTATTTCAGATCTTTGATCCAAATCTCACAGTGTCAACTAATTTTTCAAAACCATTAAAAAAGTGTATGTTTATATCAAATCACCACAATGTATACTTTCAGCATCTTATAATTTTATGTTAATTCTACTTCAATAAAGCAGCAATTTTTAAAATAAAATTTTAAATAAAAATTTTTGCAACATTGAAAAAGATCATCAGTAAATCAGACAAATTCAAGAATTAAAGATATTTTTCTATTATCCTACTTTATTAATTTCTAATTGCATTGTGAATCCATGTGACTTTTATCTCCATGAAAAAAAGGGTTTTGGGGGAAGTGGTTCTATTTTGTAGCACCTTAACATCTACTCTGCAAGATAAAATCAATCGGCAAGTTAAAATCTACCCCATTTTTACTGCACATATTTCATATATCAAAAATGTACAGCAGTTAAGTTCTACTTACTCCTTTGCATTAAATAATGATTTTGCTAATTAATAACCCTTGTGCAGCTGGTTCATTAACCCCAGCTCCATCAATCACTTAAGGCAACCAAACTTTCAGAAGCAAAAAGCAAAAAATGGGATGGGGTAGATGGTGGAAGATATTTGACCTGAGGGAATCAAATGCCTCAAGAACTCCTGACTGGGAAATTTAACACAAAGAATATCACATGAATGTTGACCCTTGAGAACAGACACTCCCTTGTTCTTCTTTCTCCCGTGAAGAGAAACACATGGAAGGTGTTCTCAAACACTCTCAACCATGTAAAGGAACTAAAACAATACTGCTTTCCCCATGTCCCTTTTGGAAGAAGGTCTGAGAACACAGTCAGAGGAAATTCTCCTCTGGCTGGAAGAGTCAAGATTGCTACACCACAGACCAGCAACTATTTTAGGACCCAAAATACCCTATTAATGGCCATTTTCACATTGGAAAATTCCTCACTGCTTAAACTGGAAAGAAAATCTCTGGGCTATTAGAATTTTTATAAATATAGCACTCTCAAGGATGTAGCTCCTTTCCTTCAAGTGCCTGATTTATTTTTCTTGTCTATTTGGCTTTTCCAAACAGGCAGGATCCCTGGGAGAACAGAAAAGATTTTTTTCTTTCCTCTTCTACAGAAGGTCACTGTTCTACATTCATTAGCAGAGCTGGCTGTGAGTGCTTCCATTGGTGAATTACTGCAAATAAAGTTCAGGGACAACATTAACACGTTATACCTCATTACGGAAAAGTTAAGTCTAAAGTCAGGGACAAAAAACCCAACAGACCAGGATTATTTTCAAGCTGCCTTTTATCTTTTCTGATTATCACATGAAACTCAGCCATTACTTCCTTCGTACTTGAGAATGTGCATGGAAAGCGAAGAGGTGAGCAGTAAGAAACAGCAAGGAAGTCATAGAAACAGTACTGAAAAGACAAGAATGTTGCCTTAGAGAAGCTATTCCAAAAACAAACCCACTGAGCAGAGTCATAATGTTTCCCAGTCAGTAAACAGATTATTTTCTTGGCTCTGCTGTTGATTGAAACGGTAAGTGCTGAGGGAAGTTACTTAACCTGTCTGGGGTACAGTTTCCTAATCCCAAGGAGAAGGAGTGACACACGTTGCTATGATGTGTGGAGACACAGTTAAATCCTGGGGTCACGGTCCCGCACTGACAGACTGGGCCAGCCCAGTGCAACGCTTCCTTCTACTCATCTATAAAATGGAAATAGTGGGGGTGCCTGGATGGCTCAGTTGGTTAAGCGACTGCCTTTGGCTGAGGTCATGATCCTGGAGTCCTGCATCAGGCTCCCTGCCAGCAAGGAGTCTGCTTCTCCCTCTGACCCTCTCCCCTCTTATGCTCACACCCTCTCTCATTCTCTCCCTCTCTCTCAAATAAACAAATAAAATCTTAAAAAAAAAAAAAAATGGAAATAGTGGTAGCTACCTTAGAAAGGTTCCCTGATACCCTGTGGTATAACACTACAAAGACGCTTACCCTGCTTCTGGGGAGAATATTCTCTACCCTTACCATCAGGAGTACCATCATCACTTGCTTGTGATTCATATACATAGCTGACCACTCACCATACCCTAATGTCCACACCTCTTTAACCTTTCTGTCTCTTCCCTCTTCTCATCTCTGTTTTTTGGACACTTAGGGTCCTCTTAACTTCCCCTCTTTGGCTTTTGACCCTTAACAAGTCACTTATCATGTAAGCCTTCAAAACTGAAGGTTCGCATTCAAAATTGAAAGAAATTCAATGCACCATGGATTCAGTAATGTGAAACAGTGCAAAACTTCTCAGGTTTTCTGTCAACCTGAGGAGAGGAGAGCATATAAAATGAGAATGGAATGAGAACAAATATGATTTTGTTACTATTATTATTGTTGTTTCTATTAGTGAAAAAGTTAAGATTCTTAAGGCTGAGAAGTAGCTGTCAATGGCAGGAGTAAACCTGTACTGACATGAATAATGTAACAGAAAATACAAAATCCGTAAGAAACACAGCCTTTAAAAGTTCTAAGGAAAGCAGCATTTGAAATGCTTGGCGTACATAAAAGAAATAAGTCCATAAAAGTTCAAAGTGAATCCAAAAAAAAAAAGCAAAACACCAACAACACCCCATGACTTATAAAGGTGTTAGAGGTAACAAGTCAAGTTCTTCACGGGGCCAGGAACACTAGGAAATCTCACTTGCATGTGATTTCCCACTACTCTAACAGAGGAGGTGCGAAAAAGGAACCCCTGAAGATGAATACTGTATGCTCAGATGATGCCCCGAGACCGGGAGCCTTGATTTACTCAACCCCAAAACACACTCCTTCCATTCTGATGACCACAGTGATTCCACACAGGTAACTACTGTTTGATCACCTATCGCCCAGAGGACAAAAGGGACACAAGACTGAGAAATAAAAATGGTGCCTTCTATGATGATGGTTAACTTTATGTGTCAACCTGACTGTCCACATATTTGGTGGGACATTATTTCTGGGTGTGTCTGCAAGGGTGTTTCTAAGTGAGATTACAAATCAGTGGACTGAGTAAAGCAGAGGACCCTCCCCAACGTGAGCATCAGTCGATCTGTTGAGGGTCTGACTAGAAAAACAAGGCTGACGAATAAACATTCCAGCTTGGCCTCACTAATGAACCTGACACTGGTCGTCTCAGGCCTTCGAACTCAGACGGAACTTAGACCACTGGCTCTCCTGGGTCTCATGGGACTTTTCAGCCTCCATAACCACATGAGCCCATTCAATAGAACAAATCTCTATTTTTATTTGCTTGGCTTGTTCCATTTTGATTTATTTATATCCAACCAGTTCTGTTCTCTGGAGAACTCTAACACATCTACTAAAATCTCGAGTTTTCAGCATCCCATGTTTAGTAACTGGTCACTCAAACCTTTTATTTATCCATTTTCTTTATTAGTAATAAAAATCAGGGGTGCTGGGGTGGCTTCAGTCAGTTAAGAGTCTGCTTCGGTTCAGGTCATGATCCCAAGGTCCTGGATAGAGTCCAGAGTCCAGCTCCCTACTCGGCAGGGAATCTGCTTCACCCCCTTCCACTGTCCCCTCCCCCCTGCTCATGCTCTCTCTCCTTAATAAATAAATCATTTTTAATTAAAAAATAAAAATAACATAAAATAAAAAATATGAATTGCCAATTCCTAAGAATCCAATATTCACACCTTCCCAATTATATTACCATTTTTTCTATTTTACAATGCGTTGGATTGATTCAGGCTCCAAAAACTGTCCATATGTTAAGAAAAATCATTGCAGTCCCAAATCTATCGGTTCCTCTTTTTTGTACTGCAAAGTTTCCCAAAGTTTGGATTTTGCCAGTTTTGCTCTTTACATCCCCGTGGCGTGATTTAACGTTACCCTATTTATTTTCTGTAAATTTAGAGACAGACCTAGAAGCTTGATCAAACAAAAGCTCCATGTCTCTTTTGCAAAACAACTTCATAGGTAGTGCTGCATACACCTATAAAGAAAGTATGTCGTGTCTTCGAGTCTCCGTATTTGTAATGTGCTCAATATATTATTGCCTGGATCCATAAATGGATTCAGGGTGGTCAAACGAGATCACCACTGGTGCAATCTTCTCTGAACTCACTGAACACTAAAATCATCATGATCTCAAAGGAGAACTGTGGCTTTATTACCTGAAATACTTCTATAAAGAAAGAGATCCTACATCAACCATTTAGTTACTCACTTGGATTTATATAATCAATGCTTCATGTTTTAAGTTTCTCTGAAGCTTATTCTCTACTAAATTCTCCAGGAAGAACTCACAGGAATAACAGTCCCTGATTTCTAGCACAGTCACAGTAATTTGTCTCCTGGTTAATATCTGAAGATCAGTTTGACTGGTTATAAATTTCATGGCTCACCTTTTTTTTACATGATTATCTTAAATATGATACTCCACTGGCTTTTGGGGGCATAAAATATTGCTGTCAAAAAGAGTCTCATGAGAATCTAATTTTCTTTCCCTTACAGTAACAACGTTTTTTGTTCTGTTTGTACAGGATGTTCAAAGGTTTTTTTTTTTTTTTTTTTTTTTTTTAAAGATTTTATTTATTTATTTGACAGAGAGAGATCACAAGTAGGCAGAGAGGCAGGCAGAGAGAGAGAGAGGAGGAAACAGGCTCCCTGCTGAGCAGAGAGCCCGATTCGGGACTCGATCCCAGGACCCTGAGATCATGACCTGAGCCGAAGGCAGCGGCTTAACCCACTGAGCCACCCAGGCGCCCCTGTTCAAAGGTTTTTATTTTTTTCTTTCATTAAGGACCATACTTTCTCTGAACTATATATCTCAGTAATGATCTGAGATGATTTTATGAGGAACAAAGTAGCCTTTTCAACAGTCAGCTAAAAAGAGTCTTCTTTCAATAAAGTTTTCCTTTTCTTTTTTGCTGTTTAACTTAAATTTCCTTGCATGGGACTCCTCGTATACATATCTAGTCATTTTCAGATAACTTCTATACAGCTTCCCTGGAAATCTTTTTCATTCCCATACTTTTTGCTCATTAAAATGTCCCACCTCCCACCTCTCTGCTTGTGTCTAAGCATTAGCAATAGCATTTACTATTCATTTTTTCTTGTTACTCTTTTTTTTTTTTTTAAAGATTTTATTTATTTATTTGACAGAGAGAAATTACATGTACACTGAGAGGCAGGCAGAGAGAGAGAGAAGGAAGCAGGCTCCCTGCTGAGCAGAGAGCCCGATGCGGGACTCGATCCCAGGACCCTGAGATCATGACCTGAGCCGAAGGCAGCAGCTTAACCCACTGAGCCACCCAGGCGCCCTTCTTGTTACTCTTAATTTCCAAAATTATTGTTTTATTTCCTTTCCTGAATTCTGCCATCTCCCCTTTCAAGTTTTCATTTCTAGCTTTCTCTAATACTGAGGTATTAGGAAGGCTCTTTCATACCCCCATCATGTTCTTAATATTTTTGTCTCATTTTAAAATGTCAGGTATATAGTAGTCTACTCTTGTGAGCACTCTTCCTTATTTTTGCTTCAATGATAGTAAAGGTGTATGGAGTTTAACAGTGATCCTACTGCCTCTTTCTTATTTAAAATAATTATTCCAGGGGTGCCTGGGTGACTCAGGCTTAAGCCTCTGCCTTTGGCTATGTTCATAATCCCTGGGATTGAGCCCTGCACTGGGCTCCCTGCTCAGCAGGAAGCATGCTTCTCCCTCTCCCACTCCCTGCTTATGTTCCCTCTTTCACTGTGTCTCTGTCAAATAAATAAATAAAAATCTTAAAATAAAATAAAATACATATTACCCAATTTTGTGAGGAGGGGAGTTGGTAATTGAGATTCTCTTGTTCAAAGGTCTGGCTCTGCTGCTTTTACTGTTCCCATCAAGCAATTCCAAAAACTGACCTACCTTCACAGGTCTTTTTTCAACATTTATCTGAGTCTCTCTTCTCTTGACCCTCCCTGCCCCGTCTTGCTCAGTTTGGGTTTTACTCCCAGTAACTGCTTCCGGATGCTGAGTTTTACTTTTGAAGGGACATTCAATGCCTGGACCTTGCTACATTGTAGGCTGCTTGGCCTCACCCAGGAACCAGGTATCTGTGGAACCACTCTGGGTTTGGGAAGCACATTCTCTCTAAGCCCACTTTACGGTCCAATGGGAATCTGTGGCTGATCTGGGGAGCTCTTGTCTTCCCTCACTTCCTTTTAAAGTCACTTCTAACCAGGTCTTGAGCTATCCAGTGGTTTGTCTCATCCATACATATTCTGAGAATGAGAGAGATACCTTGTAACCTGGTTTTATGGAAGATACTATTTGTGGTTTTTGTAATTCAGCTTTCCCACTGCTCTATTTTTCCTTTGAGAAATTTGAGATTTCAAAACTATCACCACTGGTGGTCTCCTCCCAGAATTCACTGCAAACTCAAGTTATAATGAGACTAAACCAAAACCATCAGTTAAACTTCTTGTATTACTTATAAATATTAATAGGTACATAAAAATATTTCAAACTCCCCTCAAATCAAATAGTCCCACCTACCAACATTTTCTGTGAAATTTTACAAGTGCTGTTTTTGTTTTTCATGAAATCATTTTAAAGATCTAAATGAAAAAGGTTTAGCAACACTTTTTTCTTCAATTATCATTAGTTCTTTGTAAATATATCACAAGAGATATATACAAAAAAAAAAACTGATTAATGAAACCCTCATGTACTTACTAACAAGCTTCCTAGCACTACACTTAAATGAATTTTATCAATAAAATTATCTCCCCCAAATGGTTCTATTTTCCTTTGGATTTTCAAGTGAAACAGTACTGATTAGCCCAGCAAAGTGTCAACTGTGTCTCACCAAAGCCTTCAAATTCCTTCACTACTACCTCCCCCAAGATCATCAGCAGCCAATCTTCATCATGTCTCCCAATGGCCACCTCAAGAACAGCCTTCTATGCCCCTCCTCAAACCATTTTTAAATAATGTATGAGCAATTTGGTTATCTGTAGCCATGGGTAGCTTTCTGGGAAGAAGGTGTCCAAGGGATCCTTTTGCCCCCAAAACCTTAAGAACCAGTAGAACTTTAACCTGTGTAGCAGTAACATGGGATGCAGTCACCACCAGTAAAGCTGGAACTGTCTTGTAGTTAGATAGGACGCATTAACAGTCTACCACTTGTTGTGGGTCACTGAATTCTGTTTGGGAGTGCCAAGACACCAAAGAACAACATGGCAAAATTCCTACTCAGAACCAAGTTGCTTTGCTATTTGAATTTCCATATCTGGAGCTTGACTAGATGATCTTGAAGTTATCCTTCAGATTTCACAGCCAACTTCAAAGAGCTTATTCAATGGGCAAGGAACACTCAGCAAACCAAAGGCCTCAGTTCTGCTACTAAAAAATCTTCCGTGGCAGTGATGTTTTCAGGGGTTCAAACAGTTAATAACCAGTGCTTTTATGAAATAAAACAGCCTTTGAGTAAATAAAACTAAAATAATGAGAGGTCCATTCTCGAATTCCCCAACTCTAGTTACTTTTCTAAGCCAAATCAGGAACCTGATCTGCTTTGCACACGGTTGTATCCCAGTGCCTATAAGAGTGCCAGCATGTAATACGAGCTTTATAGATAAATATTTGTTGGATGGATGCATGGATCTCCCTTAACCTAATAAACAGTCACGGTATCTTTCATCTTGCCTGGTAATGACTGACACCATAGAGCAATATGGTTCTCAATAAGCACTGGCAATAGAGAACGGATAAACTATTTTTGCTCAGTAAAACAATGAAACCCCATCATCTGGGTCCCTACAATCTTGCCAATATAAGCTCGTGTTCTTCTATTAGCTCAAATGAGAGATGACACTGGGAAATGGTGATCCCCATTGTAATGTATGCTACCTCTAGGCTGCTTTGGAAACAAGATTACAGCCAGCCAAATGAAACAATGGGATTTCTTTTAATAATAAACAAAACTAAATCTGAGAAACCAGCAGCCATTAAGGACCAAACTAGCAGGCAGGTCACACAGAACCGAAACTGAGGCAAACCTCCCGAGGAAAAAGAGTACCAGAATTGGAGTTAGGCGGGTAAGAGTTTGAATTCCATTTCTCCTTTGTCCACCCTAAGCCTTGGCATCTTCATATATATAGTAGAACTAAAAAACTATAGTTCCTTGACAGAGTTGCTGCCCAGAGTAAATGAGATCAGATATGCAAAGCACTTAGCAACAACATACTCCGCACAAAGCAGTCATGTAATGAAATCTATTTTCCCAAGCCCCTCACAGTCATCCTACATAAAATAAAAACAAAAGAGAAGGGGTGCCTGGGTGGCTCAGTCGGTTGAATGGCCAACTCTTGATCTCAGCTCAGGTCTTAATCTTGGGGTCATGAGTTCAAGCCCTGTGTTGGGTTCCATGCTGGGCTTGAAGCCTACTTTAAAAAGAAAAAAAAAAAAAAAAAAAAGGAGAGAGAGAGACAGAGATGGAGGTAGAACACGAAAGAGATACCCTGTAATGACACCTAAGTTTTTACATATGTTCCTTCTCCTTTTGCTTATCCATAAAGACTAGACATAGGTAGCTATATGCTAAGTTAAGGAATTTTAAGCAGCCTTCCATGTAGTTCCCTGAGGTATGAGAAGACCTTAAAAGCAGATCTTAAATTATAAAACAAATAAACAAGTGGAAAACATATATGGGACTATTAGACTGAGGCCAAAAAACAGCAAGTCAAACCGCAGAAAAGCAAGTTACCACCAAACAGTTACCTGGCCAATTTCAGATTTGCTCTCTGTTAACAAGAAACAAAGCCTGTCCTTGGATCTGTTCTTTCACACAAGAAGTAGAATAATGTAATGGCTACTAAACACAAGCTCCTAAGCAAAATGGTTCCAGAGTGTATGCCAGGGCCGTGACTATGATGGGCCAGTGATTACTAGGAACAGTGAAGGAGCCCACTCTACAACCAGGGGGCCCAAATTCAAATCCCACTCCACTACTTACTAACTGGGAATTCAGACAAGTCCCTTAACTTTCTCAACCTCAATTTCTTCATCTATAAAAATAATCTCTCATAAGATTTATGTAAGGATTCAAGTGACAACTGAAAGGCACTTAGAAGAATGCTTGGCATATATTAAAACACTACATAAATGCTTGGGACATAAAGAAACCACTCTCCTTCTTTTGTCAGAAGAGAATTTTAACAGCCCCTTCACTGGAAGACCGTGTCCATGTAAAGAGGACAGCTCTAGGCCAGGAATCCGTTTTGCATTCAATAAATGACGATTAATATTGCAACTACAACTCAACTATTACTATTACATTAAAGGCATCCAGAACTCTTCAAACCCTGATGGCTGATAAACAAACCACTACAATTACACACAGAGACTTGAGTTCTTATTTTTCTCACCCTGCTTAATGCCTTGGACACCATACTCTGCCACTAACCCCCACCCAATACCTCCTCATGCTGGATTTTTACTATGTTCTACCTCACTGACCTGTCCTAGTTTCTCAGGACCCTGGTCTTTGCTAAACAATAATGGATAGAAACCTATTTAAGGTAATCTAGGCTATTATTCATTGCAAGTAAGAGAACTGCTTATAGGATTTAAAATTTAAATGTTCCCATGAAGCAAGGGGCATTTAAGACCCTAAGACAGGTATGCACATTTAAATGAATCCAGCAGCCTCCACCAGTAGGTGCACATTAAATATTCATCAAACCAGCAAAACAGTTGTTCCCAGCATTTCTTTTAATCTGCCAAAACGCCCTCAAATACTTCCTACACTCCCATTCACAACACCAGATTTAATTCAGGGCTGGCCCAAAGCAGAGGACAACTGAGGTCTACCGTGGGTGGGTATCAAAGGGGCCCTAAGAGTATAGCACTTACAAAGGCATACACATTTGGTTAGAATAATCCTCCGTTCCTCCTGTAGAAAAAGCAGCTAACCAAGGCATTGTGTGGGAACTTAGAATATTTAACCTGACAAATCTGAAATAAATCTGACTTTATACTGGTGGGTTTACACCGTGTTGTCAAATGTACATACCCATGTTGAATAATCCCCAACTTTGTATGAAAGATGATCACGTATGAAAGGAAAACTGATCATGCCCTCAAATGAAGGAGGAGAACAAATATTTGTTGAATGGCTGACAGATGCATTGACAAAGTTGAACAAATGAATAAATGTCAGGACTGCAGCTCACTTACCTTTGAGATGGTAAACCTAAAATTACAGTTAGGACACATTTAAAAAAAAAAAAAAAAAAAAAAACTAAAGCTACCAAAAAGAAGCTGCCAGAAAAATCTGTTCTTTGCAGCAAGGATGTGCTGTATCATGGTACAAGCTACTCTTTACCCTGCAAAAGCACATATATTTCAAAACCTGTTATATCCAAACAATTTTACCTCCTGAAACACTGAGGATAAACTCATAGTTTTACCCCAATACATCCCAAGCACATTTTGAAATAAAAGCTTTTTTTGAAGACGGGGCCACAAATAAATTAAATTGTTTCTGTTATGTCACAACTAATGGAGAAAAAGCACAGAGCTCAAGATGAACAATAATCTGAACCGTTAGATCTGATTTGTAACCTAATGATATTCTGGCACCGACAGGGGAACAAAACAAAGCCTGAGCTCTAATAGCAGGCAAGGTGTGCTGTCAGCACTCTTCGGGGAGTTTTTATTTTTTAAGCCTCCGGGAATTTGGAAAAGGTCCATGGTACAGTTTTTTCCTTATGTGACTGACACAGCTGATTACACCTTTAAATTAAGTCTAATAATGCCTACTGACTTTATTAATCAGAATATGCAAGCCCAGGTTGTGTTTTGTGAAAAAGCGTATCATTTTATAACACTAAAGCAGGCATGATAGAACAGGGCACTTCACTGGAATTCAGCGTTGGTCAAATGGAGATGACGTGCCCCTGAGAGGCATGGATTTGTTTCCCACGCTGCTGACCACTCTAGCTCCTCACTTTTCTGGACAAAGAACAGATATGTAAGTCCATGTGGCAGCTGAATAGGTCAGATTCTGCTAAAAACTCTGTGACCAAGGGGAAAAAAAAGAGTAAAAGCATTTTGGTGGTGGGTAACAATAAGGGCTCAGGTGTGCGGGATGACTGAGCAGAAATTGCAGACTGGGGCCAGGATGCTGCCCACACAGCCCTCATTCTGTGACCAGAAGCTGCCAGGGAACCTGGGACATGCTGTTCTCAAGGCAGGTGGCGGAGCAGAAAGGCTAAGTAAAAACCAGGCGAGCACGTTCAAGCCCTCCCCTCACGAACTTCTACCACGTTCTACCAACCAAAGAGAATCACGGAGCCCAGCCCAAGTCAATGGGGCAGGAAGGTGTCCACCACCTGGAGGCAAAGCAGAGCTTCACAGCCAAGGGGCTTGAGGGCAATTCCGGGGAGCGTATATCACACCTGCCCTGCTGCTGAGTCTCCCAATCGCCATCACAGGGAAGCAACAGGCCAACGAGGACTGTCACTGGCCAGTGGAGTGGCCACAGTGGAGATGGAATTTCTATACTGATAGAGTTGAGAGGAGAAATTTGCCCAGAACAGGTGGGAGTGGGGGTGGGGGTGGGCAGCCACACAGGAACTGGTCTTCCAGCTGGGCATGTGTAACAAGCACATGGCTGTTTTTATGAAGGTCACATGCCTTAGAGGAGATGGAGGCTGGAGGGGAGGTTGTAACCATGTTAAATAAGGCCTCCCTTGGCACTGGCTCACAGGGAATCGCAGGGGTCCTTTGCAACCTTTCAAGCAAATGATTCCCAGATCAGTACTTCCATCCTTGGAGTCTAATCCTAAATTTCTCTTGCCTGTGGATCACACATCTTCCTGGAAGTGATCACGTGCACCCGGAACTCATGTTAGGTCTACAACTGAATTTAACAGCTTTTTACACACACCTTTACCTCTTCCTCCGCTTTCTGTGGCGGGGTATTTTTCTTATTATTTCCTGTGCCCCCTAGTGAGTACACTCTGGGCTCCAACATGCCATTAAACTCCCAGTGAAAGCAATTGCTGGTTGCCTGGCCCTACCCTCCAGGGGCCATTCCCATGCACACAGACAGCAGTCTTCCAGCTACAGAGACACAACAGGCTGACCACGTTTCCAGACACACACCACTATGGAATGGGCCTGGGATCCAATGCCAAGCAAAGGGACTCAAGGTTAAGTGTGTAATGGAGCTTCTGGAAAAGGTCTAACTCCCTGACACAGAGAGGTATGGAGAGAAGCTTCTTTCTCTGCTATTCCCTGAGGCATTGTTTTGAAATCAGGAGAGGAGACACCTTCAATGTCTGCACACCTGGATCAAAAAGCTTCGATGGCTCCCACCTGTCAAGCGAATAAAATCCCAACTCCTTAGCTCAGTACTGAAATGTCTTCATCATCGGGTGCACATTTATATTGCCAGCTGATGTCTTTCTATTTCTCTTTATACCAGGAGGGAAGAATGACACACTAGCCCCTGGTATTTGGGTGCTCATGGGCGACATGCCAAATATCCTGTTAGGCAAACTACATAGAACATCCACCCACTCCATGCAACCTCGAGTGCTTGATGTCAACGTGCCCACTTTATAAAAGATAACAGGACCAGAATTCGCGTGTCAGTTGCTCTCCATGAAACCCCAGGCTTTTCAACCATTATTTCTTGAGTGCCCTTTGTGTGTCAGGCACTATTTTACTCCACAACACTTCCTCTTCCAGTGGGTTCTTCTTTCGGCCCCACTCCTTTAAGCTCCCCCCCAGGCTCAGCTCAAAAAGCCACTTCACAAGGGATGCAATGTTTCCTATCAAGATGCAGCAGAAAGTCCTAAGCTATCACCTTCTCCTCTGAAAAACTTGCAAATCATTTTCCCTTCTTCCCTCATAGCCTTCAGTCCTTCCCTGCTTGTACTACGGTAATTTAATTACACCTTAAACCAAATTTGAGGCTGCAGGTGCTTGACCAAGGTAAGAGCTGCCACTCAGTCATTTTGTAAGTTCCCGACCCCTATGACAATGATAAGACACAACTGTTACTGAGCCTCTGCTACGTGGAAGACGGCGAGCCAACACTTTGCACACTCCTTCAGTTTGTCTTGTGATAACTTTATGAATTCTAGTACCCTCGCTTTAGAGGTTACACACCAAAGTATGGCAACATGGAGTCGCCTGTATAAGGTCACATGCCTCATAGGTAGCAAAACGAGATTCAAATCCAAGAGGTCCAGAAAGAAATAATAAAAAAATGTTTAATGTTATATTATACCTCAGTTTTCATCAGCTAAAATACAAAAGGTCTAACTCTAAAGCATGTGGATCAAAAGGCTCCATTAGAAGTGGACCCAAGTTTAAAAGCCTTATTTACTGCCAGATTTGAACAACAGGCTTGGTTTTGAGAATAACCTTCACTGGGATACCCTGGCCAATTTTTGTGTGGGAGGGCAGGAGAGGGAGGAGTTTAATTCAGTATTATCTAGGGCAGCAGATCTGTGCCCAGTGGACTATACATCCCAAAGATTTTAGGTCTTAACTCAAAATCTTTATGTGCTTTACAAAAAGGATGGTCTATCTTACATAATTAGATCTGCTTTAAGATCCAAAATCACCTTACAGAATTTAAATGACTTATGTCCAAAGAAATCAATTCCTGCCTGGGAAGGTTATGATGAGGTTGATAATCTATTTTAGGGATTCTCAAACTGGACTAAGGGACCATTTGCATAAGAATTACCTGGGGTGCTTGAAATAAACAGATTTCACAGTTATGGAATAGGGATGGGAGCCATTTACTAAGGTCCCTGGGGTTTCTGATGAACTGCAAGATTTGAGAACCCTTGGATTCCAGTCTTTTCCATACCTCAACTGTTAACACTTCAGTAACTCACCCGTTTAAAATATAACCATGCAAAAAAAATAAAAGAAAGAAGGATTTTTGTCATCATTTCTGGCTTTCGTCTCCAACAACTACAATTTTGAAAAGCTCCAGACTGTGGATGTTAAGTCTCCTCCATATTTGGTTACATCCACACAAAAGCCCTGATCCTAAAGAACCCATTGAGCAGCGTCTATTGAGAGTTCGGTTTATATGATGCTATCAGGACTGTACCCAAGCAGGATTACATATACTCGGGAAGTAGGAGGCACCTTCAGAGGAAAGCAGCTTGCCTTCCAATAATCTGATAAACAGGTGTTAACAGGAGCACCACACGTGCTGGATGCCTGAGCCTCGGTGCCTTTGTTGAACCATATGTCAGAGTGCTCCTAGCTCTACATGAGATCAAAAATGTGGCCTCCCAGATAAAGTCATTCTCTGGGATTCTGGCCGGAACAAAAAGGAAAGAAAGGGCTTTGCTCAGAAGGAATGCATAAATAGTCTCCCTATGCAGCTCAGAGTGTGAAAGGGTAAATATCATCCTGATAACATTCAATAATAAATGCACACACACACAAACACACATGATTCTGTTATCAATATGGTATTTACACACACATGCATGTGTATGCACACACACACCCCTTCTTTCTTTCCTGTCAGTCTTAGACTATTTCAACTTCACTCTGTGTCAGCTAAAAAATTAATTAAAACATAAAATAGTGCACCATAACTGAATCAAATAAAATTGACTCCTGGAATTTATACTGATCGAGACATAGAACAGACCACATGAAAAGATACTCATCAGCACCCAGATGATGAAAGGGGGATAGAGAGAGCATGAAAGAACAACACACAGCTCTCAAGGTCAAATCTAACTTTTGACAATGTCACTGGCATTGCATACTCTTCTGTCCCAGGGACAGAGCAGAAGCAAACCTGAGCAATGACAAGTAACTTTAATTAGACTCTCCCCATCTGCTTACAAGCTTGATGAACTTCAAAACCTACTTGCTCAACAAATCAGGGTCTCTCCAAGTGGTAATCCTTTCTTATTAATCTTTGACAAACTATTAAATTTCCCATTTTTCCCCTGACCAATGGTACAATGCCCTCTCTCCCTATGATTTACAAGTAGTCTCAGAAATTAGAAAGTGATGTACAGCTCGTGCGATTCATTTTAATAGGAATCTGAATGGCTTCTCTTTCCCTTTTTCAAAATACAATATCCTGAATTGTCCTCTCCATGCATGTGATAAATAACGTGGGTGCAGAAAATGAAGAATTTTTAAACGGCAAGATAAAAGGCATGATTTTATATTCCCTGTTTATGAAAGGCCTGCTCTCTGGAGTGATAAAAGCTTTTAGTCCTGCTGTGTTTCCACCTGCAAAACTCCTATTAAATCTAATAGAACTTAGAGGGATACACAAGCCACTGAGGATGAAACCTAATTTCATCGCGGTTCATTTGATTTCCTAAAATTACATCAACAGCGAAATCAGATAGATGGTGGACGCTAGTTTTATGAGGCTTCTAAGAGGTAAAACTCTATTCTAGTATTTAAAGAATAATTACTACTCTGTGAGATTCAGCCTCTCAGAACCTATTTTGTCACTTCCTTTTCCTTCGTTTGCCCACAGACCTAACCAGCACAACCCCGCCAACGACTCTATCACATTTCTAATTTAGGAAGAAAGAAGGATTTTCATTAAGATGCACTGCAAATCCAGAAGTGCAAAAATCACAAGAATTTCCACGACTCAGAAATCAAAAGGACTTAATCATTAAATTCAATTTTCCACTAGTTGCATCTAAAATGAGTCACAGAGAGAACGGGGCAGATGTATTTAGGACTTGGATGAGGTGGGTGGGTGAAGCAAGGTTTTTAACCCGTCCACTGCAAATACCCTTAGATTATTCCAGAGAGAACTGCCTGGATGCACTCACACCCACAGAGGAGTGGTGCCACTGAATTCAGAAACCCAACTCTGTTTCTTGTCAACACCAGTAGGGCCCATGAAGTCTATTCTTAAGAGTATTGAACCCGGCATGCTTGATAGAACTGGATCCTCTCTAGCTCCCACCCTCCACTCTGAAAGACCAAAATGCTAATGCTCGAGGATCATCTCAGTGACCCCATCCCATTAAGCTCAGGCTAAAAACGGTGCACAATCTCCAGCAGAGACCTGGGCACACAGAACTATATGTAGTGCCCTTGATACCTGTCAATTCAAAAGAAATTAGCTCCAAAGGCCTGGCCCAGCGCCTTGGCCATCATCATACCAAATTTTGTCACCATGTCCTAAAATCGGCAAAAGGGTCCGCGTTTTCATTTTTAAATGGCAAAGAGAAAATATGATCGATGGCTTAATAGAAAACACAATCCACAATATAAATATAAAAGGTCACGTCATACTTTGCAAAGCACAAGATTTGTAAAATCACTTCCCCCACTTTTCACTATCCGGCATCTACCCTTCATAAGAAATCACATTAAAGTGAAAAATATGAGTTTCTCTCTGGTAAGAATGACTAAAGAGCATTCCTTTCTTTTCCTCTCATCAAAAAGTAAATACACCATGAAATTTAATTGCAGTTTATACCGTCATACTTCCCAGCGGGGTGGCCCATCTGGGGAATGAATCTCTGACACCCTTTAGCTTAGACTTCACAACCTTCTGGGCTCTGTTAATTACCCTAACCCAGAAAACAGTCCTCTGAGGGAATATCATCAGTGGGCAACTCATACCATGGGGCCACTTTGATGTTTTTTTTTCCTTTCTTTTTTGCAGAAGAAATAGACCTGGGATTTTCTTTGAGACAATTTATTATGAATATATTTGGTGGCTTTTCATTGGTTGGCATGTTTTCAAAAACAAGAGAGAAAGGCACACACAGGCCACGGCTCCATCCTAGAAAGCATCCCTTATACCTGGGTTTCTCAACTTCATCACCACTGGCATTTTGAGCCGATAATTTGTTGTTGGTAGGAGGCGGCCCTGTGCATTAGAAGATGTTTTAGTAGCATTTCTGGCTTCTATTAATTAGATGCTGGTCACTCCAGTCCTCTTGCAACAACCAAAAGAGTCTCCGGACATTGCCAAATGGCCGGCTGAAGATAAAACTGCCTCCAGTAGAAAACCATCGCTTTAGAGCAAGAGATGGTCCCTTTACAATGAAGACAATCAGTCCTGGCATTGCTGGCCAAGGAATGATGCAGGTCTGTCCAGCCTCCGTGAGTTCCCAAGACCTGTGTCCCCATCACCAATGGAGCTGGGAGCCAAGATCACCAGCAAATTTATCAACAGAACTTTATTCTAAAGAGCCCCTCAAACCTTTCATAATGTGCTATCATAAAACTACAACCCAAAAAGGGAAAATGTCTGTGTCTGCAAAGGAGGAAAAAGAGTTAGCACTGATACATCAGGAAAGGGGAAAACCTTCTGCTTCAAAACTGCTGCTTTGGCAAATGCCTGATTCTATGAGACCTATTTTTAAAAGTCGGGGCGGTGGGGGGAGTGGGCAAGGAAGCAAAGAAACAGAAAAGTCAAAGTATGTTTATAACATCTTTTCATCTTTTTGACATATCAATGGATTTTTTTTGGGGGGGGGGACGGAGAGACAGGGGGGAAAAAGTAACTCCCGCAGTAAAAATAAAAAATGAGCATATGAAGAAGTAAAGCTAACCATCAGCACTTTTAAGCTCTTCTTAAACAAAAAGACACTGATGAGACAGATTTATTTTAACCCCTTGGTAAGAGAGGTTGCCAAATTCGGTCTACCACAAGGTACCACTGGGATAAAGAAGATTCCAGTACCATTTAGGAAAAATTAAAAGCAAACCAAGTCTGGCAACTTAAAAGCTAAAACCTGAGATGACCTTCCTTGCCCCCAAAATTGGGTTACTCAAGGTGACAGAGCTCACGCCCCAGTGGAGAGAGTGCCAACTTAGTTCTAACCACTAACCCCGGATCACTCCCCCAAAGTCCATATCTTCCTAACAAAAAAAGAAAGGCAGTCTGGGCCATTAAGTCTTTATGCATCTAACATCAAACTACAATGGGAATCTGAAACTAACCCAGAAATACTTTTAATAGTCAGTTGCCCCGGGTTAATTAACACCACTCCCCTGCTCTCCTATATAAGACACTCTAAGACCCATATACCGAATAGCAGGTTGATGTTCCTCACAGAAAACTCACGGGAGGAGAAGTGACCAAACACTTTTCCCCAAAGGCCTTGGAAACTATTATTTTTCTTTACTTCAAACCTACCCTCCAATCTTTCTCCGAACATGGTCTTGTTTGCACTAAGCATTTTTCAGAATTTCTCACTGAACCGTAAATCAACTCCCAGGGAAAGGTAGTGATTAATACAACAAATGGATCTAGCCACTGCAGATTTTTCATACCTGACAGTTATGTCTTAGAAGGAGTAGTACAAAAGACCCAGAACTGCAACTTTTAACTTTCCAAATACCTGGCAATTATTCTAACAGACCTAGAAGAACCATAGCAAGTAGACATTGTGGAATCTCTTGAGGGAGGAACAACTTGAGAGCTGGTGCGTGGTGGCTTGTCATCCAGGGAGAGGGCCTGGTGGACCACCACTCACACTCCAGCACTGAGTTCTTGTAAAACAGCAACGTTCGAGAAGCAACAAGAAAAATTCTCAGCAAAGTGTCATCGAGCATACTATAATACATGAACGTAAATTGAAAAGGTATTGTGGGGGCACCTGGGTGGCTCAGTGGGTTAAGCCTCTGCCTTCGGCTCAGGTCATGATCTCAGGATCCTGGGATCAAGCCCCACATTGGCTCTCTGCTGTGCAGAGAGCCTGCTTCCCCTTCTCTCTGTCTGCCTCTCTGCCTACTTGTGATCTCTTTCTGTCAAATAAATAAAATCTTAAAAAAAAAAAAAGAAAAGAAAAGAAAAGGTATTGTGAGTTGTCATATGCTCAGAGACATGCTTCAAGGCAGAACTAGAACCTAGACAGGTTCCAACACAGTGGCTACTGGCCACACATCATCAAGTAGGCACTCGAAATGTGGCTTAAGTTACAAATGAGATGTACTCATGGTGTCTAACACACACTGGATTGCAAAGCCTGAGCAGGGAAAAGAGAACATTAAAAAAAAAAAATACAACTCACTAACAACTTTGTTTGTTTGTTGATAACACAATGAAATGAAAATATTTTGGAGATACTGGGTTGAATATACTATTAAATTTAATTTCACGTGTTTGTTTTACTTTTTTAATGTAACCACTGAAAAAAAATTCAATTATATATGCGACCCCCATTTATGGTTTACGTAGTATTTCTTTTTCTTTTTCCTTTTTTTAAGAATTTTTAAATTTGATTTGACAGAGAGAGATCACAAGTAGGCAGAGAGGCAGGCGGGGGTGGGGGGGCAGGCTCCCTGCTGAGCAGAGAGCCCTGGACCCTGAGATCATGACCTGAGCCAAGCCAAAGGCACAGGCTTAACCCACCAAGCCCCTACATTTCCAACAGAGAGCTCTGTTCTAGAATAGGAGTCTGTAAACATTCTAAACGACCTGATAGAAAATATTTCCAGGCTCTGTCTCAGCGTAAAGAAGCCATGGAAAATATGTAAACAAATATGTGTGGATGTGTCCCAATAACATTTTCTTTACAGAACAGGCAGAAAAATGATAATTTGGCCTGTGAGCTCCAGCTTGCCTACCTGGGGTCTCGATCATTAACCATTCCCTACGACGAGGAAGATGAATATACCAGGGTCCCGTGGTACCAAGTCAGCCTGCAAATATGTTTGTGCAATCAGGATGGTTTTTGAGCATATATTAACTTGAATGCCTTTAAACTGGCCCAACAGGTTTCCAGCTCCCACGCTCCCTTCCCCCGTCCATCTCCCCAAGTCCGGCCTTCACACAGCAGTCAGGTGCGTTCAGCAATCCCCAGGTAAAGCTGGGATTATAACAAAGAGCTGGACACTCACCCAATCAGATAAGAGGCTCTCTTCTATCAGGAGCAATAAGTCAGTTGACTGTATAACTTATCATCCAACAAAATCAATTTTGAGAATGAACATGGGCATAATTGGTAATTATATCTGGATAACAGGCATCCATCAGATTGTATACAGTTACATTATGGATCAAAGATGCTACGCCTATAACTAAAATACTGGTCAACTTTCTCCAAAATGCAGACACAGACCAAGAAGGGAATGCTCAGTGCATTTCCTCTGTAGCACACCATGTTACTGTTAAACACACTCACGGAACCTATCTAATAGGGCTGGCCTCCCTCACTGTCTGTACAATGGACACTGCAGCAGGCTTCACCTGTTTGGTCAGTTTCTCAAGCTCTTATTTCACCACCTCTGGGTAACAAACCTGGATTCAGTCTAGGAAGTCATGCCTTCCCTATCCAAATCAAGAACCAAGGATTTTTTAGAAGTTCCACCCAGGAGTGTCTGGGTGGCTCAGTTAAGCATCCAGCTCTTGGTTTCAGCTCAGGTCATGATCTCAGGGTCATGAGATCGAGCCCCACGGCAGGCTCTGCAGTCAGCAGGGAGTCTGCTTGAGATTCATTCTCTCTCTCTCTCCCCCTCTGGCCCTCCCCAACTCATGTGCATGAGCACACACACACATTATCTGTCTGTCTCTCCCCCTCTCTCTAAAAATATCTCTAAAAAAATATTTAGAAACAAATAAAAGCAAAAAAAATTTTTAATAAGAAGTTCCACCCAAGCTGGGTAATGAATCCATGGGGGCATATTACACTACTCCTTCTACTTTGTGTACTATTGATAATTTCCATAGTTTAAAAATATTTTTTAAGGTTCCACTCAGACTTCAGAGTTGTAGCATGAACCTCAATTCATTTAAAATGACCAGCTGCACAAATAACGGAGCTAGGATGCACCTGACACAGTCTGGAACACTGAGCCACCGGGTGTTCTCTGAAAGTTCTTGCTCCCACACCACCCTTCCCACCTCCTGGGCTGTGGACAGCATCCGGATAATGCTGCTGCTATGGCCGGCAGAGCCCAGAGACCGAAATAAACCCATCCCTGATCCCAGTCTGAGGCTGCCCGAGCCAACCAAAACTGAGTACAACACAAACTTTTTTCTTTATTCTCTATCCTTTACTGTTGAAACCAACTGGAGTTGAGTTTCTGTTGTCCGCACGTGATGCAGGTTATTCATATGACCATCACCTTCTTTTGCCCAGAGTGCCCGCCTCTTCCTTTCCTCTCCCATCCCTCTTCTCTTCTGAATGAGGGTAAAAATACACACACTCACACAAACACACAGATACCCTCCAGGTACACACCACTGGGGAGTAATCATGAAAATATGTGTGCTTTTGAAGCGAAATTAAGCAGTCAGAAGCCATTTCCCACCTCCCAAGCACTCCCCTGAGCTGCCAGAGCATCTGTTTTGTGGAAGCAGCTGGTTACACAGTTTTTACCTCACCAGGAAGTCACTTCCCACAGGGACGCTGAAACTGGTGGGGCTGGGTGGGGGAGGGGTGGGAAGGTCTCCACCTGAGAAATACTGCAAACAAAGCTTTTAACAGATGTCCGCTTCCCACCTTGCTCCTTCCTCAGCGGAACTGTTCAGAGTTATGTCCACACCCCAGGTCACTTTCCTTTCCCCACTCCCATCACCTCAACACCCTCACAGGGAACTCCAGCTTCAGAGGCAACAGGGACCTCCTCTCCAGAAGGAGCAACCTCTAGAGTGGCCAAGATGCCAAGATGCCACCCTGAGGATGTCCACAAGTCTCTACACCTACGACTTCTCTAATAACAAATCTTTATCCTCTGCGGGGGCTCACACACACACACACACACACACACACACTAGTTTGTTTACTATACAATCTCAATAGTATTTATTAAGTGGTTACAGTTTGCCCGGCATTGGGCTAAGGGTTGCATTGATTCCTTCATTTCATGTTCACTATATTCCCATAGTGAGCCCCCTAATACGGAGGAGGAAACTGAGGCACAGCAGGTTTAAGTAACTTCTCTAGGCCACACAGCTAGGAAGGAGTACGGTTGGAATTCAATCCAGGCTGCTCTGACTTCAGTGTCCACACTCAAATGTGTGTAGTGTACATAACCATCTTCCAAGTCGAGAAGCATACTATCTCAAATTAGGAATTCAATTCCTTGCTAACACACATTGTTCTGGAGAGGAAATGTTATGTCACGCTCTCAAGGCAAGAGAGAGAGTAACTCCCTACTCCTTAGATATGGCTGCTCATAGTGAATTTCCTCCAAAGAGTACAATGTGGAAGAGTAGGGGGTGAGGGCGTTGTTACTTCCCAGGGAAGAAACCTAAAAAAACCACCTCAGCAAGCCAGGTGATCATGGTCAACATCAACAGGCATAAATTGTGTCAACAGCATGTACATATGGATAGGGTACAGGGAAAATGCCACTTTACTTCTATTTCCTTCTACCCAGAAACCTACAACCCCTGTCTCCTCATGAGAAAAACAATCAGACAAAGCTAAACTGAAGGCTATGCTACAAAGTATCTAAGGAATACTCCTCCTGTCACTATCCTAAGACTGTGAAAAAAACAAGCAATGCCTGAGAAACCAGCACAATCCAGATGAACTGAAGGAGATGTGAAAACTACATTTAACATGGCATTCTGGATGAGATCCTGGAACAGAACAAAACATTAGGCAAAAACTAAGGAAATCTGAGTAAATGTGAACTTTACTAACAATGAATCAACTCTGGCTCATTGGTTGTGACAAACGTACCAAACTAATGGAAGAGGTCTATTAACAAGGGAGACTGGATATGGGGTATACAGGAACTTTCTGTACTATCTCTGTAATTGTTCCATAAATCTACAACTATGTAATATCAATGGTTTATTGTAAAAAATGTTTTTGTCCCTAACAAGTTGGAGGAAATGTGAGAAAGAACAAGAAGCCCTCAGTTTCCAGCTCTAGCAACGAAGGGAACTGTGCTCAGGAACAGAAGGCTGGCCCCAGTCCTATAAAGTTCTGCCTCATCAACAGGCACTCCAGAAGTCGTCATGCTTCTAGTCTGTTCCATGGATGGCTTCATTCTCTAGTTGCTACTCAACCATAAAAGCAGATTATTTAATTCCCACTCTTGAGCTATCTGAGCTATCACGTTGGCTATTTTTTAGCCAACTACTAACTGAAAACAGTTATCAAAAAGACCTGAAAACATTTACAAACAAACAAAACAAAACAAGAAAACAAAACCAAAAAAACCTTCATTAAGGGCCCATTCCAATGCAAAGGTAAAAAGGAAAAGATTCAAAATCATAAAAAGATTAAAAAATAAATAAATAAAAGGCAACTACCAGAGCACTTGGAATGCCTTCAGATGGTGGTGAAGAACAGGCTTTTTAAAAAGCAATGTGACTGAAAAAAATGTTTATTCTTTTCTGGGAAATGTTTTGTACAGAAGCCTCAGAGGAATAACAGTAAGTAACAAAGGATTTTGACCAGCACTACACTGATTATTACGTTGGTACTATTTTCAACACCCAAAGAATCCTTCTTAACCTATCAAGAGCTCTTGGTCCTTTATGGTTACCTATCATATTTTGGTGGGAACTTATGGGGTTTGGGGTAGCAGTTGAAACTGTTGAGTTGTAATTTACAGTTACGGCTGTATCCATTACTTTCCACAGCCATCTTTCCTAGATCCCAGCTACTAAACTCTTGAAAAAAAAATTCTGGACAGGGGCACCTGGGTGGCTCAGACAGTTAAGCATCTGACATTGCTCAGGTCATTATCTCAGAGTCCTGGGATCTAGCCTGGCACTGGGCTCCCTGCTCAGCACGGAATCTGCTTGTCCCTCTCCCTCTGCCCCTCCCTCCACTCATGTTCTATCAATTAATTAATTAATTAATTAATTAATTAATTTTAAAAAGCAAGCCCTGGACAATGCTGGGCAGGGTGAGCCTTTGTGGAAAAGTTTATTCCTTTGAGAAGTAATTCATGCAATTATTTGATTGTAAATGTAGACAAGTATTTTAAGAAGAAAGAAAAAAGTACATGGCCAGACTGTCCCAAAGGAAGTACTCTATGTTTGGATTCAGTAGACAGTCTCAAAGTCCAACTCATTTTATACAAGGAAGGAAATTCCACTTCTCCTGTTTTCCCCCTCTTCTTCCCCCCTCCCCTCTTCTTATCTTCCTCCTTTCCTTCCTTCCCTCACTCACCCTCTCTCCTGCTTTCTGATACTGACAACTGGAGCTGAAGCCTGGGGACTCTAGGGTTGGAAATACAGGGCACTGGTAAGATGCCTCCTCCACGCCTCGCTCCAGGGTGGACAACATGCAACAACTGTGACATCTGCCCACACACCCAAGGCCTGGCTTCCCAGCTCTGAGTGCAGAGGCACTGGCCATCGATGGCACCAGACAGGAAACCTATGTGACAATCCAGAAAACCAAAACCTCGATTTACAAAGGAGGACGGAGAGAGGTAAGATGACTACTATATTTCAGGATAAGGCTAGAACCGGAGGAATCCAGCCTCTCTCAGTTCTCAGGCCTATGTTTCTGCTTCCATAAGAAGCTACCTTTCTTTCCAACAGTGATATTGGTGCCAACGTTTTCTTCCTTCTGTGATAGATGAAAAAAGATAAGGACTTAAACATTTAGTATACTCCTAACACAGACACACCTCTCCTAATTACCTTATTTCATGAAGGTGAAGACACCACTGATTATAAGACTCATCCCAATTTAGGGGATGTTCAAATGCGAAAAAAAAACAACAACATCCAATAACCATTTTCAAACACCACTAAATGAAAATTACATTCTGATTTCAGAGATGTTATAATGTGAAGAAGAAGAAGAAGAAGAAAAAGAAAATCTCTGCATCAGTGAGATCTACTACAACCTGTAATGCTCAGGGGAAGCCCCTAACACGGTAAGCATCCTCCCCGTCTTTCAGATGAAATGGAAACTAGATGCAAAGAGCTGCTGCTGATGGACGTCAAAGCTGCTGGGAGCCACAGGAACACTCACACGATATCCACCGTCCTTGAATAACCTGATAGAAAAGCACCCTCCTGTTCTCTCCACCCCTGCAGTCCTTCACTTGGTTTCTTATTTCCAGGCATACACAGATGGGTCTGAAAATTAGCCCTTCACCTGCGAGAGAACAACACTTAAAACATGGAGACAGAGGGGCACCTGGGTGCCTCAGTGGGTTAAAGCCTCTGCCTTCAGCTCTGGTCATGATCCCAGGGTGCTGGGATCCAGCCCCAAGCCAGGCTCTCTGCTAAGAAGGGCGCCTGCTTCACCTCTCTGCCCACCTGGCTGACTCTCTGCCTACTTGTGATCTCTGTCAAATAAATTTTTAAAATCTTAAAAAAAAAACCAACATGGAGACAGAGTAAACGTGTTCATTACATGCCACCTAGCCGGATGGGAAGCCCAAGCAGGGGCGGGCGGGAGAACAAAATCCTCCCGATGGGCTCTAGTATCAAGAGACAGAAACAATCAACAAGTTAATAGCAACAACACAAATAAGGTAAGACTACTAAAAACTGACATTTAACTTGTGATTGAGAAAAGAGGGAATTCAGCCAAGAAGAAAAAAAAAAAAAAAAAGAGCAGAGGGAACAATGCACAAGACCATCCAAAGGTATGGTTCTTTCCAAGCAACTACACTGCTTCATTCTCCCCGCTGAACCCAGTTCTCCCTCTTCTGGCTCTAGGGCCCGAAGCTCTTGGTTCTCCTCACTGCTGGACTGAATGACTCATCGTCAATTACCTCAAGGGCCAGAGCCATTATTTATTATAGTCCTCTTTTGTTTTGAGTCATTTAGGAGGAAAAACTATCAACAATCTTTGCTTTGGGACTGTTTTCTACAATCTTCTTTTTCTGTTTCTGCAGCTAAGATTAAAGAGCCAGGGATGCTCTGGAAACCAAATTCAAGTTACCTGGGTGTGGACTACAGGATTAATAATACTGACCAACGGACTCCCCCCGTCATCACACTCTTTAATCTTGCTCAATGGTTAACATTTGGGAAACGCTCCCTTGTCTCCCAGAGACATTACTTTCAGTTATAAGCTATGAGGACATCCCCTCTGGTTATCAAATTTAATGTGATGATTATTAAAGAGAATTTGCTAATATTAATGCCCACTTTCAACTTGAGGGCCTGAGCTACAAATTTCTCTGCATATCTGACTGGTGGGGAACAGGCCAAGGACAAAATCTGAATAAAGTAAAGGAGAAATCTGCAGCTGTTCAATTATTTAATATGTCACCTAAGACAGAGATAGTGACTCATTATCTACCCAAAGGTACTGTTTAAAAAAAAAAAGAAAAAAAAAGAAAAAAGACAATAGAGCCAAAATGAAATACCTGTGCTAAACCCCATACCAGCAAATCAAGCCTTAATATCAAAGCTAATTCAGTTTCAGCTTCTCCCAAGGGGTGGAACTTTAAACCAATCAGTCTGGAATTTCCTGGTCAGCACTTGTGAGGTAATCAGTCTGATAAGATCCCCGGCCTTCCCCTAAAGAAAGGTAACTTCAAGCCTAAAATAATCCAGTCTCATAACCTCCTTGTCCCACCCTCCACACGCCTATAAAAACCTTCATTGTGTACAGCTCCAGCAAGCTCCTGCTATATGGGGATGCTGCCCAATTCATGAATCATTTAATAAAGCCAATTAGATCTTCCAATTTACTCTGCTGAATTTTGTTTTTTACCAATATGATTACACACAAAGCCACAATGAACATTTACTATTCAGAGGCCTCTGGGATGGGGGAGGACACTAAGTTAGAGTTCTGCAGGAGAACAGGAATCAATAGCCTTAATAATAATGACAGTAATAGCTGGTAGCTATTGAGTACTGATCAGCTATGCATCTATACTTACCAATTACCTCTCAACACTTTGAAGGTAATGCTGTTTCCATCTCATTTTTCCAGATGGAAAAACTGGTAAGATTTACGGATGTCAAGTACTCACAACCTTCACAGCCTGTACTCTTAAAGCCTACACCACAAGGAAATGCAGTTTAGAGGCTCAGTCCATGAGCAACTGGACTCAGACCACCAAGACTGAAAATCCCAATTCACTACTTATGAGTTGTATGACTTAAAAAGGCCAGTTAAACCATTCTCAGCCTCAGTTCCCTTGTCTGTAAAATGGGACCATAATAGGGACTGATGTATACAGTTGGTTGAAGGATTAAATGAGACCTCTGGCAGGGTGTCAGGAATATATGAGGCACAGAAGGAAGGTTGGTCACTGATGCTACTCAAACCCACAGCTTTCCTTCTTGATTTTACAATATCATTAACTGACTATTAATTTGTTTTAGCCATTCATAGGCTAACCCAATGAGTCCACACACCATCATTAATACAACACGAAAAAGAAATTACAGAGTATAAAACACACCTGATTGCTTTTTCATTCCCAAAGAGAAGGGTGAGCCCTTCCCCAGGGGAAAACCTGTTGTAAACCAATCCAAAGAATAAAAACACCAGAGTTTAGACATGCTCCCGACACAACAAAAACCTTTCTTATAACCCGATGACTTTAAACTCCTTTCTCCAAGTATACAACCTGTAGATGATGGTTAAAATGCATAAGGGGAACCAGGCTCCATGTCTGAAAGGCGTTTTCATATTCAACTTGCAGGCAGCAATCTGCTCTGGTATAACAAAGCATGCTATCACTGACGTCTTACATTTCAATTTTCTTTACACCCAAACAACAAAATATTTAAACAGTTAACATCTGCTCAAAGACCTAGGAGACGAAAGACTTCAGAAGGCATAGGCAGTGTGTTGACTGTAGGAAAAGTCAAATTACACAGGGGCCAGATTTTTGAAGGCCTGACCTATTGTGTCAGAAAAGGGGAGCCAAATGCCAGAAAATGTATGGAGGGAAAAACTGAAACCATAAACAATCTGAGAAAATTTAAACGAACAGATGGCAACAGGAAAATAAAGACAAGGAGAATTTTTAAAAAACAGTAAATCTAACATCCTTTAAAAAAAAAAAAAAAAAAGATATTCCAAACACAAGCCTATCATCATTAAGCAAAATACATTTTATTCTGATTTTTAAAAAGTAAAATGGGGGTGGGGGTGTATAAGGGGAAAGTAGTGAAGAAAAAAAATTAAAAGGATGCAGATAAAAAGCATTTAACCCAAATCACCTTCTGTGCTCATACAGTGTGGAGGCACTTGAACAAATGAAAAATAAAGAGAGCCTCCAGCATTAAGCAAATACACCAAAATCCACGTCATTATCCACTTTGGGGGATGTCACCTCCTCCACAGTGATCAGTTGAGTCCAACAAGCTATCTGGTGGGAACAGCTTCAACATGCCACAGAAAAACCAGTTTTGCTCTAACTCAATGATCAAAAAGCTATTTATTTCTGTATGGCAGGAAGAAACAGAGAGCAGATGATTCGCACAATTTCTTCTTTACAACCTAGCCAAATCAGGAATTAATTTTGGTCCTTTCAGCTGAAAGAAAATCGGCAAGCAGGTCGGGGGTGGGGGACTGTGACCACAGAGGAGACAAGGAGACAGCATCAGAAAGCAGTACTGAAACTTCTATTGATCTGTAGGTTCAGGCCCTATGCTAAGAACAGTAGCTTCTGGTTGTTATTGAATCAGTGACTTTTTGCGCCCCTCTTCCCCAGCGTATTACCTGGGTAACTTGTACCTTGAAAGAGTCATAAATCTAGACCTTTTTTAAGAAAAGAAAAATGAGATTAAATGACTTGGGATTAAATCATTGGAAAGCTGAAGGCATGAGGCTTCAGCTATGGCTGGCTCCAGGGATGACAAAAGGTGTCCTCATGGCTCTGATTCTCACTCTGTCAGACCAAAACGTTGTCATCACAAGCCAAAACCTGCAACACCCTCTCCTTTGGATGAGAGACACATCCAAAAGAAAATAAATTCTCTGGGTGACCTGACTGGTAAGTTGGTAGAGCATGTGACTCTTGACCTGAGGATGGGTAGTTTAAGCACCATGTTGGGCACAGAGTCTACTTTAATTAATTAATTAATTAATAAAGAAGAGGCTTACCTAGCAAACTAAAGGAAGGCTAATTCATGAGGCTTGACTGGGACGCACAACCAGTCTTCAAATCACCACCACGGCTCAGTACTCTGACAAGCGTGGGTGACATCCCCATCCATGTGAAAGGCACCAATGCAGGTAACTATTCCGGCTCTGATCACTGAGATGGACAATGCTCCAAGCACTGTGTAGACTGGGGGTGCAGAGAGGACCAAGAGGGACTATTCTTGAGAGGCTATCAGTACTCTCACACCCGCCCTATCTTGGAGACTGTTTCCTCCACGTGCCATATTTCTTGTGTTGCTCTCACCACCTCCATTCAGCCAGTGAATGGTAAGCTGTGGGCTGGGAGAAAAAAAAAAAGAGAGAGAAAAATGTTCCATGGGGGAAAAGAATTAAGGAACATGTGAAAAGCACACCTGAGGTTTGAACACAAATTCTTGAATTCTTCGGGGGTAGGAGGCCCAGAACAGAGAAATTCGATGTGTGCCAACATGAGGCCTCTAAAGATAGCATCATGGGTGAACGAAAGCCGTAAACTCGGGGCACCTGGGTGGCCCAGTGGGTTAAGCCTCTGCTTTCGGTTCAGGTCATCATCTCAGGGTCCTGGGATTGAGCCCTGCATCAGGCTCTCTGCTCAGCAGAGAGAGAGCAGAGCCCCTCTCCCTCTGCTCTCTCCCTACTTGTGATCTCTCTTTCTCTCTCTCTCTCTCTGTCAAATAAATAAATAAAAAGTCTTATTTAAAAAAAAAAAAAAAAAGCCGTAAACTCTCATGTGCTGGGGAAGAGGAGGGGCCTGGCATTCCTACACTCGCCCGAGCCTCCTTTGGTTCCACTGCACTAACGGGAAGACCACAGACCTTCCCACCTCTTCTGTCCCTCTGAAACAGTCTGCACTCTGAGCTCACAGAAACCCAACCAGAAAGGTGAGCTTTAATAAGTGAAGTTCTCCAGCCTTTAGAACTCAAGATCCTGCTTCTTATTCATGAAGATGCATTCAATATGTGCTTTTCTACCTTCTTCTCTTAAAGCAATGCAAACCATTAACACAAAACCAAAAAAGTGAGAGGAGATTAAAATTAATTCATTAAGTGTGCCTGGGGCGCTCAGTTGGTTAAGCAACTGCCTTCCGCTTGGGTCGTGATCCTGGAGTCCCAGGGAGTCTGCTTCTCCTGCTGACCTTTCTCTACTCATGTTCTCTCATTCTCCCAAATAAATAAATAAAAATTCTTTAAAAAAATTAATTCATTAATAAATCATTTCTCCCAACCCAAAAGAGTACCTTAAACAATGTGCCAACTAGCACAGAGACTTGCAGTGTGTGGAATAATCACCAAGAAGATTACAAATAAATTTATTAGAAATATAGCAGTCCTGGGCATCTAGGACTACCCAATCTGTGTCACAAGCAGATTACCTACATAATAGGATAATTTCAGTTCCTCAAGACACTTAATGATGTTGAATCAAAGTCTGCAAAGCTATGTCTCAAGGAACTGATCTTTACAATAAGAAATAATTTCCTAGCCTCTGTGGGAGCAAGCCAGACCTGCAAATCTAAGAAACAAGACATTCTAAGTAGGTGAGTATTCTTGGTAAATGTTCCTATTTGTCCTGACCACTGAGAAATAGCTTCCCAAAACTATCCTCAAGGCCTGAGGGCTAATAGCTCTGAATTAATTATATATAAATATATGTAGAGAAATAAAGTCAAATAATAAAAGTTACATCATACTTCTTCCCTCTTTCATGAATAATTTACCAACCTGGCAATAACTGATTGGACTGCTGTTGTTTTAAACTGATGACCCACGCCTCATCTTAGCACAATAAGAGGAAAAAAGCTGTGTTGATTTATAATTCGTTTCAAGTAAGAAGTCCTTTGGTAATATACAACAGATCAAGAGATCAGATTTTACATATACTCAATCTTACTGATATACAAAGACTTACCTACAAATCAATCATTGTACCTAGCAATGGCAGAGATGAATGACTTATCCAGGCATACATTACCAGATAAAATAATTAAATCACAAAGTGAATAACTGAATTTCAGGGGGAAAAAATTACAAAAAAAAAAAAGTCAAAGAACTATAAAGATGGAAGGGATTCTGAGGCTGAGAAGTTATCTTGATGAAAATGTGATAAATAAATAGCTATAAAATTTCTGCACCAGTCCTTTGTCATGGGTAGATGTAGCCAAAGCATACATGTACAACCTTTACCCAAAAAATTGTATCCTCATTTTAATCCACGAAGGTCAGTCGCACATCAATAGCAATTCTGTTCTCCGTGATAATTCTTACCTAGCTCTCAAAGTTCAGATCAAGTCACTATTGATGTTTGCAGTAAAACAGCCTCTGGTCTGCGATTTGTCATAAAGTTTGATTTTAATCTAAACCACTGGACTAAAAACTTTTTCGCTCAAATGCCAAGTTCGTATTAGGCTCTTAGGATAGCTCTGAAGACGAGGTGGTAGGTGGGGAGGGGACAAGCCACTATAGGAGAAGAGGACTTTCTAAAGTAGTAGAAAAGCAATCATCCCTAAGGTTCCCCCAGTGCAGGGGTGAGATGGGGAGAGGACAGCAACCCCCGTCCTCCACTGGCCGTGACGGCCAAGGCTACGTGCTCACACCGATCACTATACACACACACACACACACAGGTGCAGCCCGTGAACTCTACAATCTCAGGGTAGACACCATCCATCTGAGTAAATGCAGCAAATGAAAAACCCACTAGCCATGCTGACCTTGATGGTACCAGGAAAATGAAGTCTTACATAACCTGCTGTATAAAATCCCAACTAGGACAGCACATGCCAGTTGCAAAAAAACTCACTTTATGCACAAAACTCACTCCCCCAGATGAAAGAACTACTTTTCTAGCATTATCTTTACCTCACCTTACTTAAAATAGAAGCCTAAAATAATAACCAACTCATATGGAACACAATATATCCAATGTAATATGTTATCTCCATCTGTGAACAAATTGACATTACCATAATCTAAACATTTAGGATTTCTGAGCTCTCTGCCCTTTTCAAATAAAATACTTGTAAATGAAGGCATGGTGATTTCCAGATATGTGGGGTCATGAAAAGAAGGAAAATTATCCATATAAAATTTTAAGTGAAAAGCATGAAGAGGTCTTGTGAGGGAGGAGTGTGGTATTATTTTTGTCTTCCTCATGGTTCCAGTACCATTTCACGCTTAACTATTGCAACACTGGTAACACTGTACTTAGAGTGACCCATTTGCAGTCTCCCTAACCAGGAGGAGGTTCAGTAAGGACAAGGAGTATGTCTTGATCATCTCTGCACTGTAAAAAGACAGACATACCAGGGCTCAGGACATATGCCTGTTAAATTGTACATAACGCAAGGAGTATAAGACACAACACCTAATCATGAGCAAAGAATGGTTATCAATCATTACGTCCCAAAGCGAGATAATCTGTCAGCCAAGACAGAGCGTTGAGTCTCAGCAAGAGCCTTCGACTAGATGAGGGGTCAGTAAACCAGGTCTCTCTTTTTCTAAATAAAGCCTTCCTGGAACACAGCCCTGACCATTCACTGAGGTATTGTTTACAAGTACCTGCACGAGGCAGAGCCGAACAGACACAACATGGCTTCCATGCCTCCGAAGCCAAAAGTATTTATGTGGCTCTTAACAGATCAAGGGGGTGACCCCTGGTCTAGCACAAGCCAACCTGTAGCTAGAACTCCAGTCATCTGTAGACTTGAAAGAAAAAAAATAAACTAGTTTTATTCTTAACCACCTCAAACTGGTTGCTGAATTTAGCTCGTAGTATTTCCTTCCAGTTATGTATTCCGGCAAAACCACTGCCACAATGAGAAGTAGTTGAGAATTTATCATCATCAGAAATCACTCGCCTTACAATTGCTGCCAGTTATCTCAAAACACAGGCATTCATGACAACTTCAGTACGATGAGAGTTGTTAGACCTGCTACTAGAATCTTGTTATATAATGTGCTAATAAAATGGTTATGTAAGACCAAGTCACAAATGTTCATATTTTTGTGACTATCTCAACAATTACTTCCGTGATCCCATGGACTCGGATACATGCAGTTAAGACAGTGGTTATAAATGCAGTCATTCTAGGCACCTGAACTTCTTTCTAAGCCCCAGGAATAATGGTGAGTCTTTGTCTTATTACTTAGACTATCCCATGCACTACAGCCAGATGCTGAAAATAGTGCTCGGAACCATGGGAATACATTGCTATTAAACTGGGAAAGAAAAGTTGGCCAACATGGCCAATTTTGAGGACAGAAGAAGTAAGCAGCAGGAGGCTCTCAAACTCGGAGCTACTATCTTTAGATATTCTGGCTATTGCTACAGAACCTTTCTTTTTTCCTTTTTTTTTTTTTTCATTCAAACCCACGTGTTGGCAGTTTCCCCCACATCAGGCGCTATCTTCAAGAAGAAAGTACAAGAGTGGAGATGGTGTCCTTGGGGAATCAATGGCCGAATTTTAGTACTTTGAACAGGACTCCCCCGGGTAACAAGCAGTATTACAACAGCCATGGTGGGCACGAGTGCCTACCTAAAAAGGCAATTCTCCTAATAAACGGAAATAGCTTTACAGCCCATCAAGTCAATAAATCGGCCTTTTAAGAAGTTTCTAAGAACAAATTGATTTTAACAACTCCATAGGAACCATTGTGATATAATCGTGTCCATCACACCAAAATTAAAGACTTCTAATAAGGAATGAACATTAAGGTCCTGAAGAGGCAAAAGGAGTCATTTATGGTCCATGGGGTCAGTGATCAAGCAATTATGAGCTCTTCAGAAGGACCTAATAAAGCAGACCATGGCAATTTGGTTACTGACTGTGTGAATAAAAAGTCCTGTGTTGAGGAGGGGCCTTCTACTTTACAGACTACTGAGAATCGAAAAAAGAACAAACCAATCAATCCAACCTTCATGGTTTCAAACACCAGTGAGGTAATCCACCCACCAAAACCAAACATAGGGAAGTTTTTTTCGAACCAAACAGTGTGATTCTACCAAAGCTGCCTTAGATCCACTCAATAACAGGGCAGAAGAGAGACTAACCGTCCAATTTAAATAATTCCTTGTAGAGAGTTTTTTGTGTTTCTGGGTCCTTTCCTAAATAATTTCCTGGACTTTAATCATCAATAGGAAATACAAATGAACACTGAAAAGCCACTACGAATTACCCATCACTGGGATTTACTCCTCAACAAACACAAATGCAACAAGCTACTTGATTCTTAGGTTAAAGAACTTTTTTCTTTTTTTCTCCGCCTTTTCCACACAAACCATCCAGCTCTTGGGAAAAAATCAGAAATTCTTTCAGTCTATGCTATAAAACACATTTGAAGAAGCACATTAGATCACCTACTATTTTCCCTTTGGGGATAGATGTTAAAAACTGAAACTGTACTTTGCTTAGGAAAACCAGCAGCGAGACATGGAAAACTAGAGTGGTAATTCAGAAAGAGTACAGAACACATCTGTATTTTCCCCCTGTCACTTAAGCACAGTTGCCGTGTGTATGGCTTCTAGTGCCTCTGAGACATTTCAAAGACACCACGCTAATTTTCCTCGGATTTAGGCTATTCTAAAGCTACATGATCAAATCAGACAGAGAATCATCATTTAATTTTTATTTTTTTTAAGATTTTTATTTATTTGATGGAGAGAGACACAGCAAGAGAGCGAACACAAGCAAAGGGAGTGGGAGAGGGAGAAGCAGGCTTCCTGCCAAGCAGGGAGCCCGATGCAGGGCTTGATCCCAGGACTCTGGGATCATGACCAGAGGTGAAGGCAGATGCTTAACGACAGCCATCCAGGTGCCCCAAGAATCACCATTTTAAAACATATTCGTTTTGGGGGCACCTGGGTGACTCAGTGGGTTAAGCCGCTGCCCTCGGCTTGGGTCATGATCTCAGGGTCCTGGGATCGAGTCCCACATCGGGCTCTCTGCTCGGCAAGGAGCCTGCTTCCCTCTCTCTCTCTCTGCCTGCCTCTCTGCCTACTTGTGATCTCTCTCTGTCAAATAAATAAATAAAATTTAAAAAAAAAAAAGAAATGTTTAAAACATATTCGTTTCAAAACATGATAGATATACGTCATTTCTAGTGTTTAAAATATTTAAAATATAATAATAAAAGGACCACAAAGGTAAAAGCAGGAATTTCCTCCAAAAATACCATTTCGGCCTATTCCAGACCCTACCAAACAATATAAACCCATCTTTAAAATGCATTTCTTTCGTCTTTTCTGGATTTTCCCAACCTTAACTCCCAAATGCTCTTGAATTCCTTCAACAGTGAGGACAACCAGTCCAGTTGTTTCAAAATATGTCTTAAAGCTTTCCAAAGATGAAGGACTACATCTAGTGACCAAATGATAATGAAATAACGCCATCCACAACTCAGCCATCAGGTCAACCCACAGCTAAATACTGGGTGAACTAAGCTTTGTTGTATCATGGGCCTTTCTGGTCATGAGGTTAGCCTGAGCTACAGTCTGTCCTCTTTTCTCAAATTAAAAGCTAGGAACAAACAAGGAAGGAGAAAAGGAACAAAATGAATTTTTTAGAAGCTAAAATAAAGTGCCACTGGTCCAAGGCAAATCTTCCTCTTTTAATTTCTGAGCAACTACTCTGACGGGTCCATCTGATACCACCTACCACCTCCTTCAGAAAACAAGTGAAAATATGCTTTTTTTTTTAATTCCACAGTGAATGTGGGGGGAAGCAAGATACACATGGGATTTGGGGAACCTACAGATAATGTTCATTTAAGGTGGCATTTGTTTATAAATCTAATTAGCGGTTGTCCCTTTCAGTGTAGGGAAGAGCTAAAGGAAAAGGCTAATGGGTGGCCAGAATCAGGAGGAAGGTTTCTTTACAGGAGAAGGGGAAGTACAGAAATCAAAGAAAGGAGAGGGGTTGCAGAAAACTGAATCCTGGTGTGTGTGTGTGTGCATGTGTGTGTGTATGTGCACGTGCGTGCACACATGTGTGTGTGTACACAATGGACTGTGCACAAGGATATTATCACCATAACCCTACATATACATTCCAACCTGTTCACATGACTTCTAATGAAATCTCTACTATTGTCTATGTATATCTGGATATAGATGCTGAATTCCAAGCAGATTTGTCAAGGGGCTGCCAGCACGCTTTCAACTTGATGTGTAACACTTTATATTCCCCATTTTATTTTCTCCCTGAAGGACGTCTATTTATCAAATGTGCACTATCAGTTGAAGCCAGGTCTCCACCAACACAATAGAACAAGACCGACACAAATTATAAAGCTAATTTAACACCCAAAATACTGCTTTAACCAGAAACATGCAGCTAATGAAAATCTAAGAATTTGGGAAGGACTTTAATTAGCTTGAATTATCAGGATAATGACATTGATTTTTGCTAAAGTAAATTCATTCTTAATTGGTAAAGCTAATTATATAAATATATATCTCTTCTACAATTTTCTAGATTATTCAATCCAAAGGGCTTCTTGTTTGATTTTTCTAGGTAAGTGCTAAATTCTGCACTTCGTTTTACATTTGTATAAACAAACCCCTGCTGTGGACATGACCTAAAAAAGCACGTATATCTCCTGCATTGTCCTCCCTCTAATTACAACGTTCTGAAAACCAAATACGGCAGAGGTTAATGTGCAGAACCTATACTTAATTCACAAACATGGCTTGGAAAAATGGTTAGCCGGTGCCTGTTAGAAGCACAGCCATGAAAATTTCTGTCGAGCTTCTGCATGTAATTAGCCTTCTTTTTTTCCCTCAGCTATTTATAAATGCATAAATATACCTGCACTCTACGTAACGATGACAGACAGTGACAACATATTGATATACAGTGCCACTTCGTAGTTGGAAATGAATATTTCATTAGCTGAGTTATCACTACTGGGTTACGACCTTCAACTCTCTAATTTTAAATTCATCCGTTTTCAGACTATTAAGCTGTTCTTGAGCACACCACAGAAATTACAGATGGAGAGGTAAATTTTCAAGATAATTTTTAATTCCAAAAAAGGTCAAGGATATGCATACTAAATTCTTTAAAAGAATTGTATCTCATAATGAGAGCATACGGGTCATTTTGGTTGTTAATGATATTTGCTTCTACATGTAAAAAGGGAAAGGCACAAGAAACAGATCGTGATCACTAAATGAAATTATCAAGCTCCTAGTTTTCCAGTCCCATGCACAAGAAACTTAAGATTACCTCGAAGATCAACTAGCTCTACTAACTGGTGCCTCACAGAAGCTGACAGTTGCCTAACTTCAAATACAGCTTCGATTTCCCCATCCACAGCACCCCACCCAGGAATGAACTCGAGGATTCCTTTCACACACACACACACACACACACACACACACACACACTCGCTCTCTCTCTCTCTCTCTCTCTCTCACACACACACACACACACACACACATACACACACACACACTGCTGAGTTTAAAAATACATCTTTGGATGCCTGGGTGGCTCAGTTGGTTAAGCAACTGCCTTTGGCTCAGGACATGATCCTGGAGTCCAGGGATTGAGTCCTGCATCGGGCTCCCAGCTCTATAGAAAGTCTGCTTCTCCCTCTGACCTTCTCCCCTCTCATGTTCTCTCTCGCTCTCAAATACATACATACATACATACATACATACATACATACATCCTTGTTCAGCCACTTCTTGGCCAGTTGGCACCAGCCAATCCTGGACAGCATGGAGCTGTGCAGTTCAAGTTGGCCTCTGAGAATAGGGGGACAGTATCCTGTGAGTGAGGCACCCTTACAACTTCCCAAGCAGTTTCTGGCTCAAGCCAACACTCTAATTTCACATTGCATGCCATCCCTAGCCTCCTTTATGGGTGTTCCTCCTCCCTTATCAGATCCTTAAAAGTTGGCATTTCTCAGGGGGCTTTGGTCTATAAACTCTTCTTCAGCCAATCTCAGCATATTCCAAATCTTCATGCCACCCTAATCTTCAGATTCAAACAGCCAGGGACTTGTGGGACTTTTCCAGCAAGATAGCCTCTGGTTATCCTCAGGTCAACTCAGTCACTGGCATGGATCCCTCTCATGGCTCTCCATTTCAAATTCTAAAACGTGGCATGAAGGCTCTCCATGATGAAGCCCTTGTTCGGCCATCCAGGCTGATGGATCCCCACTCCCTGTCCTCAAGTTCCTTCAGGGCTCAGGATCTGCCTAGGGCTACCCAACAACCAGCAAGGGTGGTCTCCTCAACACATCTTGCTCACACCCTGCACATGGCATCCAACCAGCTGCCACCAGGCCTACCCCAACCCAAACAATCTCAATCTCTACCCTCCACACACCAACCTTCCTCACCCAGATGGCCTCCAATGAATGATTATGATTCAGCACAAGTGCGGCTCCACTCCCAAAAAACCTTCCCTGTCCACCTTACCACACCTCAGGATAGATTACAGCTAGATCCCACAACTATATATATGCCTGCCTATTCCTGCAGTCACCACACAATTGTATTAAGTGAACTGTCACCTGTAGCTCCCCTACTCTAACTACAATGAACACCCTTTAAGTGCTTAAGTACCCAGGGCAATGCTGAACATGAAGTGGATAATCAATAAATAATCCTTAAAATGTAAATTACAAAATGAAATAAACAACCACACTCATGTAATTATTACATTGTAAGAAAGAGCAGATCCTAGATATAACCTTCAGCTCTAATATCAATTGGCAAGAGAGGGCTCCAAGATGCCCCAGTTCAACTAGATTACACATTCCTCTTAAACAATCTCTCAGGTCCTTGTCTCTCTAGACCGCCCTGTCTCAGTTAACACCACTCCCCTCCTTAGAACTTGGGTTTCTGGCTCCCCCAATACTCTTTCAGCCACACGCCAAACTTCTTTGCACACGTCATGCTTTTAAATCAATGACGGGTAAAATTATTTGTCTCCTGTCTGTTATTCATACCAACTACAGGCAGGGTTCATCAGCCAGGCTGATGGTTCACACTCAATTTATTGACAGATTTAACATATGACTCAACTGATGAATAAAGCACTGTCCTCGTCTATTATTAAATTAGCACAGATTGGTTGATCAAATTAGCCTAATGATACCTGAAAAATAAACATCTGACATTGAAGAGATGGTAAATGAGACAGGCACATTTCTTTCATTTAAATGAAATGCCAAAAGGAAGATGGAACCACGAAGTACCCAATATTATTAGGTATTGTTTCCCAACATTATAAAGAGCCAACACGAAATAACTTCCTACGGTTGTCTTTGCTCGCAGACGGAATTATATTCATTCAATGAAGTAGCACAAATTCTGACCAATTTAAATCCCATTTATTAAGAAAAATGAGGCAAATAATTAATGATTTAATAAAGGCACTAATTTAAATAATTGATATCTCCATAATAATCCAATTGAAAATCAACTGTTTGCCTCTATCTAGAAGTGGATGGTGGTAGCATGCTGAAAAAAGTCTACCATGGTCATGGACAAGATTTTCTGCATAGAGTGGTCAGAATGTGGGAAGAGATAACATGAACCAAATTCCCTGTTCTACACAACACAGAGTATTTCTCATGAGTTTCAAAAAAAAAAAAAAAAGAATAGATTTGAAATAGTGATCAAAGGACAATCATCAAACTGAAGACACACAGTTTTCTTCTACCATTTAATTCCTAGGAAAACAGATCCTATAGGTGCATATACCCAGTCATCCTTCAGTGTTTTAACTGAAAGGCACACACAAATAAACCTATTTTATATGAAACACTGGCAATTTCATTTCACTGACTCTTCTACTCCTAAAGGTTTATGAACTTTTTATATGTAGATGGGAGGAAGGAATCAATCATGAATTTCCCAACAGATACAAAGACAGGGAATCCTTCCTCCTACAGAGGACATCACCGAGCAGAAATTCCTCCCCAAACCTGTTTAATACCTCTATCGCCCCTCAACCTTTCGGCAGACACTCAGAAGTCATCTGAAATTAGCTAACATAACTAAAGAGACCCAAGTCAGATACTCTACGAGCTACATAATTACAAAAATACTTCCCCTTTCCCTCTTGAGGCACGTTCTGGGAGAACTCTGAGCTAATCGATCTTTTTGTTAACCAAATCCCATTAACTTATAATATCACACTATCGAGTAGATCACCCTCTAAAACAAAGAGGATGGACACAGGCACACGTTTTAATTTCATGATCTTTCATCTCCGTATTTAAAGCTAATTGGCAAAAGTGCCTAAGAATTAAGTTTTCAAATAGTTAATGAATGGAAAACAAATTCTTAGATCATGAATGCAAATTCAACTGTCTCACGGGGCCAGGCAGATAATATAGATGGCAGAGCACAAGAAATTACAGAGCAGCAGAAACTGACTGGAAGGAAGCATGGCTGTCACACAGGAATGCAGGCTCAGCATCGCCAGACCACCTAATTTTACAGTTTCATTTAGAATATGTGCACTATGCATTTAATCTAAGGAAGCTATTAATAGTGGCTTTTTAAATTAAAATCCCCTATGTTTAAAAGTTGGACATTAATTCAAAGACACACAAATAAAATATTTGCTGACCAAATCAGAGACAAATCTAATTTCCCTCTGATTTAGTCTCCCGAAGGAAATTCGCAATAATTTCCTCAAGTATTCCCAAAATTTTCACTGAGGGCCTTAGTGTCTTGCCTGCCGCACCCCCCCAACTCAATGTTCTGACATTTTTCAGCTTCACAACATGGGCTTTCCAACTTTAAAAAAAAAAAAAGCAACATCCAATTGTCATCTGACTGATCCCAAGGAAACTGTCATCACGTGATTACATTTTATATAATAACTCTGAATTTGTCTTATTCCCAGAGACATACTTAGTTAGGTTTCCTCTGTGACTTTCCTGTCTGGTAATGAAGCTTTGTGGACATGGAGCTGTTAAATCAACTTTTCTTAGTGTAGAGTATCTTAGTTTGGGGTTCCCCAGGATGAGATCCAGAGACAAGGATTCAAGTACGAGTACTACATTTGAAAGGTGACCCAAGGAACAACAGCGGAGGGGGAAGAACACAGGGAAGCAGTAACCAACTCCCACCAACCAATGGCTGCATACTGTTGGCAAGGGGTGTGGATTTCCCCTGCCTCTTCCCAACTGCCCCGAGCAGGTTCCTGCGGCTCCCGAGAGCCCTCTAGAAAAAACTTATAGGTGCCAGCACGTAGGAGAAAAGAAAACAGGGAAGAGGGGCAGGACATGAACAGTTTATATGCTATCTGAGCTTCTTGGCATACACTATGGAGAATGAGCAAGGGCTTAAACAAGAAGTTAAGAAATCAATGTTCCTCGGGCTGAAAGGTTTGGTGGGAGGTGTGGTCTCTGAGCTGGCTCACACCTTACCTGCCCACAAAAGCCCCTTCACTAACCTACATCCCTAACCTCTCCTGTCTCCATCTCTACTGCCCATGGGGGCTAGGAAAAAAAGGTTCATCTTAAGAGATATTTCAGTCTTGTGTCTTCGGGGACAAGTCGTCTGTGATGTAGAGTGCCAAGCACCAGGCCTTCAGTCCCCAACACCCATATGTGCGATTAGGAAGACAATTAGGAGCAATCACACTCTTCTGGCCAATTACCGCCTCTCGGAGGGGGGTTCACTCTTAAAATGAGACCTGCAGTCGAAACCTACATGTGTAGCATTAAGTCCTCTATGTTTGTCTCTCCAAGGATTCATCAGATGTTCCCCCAGTTTATTTGCTTCAAGCACTCCCAAGAGAATACAGAACCCTGTGCAGTTTCTTAATGGATTTTAATGTATGGCCAAAAGGAGGGTATCTCAAAATAGCACTGTAACTGAGCCTAAGTATTCAGTAACTTCTCGGAGGGACTAAAATTCCACAACTTTCCCTTCCTCAAAATGTGTCAAGTGTACGTGCCTCTAAGTAACTCTTCTTGAAATAAATGTAAATGTTGCTCACCTTTAATGATTTCTCATGATCCCCAGGATTCCGTGTTCTTTCTACATCCCATAATATTCTGTAGCCTCTGACTCCTGCCTTACTCCCTTCCTCCCTCCCTCCCTCTCTCCCTCCCTCTGGGACCTCATCTCACAGGACTTCCATCTCTTTCTTACCCTCCTCCAAGCTCCATGATCTCCCATGAGATGTTAGAGCAAGCCAAGTACTTTTTCCCACCACATGTTCTAAGTTCTTAAAACAGACCCCAATGGCTTTTATCTAACCCAGACCCATTAATATCTTTCACCGCTGTAATGGCTCACTTTATCGATTGATATTGACCAATTTCTTCCCTACCTGACCCACTAAGATGGGTGTCATGAAACCAGGGGGCAAAAGGGTCACGTTCTCCAGTGAAGCCATGGTACCTGGCCTCCATCAAAGCATCGAGGATTTGCTATACAAACAAATAAATGAATGTAAGTTTCCTGGGTGCCTTCCACATGGAAGGTATTGTGGTAGGCACTGGTGATTCAATGATACCTGAAAACCTTGGAAATGTAAATGTCAGGGCTTAGAGTCAAAGAATGAATGAAGGACTCAAGCCCCCTAGTCCTGCCCCCAATTCCACAACCACAGCTGCAAACAACCCTTGGCTTAGACCACCATCATCTATGTGTCCCTGATTCTCTGTTTCTCCTGACACTAGCACACTTACTGTCCTGCCTGAATGAGTGCTGGCATCTTGCTGGTCTCTTGAGAGATTCCTGAATCCTGGAATTAACGAACTCTCTTGGCATCACCAGGGCCTAAAAGTTGTCTCGTCACCTAACAGGTGCTTTAAAAAGATTGTGGAGACAAAAGACTTTTTGTCTCAGGAAACAAACTGAAGGTTGCAGGAGTGGAGGGGCGTGGGAGGGATGGGTGACGGACACCAGGGAGGGTATATGCTATGCTGAGCACTGTGAATTGGGTAAGACTGATGAATCATAGACATGTACCCCTGAAACAAATAATACAGTGTATGTTAATAGAAAAAAAGAAAAAGAAAAAAAGATTGCTGAAATGAAAGAGGAAAAGATCCTGATTAAAACAGTACTTTCTCTGCTTACAGTGCACAATACAGTGGCCATTGGCCACACCTGGCTATTACATAAAATTTAAATTCTGTCCCTCAGCCATACTAGCCATATTTCAAATGTTCAATGGCCACATTTGGTTTTTGGTCACCGTGTTAGGAAGCATAGAACAGAACAACTCCATCATCGTAAAGAACTTTCTTGGACGGCACTGGTATGGATCTTTACAAAATAAAGCTACCAAGTAAACACTTTATTATTTATTGACTAGAAGAAATGTTATTTCTGTGTTCTCCAGAGACAGGTAATTCAATAAAATACTTCAAGTATTTATTTAGGAACGTCTCTGTGTGCAATACCAGGTTAGACCCAACAGAGATTCAGAGAGGAATGAAACCAAGTTTGCCCCTCAAGAATCTCAAAAGGCGGGGCACCTGGATGGCTCAGTGTGTTAGAGCCTCTGCCTTCGGCTCGGGTTATGATCTCAGGGTCCTGGGATGGAGCCCCATCGGGCCCTTGCTCAGCGGGGAGCCTGCTTCCTCCTCTCTCTCTCTGCCTGCCTCTCTATCTACTTGTGATCTCTTATCTGTCAAATAAATAAATAAAATCTTAAAAAAAAAATAAGAATCTCAAAAGGCAAAAGAGCATCAGTAAGTGGTTAGCTAAAATTCAGCGCAAAAATAACAAATCAGGAAGTCACAGAAGCATACAATAATTAATTCAAATTGGAGGATAGAGCAATGTGAAAAATTTGGCAACATTTAGGCAAAGAAGTGAGTTCTGAAATATGTCTTAAGGACGGGAAGGATTTTCACAGAAAACAAGAGGCCACCCAAGATTGAAAATCTGTGTAAACTAGGATTCAGCTGCAGGAAAACTCAGAGAATGTTCCAGAATAACAAATGTCCTTGGCACTGCAGTAGAAAGTCTAAGACAGAGAATGTGGCAAGTAGAAGGCTATGGATGATTGCAACCAGAGAACATGGAGAAAATGGAGCATCCAGTTAAAAGGAAAGATGTTCCTGTGTAGAAAACGTGGAGCCGCCCTAGCAAGGCCCAAGGGTAGAAGGCTCACTACCCATGGGAGTTTCCCCCAGTTTTCTGAGGCTGAGGAACTAGTCCAATCAAGAGAAAATAATTAACAGCCATGAACCGGTATGTTCCATAACCATCAAGTGTTAAGTGGGATTTCTACTATGTGAGTATCGCTATAGCCTTGCAAGTTTCAAATGCTGAAAGGATTTTGTTTTAAAAGATAAAATGTCAGGATGCCTGGGTGGCTCAGTTGGTTAAGCATCTGCCTTTAGCTTGGGTCATGATCTTAGGCTCCTGAGATTAAGTCCCACATTGGGCTCCCTGCTCAATGGAGAGCCTGCTTCTCTCTCTCTCTCTCTCTCTCTCTGCTGCTCCCCCTGCTTGTGTGCACTCTCTCTCTATCAGATAAAGAAGTAAAATCTTTAAACATTTTTTTTAATAAGATAAAATGTCACACTCAATTGCAAGCTGGTTAAAATTATTCCTGGGGCTATGGAGTGATGGGAGAGGGCACCTACTGGGGAATTAAGAACTACAGAAAGTACAGGAGAGGGGGCCAACCTGGAACTGAATGGAGCAGATACTGAAAGAATAAATTTACTGTTTTAGGGAAGGGGACAGACCCAGTAATCCCAGGGTCACTTATACATCCATTTCAATCTCGCTTTAACCGTTAACCTTTTCTAGGGTTGTGTTTTCATGGTAATCCCTGAGACTGATCAATAGCCACATGTGGCCAGAAAGTAGGGCTCAGGTCCCAGAGGACACGTGCCCTTCCATCTCCACTGCCTGGTGCACAAATCCTGCCACATTCCTCTTGAGCCGATGATATTGGTGCTAATTATGAAACAACAGTTTTAACTCCAAAATCTCCCAAGAGGGTGGTCAAGACATATCCAGTCTCTCTCTCTCTCTCTCTCTCTCTCTCTCTCTCTCACACACACACACAGACACACAAAAGGCAAAAAACCCCAGAGTGGAACAGATTTGATATTTGCATCAAACTGAGACTGCCAGAATCCGCGTGCCCTGATGTCCGCTGGCACTGCTCTGCTGAGGACTCCTTATGCAACAGCCCCGGTACCAACTGTCACATTACTTATATAAAAAGCCAAACATCAAGGGCCAGGAAATAAATTCCAAATGGGGTATTTATATCTGTACTATCTTCTGCAAAAACGATTAGCTGAAGCCTACAAATGAATACCCATGTATAGTCTGCTGCCAGGCACACTTTCCCAGGGCACCAGCCAGACATGAAGACCTCTCACCATGGAGACCCCTCAGTCACCACACTCATGTAAACATTGCCCTAGAGAATTAACGAGGTTGTGTTTTATGGTTTTTTGTTTTTTGTTTTTAAATCTTCCTTCAGTGTCATGCTTTGCTATGTTCTGTGTGGTCAAATTTGGGGAAGGACTGCTATCTCTTAGATACTCTTAAGGCCTTCAAAGAATGGACAAGTAGGCAGGCAGAAGCTTTGAAGCAGACCCTTTTCTAGGATCTCAGGATACAGAAGTGACCAGAAAGCAAGTTACTTGAGCCTAAGTTCCTTGATTTGTACACCTATAAATAACACTAATAACCACACCCTCATCTCAGGGTTGATGGGGGAAATTAAAAGACATTATTCACTTGAAAATACCTTTTTACAAAGGAAATGTTCAATAAAATATTACTTATCCACTAGCCTTCATCCATCTTAAAAATGTTTGATTTGGACCATATGTATCAAACTCCCAAGCTACAATGTCCCTATAACTTTCCACCACCCAGCAGACCTTTACTACTTTGCAACCACTAGTCAACAGGTATCAGTGTGTCCTCTTCCTCGCTCCTTTTCTTCAACTCAAGCAAAACAATAGTTCTCAAAGCTATAAACAATACAAAACAGGGCAAGAAATCCACCGGATATGGTAAATTCTGATAAAGCTCCTAAGTCTCTAATTTTACGTAATTGTTAGAGTATGGTATTTGTCACTTTTTTTCAGAATACTTTCCACAGGATAACATTTGTCCAGAAATCCTTCCAAAGATTTTACAGAATAGATTCAATTTACCCAAACACAACTCTATTATATCCTACCTTACCCCAGCCCTCAACATACATATTTATTAAGCCATGCACTGTGTACTTAAGTATAAGCTCAGTAAACCAACATCCGGTGTTTTAAAAGTTGCCTTTGGCTAGAAAAGCAATTCCTTCACGGTTGACTAATTCACTTATTCTCAGTCTGTACATAATGGGAGTTGTTCCATGCGTTTCTCCCATTCTTTGTCATAGAGAAATAATGATCTGAAAAGCCCTGTGCTGCAGAGCATGGGGAAAAGTGACGCCATATTCCTTGATCATGCACCCTTATTTTTGATGGTCTCGTTAACAAAAAGAAAAGCACAAGCATGTAAGGATGAACTCTGAAACCCCTCAGTAGTGTCCAAAAAAGCTGGACACAATGCAAATGCCCATTATTAAGGAAATGTTTGAGTGACTTATGGTACATCTGTATCTATATTGTGGAATGAAATGTGGTTATTAAAAAAACATGGACCTTTACCTATTGACTCAGATGAAAATCCACTCTACATTGTTAAGAGAATAATGTTAGCCAAAAAAAGCAAATGGTTTAAAAAAAGAAAAATGTTGGGTGTGTGTGAACAAGGATTAGAGTAGTTACCACGGTTTTCATATCTGCCCAGCCCTACTATGGTTCAGCTAAGGAAAAAGCAGGAGGAAGGGTGCCTGGGTGGCTCGGTCGGTTAAGCGACCAACTGTTGATTTAGGCTCAGGTCATGAACTCAGGGTCATGAGACTGAGCCCCAAGGTGGGCTCCCCTCTGAGTGTGGAGTTTGCTTAAGATTCTCTCTCCCTCTCCCTTCCCTGCTCCTGAGCGAACACAGACATGCATGCATGCTCTCTCTTTTAATTAAAAAAAAAAAAAAAAAGAGGGAAAGGGAGGAAGAAGGAATATCATTTTAACATTGATTCCCAAAGTTCACTGGAATAGGAGCACATTAAGCCAAAGTATGAAAAATGAGTTGGTCCAATAATTATATTTGGTATTGGATTTATATCTCATCTCCATGGTAATTAAATGGCTAAACAAAATAAGTTACACGAGAAGCCAAGGGATTAGAGTAATAACCCTCAGCATCTTAATGATCTTTAAATGTGAGTTAACACACAGAAGTCACACATAAAGGACAGCTTGTACAGTCCCAGTGAAACTCAGACAACTACCAGAATATGAAATTAATATGCCTTTGAACTTAAAAAGAAAGTTAAAAAAGGGGGGCGGGGATAAAGTGCTTGAGTTTCCATAACCCCTTTTTTCTCCCCTCTCAGATGTGAAAGCAAACTTGAGCTTGAACACAGAGCTTGGCAGATTGTCCAGCCTCCACTCAACATCATGAGAACTAAAAGCTTCATTATGATCAAGTGTCAAAGCTTCATCATAATGCATCCTACTTTCTTTTTGTTCTGATTTTTTAAAAGACATTGTACAGTGTTAAAGAGATAAGAGTTCTTTCACTGAACTTGACTCCCTTGACCTTACAAGCCTCCCCAAACAAGAAACACAAAAAGTTGGAGAAATAAAAGAGGCCACAGCCAATGTGAGATGCAGCTGTCCCAGACAGAAACAAGAGAGAGAGGTCAGGGTAATTTCTCTAGATCCAGGGGGAGGTAAAGAGGGAGGGGGAAAAGTCTAACAAACAGAATTTAAAAGCCCAGGACACCAGGGTAGAAGGTAAAAGAAGGTGTGACAAAGGGTACCACCATCCATGCCAAGGGGGGAAAACACATTCCTTGGCAGGAAAAAGGAAAGTTTAAAAAGCCTGATTTCTGCTGTGAAATTTAAAAAGTCAACTTTTAATTGCATTAAAATATGAATTTGAAAATAATATTACAAGTTATTAAGCTATAATTCTAGATAAAATTCTAACCCGGATAAATGCAATTTCCTTTTTTTTTTTAAGATTTTATTTATTTATTTATTTGACAGACAGAGATCACATGTAGGCAGAGAGGCAGGCAGAGAGAAAGGAGGAAGCAGGCCCCCGCTGAGCAGAGAGCCCGATGCGGGGCTCGATCCCAGGACCCTGAGATCATGACCTGAGCCGAAGGCAGAGGCTTTAACCCACTGAGTCACCCAGGCGCCCCTGCAATTTCCATTTTTTAAAAGAAGATCTCAAATCACAGCTCATTTTAAATGCTTTACGAAGCCATTTCCACAGAAATTAGAGATGATCTGAATGAATCAAGATTAGATGTTGGGGTAGGGGGAAGTGTATGCAAAGTTAAGAAAATCATTCAAAGAATTAGTCGTACCCACCCCCAGACATGACACATATGGTAATATGGTATGTCTATATGTGTGTATATATATTCTGCAGGCTGAATCATTCACCTAATTAACATTACGACCTTGTCTACTGTTTTGACTTAATTCAGGCAGCATCTTTAATTCCTCAGACAAGCAAATGTGGAATGAAGTGCTGGAGCTATAATCCCGCTATGGATGAAATGTCTAAAAACACACCCAATCATTCATCCCTAAATATTAATCTTAAACAGTAAATCGTACAAATCAGAGGCAAACATATATTCTATTAACAAAGCAACTCCTTACTGTTCTTCATCTTTAATCTGAGTTACAATCAAGTTCATCCATGCTCTCCAGGGTTGACAAAGCACAAATCAACAGGAAATAAAATCCATGCCACCACATTCATTGTAACAAATGGGAAAAAACGCTTTTAAAATCACCCACTTGCAATCAGGAACCTTAAATAGTTACCTAAATAAATTTGTCAGGTCAAGCATCATGGCCAACTTTACCATCTAATAATCTACACTACTGCACACTATTACTACCCATTATTATCATGTCTACCATGCTCCATAGCAACCAAGAGCAATTTTGCTCTGTCCCAGCGCCCCCTGCCCCCACCCCAGGGACATGTGGCAATGTCTGGAAACATGTTTCAAGTTCCTGATTGGGGAAAGTGCTAGTTTTCACTCAGTAAAAAACAAAAGGACAATGAGGGAGTCATGGCACCCTTCTTTCTCGTCATACTCTCCATTCCCACTTCTTTTCTCTCCCTCTCTCCATTCTACCCATCCCTTCTTCCTCCTTAAAATTTCATACCCAAACTTAATCTTCCCAAGCATCTTCACTGGTAAGACCCAATCATGTGTGGTCTGGTTTGACGGTAATCTTGAATTCCATTTATTGCAAATTCCCTTCTTATAGGTTTTATTCCTTCCATCTACCCATTTGTTGGGGACAATTCTATTATCCCCAAATTCAGTATGAAATAAAACCATCCCACAATCCCATATATCATCACCCTCTTAAAGAAGGTATGATATAAAACACATTGTCCTTAAACTTAAATGTAGTCATTTCTTGTAAATATTTTCATTTATGTTGACTTGAATACATATTTTTGTCACACCCAACTAAATGGCGCTCTATCCTCCAAGGGATTCTCTTCTTCCCAAATGTTCCATTTCCACTAAGTAAGGAGAAAAGTGGAAAATCTTTCTGATGTACATGGGCATGGCTTTTTCTTCGAATTGAGCATATAGATCTCTGCACTTCATAGTGGAATCATGTGAAACTCATCCTTTCCAACTGAAATTTTCCTGTAACCATACTCTAGAGTACCAGCATGGCCCTTTCAAAGATCTGAGGGAATAATGATGGCAGAGGACAGGGATCCAGCTCCCAAGAACCAATCTCCTACCTTACCTTCCAACACTCTGTGCCCACACACCCTTTCCCTCTCAGAGCTCTGAGTGCACAGTGAAGGTGAAGTGCCTAAGACTAGGATATTAAAGTTTCTGGTAAGTCCTGCAATAAAGAAATCAACACTGTGGTGTTTCCCTCATCTTCCTTGGCCACAGGACCTTCCTTCCGTAAAAAGTCCTCTAACAGCACACTGATTTCATGTTCCAGACACAGACTTTGGAACAATGCTGAGCAACCACCTTGACTTATTAGCCCCTTGATGAGGACTCCTTACCCTGAGACTCAGGACTGAGGTAAACACAGAGATACTCCAACAATTCTGTTTTAATGATAATCTTCTTTTTGCTCACAGAAATTCTACTCCCAGAGGCTTATGCCAAAAAATCAGTAAAATTGTTTAAATCTTTAAGTAACAGTTAAAATGGCCATAAAAGTCTCCCAATGACTAAAATTAATTCCTGTAGTAAACGTCCCTACCAAAAAAGGGCATACATCACACCTGTGAGTTACAGAGATATAAATTCACGATTCGTTGTGATAAATGGTAGGACTAGTGTCTTTTTTGATGAATAACCCACTCTCTGAATCAAATTCCAAGACTATAAACATGGATTCTAATAACCATATTTATGACTAGTATTTTACAGACAAAAATCTGAAATCAATTAATATATGTCTAATTATTATATTTCCTGTCCTCCCAATGCATAAATCTGTTCTGTTCTGTAATGGGAGTTCAAAATCAAATATCAAATATTCATCTGAACTTGTATTTTAAGCATTCAACAACCCACTTAAGTGTCTTTGAACCCTGGAAGTCTATATTTTCCACTTTTTATATTATAGCTGAACCTAATTTATTAAAGTAACTGAAACCACCTAAATGCCAAGCAATTAATATGAAAGAATACTTTAAAGGCTCCTAATATCCTTTAAAATACATTCTGCAAAGGGCAGCACTCAGTGAAGCAACCTTTAGACAAATTACTTAAATGAGAATCTATACATTTTGGGTTGTCTACCTGAGGAAAATTAGGAGAAATTATTTACTACAGTGAAATTATTCTGTATTTGAATAAGCCCTGAGAAAACAGAGTAAAAGAACACTTTAGCTTTCTTACCACTAAAATACACTTATTTAAAAAATGGAGCGTGGGGTGGAAAAAAACAAGGCAATTACTCTAAGTCACATATTTTAAAAATGGGTAACTGTTTTATACCCAGAATTTTTAGTTAGGAAACTACATTTTAATATAATAATGGTGTTAAATAATAAATCTGTGATAGGAACATACTTTTTTCATAACACAGTTGGTATTTTCACCAGATTTAAAATCCCAAATTCATTCCTTTTCAGATGCAGATGGAGACCCAGAAAATGGAGCATAAATCAGAAATGTCAGATTCAAAATCTAAGAGAATAAAAATTAAAAGAAAAAAATACTCCAAAAATAAAGTCTCTTCTCAACATCAATGACTGAGGATAATCCTTTGGAATTAGAGATGTGAGAAAGAATCCAAGGTGGGAGAAAGAAATTAAAATAATTCCAACATTTCTTAGGGCAGAGAGTGCGTCTCACATTACCTTCATCATCAGCAGGCTTCTGGACTTGAGCTTCAGATGTAGGGACTAAGTGAAGTGGAATAACACATCTGAACATAATCTGAGTGGATGTGTCAATAGGTGTTATCATTCTAATTTAAAGAAAGAATATTTATGGGTGCGTGGGTGGCTTAGTCGGTTAAGCATGGAACTTCTGATTTCAGCTCAGGTCATGATCTCAAGGCTATGAGAAGGGCCTCGCATTGGGCTCTGAACTCAGTAGGGAATCTGCTTGAGATTTTGTCTCCCTTTCTGCCTCCCTCCCCTCCAAGCACATGGGCAATTGCTTGCTCTCTCTAAAATAAATAAATCTTAAAAAAAAAAAAAATGTATGTATAAAGAAAAAATATTTCTGGCTGAGCCTGACATCAGAGTGATCCCACAGCTTTTCAAACTCTCCATAGATCTACCATAGCAGTATCAGGATAAATGTATTAGATCTTTGTATACTTAACCTTCAGTGTCACTAACATTAATCATTCATTTCTGAAAGGGAAAGGAGAAAAAACTTTGAGCTCCCGGGGTCAGCAGCCATATAAATCTGTCTTTATATCTAAACATGTACAAGAGGGCATGGGACAAAGCAAGCACACAATAGCCATCTGCTCTGTAGAAAGTCTAGGGCACCATAAATTGTCTAGGTAAATATACCCACATTGACATGACCCCACATGATATGATTCCTGTTTAATCCACCCATAGAGGATGAGGAATCCATGGCCATCATTATAACATTATTATAACCCGTATCCCATATTTAGCTGCTGACACTTGACAAAATGCCAGATCTTGATGACCTGCCAGTCATCATTCAGAGCTCTATATTCCTTTCCGTTCCTTTTGTTAAAAGTGATCTCTTAAGAACGAGCACTATGCTGTGCCCAGCTATGAAGTGACGTGTCAAGCTTCCCATGGGGTAATGATAAATTTTCTCAAGGCGCTGCCATGGCTTGATCAGCAATTTTCGAGGATCGTTCATGGTTAGCAATCCTCAAACAGATATATTTCACACCAGCCTCTTAGATCAAAGGGTTGACACATGGAGTAGTCACCAGGGACCTCAAAAATAACAAAATAATAATAAAAGCAACCTCGTCATCTCTGAACTACCGCATGGCCATCATTCATTGCCTTCACGTGACATGAGCGGTGAGCTTTTCACCACAACCATTGTTGTGATTCATCCCTTGACGGTTTCATACATAGACTCCCAGAATGGTCAACCTGCCAAGCTTTCCATTTCTCCTCTTCAGTCGCCACAGAGGATCGAACACCAGGCTGCTCACTATATTCTGTAGTGCCTTCGCCAGCCATTGTGATTCAACTGTTGCATTCCTGTCATAGAAACCTGGCACAATTGTCCACACTTGAGCCTGTGGATCAATAACTAACTACAAAGGTGGAATTCGCATTACATCACAGCAGCAGGCTGTGTAAAAACCATGAGCTCTAGCGAGCCCCTCGCACAGGGTTTCTCAACCTTGACACTATTGACATTTTGGGCCAGATCATTCTTTGTTGTGGAGGCTTGTCCTGGGCAGTGTAAGACACTCTAGAGCAATGTGGGCTGATCAAGATTCTAGAACAAGGTCCAGCTGAAATTAGCAGAGTGCTTTTCGGTCCAACATTGAACCTATTTGAGTTCTACCGTCTCTTTTCCTCGTCTCGCCTGGAATGCCTGCCCCACAGATCCACGGTGGTCATTTCCTCATTATAGGCAGGTCTGTCCTCCAATATCCCCTCAAGGCCTCTCCTTTTGAAATACTATCTCTCCACCCTTCATCACTCTCAATGGCCTTGCTTTGTTTTTTTATTGCATCATTTGATGAGATTACATATTACTTTGTACAAGCTTTCCTGCCTACATCCACCAAGCATTTCATTTATTTTGTTCTTTGCTGTAGCCCAAGTGCCTAGAACTCAGCCTGCCAGTGCATGAGAAATACTCTTTCAGTGAATGACTCAATGAACTGAAGACTAGAGGAAGGAAGAAACACAAATACCTCACTCCCGATCCCTGATTTCTTTAGCCAAATATATAGAGCCTCAGCAAAATAATGCTTAGGTCCTAAACAGGACAGTGCCCCAAGACCACCAAAGGGCTGGGAGGCCTACCGGGGCCTCTCTGGATTTGAGACGCTTAGACACTTGGAGTTCCTGCAAGTTTTTCAGGAAGATGAAGTCAACATCTGCACCTAACGCTTTGCATTTAAGAGAATATTTACAAATATCAGGTTGTCCCACTTCTAAACTTAGTCCCAGTGGCTAGGAGGGGGAGGTGGGAGGGAGAGGGTGCATAGACAGACAGGTGTCACTGCTCAGGAGAGGTCTCCAGCTTTCTCCCTAAGAAGCTACTTCCTAACCAAGTTTTGCCTTTCTTCGAAAAATGACATCATCTCAGAGAGCTGGTTTCAACATCAATTAAGACAGAGCAATATGCCCAGAGCCTGAGACAGCCTGTACTCAATAAATGTACCTGCTGGCTTCTCTATAATGGCTAAATCCTCTGAACAGCACTCTCCAACAGAGCATTCTGCAAGAATAGAAAAGTTCTATATCTATGCTGTATGAATGGGTAGTCATTAGCCACTTTTGTCTACTGAGAACCTGAAATCTGGCTAGGGTCATTTTTAATCTAACTTAAATTAATTTAAGTGTAAATGGCCACGCACGGCCAATGGTGACAGAACTGTGGCATGTAACCCACAATTTGGTAAAGCACCCGAAATTCAGGAAACTTCTATTATCTTATATGCAACCATGACAGGCTTCTACAATCACATTTTCACTTCAAAAGTAAAGACACTTCTTTCCTTTAATTTCGTCCCTTATTTGGCGCCACATAGTTGCTTAGCTTCTGATATCTGGAAAAGATAACAAAGGTAGCAGGCTTCACGGGCTACTCATCCAACAACCATTTCCCCTACTATCCTTGGGTAAATCCTGATGGGTCTGAGTCAATTTTGTTCATTCCTTGTCTCTTGCCAGTGACTGGATTAAGCGTGAACATGTGATCCAGTTCTGACCAATGAGAAAGAAGGGTTGACTGGCCAAGGGTAGGGTGCTTAGAGGAATATCTGACTTGCCCCTAAACAGAGAGAAAAGACAGGGGTACTTTCTCTTCTTTCTTGGGACTTAGTACTTCAGCTTGTGACTTCTGGGGCTGCTGAAGCTGTATTAAAAATACGAGGTAAAGGGACTCTAAGGAACAAGCCCAGGAATGTAAAACAACATGGAGTATACTTTAAAGATGGCAGAGTACAGGGACGCCTGGGTGGCTCAGTGGGTTAAAGATGGCAGAGTACAAAGATACTCTCTGGAGGTACCCTGCCTCTAGAGGGCTATGTTCTTATTATTAAGCCTAGAGAGGCCGGAGGTCTTTTCCAGAGGCTAAAACACAGCAGAGGATACAAAAACAAATCCTTTTATGTAGACATGCTCCTGGAAGTGAATTCTGTGTGAATATGGGAGAAAAATCCTGGTCACACTACTAGCAGCCAGGAGTACTCATAAGACAAAGGAAAGCAAATCTTGACGAGTTCTTTCTGGCACAGCAGGTATGTGTCCAATTGGCCATGAGTTTTGAAACTTCCTTTTCCCACTCTAGTGGATGGTGAGAGAAAGGGCAATCTTTACATGAAAAGGATGTTACAAGATAGCTCATTAAGAGGTGGTGTAAGAATGTAAAAGCCACAGGACCTTCAAAAAGTGTCAAAATCATTCCCCAAGAGGAGAGTGTAGACCGCATACTTCACAACAGTGAGGAGAAAATACCTCCATTATCACAGTGAGTCCCAGGAGCAGAAACACACTATAAATGGCTCCTCTCTTCTTTGCAGATACTACTCAAACAGCCTGGAAGAGGCTCATATTTTACTTTCCTGCTAAAATTTCTCAACAATAAATCAATACCAAATGTACTAATGGCATGCACGCCTGCCAGAAGGGAGAACATTGTCCTAACACTTGGAACCAGGGTAAGGGTGGGACAGAGAAAAATGGGTTCCAGGGGGGAAAGAGGACAATAATAATTGGGGCAGAGCAACTAAATGTTACCTTTGGGAGTAGGAAATTTTCATGCAGCTTCTAGAAGGAGCTTGTTTTCCTCCCAGAAAATAGGCCTTCCAACTGGGGGAATGTGGATCTACATAAACAGGAAATTTGGATCAAGTGGCTTCCCAAACCCAGGGAAGATGTCAAGGTTAAGTGAATTCACTAAGTGGGCTGAAGAGCATAAAACATACCCCGCTACACCCCACCCTTTCACTCTGAAATCCCATCTGTTTAAAATATTTAACAAACCAAAGGCAATAACCAGTAACAATCAATGGTGGAGGTTGGGTCGGTCCACTGTTCGATCCTGGGACCATCTCAAAATGGGACGAGTGGCCAAGAAGTGAGGGAGGGGAAATTCAGGGGGTTTAACCCATTGTGTATTTTAAGATTTTTAATAATCTATATGGAGGTACTAGAACCAGGATATAGAGTGAGCCACACTTTATAAATTAGGCCACTAAATACTGTCCTTAATTTTTAAGCCACTTCATGAAAACTCTTGACCCTCTGTGATTTTTTTTCACATCACTGATATAGTTTAATTGTATAGCATGTAATAAGAGGCTTTCGATTCTTCCATTATAATAACACTATCTCCTAGAGAAGATTTATTTTGCCATATTGGAACACCAATAGTACAAATGCCATGTTTAAATTTTTCTTAAAACTGGCTCACTTTTTATAAAATCTTAAATATCTAATTAACTAGGAATTTAACAAACCAGAATGGAAAACTAGCATAGCCCTCCAGATAGGAAGGGTACCAAAATATAATAAAAGCCACAAGATCAAATTCCACAATACTCTCCCAGCTAAGGGCTCTAGGCAAGACCTGTCTCTGTTAAAAAGAGATACTGACAAGTAACTTAGGTATTAAAGACCTATTAGCTCCAGGCTGTGAGTTTCTCCCTGATAAACAACTCAAGAAGAAATGACTTTATTATGTTAAAAGTCAGGTTCTTAGATAGCAGGTAAAGTCATTTCTCATAGGACATAAAATCACATTCAATACTCCACTCACGGAAAAGATTATTTATTATATACCACAGTATTCTTAATGAAAAGTAAGGATTCCTAACGTTAACACAAAGTATTTATCAAGAAGGCAAGGTTCTATGTTATACACATCACCACTAAACAAAGTCTTAGTCACATGACAGAAAATGGGGTTACCGTAAAGGAAAAAGAAGACAGGCTAAATTTTAATAGCAAGAAAGACAACCCTTAATGCTATTGATTTTAAGTAGGGCCACAAGAGATTACCAGCTGAAAGGTGGAGGTGAGATTAGTTTCAGGATCCCTTAACAAACCCCTGAGGGCTAACATCACCACTTCACACTGTCATCAGACTGGAAGAACACTCCAGGTGGACTGACCACAACTGGATGGTGTAAGACTTCTGCATAGGTACAAGAGTAATTATACTTGACCTTGTGGGCAGAGTTCCCTTCTGCAATTAAATAAACAGGGAGAAAATCCAATCTTTAAGCACATATTAGACACTCAAACCAGCTATATACGGGCATTAATAAAAGTTCACAATCCACAAGACAGCTCTCCCTTTTATATTGCCACCAGGCCCACCCCAGGAAGAGAAGAGACAACAGGATAAAGAATAGGAGTGCAGTTCAACTTAATAATTTCAACCCGGGGAAGGCCAGTAAAGTGTTACTCATCATGATATATATCAATGACATTTTATTTGCCAAAAAAATTCTATGTAACATTGCTTAACAATATCCACAGGGAAAGATAGAATATCTCTCTGTTTTATAGAGTCAGGGTAGTGGGTTTTATGAACCAAATCAGATATAATAAATGAGTACCTAGTGTCAGGTTAGAAAAAAGATGAGTAGCCTTTAAGTAAATCACACAGCACATTCAGATAATCGCTTTCCAATTTTTTTAAGGCATGGATGAGGCTAGGTATATCTTCCCTTTGAAATTTTAAAATAATAATGTCCTTCCACTAACCCACACTCCCCCCACCCCTGCCCCCAACAAGCTAGTTTCAAAGGAGGGAACATCATCCTTTCAAATTTGAAACCAGGAAAAAAGACACTTGACTTTGATCCATCACAGATATGAAAAATATATACTTAGAGATAACACTGTATGCCTTCTCTAGACACTAAATTTATAGATTATTGAATATTGAGATTTATGTTGTATCAAAGCAAATATTGACCTTTTCTCTGCCTGGGTCAATATTTACTGCTTTGCCCAATAAATCTTGATGTTCATTTTCAAATTGAGTCAATATCAGTTCATTAATTTCTGTATGGTTCATATCAGCACTTTATAAAATTTGAAATGCCAGTGAAATGTTTCACCTAAAAAATTCGGATACAGCCAAATAAAAAGACAAAAGGGCTTTTGCCTCCCTTCTGGCTTTCCTTCTTAGTTTTTCCTTTCTTCCTCTCCTCAAAACTGTTTCAAAGAAAACTGCCTACATTTAATACAATCCAGCCATCTATTCTAAAATAGAAAGTTACTTTAGGAAAATATTATGAATGTACTGGTATTAGTAATTTTAATATTCTATGTATAATTCTGTAAGATAGTAAAATATTATAGATATAAATATAAAAGCAGCAGAATCCCTCATTTCTCAATAATAATCACAATTAACGTCTTTGTAGAATTTCCAGACCTCTCAGCTCTATTCATTAACAGGACCCTATTAACCACATTATTTTAATAGACCTTAAACCTATCTCATTTTGGTGGATGTTTAGTATGAATTTCATCATAAGGATATACTAAATTACCATTATTCCAAGTCCCTACTTACGGTAACTGGGGAAGTGTACAAGTGCTTCTTAAAGACAAATTCCCAGAGACGCCTGGGTGGCTCAACGGGTTAAAGCCTCTGCCTTCGGCTCAGGTCATGATCCCAGAGTCCTGGGATAGAGCCCCGCATCGGGCTCTCTGCTGGGCGGGGAGCCTGCTCCCCCCAACCCACATGTCTCTCTGCCAACTTGTGATCTCTGTCTGTCAAATAAATAAATTAAATAAATAAATAAAATCTTAAAAAAAAAAAAAAAAAGCTTAAAAAAAAAGAAAAATTCCCAGAAACAGAAGTGCTGGAATCAAAGACTATCAATATTTAATATTTCACAGGTATTGCCAAAGAGCCCTCCAAAAAGACTCCACCAACCTGCTACCTTCAGAGTCCATTTAAAACCCAAACTCTCGGGCTTCCTGTTAGCCGCATATGAAATGTCCCATCATAGTTAACAACTGAAATGGTTATCACTGATATCTATTACTTGTTGCCAACTGCACTGAACGTACTTCATCTTCCTAAGATGCTTTTCCAAGGGTCATGAAGACCCTAAGGAATTTATTGATATCCTCTTATAGCATACAATAGCTTCCATTAACTTTTACAAACACTTGTGAAACCATCTCCAGAGAGAAGATGCCAGAAAAACTTCAGAACTAAGGTGGCAAAGATTAGAAGAAAGTTTTAAAAAGAAAAAGAAAAATGAAAAAGGCAGCCTCTCTAAGATATGAGAACTGTTTCTTTCCAACGGATAGAGGCGGAGGAAGCAAAACTTGGCCAAGTACTGAAAAATGCTCAAGGTATCTTAAGCATATGGCAACACATTTTTCTCTTTTATACATAAAGTCCTGATTAGTGTGTGACCATATGTGTTTTTTTCTCACCCTATCTATCCCTGTAATCACAGATCATGTGTAAAAGAAAAAAAGAGTACCTATAGGAAGAAACAGTTTGTTCTACAATGTGTTTCCTACCTTGAGGCCCTCCTTATTCCAAAACATTTAAGAAAGAACGGGGAAATACCAAGAGTAATTACAGACAAAGGTTCTGTTCAAGGAAAAAGTTTAAAAGTGTAAGAAATATGGAAAAAACACTATACCACATCTTAACAGGTTCAAGTCCAAAATGTTTACCTTCACAACCAACCCACCAATCCTCTTTACTCATTTAAATTAAATGCAAGGCCATCTACAATCAACCCAGGATCATCCTAGATGATTTTGTATTCCCTTCCACATACTAACGGTAATGATTCCCATGAACTCTCTCCTTCAATCTCTCCAATTTCTGATGACACAACTTCATCATTTTTCATCCTGCCTTCTTCCCCTGCTGACCAATCCTTAACCCTACAATCAGAGGTCTTACTCAAATATAAAACCACTTAGTTAATTTCCACCATGAAACCCTGAAATGCCTCCCTATCACCCTCAGGTAGATGTTCTAGGTCACTAGCAGAATCCTGTGAAGACCCTTCATGGTCCAACACGCTGCATTATTCCCTCAACTTTCTTTGCCCCACCATATGCTTTATACTTACTGAGCTCCTTTGAGTTCCCCAGTCACTGCCAGATCATTTTAAGGTCTCAAGGCCTCTGCACATCCTGGCAAACACCTGCCCATCTTTAATGTCTAGGATCTAGCAGCAGCAATTCTGGGAGCTTCTCTGACCCCTCCTATTATAGTACAACACCTTGTATACAGTAAGCAATCAATAAGTGTGTTCAGTGAATAAGTTAGTATCTTCAACTTATAGCAGTAAATATAACAATAGGGAATTATAGAGAAAAGAGAAATTAACTGTTTCTTAAAAAAAGGGAGACTGAAAAGGGAAGGAGGGATTAGACTAGGCTCGAAGTGGAGGTAACTTCGAGCTGGGACTTGGGACGATGAGTCTCAAGACTGATTCCTCCCCAGTGGTATGGTTCCATCAGAGCAGAAGCTCGCTATTGCAAATGCAGTGTCTCTAGGGAAATGATTCCCTTAAGAAACTTCACAGAAGGTATTAGAAGAGCAAATAATACAATATTAATATCAAACTCTGAGGTTCTACAATGGCTTCCATTGTTCTCGGGACAAAGGCAGACTTCTGCAGGCATGTGTATTTTGCTTTACCCTTTATAGACACAATTAAAAATAAGCATGGAAATGATATTTTAGGAATTTAATTATATCTTAAGTTCACAAGGGGGACTGATTACTTAAAAGGATCCAGTGGTGAAACCTTTTGTAAATCGCCCACTGCTTTATCTGAATTTCATGGCAGGATCCCGAGTGAGTTCTCAAGCCAAGACTCTGACATGAGTTCATTTATCCGTACATACATTCAACCATATGAAAAAATATGTACTAAATATGCACAAAATAAGACACTCTGACCCAGAGCAGGAAAAAAAAAGACAACGAATTATAAACTATAATCCTTGTCTTCAAGTATTGGACATATAGCTGGGAAAATGAAACATACACCTACATGCACTACATACACACACACACACACATTATAAAATAAGAGGTTTATGTGAATAATGTAGTGGGCTGGCATATAATTAAGAGCCAAATGGGTAATACGTATCCCACTCCAGAGTGGAAGCCAAGAATTCCACCAGGTGCTTACATAGGTTTCCTCTAATCCTCAAAGCCATCCAGCAAGGTATGACCTTTTCATCTCCATTTTACAGCTGAGCAAGTCATCAAGCCCGGGACAATTAAAAGGGACCTTGGAGGTCTCCTCCTACAATGTCCTGACCACAGCTGGAATGCCTCTTAGATTAATCCTGCTTGGCTTCTACTCAGCACACCACCAGACACTTCCTACAGGGAATTCTGGTCGTTACATGTCTCAGTGTTGGAGAACTAGCCCCCCTTGTACCAATTCCTAGAATCTTTCTATAAGGAAAGAACATGAGATAGTGATTATTTGAAATGCAGAAAACCAAACCGAGGAGTTTAAAAAAAAAAAAAAAAAGATTGAGAGGAGAAACCACAACCTGCTTTTTCTCCAAGTCTCTGAGGGGGAGGAGAAGAAACAGATAGCTTTACAGAAATGCCTCCAATATCCCCCTGAACTTGCTCCAGATTTGTTTCTCATTTCCCTTTCAGGCAACAATGACCTACCTAGCATTTGTTACTTTTTGTGTAATAATTACAGAAGTTCTGGGCAAATCCCAAAATTCATGAGCTGTCATCACTTCAAGTAACACAGAAAAATACCTGTGTCTTAGTCAAGTAAAAGTAGTAGAAAAATTGTTTTAATATTTCCAGTGAAAAACTCTTCTGCATCTATTGGTTTTCTTTTTTTCAGCATAATTCTGTATGAAATATATAAAGAGGTCTTTACCCTCTCTTCCCTGTCTTGGAATAAGGAAAATAAACCCAAAGACATAAAGTAATCTCGAAATTACAAAGCCATCATTAACAGTTAACAATAATAATATCTTACATTTATTTCCACTTCAATGTCTTATGCATGATACTTTCACATTGAACTCAGATATCACGACCTCCTTTTTTTACAGCAGACAAAATGAAGAACCAGAGAGATACCAATCTTCAGGTGATCCCAATGGAACCAGAGCACATATTTCCACTCCTCAACAAACAGTCCTCTATGCCAGAGCTGTAGGTGTTCACAACAGCATTGCCTAATAAGCCTACCGAAGTAAAGATTTTACCATCTCAGATATAATGAGGGGCTTTGCGTTATCTGAAGTGATACAGACAAACTGAAATAACATGGTTAGTCCTAATGTAAAAGTTACACGAATATCGATGAACTACTGTCGTGACAATATCCTAAATATAAGCTATCCACACTTTGAAAACTTCTACAACTCTCCTCAAGTAACTGGGGGGTGGGGGGGAGGCCAGTGGGATAACTAGGTCAGCATCAGGCACCAAACCCCATCCACACAAAGGCAACCTAATGAGTAGAACACACAGTCACTGAGGGGCAGAGGGCCCCAGAACCACCAACACCCCCCCATCTCCCGGCTCCATCTCCTGAAGCACACCCCACTCCACTCCAATCTTTGTTCTTCCCAAGTCCTTTCCAAAAGCAGGATCACCCAACTCACTCTGAATGCTAACTAGAAGACGTGCTCCTCTTCCAGCTCAAGAGAAAATGCAGGGGGGGGAATAAAACAAGCAAACAAACAAAAAACAAAAACGACATTTTCCAAATCTCTGAACAGTTCGGTTTATGAGTCAGGCTAACATCTGCTCGAAAACCCAAGTGATCTCAATGCAAGCAAGAATTAGTAAACCTCTTCTCCTAAGAGCCAGATAAAAATATTCTAGGCTTTTTGGTCAATGTCTGCAGCAACTGCTGAACCCCAGCACAAAAGCAGCCATAGACAATGCCCAAAGGAATGGGCCTGGTTGTGTTTCAGTAAAACTTTATTCACAAAAACAGCACTGGTGTGTATCACCTGCAAAGCTCTGAACTTGAGGATAGTTTGTTTAATAAAGTTTGCTTAAAATAAGGTTTAATATAGTTTGTTTAATATAGGATAACCTAGTGCCCACCCATTGTACATCATAGTTACCCACTGAGAATCCTCATAACAACATCAACAAACAGCAGCAAAAGTAATAACAGTATTAAAACAGCGGGAATATTAGATACCTGATGCAAGAGACTCTGTTACCTTTTTCACACGAATCATCTAATTTCATTCCCAAAACAGCTCTATGCGGGAAGTGCTGTTAATCATCCCCGTCTCAAAGATGGAGACACTGAATCTCCACAGAATTAAATGTTCTCCCAACGTCCAAAAGATGTTATGAGATAAAGCTTATGTTTGAGCTACAGCCCATATGACTTCAAAATTTGTACTCTCACATACCATACCCCCGAAACACCAATATTATCTTAGGAGGAACTAAGGTAAATCTGGGAACTAGAGGTATGAAATTAAAATGTGGACCGTCAAAACCCATCTTTCAGAAATGGGCTGGTTCACTTCTGCAAAATTCAGAAACAATTTCCTCTACAAACAAAGGGCCTTTCTTTTGGCAGCCCCACATTTCAGGCAGCATTTAGGCCTAGAGGTATATGTGCCTGTAGCTAAGAGCCAAATCTGGTCTGTTGTGATTTCAAGGCCTTGGTCTTTAGTGTCAAAAGTGACAGGTAACAACTCCTTCCTTCCTGGTCTTCATCTATTGGCTGAGTGCTAAGGAGGGTCTTTGACAGACTCTAAGTCTTGTTGACATGAGAATCACTATTCCACCATGTTGGAGTGAAGCAACCACTGATACTGTGGAATTTTTAGGAAAAACTGTTGAAAGCACGAGGACTATGTAGCATCAATTGATACCTGTCTCATTCTTTTCTTCTCCTTTTATGCTTCATTTTCTCCATTCCACCCTCAAGCAAGTGACTTCACTGGTTCTTCCAAACCAGACTATATCCTTCCGGGGGATTCCTCATGTGACTATTCCATCCCATCCAAAAAAAAAAAAAATTCAACTAGGAGAGAAGTTGACAAACTATAGCCTGTGGACCCTATCTAACAGGTCACCTGTTTTAATATAGCCTAAGAAGAATGGTTTTTGTATTTTTAAATGACTGAGGAAAAAGAAGTCAAAAAGAAGTATATTTCTGACACATGAAAACTATACACAATTCCAATTTCAGTGTTCATAAATACATTTTCATGGAAACCCAGCAGTTCATCTAGCATTATCCATGGCTGCCTTTGCACATACTGGCAAAGTTGAGTAGTTGTAAGAGAAACCACACACCCAGAGAAGACTAAGATATTTACTGTCTGGCTTTTTAGAGAAAAGGGTGCCAAAGCCTGTGGCTGAACTACTAGCCCTTAAACCTGTAGGGGCAGTACCCAAATCCATTCCAGAAATGTGAAGTAGACACTCATTAAGTCCACCAGAGTTAAGGATATCAACAGTTGCTCTATACCAAAGACCTTACTACTTATGTCCATTCTTAACTGAGTAATGGGAAAAGTTTTAGGACTTTCATTTCTTCACTGCCATTTGCAACTGGAGATGCTGATGGGATATAACTTCCAATTTCCTGACTAACAGCATTGTTATTCTAAATTGATGAACTGTAAATAACAGGCCACTTTACACCTCTTCCTAACTGATATCAGAGCCACTGAGAACAAAATGATAAATTTTCTTCAGTTTTCTTGGCAAGAAGCTATATATATATATGTAATTTTGGCCTTCATCTCACTGTTCCCTTCATTTATCAGAAATAGTGACAAAAAGGCTCTAATTAGATAATTCTAATCACAAGGAGTTGGGTGTGATGGAAGACTTCAGAATCACTATCTGTTCCTTGCAAAACAAAACAGATAGGCTATTCTCCCTATAGGGGCAGGAGATTTATCAATAGACAAAAGGATGCAAAAAGCCAATAGATAAGGTGTAATTAAAGATCAAGCCTATAAATTTTACACTGACATAAATTTAACAAGATTTGCAGGTGGAAATTCAGGATTTAAAACCAGAGCATCATTATGAAAATAATGCCTCTCAATTCTATATGCAATGACACTGCATAAACACAGATTTATTATTAATACTAATACCCCATGCCTTCAAGCCTTTTCAGACAAATTATTTGAATTATTTAGTGCCAAAGTAATTTCCAAAGTAGTCTATCTTCCTCAACCATTCCTCTGTAATTAGCTACATTTTCCATATATATTGGGGCATCAAAATCTCTTCTAGAAATAATAAGCCACCTATCATATTTTTGGTAGTTGTTGGGAACATAATCCAGAACCGTCTATATATTCTTATAGGCGTTCATTTCTCGCCCCTTGGAATGTAAGAAAATTATTTGCAATGTAATATTCAACATAGCTTTTACAATGCTCTCGGTCTTCGGTGCCTGGAAGGCTTAAGTTTAAAAGCAAAAATGAAAAGAACTGCAGAATACCAGAGAGGGCTGAAATATATTCAACTAACAAGATCTGATTTGAAAATAAAGTTGCATTTTTTTAGATTAAAGCATAACAGATCATTTTGATATGTGACGCTTTGTAATATTTAGCAGACATTAAGCAGCTCAAGACTAGCCTTCTATTTTCTGCTTTCTGAAATCACAGCCACTGAAAAGACGGAAAAGAAAAGGCTGTGTCTTTGGGGAAATTACAAGTTTGGTACAATCACTCATTAACAAGTAAAGTTAAGAAATAAATGCAAATTGAGGGGGGAAAGCAGGTTGAGAAAACAGGTGGGAGAGAGAAATTAAGGTACTTATAACCTTGAGGAAAATCATGGTAGAGTGTTTCAACTTTTAGTGAACTACAAAAGGTCTGAACAAACAGGTTGGGTGTGAAAGCGATTTAATGAGTACTTTCCAGGGAGCTCAATGGGATGGTCAATGGCCAGTGTGAGCCTGGCCAGACCCCATCCACTCACCTGAGTAGGCCCAGTACGGGTCACCTGAGGCCTTACGCCGGCGGATCTGCGCTGAGCTGCCGTGTCTGTTCTCGTGCAGGGCCCCGACGTAGCCTTCCGTCAAGGCTGGAAGAGAGGGAGAGCACAATGAGTCAAAGTCTTCACTCCACTGGACAGGGGAAGGGTGTCTAACGTACCACCGATGACTTCCCAGCAGCAGAGACCTCAGGGCTAACAGAAGAGATCCTGCAGAAAAACAGCTATAAGATAACCTTTAACAAGACAACCAGGATTAACATTAATACTAACAGGAGCTTACAACAAGCCTTTGGGCCACCAAGCATGACGCATTAAAAACTTTATATATTGTATCTTACATAATCTACAGAACACAACCGAGCAATAGACCCAGTGGTCCCAATAACGAGACCATTCTATTGATAAGCACACTGAACCTTAAAGAAGTTAAGTAACTTTAACTTGCCCAAGGTCATACAACTAAGTAGTAGAAGACATAGAACCGGAGGTCTCTGTTCCAACTACATGTATAAGACTATGTCTTATCTGCAAAAGGCCTCTGAGACTTACTTGATCCTCAGAGAGAAAGGGGTCATTCTATTTCTTTTACAGATGGAGGAATTGAGCCTCAGAGACACTAAGTAACTGGTCCCAGGTAACACAGGTAAGCATGCAGCAAGCACATCAGGGAACCAAACATAAGCATGCCTACATCAGAGCCAGGGCCACTGCCATCCAAACGCATCACAGTCTAAGGCCTGGGAGACTTCCCATGGTGAGTACTAGTCCTCCACATCTTTTGAAGCCCAAAGAGTCACCTGTTACGCCTAAAGGTTACACCTAAAGACGTGAAACCCACAAGGCCAATGATGCTCAGAAAAGAAACTCTAATGATGTATTTTTTGAAAACTCATAATGAATCCAATTTTCTCCGCCATTATAGAGACCTTCCATCTGCTTGCTACAGTTTTCAAAGTCCTCCCCTCCCATCAAATTCATGAATGTAAATTTCATTTCTTATGAGCCCACACCCAAATGCACTGACTTGTAAGAAGACAAATACTGCAGGTGCCCAGAATCCAAAATGAAATGGAATTACACAATACATCCCAGCTGGCTACGTTAATATTTAAATGCACCCAAACAGAATCAAATGTGCTTTTAAAAAGCAGGGGAAAATGGTTAGGGGAACTGTACATTCAATTTAAGATTAAGATGGCACCAGGAAAACAGTACATTCACCACTTTGAATTAGTCCAAGTAATGATAATGATGTCACCTGAGGCCAAATTAAGAAAAGTGTGAAGTACACAGTCCCCAACTTATGATGGACGACCTAGCAATTTTTCAACTTTACAGTGGCACAAAAATGATATGCATTCTGGGCGCCTGAGTGGTTCAAGCGGTTAAGCACCTCGCTTCTGCTCAGGTGATGATCCCAGGCTCTTGGGGTCCAGCACTGCAGCAGGCTCCCCACTCAGCAGGGAGTCTGTTTCTCCCTCCCTCCCTTGCTCCTCCCCCCTGCTCATGCATGCTTGTCTAAATAAATAAATAAAATCTTGTTTAAAAAATGATACATATTCAGAGGAAACTGAACTTTGAATTTGGATTTGGATCTTTTCCCTAAGCTGACAATATGTAGAGTAAGATCCTCTCTCCTGATGCGAGGCAGCAGAGGCCCCACAACTCCCAGTCAGCGCCAACCCCCACCCCCCCGCCGGATCAAGAGGGCCAACCACCAACACAACTTAGCACTATCAGCACCCATACAGCCATTGTGTTTTTCACATTCCATACAAACTCCATGAATTACATGAGATACTCAACACTGTATTATAAACTAGGCTTTGTGTTAGAGGACTTTCCTAACCGTAAGCTTATGTAAACATTGTGAGCATGTTAAGGCAGGTTAGGCCAATCTAAGACATTCAGGAGGTTGGGTGCATTAAATACATTTTCACCATAAGATATTTTCAACTTAATAATGAGTTTCTCAGGACATAACCCCATCATAAGTGGCAGAAGATCTGTGTTTTATACTTGCATGTCAACTCCGAAGACTGGATTTAAAAGGAAAAAAATGCTTGAACTAAAAACAAAGATATTCCATAGACATGGGCCCCTTAGAGGGAAACAGGAATCTTGTAAAATTCAAATATCTTTATGTTTGCTCATGGTCATTGTTAACTACAATGAAGGTTTAGGTACCCACCATCCAGACCATCGTATGATCTTCAGATGAGCAGGCAGAGCTCCAAGAAACTGACCATTCTAAGCTTCTAGGGATCAAAAATAAAACTTTCCATCTCCTATACTCCTAATCTATTTTTTCCTCCACCAAAGCATGCGACATTAAGTAATTGTTCAGCTTATTTATTGTCTGGGCGTGCATTAAACTTTTTTATGTATCTGTTTAATACGTTTCTTAGAGCTAGTTCACTCTAAATAATTATCCCCAAATAATCCATCCTCTACTAAAGTCATGAGTAAAGCACTGTCTTGAACAAGGAAATGTAACTTCCATTACGGTACGTGGCTGAGCCTCAGTTTCCTTGCCTCTTAAATGGAGCTACAAGTAGCAGTAACCTCACAGCATTGTTACAAAAACAAGACATTGTAAGCCAAGCAACTAACTCAGCAGTGGGCATGGACTGTTTTTTTAATACCTAATAACATAGTAGAAAATTGATGCAGAGACTCTGTTTTAGTAATCATCATACCCTGCAACCCACCTACCTACAAGTCATGCAGTGCATGGCCATGTCAGGTCAGCCCATCCCTGCCAGCTCCAGCGGTAGAGGCCTTGTTTGGGTTAAGCCAGCCAATCCTTGTAAACCATACCCCTGGGGCCAGTGACCTTATTGGCAATGGGGACGTAAGCCAATCAGAGAGATTCTTCTTTCTTTCTGCTAGTGTTAAGACAGGATTCTGAAGCCTCAGGAGCCTGGCTGGGGGTCAAGTAGAAGACCGGCAGAGGAGTTCAAAAATGTAACCACACCATGGGAAGCAAAATCTATAGATCAATTCTGTTGGCAAAATTTAAGCCCATGACAGACGTAATCTGAAAGTGATCCTGTGGGACGCTTTATATTTACATGAACCAATGATTGCCAAAACTCTCTTTTTGTCCCTTGTATGCAAAAGATCCCCAAATGACACTAAAGGTGACCCTGGGGACCTTCAAATGAGTCTATGCTACACCTGATTGTCAATTTCTTCATAAAAGGCCATCATCAGACTAGAGCTGTGACTCAAACCTGGAAGCTTTAAAAATAAAACAAAATGAACAAACATACACAAAAACAGAAACAAAATCTATGCCCTGGACCTTACCATCAGAGACTCAGATTGGATGACCTGGGATGGGACCACGATATAGGATACAGGACTTTAAAAAAAGGTTGTCTGGGTGATTCTATTTTGAAGCCAGAAATTTTTTAAAAAGCCACAAACTTGGGGTGCCTGGGTGGCTCAGTGGGTTAAAACCTCTGCCTTCAGCTCAGGTCATGGTTCCAGGGTCCTGGGATCGAGCCCCACATCGGGTTCCCTGCTCAGCGGGGAGCCTGCTTCCCTTCCTCCCTCTCTGCCTGCCTCTCTGCTCACTTTGATCCTGTCTGTCAAATAAATAAATAAAATATTTAAAAAAACAAAAAACACAAACTTCCTTGCTGAGCTCAACCCACAGTCCCCTTCAACTTTGACATTCTCAATTCACCCTCACAGACTGGAACCGGACAGGCTAAGTGAACCTTGGGAAAAGTCTGGCCAGGCAGAGATGAACTGGCTGCTGCAGAAATCACACCAATATGGCATCAACCTCAGACTGTCCGCTAAATCTGAGCTGAACCAAAAAGCACAAAAACCAAAGTAGAGGAGGAATGGAGTTATCCTCAAGGATATTCATTTATACCTTTTACGAAAGATTTTATCCAGAGTCAAGATCTCCACAATGAGTCCCCCTTTCTTTCCTGAAAGGGTAGTGCTTTTCATTTTCCGGAACCTTTGAGAACACCAGGCTAGGGAACAAAAGAAGACAAAGGCTGCCGGCACCATCTCTCACTGGAGTGGCTTTCCTGTGGGCAGCTGTGTTACCCATCCCACTGAAAAAGCAAAGCAACAGAGTCCAGGGCTACATTAGGGAACTGTGAAAACCTCTAAGTCCTTAGTTTACATCTGCATCAGTCCTTAACTAGACTTGACAGAGGCCATGGTTTTGGGGTCTCACACTTGCCAGCTTCCCAAGCTCCCTAAATACTCAGTACAAAAAGCAAATCTACAAAGATATATCCAATTCAAGAAACAAGGGAGGTAAACATCAGAGCTCCTCTGACACGGCAACGTAATGGGATCCATACCCCATAGAGCAGTTACCTTCCCAGCCATCCCATATGCAGCATACTGGGACACAAAGGGTCTCAAGGGAGTGGCAGAACTGTCTAAAGGAAGCTCATTTAGGCAAGAGGAAGAGTGCAGTTTGGGTGGACATAGAACAATGGACAAGAGGTAACACAGAGAGCAGGGCCATCCCAAGGAAGGTGGGCTATCCCTTTCTTCATCACAGCCCCCCCCCCAACAAAGTACTGAGGTACGATGTGGGTTGCACACAGCAGGTGAGGAATGGACAAAAAACTCTGCTTCTGAAGGACATGCTGCACAGCGATGAAAGGCTCTAAGCTCCTTGGAGATAACCAGTGAATGAATGGATGAATGAGTGAATGAATACACGTACACATGAACAACATAAAGGCTGACGGTATCTGTGTTGGTCTAAGAGTGTGCGCATGTATGCATGTGTGTATATATAAACCACAAGCAAAACCACAACCTTCTCCCCACTGTCTCACTTTCTAGTCACGGCCCACACATCATAACGGCAAACATCTGAAACATGAAGCTGGAAAGAATGATCCCCAAGCACCTCATATACCACTGTTTAGAGAGGCAACTTAGAAATGAACAGGGAAGCAAAGGACTTTATCACCCTGGCACCAGATTTCTTTGAGACACAAAACTATTCGTTAAAGATAACTATATCTGGTTTTCCCTTTTACGCCATCCAGAGCAATAATGTGTGATTTCTTTTTCCCTACGAACATAATCATGTACAAACGAAACCTGCATCATTTGAAACAAAACAAAATCTTTAGTCCCCTCATCAAATGTATTTTAAGCATATAATAAGGTATATTTTTAAGAACAACTTTCAGAAATTATTTGAACTGCAGTCAAAATTGTATATTGAGTATATTAAGCAACATAATATTTTATTGGCAAGGAGCACAGATTTGCAAAATGAAACAATCTGTGGTTCCCACGTAAAGATACAGACTCAGCACACCAAATTCAATCAATTTTAATACTCTCTGTACTCTTCTAAACTCTAACAGCCAACCAACAGCAGCATGGCAATGATATGGTAAGGCTATGAATCATGCTATTGATTTTCAATATCTTCTGTGCAGAAAATTAAATTATGCAAATGCATGCCTTTACGGATCCTTACCTTAATGTGAAATTGCATACTTGCTTATGTCAGCAACTTAATTACACAATTAAAATTGGAGCATGCTTATGAAAATATGTATTTTCATTCTTCAGAATAGACAGTAAGTATAAATCTGCCTATGGTTATCGTGTGACTAACAAGAGGGAGGAGTTGGTGTTATGCAAACATATATTCTATCAGGTTCTACAGCACCAAGACTAGTATGGTTAATGGAGCTGAAGTCATCTGTCAGCAGAAAGCTCAGGAGGGCTTTTAGTGTTGTGATAATGCTTTAAGGAACTGGGATCATAGTGACGGAACAAGTGTATAAGACACAAAGGACGTCCAAGAGTGCACAAGGCTGTAGATTCCCCCACAAAAAGAGGTAGTCTCCAGTCAGTGTGGTTTTAGCCAACATGCCAACACACACACACACACACACACACACACACAGCCCTAACACACCTGGGCATGAGGAATATCAAACCAGGGCAGCCTGTTCTGAAGGGTATAATAATAAAATGAGTTTAGAAAGTTAACACCCAGCTACTCCCATCATCCAGGAGAACTGGAGCCTCTCAATTTTGACAGGATGAAAGTGAAGATTTCAAAACCAATAGCATTAACTAGCCAATGATGCTTAGGCCTCCCTAAGCAGGAGGAAGCTTAAGTCACATTGGTTGCTATGCAGAGAGTGAAATGAGTGACAGGTATTTTCATCAGGGAGATTTCATAAACTCTACCACCTCTCAGAACTTCTCTGGAGCCTACCTCATTTCCAGCCTGAAGCAAAAAAGATAAAAACGTTTCCAGACCCAAAGGCCTAATCCATTGCTATAAAAATATCCTAAGAGTTACCTACCACAAGATATCAACGAAACTGTTTCCTATGTGCATGATTTAATTTCCCAGAGCCACCGGACATAGTTTATAACAATAAATGTTTGTATTCTGGGAATATAAAAGCAGATGTGTATCCCATCTGCCTTAACTGTATCTTCAGGAGATTCTGTGTAATCTTGACTCTCAGTGTTTCACAGAATTTTGACTTGGGGCAAATAAAGACAGACAAGCTGTCTGAACTCTACTGTGTTAATCTGCAGGCTCAACATTTTTCCTACAGAGAGACCAGCCCCTCTAAAACACTACATTATATAACATTCTCGAAAGAGCATCTTTTCTTAGGCTCCTCTGTCCGAGAGGAGGGTAAATAAATCTACATGGGATAACACTAAACAAAGTTATGTAACAATGGAAAATAGTCTTCTTCCAAAATTGCAAATGTGTGAATAAAACTACAGAATACAACTAATGGCTTGGGGTTTTTTTTACATTCACATATGCATCTGTATATCTGGAAATGAGTGGAAGTCTAAGATGCCCACCAAGAAAGAAAGGCCACACGGTCACTACGCATTTCAACACACCCACATCATTCCCTCACATTACTGTTTTTACCTTACCACATGGAACCAACCATGTCTATTTCATACCAGCTATGTAAGGATCCCCTATAGGGGGAAAGTAGCTGTATGGCAGAGGTGACACCAGAGTAAGTATATGATGAGAACAGCCCAGAATTCCATCTGTAACATGATCTCATACATCCTGTACCCAAAGCAAAATAGTAGAGTAACACTTGAGGGTATTTCCACTCAACTGTATGTCCAGTTCTAGGTCATTTGAAAGGACTTAGAAGCCTAGAAGAACTGGTCAGCTTCCATCCAAAACTGAAAACATCAGAACAAAGACATTCCGGTTTCCTAGTGCCAGAATGCAAATTAAGATGATGGATGAACTGGCTCTCATATGAAGAGTCCTAGTTCTCTGCCAGAGTTACTGCCAAAAATAAGCCCACTAAAAATAAGTAGAGGCACTCACATTCAGAATGCATATTTCCAGAATGGCAGGCAAGCAGTTAAGCGGGCTGTTTATATCTATTTAACTGCTCATACAACAAACAAATTAAAGATCCCTCAAGGATGGCAAAATCTCTAACAAGCATAATTTTCTCTGAATTTTAAAGAGCACTTAAGAACATTAAATCCCACACAATAGTCTAAAATGAATAAATCTTTATCTTTTTTGTGCCTACAATGGGCAAAAGTATCAAATCATAGTTAAGGTAATTAAATATTCTGATCAGCCTCTCATCTCCTTTGTGCCTGTATTCCAATTAATCGTAGTAAAATGTACTTAGTGAGTGTCCTAAAAAGTAGAATCAAGAAGTACATTCCTTTGTAACTACTGCATTACAAATGGTCCCTCCAGTTGTTTGTGATACTGAGCTAACCTCAAACACAATAGAGTATATTACAATAGATTACCTATTTCATCATATTCAAATGTACCTATTGTCCCAGCTACAAAAAAAAAAACAAAACATATATATATATATATATATATGTATGTATGTATGTGGGTTTGGGGGGGGTTGCATCATCTAAAGTGATAAAGAGACCTAGTACAGAGCCATGACTTTTTTTTTTTTTTAAAGTAAAACAGTAAATCAGAGAAATCACATAGCAATGTAGTATCCTAGGGGAAAAAAGAACACAAAAAAGGTGGTAGAAATGACTGCTTGAGTCAGGTAGAGAAGCAAAAGACTGAACTTCTCCTTGTGATTTAACTCTAAAGTAACACTGATTACAAAAGACCAAATCTATTTTTTTTTAATCAGACAAGACTAAAAGAGTCAAAAAATTAAAGAAATCCTTCTGCTATTAACTATATCCAAGCTTAAAAACTTCAGAAATAAAAATAGATGCTTCCCAACAAGTCCAAGAAGAGGTACACTTAGAAAACTGATTTAGACAGGGGCTAATGAGACATTTGTCATAAAAATTTGAAAAATATCACAGTTCACTCTTCCACAGAGCCACCCTTCCAAAACAGAATTGGGCTCCTGGCTTCAAATATTCTACAACATTGGACTAAAAGAAATCAATCAACTCTGTTTGGTTCTCCAAGAATCAAGTCCTTTGATGATTATCAAGAAAACAAGGGTTAGTCACAGATAGGGCTGTGGAGATGTCAACAGCCACAAATCTGTATGTCATTTTGTAGCTGCACCATCACTTTGAATCCTTAATGACCAATGAAACTGGCAAATATAGATCGGAGATTTCACCCTGGTGGCCACCACGCTGAATACAGCCATCTCTCGATCCCTCCAAATACATTGTTCAATCCATGATATAGTATGACATGGCATGGCATGGGATGGCATGGGATGGGTGTGTGTGTGTGGTGAGTGTCTGTGTGTCTGTGTGTGTGCGTGTCTGTGTGTAACTGGTTGCCAGCATGGGAAAATCTAGAGTGAACCCCAATATCTGTATTTTTTTTAATGAGATCTGGACTTTGACTGTACCAAAATGCTAGATGAATAGCAAGTAGCTCTTTCAAGAAGACTCATAACCCCACCCAGTCCTACTTTATCATTTATACTTCCTATCGAGTCCCTACGGCCCTCTGAATTTGCCACCCATGGCCTTACCCAATGAGAAATTCTTCACTAACTCCCTTATTGCCTATGAGGCAGACACTACTAAAAGTACCATCAATATAATGGCTTGCGTAATTCCTCCAATAATAATCTTGTGGCTTACACTCAGAAAAGGTATATAACTTGCCCAAGAACACAAAGCCCTGAATCAGATATTACTCTCAAACCTACAAAATTAACACAGTACTACAACTATTCTTCACAAAATTCAAGTTTAGGACTCATAAAAACATCTGTCAACTAAGAGCTCCTACTTTTGAGCTCTATTCAAAAGTAAAAAACCAATCTTCTTCTACATGGGCCTCAGAAAACCAAAATCATAGTATTATTTTTTAAAGGCAAGTTTATTTTGGGATGCCTGGGTAGCTCAGTCATCAAGCATCTGTCTTGGCTCAGGTCATTATCCCAGAGTCCTGGGATAGAGCCCCATATCAGGTTCCCTACTCAGCAATGAGACTGCTTCTCCCTCTCCCACTCCCCATGCTTGCGTTCCCTCTCTTGCTGTGTTTTTAAAATATTTAAAATAAATATTTTAAAAAATAATAATAAAGGCTTTTTAAAAGATTTTATTTATTTATTTGAGAAAGCGAGAGAGAGGGAGCATCCAAAAGCAGGGGGAGTGGCAGGCAGAGGGAGAAGCAGACTCTCCACAGAGCTAGGAGCCTGACATGGGACTCCATCCCAGGACCCCAAGATCATGACCTGAGTCGAAGGCAGAAGCTTAACCCACTGAGCAAGCCAGGCGTCCCTAAGAACATAGTAATTTTTATTATTTTTTTTAAATGTTAGTTCCACATCTACTGTGGGGCCTGAACTCAAAACCTCAGGATCAAGACCTAACATGCTCTTCTGACTGAGCCCACTAGATGCCTCTAGAAACACAATAATTTCGAAAGAAAGAAGTTGTCTAGGCTACTTTTACCACCACTACTGGTGAATGTCTAAGATAAAATCATGTTCCAATAACACAAACAGAAAAATAGAGTGATTTTTCTCTAACATGATGTGGAGAATATTCAATTACAATTATATAAACATTGGTCATTGTCTATAAAAAAGAAAGTCACTTCTAGTAAAGCAGAAATAAATATTAAGTTACAACTTGAGTTAGGGAAACAAAGTGATACAGATTACTAAATTCTCTTCACTCATATTTTCTTTTGTTTAAAATCTGTCACTGTGACTGCCTAATAAATGTTTATACTGGAGAAATAAAGGATAAGCTTCATAACTTAAGTCTTTGATATAGTTGAGTCATTAATCACACCCAGTCCCTCTGAAATATAAAATGAAAAACATTGAAGGAGATGGGTATTTTTTTAACAGAACAAAAAGAAATGGGAAAAAAAAAAAACTGACAAGTATTACTAGGTGCCTATTTCCAAACCATGCCACATCTACCAACCCTAGCAAAATGCGCACAATGATGAAAATACTCACCAAGATAATACACAACCATGGGAGATTGTAGAAAACACATAGTAGGCAGAAGCCCTAAATCCTGGGCTTGAGGATGAAATACAGAGGGTACTCCAACCATGACACACCTCTGCTTAAGATACCAATCATGGTGGAGACAGATCTGACTGGCTCAGTAAACCCAGAAAACTGTGTCTTCTAGAGCCATGTTAAAGATACCACTTGAATTATGGCCAGCCTGGATACTCAGTGGCTGGTAGCTATCTATTGCCCAGAGCTTTGTGCTTCTGGTAAGCAAAGTACCTACTTCATCTTCACACTTACTATCTGCTTAAGCTGCTCTTCACTCCTCTGGCTGAGAAGATAATTTCCCAGAAGTCTGGAAAGATGTAGCCAAGTATTGGTATTCCCTCCATGTACTGTCCCTACCTCCAGCAGGGTGCTACTACATCAAGACATTCAACAGTATGTACCCTACATTGCCCCTGCCCACTTAGAGCTTCCAGTCCACTGGGGAGGGTAGCAACCAACAAATACATAAATTATAATTAATATGCACGGTGAAACAAATATGAAAATTAAATGAAACATACATGGTACAGTCACAGAAAATACAAGTAGAGAAGGAATGTACTTAGAGAAAGTAGTCAAGGAAGAAAATTTATCTGAAGGCACTGGCAAGGCAGGAGGATATTGTCCAAGGTAGAGGAAGAGCAAGTATGAGGAAGTTGAGGCAGAAAAGAGTATGGGGCTAAAAGTCCAACCTGCCCAAAGTCTGGTGAGCTGGCTGGGGGAGAAAAAGGAGGCTGAGGATAAAGAAGGACAGGATCCTACAACATCATAAATGGACTTTGAGATGAGCTTGGGAAGACACCAAAGACTCCAAAGGTTCAGCCAATTAGGTCTGATATATGCTTTCTTTTAAGCACTTTTATTAAAATGTAGTAGTTTTTAGTATATTTACAGAGTTGAGCAATCATTATCATAATCTAATTTTAGGGCAGTTTTATCAATGTACGCTTGGAAAAGGTGACTGCGACATGCAGGGAACAGATTGGAGGGAGGGAGGCAAGAACAAAAACCCGTGCCTCAACATCCAGACCCCCAGGGTGAAGAGATACAAATCATTTGTTAATTGTGTAGCTGCACCTTCAGGCAGGGAAGCTGTGCTCCTGGAGGTAACATTTTTGAAGAGCAGACCATGGCCTAATATTTACAGCAACATGGCCCCAAACCTACTCAACTCATTTTTAGTTTTATCTTGCTAATATTTTCTACACCTTCCTTCTGCCTTTTTCATCTAAATTAGGATCTGCACTAAAGTGATCAAGCAATTAATTGCTTATGCAGTACATGTCAATAAAAATAGGTAACAGTTAATGAGAAGCAAGCCAGATACAACTATTTACAAACAAAATGAGGAAAAGAAAGCAAGATACTCATTACCACTGTATTTTCTTTTGGAGCTATATACTGCATAAAATTATACCCTCAATTTCACACAAGAAAAATAACTACCTCTCTATGTGATACTTGGAGAAGTATACTGCTTATTAATATACATTTCAGAAGGAACTTAGGTGGGTTTGTTTGTTTGTTTATTTGTTTGTTTTTAGGGACAATTTTATTTTTGCTTAAACATGGACCCATGCACAGCTTTAAACCCAATTTGACTTTCCTCTGTCTCCCCAAACAATTCTTTTTTTTTTTTTTTAAGATTTTATTTATTTATCTGGCAGAGAGATCACAAGTAGATGGAGAGGCAGACAGAGAGAGAGAGGAGGAAGCAGACTCCCCACCGAGCAGAGAGCCTGATGTGGGGCTTGATCCCAGGACCCTGGGATCATGACCTGAACCAAAGGCAGAGACTTAACCCACTGAGCCACCCAGGCAACCCTCCCCAAACAATTCTTAAAAGAAACCTCTCTCTCCCACCAACTTAGGGGTGAGAGTTGGAAAAGCGACCCAAGTAAAGGATAATTAATAAATTGAATCTGTGGTAATTCACCTCAGCACAATGGCAAAGATTTTTATCTCAGCAACTGTTCAGGATTGTCTATAATCATGAAAATGTATTCAGGGACAAGTATGCTTTGTGGCTGGTCAGGAGATAGATTACCAAATATATAGCCCTCTGTTATTCAAAGTCCATAGAAAGACTTCTCCCTCCTAAAACACTGAGAAACAGGCCTCCCATCAGCGTTATTTGATTTAATCAATTAGGCTGGACCCTGAATTTTAAAAGTAAAAAATACAGGGCATTTGAGTGGCTCAGTTGGTTACGAGGTCAACTGTTAATTTCAGCTCAGGTCATGATCTCAGGGTCCTGGGATAGAGCCCCCACATCAGGCTCCTCAATGAGAGAGGAGTCTGCTTCAGGATTCTCCCCTTCCCTCTGCTCCTCCCTGCTTCGTTCTGTCTCTCTCATTCTCTCTCTGAAAAAAAAAAAGGAAAAAAAAAATTTAAGGTGAAAAATAATCCAAGGAATTTAATGTTTCTCGTCAGAATATCCCAGGGCTACAAGTTCATTTTTGTTATCTCTTTTTATTAGGTGTTAGTTTTGCTTCCTTTCCAGCAAGAATGAGGTTTGCTTTGTTCTCTTCAATTGCACAAAGAAATCATCAGAAGAAATATCCTGCATTCTGCTTGCTTGAAGAGGAGTTATTAACTTGAAATAACACAATGCAAGTCTCAACGAAAATAATTTGAAAGGGCTATTACAATCTTTAAAAAAATGATTTAATTAAAAATTCTAACCACATAAAAATTGTCACCAGATCACATCAAGACGGCTAAAGCATTTCTAAGTCTGCTTTAACTAGCTTTAAAAGCAGTTGCTTAAACTAATTATATGGGGGGAAATTTTTTCCCTTTTTTGGAAAAGGAGCTATTTAATCAAAAGCTCTTTTCTGTTGAAGAAATGGCCACTATTAAATAAGTACACTTTGTTTTCTTTTTTCTTTTTTGGTTGTGCTTTTCCTAAAGCCTTCTATGACTCTGACCAATTATACCACAAGATCCATTTGCAGAGTCAAGTGGAAAACCAGTTTTATGACTTCACAAAGCTCAACTCTCAAATTGAAAGTTTCAGTTCAATATTGCTTTTTTTCCCCCTCTCAATATCTATTCGTATACAAGGAGCTGAATGAAATCAATTGCAAGGAAACTTTTCAACTCTGAATTTAAATCATTTTATGATTCTGCAATACAGCCAATCAAACTGGTGCTGGGAAGGAGAAGAGAAGGGCAGTTTCCCTTTTTAATATTAAATAAATAAATAAATATAATGATGTCAAAAGGAAATTTTGTATCTTTGGAGGCTTTCCTATTAGACAAAACTGAATGAAACAAAACTGTTCCTCTGATTTTTCAGACAACAGATAAGAAGGATGTAGCATAAGCATAGAAAACTCTGGAACAAATGGGTATGACACATGTACCCAAACCACAGAACTGCAGATTACAGAAATCCTGAGTGAATTCTGGAAAACGAATACTCCTTTCAATATCACTTACAAAGGTTTAGTAAACACATTTGCTCTTAAATATCACCTCTGTATAACCAGTGAGTGAGTGAGTCCTGAGAGAAAAGGATGGTGTTAGAAGCTGCTAAAAACATCAGGTTTTCTCTTTTGTGCCAGGCCCACCTTTAGGTTAATCCATTCTTTGTTATTTAACACAATGGAACCAAAAAAGCTGCAGATTTTAGGTGTTTCAGAAATCATACATGATATCTGAGGCTTATTCAGGAATCAATGTTTCAGAAACAGAGAAGGTACTCTGTGAAATGAATTCAGGACTTTTCCCTTCACACTGTGAGGCGGGGGGTGGAGGGTCCTTGAATAGGATGCTCTGACCACAGTTCTTACTAAAATATTTCTGATGCTCTGTCCACAGTTATTATTAAAATATTTCTGATGCTCTGACCACAGTTCTTATTAAAATATTTCTCCCCAAAGTGAAGAGATGCTCAATCCCAGGACAGAAGAGTGGATGGAATGGGGGAAATGAGGCTAAAAAGATACCACGGCAGAAACAAAGATTTTTAACATATGTTTCAGGAAGAAGGAAGGATTTTTTTTTTAAAAAAACCTCATCTCAGTGTCAAAGCCATTCATTCCTAAAATTTCCCTTGTATTGCTTTAGTTTCTAAAATTAAGATAATTAGTGAGGATGCTAAAGACAGCTATTATTTCTGTAGCACCTACTATATACAGCGAGGCACTGTGCCAAGCTCTTCAGCGGGATTATCTCATTTAATCTTCACCAGAACTTTGAAGGTTCAATCCTCCCAGCATTCCCCTTTCCAGAGGCACAGAATGGCAACATACTTCACCCAAGTCACGTTACGTCATCCATGCAAAAGGTATTCAAGCCCAGACTTTCTGAATGCACAGGACAGGAAAAATAACTGAGATGCCCCTACAAAGTCTGGGGGCCTGCAACATGGAAATGGATAGTGCGTATTTAGGTTCCTTTTAAGGTTGTATTTATTTATTTATTTATTCAGGGAAGGGCATGGATGGAAGGAGGGAGAGAATGAGAGAGTACAAGTGTGCTCACCAGCAGGGGAGAGGGCAGAGGGAGAGGGTGTATCTCAAGCAGATTTGGCACTAAAAGTGTGCAGCCTCACATGGGGCTCAAGGTCACAACCCTGAGACCAAGACTCAAGCCGAAATCAAGGAAATCAAGGGTCCCATGCTTACCCCACTGAGCCACTCAGGCACCCTGTATATGCGTTCTCTAAAGAAAACAAAACAAAGACCCAAACATAAAACATTAACAAAGAACCTTTTGCACTGACACAAAGTGACCTCTGAACCCTGTACTCTCCTGGACAAATCTAAAATCTAATTTTACATACTCTCATCTCCAGGACCCCGCTTCATTAGTTCAATGCCCCAACCCTGCATCTCAAAAGGAACAATGTGCCTCTTTTTTTTTAATTGGCCTTTTAAGAGATTTCACACGGAAAGAATTCCCACTGTAAAAACTTTCTAGTTACAACTAAAAATACTATAATAAAAGTGATATTTCCTCAAAATTATTATGAGGCTTGCAAAGAGAATTCTAACACTACAGCCTACACAGGAAGGCATTACGCTAACACCAACGAACTGCTGAGAAAACAATTCACTTTCTCTAAAACAGAAAAAAAAAAAAGGAATGTTCCATGCAGGCATATGTTCACATTTTAATGGAGATGGAGGGGATGAGAAGAGGCATTTCCGATTCCGTATCCACCAGACGGAGCTACCATGAACTGAGCCGTAAGGATAAAATACAGGAGCTTGTCAACACTGTGGAAGAAGAAATGACTGCAAAATATCTCGTTATTATTTTTCATTTTAATTACAAGTTCAAATGACATTTTGGATATTTTGGATAAAATAAACCTGCTCTATCTAAAAAGTCTAAAATGGATTGCTTTAAAGAGTTCAATAGCACAGTAACAGTCAGCTTTAGTCCCTTTTGCTCCTGCACCAAGGACAAAATGTGACCTAGAATACTGTAGCAAAACCCTCCTTCTTCCTTCTATTCAATTCATTCCCCCCAAAATAGAAAAATTCAACTTTTTTTTCCATTCTTCTATTGAAGTGACTATTAATTCTGTTGGGGGAGGGGTGAGGGAGAGGTATATCATAGAGACACATGGTCCAATGGTCTCTTCGTTGCTTCTGCAATGAAGATATAAGGTCATAAATGCATCAGGAGGTCTAACGGCTTGGCACTGAACACTGCAGGAACATCACAGTATCTGCCATGCCAGCCATTCTAGTTCACAGAAGGAACTAAGTTTTGAGGACATACAGCATCTACAAAGAGAACAATTTCATTTAAAATGCTACTCTTTCTGGAAAACACAACCAAATGAATCACCACACCACGTTCAACCTGGAAATACAGTTTCCGTTCTTACAACAACCATGAACCTTTTCCAGGTACCACGATTTTAGGACCTTTCCCAATATCTTACTCCCAAAAGCAAACTTCCTAAAACTCCGAGGCATTCCTAGGAGCGCCCAGTTCCTCACATAACCACTGATCTTTGGGTCAACTAACTCTGTGCCCACTGCTTTTATTTTTCCTTAAGATTTTATTCATTTATTTGTCCGAGAGAGAGAGAGAGAGAGAGAGAGAGCACAAGCAGGGGGAGCAGCAGGCAGAGGGAGAAGCAGACTCCCTACTGAGCAAGGAGCTCAATTCCCAAGACCCTGGGATCATGACCTGAGCCGAAGGCAGCAGCTCAACCGACTGAGCCACCCAGGCGCCCTGTGGCCATGCCTTTAAAAGAGAACAGATGCCCCTTTGGGCACTCTGCCCTTGAAGCCCAAATCACTGGCTTAAATACTGCAGCAAGAATATACCCTTAAGAACCTGATCCTCTTGGTCTACAGTAAGGCTCTAGAATAAATCTTTAACCAAATTCCTTTTGGGATCAGATGCAGGTTGTCAACAAACCACATTCTGAGCAACACTAATTTGCTCAGATTTTCAACACTGTAAACCCACTGCTAATGTAGAACAAGGAAAATGAGAATCTTTTCTACAAAATGACTTGAGAAAACTATTTTTAATGAAGTCCTCTAAACAGAGCTGTCTACAGAAAGCCTGGAGTTTTGCATTTCTTTCTGCTCCGGGTTTTGAAGGTCATGAGACTCACAACAGATGTGGCCTGGTTTGAACCGTAAAGGTCTGCATGGCTAATAACAGTCAGTATAAAAGCACAACAGCTGAGCCACTGTGGCAGCAACAGTCGGTGGGCTCAAGCCCAGCAGGGCAAGCCCCCGGCTCTGCCAAAACAGACAGCATCCCTTGCAGGCAAGCTGCCCAAGAGTAGAACCAGCAACTTATTTGCCCCGTGGTGGTTGAAAACCCATTTCATCAAAGCAATTACTGCAGCCCTAAAGAAGACCCATCTAAACATATCTAAATAGCACACTAAGACATACCACCCCATCATTTTCCTGAAGCAAATGAAATAATGAACCATTACTTTGTTGGCAAAAATCTTGGAACCATGAAACTGATCAATAATCAGATTATCACATATCTAGGCATTTGCACAATGAAGTCTGTTTTTAATAGCATTTATCGCTTTTCCTGATTAGAAAAGCAATAAATATTCGTTGTATAAGCACACTAGGCGAAGTACATTAATGAGCAGAGTACATTAAAAAGACAAGACAGCACATAAAATGCATAAACAAGAGAATAAAAATGACCACAATCACTATTAAAATTTTGGTGTGTGGGGAGCCTGGGTGGCTCAGTCGTTAACTATCTGCCTTCGGCTGAGGTCATGATCCTGGGATCAAGCCCTACATAGGGCTCCCTGCTCAGCAGGAAGCCTGCTTCTTCCTCTCCCACTCCCCCTGCTAGTGTTCCCTCTCTCGCTGTGTCTCTCTCTATTAAATAAATAAAATCTTTAAAAAGAAAAATTTTGGTTGTTTCTATCTTCTGTTTAAGTAATCAATACAATCATTTTCTGAACTCAAGAAAGAGTCACTATTAAGGACAGTTAAAAAGAAAAAAATGAGTCTATGTTAAGGGCAGCATAGATGGACCATGAGAGTATAATGCTAAGTGAAATAAATCAGACAAAGACAAATACCATATGATTGCACCTATATGTGGAATACAAAAAACAAAATAAACACAAAAAAATAAAAAAATAAAGACTCATAAATACAGAGAACAAACTGGTGGTTGTCAGAGGGGAGGTATATGGGGGGATGGATGAAATAGAGGAAGGGGATTAAGAAGAACAAACTTCGAGTTATAAAATAAATGCATCAGGAAGATAAAAAAATATAGTCAATAATATTATAATAAAGTTGTAAGTTGACCACACTTATCATGATGATCACTGAGTAATGTACAGAATTGTCAAATCAATATGTTGTACCCCTGAAGCTAATAACACTATATGTCAATTAGACTTTAACGACGAAAAGAAAAAAATAGTGTTAAACATTACAACTCCCAAAGGGGAAGAATATGGACAAGTCCACGTACATAAAAATTGTAAGTACAACCACAAATGGGTCTTGCCAATTTGCCCTAACCAACTATTTTGTCTATAAAAGCAGGAGACTGGGGTAGAGACTAACTTCGAGTTCTAACACGGTCCTGTGCAAACAATTTTACCTTTCTTATTGGACAATCTAAATCAATCAAACATGGCAAACTGGTGTCCCGCTATTTAGAACCCATACACGTGGTACGTTATGCCAATCAGTTGCCAACATTTACAAAGGGAAATGACATATGACAATCCAGACTTCAGCCTTCTCTTTAAACGATTTGAATAGAAAGCTGTACTGAACCATATGGCAACAGTTGGCTTGAGATGCATAGTTGCTGCCATCTTCACTTACTGTGAACTTTGCCTCTGTACCTGCCAATCACAAATCTCTCCCCAGCTGGGATGCTGGTTATTACTCGCCAGTTGTCCCTGCTCCTACGCTTGATCTTGTAAGACTCTTCAGTTATTTATGGTGTGCCTCTCTGGTCCTTTTAAGCAAGTCGGTTTGCAATCCTTTAGAGAACATCTAGTATGCAAAATAAAAAGATGCACGTATCTATGTTTGTAGCCATCGTTTTTTCCCCTTTAATCCTATAATCTTCGCAGCATTGCTATGAAGTAATAAGCACCATCGGTTCACCCCATTTTAGGTGACCAAAAGAAAGGCTTAGAGGCTAAGGAACATGCTCAAGGTCACGTAGGCAAGACATGGCAGAGCTCTGTCCAAGGTGAGGACAGCAAAGTAATTTAAATTGTTCGGGAATCCTCCCATTCTGTTGCCAGCACTCTCAGAAGATAGAAGAAACACAAATGCATTCTACCAGGATGAAAGAAAGAAGTGAGGATGGAGGTGAGAACGAAGTGCGAAATGCTAACAGGGAGGAGGAAAGCATGAAAATATCACAGAGTTGAAGGGCAAGCTTGGAAAGTGATTTACCAGGCAGACCAGGCATCAACACTAGCCAAAAGCAAAACTGTAAAATAGATAAAACCCAAGGACTGTCAATCTTTCTGAAGCTTCACAAACTGCTGATGAGAAAAATTACCCAAAACATTGAATAAAGAGAATGCAGAAAGTCCCTTTCGATGTCACATTGCTGCTGAATTGAACAAACCCACCTAAAATAATTTAATTAACTAGGGAAATATACCCTTCTTTAACTTGCTATTCACTATCTGTATACACCAGACTTGGTAAAGTTACACATTAACCTGGAGATTTCTAGGCAGTTCAAAAAAAGAAAAAAGAAAAAGCATTACTTTATGGTTTCATAACACCGTGGGAAATTAACCACTGTTGGAGCTAACCTAGCAACCATAGTCTGACGTTCTTCATTAACTAAAAATACCCAGGTCCTCCAACTGCCCTTCCAACTGGCTTTACCATGTTATCGTTTGTCTCGTTAATGATTTGAATTTGATATGTATTAATTCTATTTGTGTAACTGTCATGTTTCTAACTTCTGAAAATGACGATTTGACAATGCAGTAATATAAACCACTTTCCTGAACAATCTGGGTCCCAAGCCTATCCCACTCATCTCTTCCATTTCCAAAGTAGTACACTCAGATGTGCCACGAAACATCAAATTAAATTCTATAGCTTAACCTACAACAAACTCAGGGGAACAGACAATCTATTTGAGAAGATTTCTGGAGATGCAAATATTCAATAATAATGACCCAGATGCTGAAACTTCAGGCATCAAAACAGATGATTCAGAGGACAGGTACTGAAGAAGATATAATTCGACCACCAGTCTTTAATGGATTAAAAAATGGTCTTGTAGACATCATCAATATCCTAAGTAGGAAAAGGTCTACTTACAGTTATATTTAGCACTATGTTGGTGTTTTCCATTTAATGGTAGTACATTTCCATTACAAAAATTGAGCTTTTAATAATATGTTCCCCAAAAATTACTCAACCAATTTTTCTGGATATATTCTAACAAGCAAATCCTTTATCTTTCAACCATTAATCCATGCATATCTCTACCCATGGGGGTTGGGGAGGGGGGAGAGAAACCACCAAAATCAGAAATGCAGCTCTCTTCAGATTTATCATACAAGGTCATGATTCACTGAAAATATTTAAACTGGAGAGGTTAGGTTAAGTATGTGGGCAAAGCTTATCCTCTCCCAGCGATCCCAGCTAGAGTCATAAACCTCTGGCTCTTCTCCAAAAAAATTCAACAGTGCCTTATTTGGTACCAGTAAGCAGAAACCCAGCATTCTTGCTTCTATATGACTATCCTAAACCCAAGGTAGCTATCACTCAAATTTCACAAGACTCTCCTGTCTTCTCAGTCCTGCTCAAAACTGGATTCCAGAAAAAGAATAAAATAAAACACATTATAATAGAGTCATCACCAATCCATTGGAATTGATCCTAAGAATAAAATGTGCCATTAAAGCACAGACTTCTTTTTTTAAGTTTATTTATATTTTTTAGTAATCTCTACACCCAACATGGGGCTTGAACTCTCAGCCCCGAGATCAAGAGTCACATATTCTTGTGACTGAGAACCAGCCAGGTACCCCGAAAGTGCAAACTTCTTGAAGGGCACTGAGGTCATTTACATTAAACACAGTGATCATTCAAAGCAACAACAAAGCAAGGGATGGGCAGATTATCAAGTCTTCAAAAGAGAATATCATCAAAAGAGAAAAATAGAGAGTGCAGAATTACTCTACCCAATCTTAAAACTGGTTATACAGCTATAGTAATCAGGACTGTGTGGTACTAGCAGACATTCAGATGCATATAGATCAATAGAACAGAACAGAGAGCTAAGAAAGAGACCTGCACAACACAGACAACTGATTTTTGACAAAAGTGCAAAAAGCAATTCAATGGAAGGATAGTCTTTTTTAAATCAAATGGTGCTCCACAGAGCACCTGAATATCCTTAGGCAAAATAGAAAGAATCTTGACCTAAGCCTGATACCTTATTACAAATATTAACTCAAAATGGATCATAAATTTTAATGTAAAATGTAAAACTATAAAACTTTCAAGAGACTGAACAGGAAGAAATCTTCTGGACTGAGGCTCAGTGAAGAGTTCTTGGAAATAACACCAAACGCATGACCCAGAGGGGAAGAAATGAGTAAATTACATTTCATCAAAAACAAGAAGTTCTGTTCTGTAAGGATCTCGCTGAGAAGACAAGGGGAAAGGCTACAGACTGAGAAAAATATTTGCAGACCACATAACCGACAGGAAACTACTATCTACACTACATGGAGAACTCTCCAAACTCAACGGTAAAAAAACAAACAATCCAATGAGAAAGTGAGCAAGGGACAAGAGGAGGCATTTCAGCAGAGAGGATGGCAAATAAGCACACGGAAGGATATTCAGCACCACTAGTCACTAGGGAAATGCAAACTGCAACCTCAATGAGCTCTCACTGCACACCTAGCAGAATACTTAAATCAAAAAACAGGGACACCCTCCAAAATCTGGAGGGAATGCAGAAAAGTTAGATCTCTCATACACTTCATACACTGAGAGTGGGCCAGCAGAATGGTACAGGTATTCTGGAAAATTGTTTGGCTGTTTCTTAAGAAAGGAAGAAAGGAAGAAAGGAAGGAAGGAAGGAAGGAAGGAAGAAAGGGCATTATTATATGACCTAGCAATTGTACTGCCCAGTATTTATCCCAGAAAAATGAAAACTAATGTCCATTCAAGATACTCTACATAGATATTAATAATTGACTTGGTTTTGAAGGAAGGGGAAGAAAATGAAACCTCCCTCAGAAGGTAAATAGTCATAGAAACTGTGATGTGTCCACCTCCAAAATAAGGCCAAATAACTACGAAAACAACAATCTGGATGGAGGTCAGGGACATTATGCAGAGAAAAGAAAGGCCAACATCACTAACCTCCTAACCGTTAGGGAAATGCAAATCAAAACTATAACCAGATACTGCTTCACTTCTGCTGGAATGGTTATTATCAAACAAACAAACAAACAAAAAACCAAAAACAAAAACCAGAAGAAATAACAAGTGTTGCTGAGGAGGTGGAACAGAGGGAACCCTTGTGCACTGTTGGTAGGAATGGAAAACAGGATAGAGGCTCCTCAAAATTAAAAACATAACTATCATATGATCCAGCAATTCTACTTCTAGGTATTCACCTGAAAAATAAGAAAACACTGATGTGAAAAGAATGATGCACTCCTTTGTACACTGCAACATTATTTACAATAGCCAAGATATGGAAGCAGCCCAGATAGATGAATGGAGGAAGAAGGTGTGATATATATACATGGAAAATTACTTGGACATAAAAAAGAACGAAATCTTGCCATTTGCGACAATACAAATGGACCTAGAGGGTATTATGCTAGGTGAAATAAGTCACACGGAGAAACACAAATAACATAAGAATTCACACCTATGGAATCTAAAAAAACAAAATAAAACACAGACTCAGGGTGGGGGAGGACGATGGATGAGAACAGGTAAAGAGGATTAAGAGATATAATCTTCTAGATAGAAGCTAAGTAAGACATGGAGATGTACAGCATACAGGATATAGTCAACTTTGTATGGTGAGAGATGGTAACTAGACTTATCATAGTGACCATTTCATAATGTATATAAAATGGAATCATTATATTGTATACTGAAACTAATATATTATTGTATGTCAATTATGTTTTTAATGAAGGGGGGAAGCTAATGCCAAAGGTTACATACTATATATGATCCCATGTCTATACATTTTCAAAATGACAAAATTATGCAGACATAGCAAAGACTAGTAGATGCCAAGAACTGGGGATGGTGGAGGAAGGAAGGACATATGAATGTAAAGCAACAGAATGAGGGAAATCTTTGTGGTGATAGACTTATTCTCTATCAATTTTTTCTTACATTTATTGAAATATTGTTGACAGAAAGTGTTATATCAGTTTCAGGTGTAAAAATAGTGATTCGACGGGCCTCTGGGTGGCTCACTTGGTTAAAGCGTCCGACTCTTGATTTTGGCTCAGGACATGATCTCCCAACTGGGGCTCTACACTAAACATGGCACCTGCTTAAGATTCTCTCTCTCCCTCTGTTCCTCCTATACCTTCCCACCCACTGCTTGTGGCTCTCCCTCTCTCTCAAAAAATCGAAAGCAAACCAAAACAAAAACATAGTGATTCAACAATTCTATACACAATGCTCACCAAAATCAGGAATCATTCTGTATCTTGATTTCAGTGATGGGTATACCAATCTACGTGTTAGTTGCAAGTGTACAACACAGTGATTTGACAGTTCTATAGGCAATGCTCACCATGATAAAGAACCATTCTGTATCCTGATTTTGGTAATGGGTACCCTAATCTACACACGTGACAAAATGTCATAGAACTATACACACACATTGTACCGTGTCAAGCTCCTGGTTTTCATGTTGTGCTATAATCACATAAGATGGAACCCACAGAGGAAATCAGGTAAAAAGTACATGGGACCTCTCTATACTACACTTGCACCATTCTGTCAACCTAAATTATTTCAAAATTAAAAGTGAAAAAAAAGAGAATAGACAGTCTAACAAGGGCCATAATTTTTGCTTTCCAGCCAACCCATTTTAGTAACTTCACATGGAAATAAGGAAATCATATCAGAAGAAATGTGTGTTTCCAGACAATAAGACCATGAGAGTTTTCCCTTTTCTTGCTTTCCCCTGAATTTACACACATGTCCCATTTACTATAGTCATATGGCGAGGAAGAGTGGGAGGACGAACACAGCAGATGAAGCCTGGCAACTTCTTAGAAAAGTATCCCCACAGATAGTCTGATCATGAAAACTAATGATGTGACAGAGAGAAAAGTGGAAAAGCCACCATTATTTTAAATTTGTAATTTCCTGTTGATCATCTGATAAAATACTTGAGAAATAAAACAAGAGTATGTTAACACACATTACCAGGCCTTTGAACAATGTACCAATTAGGGAACAGATTATATCATTTCTAAAACAAAGACATTTCCTGAAAAGAAAAGAAAGAGAGCAAAAACATATTCCTAAATATTTGGCCTAGGTTGAATACCAAACAGTTCTAACCCAGAGACAGATTACAAAACCAGCTCCTTTAAAGTAACCATCCACATCTGCCCACTCCCACAAACTTCTTCCCCAAACAGTTCTTTAAGTTCCAATTTGCTCCCTCAACCCATTCCAATTAAAACGTTGCTGTCATAACTCCAAAAATGCGGGCTGGCACCTTTTATACAGTTCTGAAGAGCAGAAAATAAAACATTTATTCATATCCTCATGATTCAATAACTATGGATTAAACATCTGTGTACCAGACAGGATACTAAATCTTAAAAAGAAAAAGCAATCTGTTTAAGGTTTCATCAAAATAAACAGAATTCATGCTAAAGTATTCACCATTATTAATTACCCAATGATACTAACAGCTCCCCTTTGAAGCTGTTATCATTATAACTTAAGGGAAAATGGGACTATGAATTTGATCTTGAATTTGAAATTTGAAATTTGAAACAGGACTTGAATTTGATCATATTTCAAATAGTTGCTTAGAATTTGAAATGTTTAGAGGAAACTTCTGCAAACAGGGCTCCAAAGGCACAATTCTAATTCCAGCAAATGGGTCGGATACCCGGTCCGTATCTGTTCCCCAGCCTTACCTACCACCCTGCTTCCTCCTCCAGATGAGAACCCACATTCAGTCCCAACTCCCTCTCTACCGCTCAGCTGTGAGCCAGGAAGTTGCTTCAATTCATGGCACCAGGCAAGTAGCCAAATGGGTCTAACCTAAATGCCTTCTGCTGGTCCAGATGCCATACTTTGTGTGTTCCATCTTGCCACCCTGAGCAAATCCATTGCACTGATGGCAGAGCAGAAAGTTGGAAACAACCTGAGTTCTTAATAAAGTACTGATACTTGGAAATCCACTACCTCCGGATCTCTAGTATAGACAATAACATTTCTTTTTCCTCCTCCCTCAAAGTTGGGTCTCTCCTCACTGGCAGCTGAGAGCATCAGAAGTAATACAAGGGTCTTGCTTTACAAGGCAGTCCTACTCAGTATGTGGTCTCTGTGGGTTTAAAGAAAATCAAGCCCTCCAGGCACTTCCTTACTTAGGAAAATATACAGGGCATGTTCACTATGAGAAACAGAACACAAAATTTGTCCTCAAATATGATGCTCATCTTCTTAATTTTTAATGACTGCATAATATCCCATCATATTGACAATCAAGCCCAGCATCAGCTGATAATGGTGAGATGTGTGAGCTAAAAGTGGTACCTCTTCTGGACACTTCTCTGGCCATCTGCCAAGACAAAGAAAGGCCCAGTAACTTTCCTCATGAATTATATAGTGTCTCGGTAGTGAACGGCACATCCTTGAGTTTGTAGACACCTCTACAACTGGGGGCAGTTCCAAGCCAGTGGATTAAATGGAAGCCACTGCATCCTTAATTCATTATCAAATTTCAAACAGTTAGCAGTACAATCAAATCTGACGACCCTCTATTACTTAAAGCACTGAAACCACTCAGGCTGCAGTTCTAATGGAGGCATCCAACTAGAACAGTAACCAATTCTCCACGAGTCCCAGATAGTGGCCAGTGACCAGGAACAGAAATGTACAATAATTCCAGCTAGGGAAGGATTGGGACCGAAGGGTAAAATTCAGTGCAAATTTATTATGCTTGGCTGAATTTACAATGTAGTTGAAAGGCAAGAAGAAGTTAAATAATTCTGTAAGACAATCACCAGAGAGATGTCTGATTAAGTGCCTAGCAAACAGAATAGACAATAAATTAAAATTACGAGCAAGAAGAGTGGACTTAAAGAGATCACAGGTAAAATACTTAAATAATCAAGGCCAACGCAGCAGAAACAAGTGACAAATCTAATTGGCTAAGTTACAGCGGTCAGTATCTTGCAACTGAATACTTGAAGAGCCTCTAACTGCATTTCCCAATGACTGGGATGAATCCACAAAAGCAGGTTGGCTTTCAACACCTAGCTACATCAGCTGTGCAAGCTTCATTTCCAACAATATTTTAACTCACTCGATTTTTGCTTTCTGCATGAGCTGTGAATATAGCAACTGACAAAGTCCCTACCATCCAGACCTCAGCTATGACGTCAGATCTTGGGGTGGTGTTAGCCCTTGAACTGAAAAACAGTGACTACAAGGCAATGTGAGGGGTCCTTCTGAAATGCTGGTGACATCCTGCTCTTTGATCTGGAAACCAGTCACAAAGGTGTGTTCAGACTGTCATCATTCACTGAGCCAGTCATTATAATGTCTGCAATTTTCCGTATGCGTGTTTCTACTCCAGTACAATGAACAATAACTCCTTCTGCCATCATGGTATCTTACATTCCAAAGGGTGTAGGGATGCAAAGAAAAAAAAAAAAAATGAAGGAGCTAAATTAAAGTAAGACATATACCGGGTGGCTCAGTGGGTTAAAGTGGGTTAAAGCGTCTGCCTTTGGCTCAGGTGGTGATCTCAGTGTCCTGGGATCGAGCCCCAAATTGGGCTCTCTGCTCAGCAGGCAGCCGGCTTCCTCCTCTCTCTCTCTGCCTATCTCTCTGCCTACCTGTGATCTCTGTCAGGTAAATAAATAAAATCTCTAAAAAAAAAAAAAAATAAAGCAAGACATATAGTATGCCAAAACATACAGTATGTGCTCAGGTGAAAGAAAGAATCAGGAAACACAGCTAGGACAAGTGAGAAATGGGCTTTCATCTGAGACAGAATGACCCAGAGACAGCCTTAGAGAAACATGACCTCTGAGCAGAAACCCACAGGCAGTCAAGAACAAGCCACAGCAACCTCTGAGAAAAGAACATGGCAGGCAAAGAGAAAAGCAATTACAAAACACTGGGCCAGGTGTGTGTTTGGGAAGTGTGAGAAACAACCAGAAGGCCCGTCATAGCTGGAGCAGAGTGAGTCAGGGGAAGAGGTCAAAGAGGAGGGAATGATGCTGGATGCTCCCAAAAGGTATCTTACTTGAGGAAAGGGCTGGCAGTCAGGAGGGGCGAGAACCGTGGTAACAGTTTCACAATACTCTGCTTGCGCCGATCCCAGATACACACAAATCCTTTTGTTTTTAAAAAATACTGGGTATTTACCCCAAAGATATAGATGTAGTGAAGAGAGGGCCATCTATCTGTACCCCAATGTTCATAGCAGCAATGGCCACAGTTGCCAAACTGTGGAAAGAACCAAGATGCTCCTCGACAGACAAATGGATAAAGATATGGTCCATTTATACAGTGGAGTATTACAACTCCATCAGAAAGGATGAATACCCAACTTTTGTATCAACGTGGACTGGACAGGAGGGGATTATGCGGAGTGAAATAAGTCAAGCAGAGAATCAATTACCATGTGGTTTCACTTACTTGTGGAACATAAGGAATAACATGGAGGACACTGGGAGATGGAGAGGAGAAGTGAGTTGGGGGAAATCAGAGGGGGAGACAAACCATGAGAGACTGGACTCTGAGAAACAAACTGAGGTTTGGGGGTGAGGTGAGCCTGTTGGTGGATATTATGGAGGGCATGTACTGCATGGAGCATAGGGTGTGGTGCATAAACAATGAGTTTTGGAACACACACAAAAAATAAATAATTTTTTTTTTTAAAAGAGGGCACCTGGTGGTATGAGTGAAACAGGTGAAAGGGATTTAGAGCACACTTATGAGCATTGAGTAATGTTGTATAGATTTGTTGAATCACTATATTATATACTTGAAATTAATATAAGACTGCATGTTAACTGTACTGGAATTAAAAATTTTAAAGTTTAAAAAAAAAAAAAAAAAAAGAGCCACAATGAGACTTGCAAGACCAGGAATAGTCTTGACACAATGTAGGTAGTTTGTTTGAATTTGCTAAATACATAATAGTGTCACCTTGATATTTTTCCTTTTGTGCTGATAACAATTGCCATAAATTAAATACAAGGGGACTTTTGTCTGAAAAAAGATAAATAAAATGAAAGTACAGATCAACTTTCATAGTGAGAGCACCATACACATTAGCGTGCTTACCAGAAACCCAGAGCCTCCCCATTTAGAAGCAGTTCATTAAGCCCCTTACTTATCCACTTAGTTGATAAATGAGAGTCAAAGAACCAACAGCAAAACACATGTTCTCTGACTCCGAGTTTCTATTTTTTTCCCCACTATAATTTCTTCTGTAATTAAGCAAAGTGCTGGCTTTTAGTTTTCCCTATAGCACTATTCTACAAGTATTTAGAGAAGTCCTACTATGTGTCCAGCAGAAACAAATAATAAGGCAGAAGGGGCTGGCCCTCCAAGTCAACAAGCCACTTGACTCAAGGAGTTGAGAGTTGTCGCTAGAGGAACAAGTACATGGAAGGGGTTATATGATGCTGAGCTTGAGGCATAAAGGAAGGTTTCCTGGAAGAACTGGTAGCCAAGGTGAGCCCCAAAAGACAAATGGCTTGGTGTAAGAGAGACCAGAGAAATAACACAGCACATGGCTTCGCACAAAGTAAGTGATCAGCCCAACTGATGACAGTTACTAGCTGCACCACCACATAACCTCAAAATCCCTACTCTTCCCAGACCATATAACGCTGGTGAGCTACCCTGTGGATGACTCAAGCATTTTCCTCTAAAGGGTTGATAACTGGTATTACTTCCAAGGAACAGAATCTGTAATTCTGATTCCCTTACTTTGGAATCTGTGATCCTTCAAGGCAGTGAACAGTCTGGCCTGGTCTAGAAAAAGAGTTTGCAATATAAATTAAACAGAAAAGGCTAAACAGGTTTGGGAAACCAGTGTGATATATTTCAACAGATAAACCAACAAGTGATGCATGTGCCAGGCAAGACGGGCTCAATGGTGGCCAGGGAGATGTCTCTGTAGAGCAGGATTCTGACACTGGGGACAGGACAATAACCTGCAGTGGGCAGGGGAGGGGGGTGGTATGGGGATTGGGGGCTGTCCCATACACTACAGGATGTATAGAGCAGCACTGCTGGCCTCTACCAACTAGGTGCCATTAGCAAGCTCCTACCCCAGAGATGTGACAACAATGAGACAGGGCCAAATCTCCTCTTAGTTGCAAAACACCCTCCCCTCCCCCGCCACAACCAGCTGAGAAACACCACAGTAGTGAGGAAACCACAGACCTTTAGTAGTGCTGGAAGGAATACCAGGGAGGAGAGAAGCAAGGAAAGAGAGAACGTGCTTATCTCCTGACCCATGACAAACTGTACCAGTCTGTAAAGAACCAGAAAAGCGATGATCAGAGATACTCAACCCAACGGCTAGCCCCATTCTTCCTAAGCCTGACAAGCACCCAGACTCAACTCGGAAACTAGACTTCAGGTCTGAGGTAAGGAACACTTCACTGCCACAAGAAGGAAACAGGATACGAGACTGAGAAGAGGAAAAGGAGGAAGACCTCAAAACAGGACAGGCGGACCACCCGACGGCTTTGTTCTGCCTCCTGCCACTGCCCTTTCCCTTCCACGACCGAGAGAGCCACCAAAGACACTACCTCGGGCTGGATGGTGGAGGACAAGAGGCATGGAGGCCCAGAAGAGCCTACAGACGACAGCAGGGCCCAAACTCTGACGATGCCACTCCTCAGATGCTTAGGTAGGAAAAGGCTACGCACCTCAGTCAGGACCATACCCTTGAGTCAAGGCCCAAGGGTGCCAGTGCTTGGTAAATGCCTAAGAAGATTGGAGTCTTCTGTTCTAAGGAAAGACATGGACCCCAACACCACTCCTCCAATACATCTTCACACACACTGGTCAACAGACAGAATCCTTCCCAAAGATTTCTGTGATTCATACGCTATTGCCCCTTTTCTCTCTCCCTGGTAGGATTCTATGGTTCAGTAGCAGGAAAAGCAATACAATGTCTCATACATGGGATCCTTGCTGTTTGAGAAAGCTTTTGCCAGAGCCAAAGTGGAAATCCTTGCCTGAAATGAGGTTTAGAGATGTTTGTGGCTTTTAGAAAGCCAGGTGATGGCCAGTACCTGTACCATTCATGAGGGAGCATTAGGGACAGTTTGTGAAGCCAACAGAGCTATAACGAGGTAGGCATTTACTGTTGATTGTTTACTCCCTTTCGACTCAAATCCCACACTTCCAACTCACCGTGTGCATCACAATTTAATGACTGCTCAAAGCCAATAGCGTTGAAATCCATGCTTTATGACAAACGGGAAAGGACGTGAGGGAACAGGGCACCAAGCCAAAAAGGTTATCACAACCTTGTTGCAAAATCTGGCTTCCCTTGGTGAGCTCATCAAGCTATCCTATTGAGTCTTGAGGCCACTTCAGTGCTCTATGCTTCCAGAAGGCCATAGAAAAGCTGCTAAGTCAAGGGAGCACTAAGCTTGGTCCCAAGCTGCTATTCAGGGCACATCGAATTTCCCTGATTTATTTCAAAGCAACGGAGACGCTGGAAAAATTTCCACCTTCCTCCTTTCCCCTCAACCCCAATAATGAATATAAAACAGTCCTGGATTTTAAAACTAAAAGACAGCATCAAACATCAGACCCTTTTAACTTGCTAAAATCAAAAATGCATGAAAGTGGGTATGTCACATGGATTCAGGCCTTCCTCAGCGTGCAGTACAAATCTACCTGGCGTTTTTCACTTCACTTCTATGTGCCATTACAGCTGGTGAGAGCAAAAAGCAATTAAGGATAATAAGCAATGTCATTAAATTCTCTCCTGAATATAACAGGTCAACAGTAAGAGAGGAACTTGAAGTTTCTAAATATGTTATAGTTTTCTGAGTCTCACTTTTTATAAATTGTGTTTGGGCCAAACAGGAGCTAATATATTCTAATCCCTACAAGAAAACACAAACCATAAGTGTGTCTGCGATGATCTCAGGGTCGTGAGATGGAGCCCTGCATCGGGCTCCACATTCAGTGCAAAGTCTGCTTGCGTTTCTCTCTCCCCTTCCCTCTCCCTCTTTCTCTGATAAATAAATAAATCTTGAAAAAGAAAAAGAAAACACAAACCATTCCTTACAGTAACACCTACTATAAATACAAAGTATCTATCAATTTATGCTTTGTGGGAAAACAGAACAGTGATTTTCATTTCCCAGGGGCAAACTCTGATTCTCTTGCCTTTAGCCCTGAGAATTTGGACCTTGCTTTCTTCATCTGTAAAATGGGAATAATAACTGTATGTACCTCCCAGGGTCATGGTCAGGATTGTGCACTGCATTTAGGAAGCACTTACTTGTAACCATTACTACTTTTACTATTCTTTCCTTTGGGCACTCAGAGATTAATCAGAAGATGCACCGAAAAAAGCAGGTAGTATGAACTGTTGAATTTAAGAGGCACAGGAACTTTTTACAGCATGTGATTCTCAAGAAATATTTATGAAAAGTAGGCAAGAACACCAATATATCTCTTGCAATAAGGGCTAGAAGGGTTTAACAAAGAAATAAGTCACCAAAATAGGTTAGAAGTCAATGTCTCTGGGAATTCTTACCAAAAATAAGGCAAATATTTTTACAAGAGGGTTTAAGCACAGGTTTGCCTTTTAGCCCCTAAAATGCTGTGACTAGGGTGCCTGGGTGGCTCAGATGGTTAAGTGTCTGCCTTTGCTCAGGTCATGATCCTGGGGTCCTGGGACTGAGTCCCACATTGGGCTGCCTGCTCCCTGTGCCTCTCTCTCTGTCTCTCATGAATAAATAAATAAAATCTTTAAAAAAAAAAATGCTGTGACTACACAACATTCTATAGCCCAGTAAGAATAGTATGCGGTAAGGACATGCCTAAGGACAGTAATGAGCATACTATTTTCTTTATGAGAAGGAATAATAATTTGTTTATATATCCAAGGGTTCCTGACTTAAATAATAATAATCCAAAACGTTTATAAAATATACTGCTTTCCCATAGGGCACATGATCTCATGGTTTTGCTTTGCTTTATAGTAAGAAATTGATTTCTCTCCTCTAGTTGAGACATAACCTTGATGAACACCAAAACTCACCGTCGTACAAAGACATTAAGACTGTACGGGTAAATTATTCATAAAGCAAAACCATAAAATTACCACAAAACAGCACTTCAGAGGCAGAAACAGACCTCCGCAGGGTTTGAGATGATGTGAGACCCTCAGCCTTGAGACATCAGCCCCAATTCTGGGGAAAAAACAAATGAAGCATTCCCTGAAGAATTACAAGGGGGAGAGGAATGGCAGGTGGACAGAGCCATGTCTGAAGCCTCTCCAGGCCTCTGGGCTCCCCTACCACAGTAAGGACCCTCTCCAGCTACTACATCACGATGTCCCTCTCGTCTCTAGCACACTGCCTGCTACATGGCAGGCAGGCAGTAAGGATCTGGTGATCACTCTGGGACTTATCAACACAGAAGCAGCACTCCCTTCTGCAGTGGAGAATTAGACACCAAGTCGGGGCGGGGGGGGGAGACCTTTGGTGGGAAACCAGCATTCACTCTATTCTAGTTCTTCTTTGAGAGTACCCAGTGGTATGATCACATGTTGTCACCGCCTTCTTTTTCTTCTTCTTCTTTTTTAAGAGATTTTATTCTTAAGTAATCTCTACACCCAATGTGGGGCTGGAACTCATGACCCTGAGATCAAGAGTCTCATGCTTTACCAACTGAGCCAGCCAGGGGCCTCCTCTGTCCTCTTCTTCTATTTAGTTCTCTTTTAGTTCTTTTCCAGTGCTCAGCATCCATCCCATGTGTTCCCAGCAGCATCCATGCCTTTTTGGAAAAACATGCTTCCTTGACTGCAGGTCATTAATCAGTCAGCACAGATGCGTAAGCTCCCATTAAAGGAACTGGAAGCCAAGAGGTCAGGATGTGGGCCTCTATGCCTCGCCAACTGGGCACCCTGCTCTCATGCCACCGCTGAATCACAAATGAGCTCCTTAAGGAGAAAATGCAAGGCTGGGGGTTTACTGTTCCCTTGCGGCAGGAGATGCACCTCTGACCAGACTCTCCCGCTCCCCAGCCTACTGGCTTCTCTTTGTTCCTTGCCTATGACCTTGCCTATTATGTGAGCTCCTAATAACCTTCCACAGAACTTAGTTGACTTAACTTGCCCAGATCTGGTTTCTGTTGTTTGCAAGGAAATAAAAGGTCCAAACTAACCCTTGCAAAGAAGTGATATACTCAGGTTTAAGGGCGCCTATGAAAGTACCAGTCATAGAAAACGTCAAAACAACAATGGATAAAACAAGATAAGGGTGACTTCTCTCTACTATTAATCAAGTTCAAAGTTAGGGAGGTCTGGGGATGCTGAGACATTCTACAGTAACAAGGCTCATGTGGCACCTGTGAATAAACTAGGAAAAGGAACCCCTCAGGGTAAAAGCAGCCCTGTGGGTACAAAGCTTAGTAAGCCCGTGATCCTTTTGTAGAAAGCAAAAGACCCAACATTTCTTCACATACACATCTTGGGAAGCAGAGCCTGTACTGAATGTTAGTCCCTTAATCAACCTCTCACCCAGAGATCCTTATGCAAGAAATAATATGCACACAAATATATACATATACTTATAATGCTATCCAGACTGCTTCTACCCTGCAGCTCTGACATCTTCTGTACATAATACCAACCTCATGGGCCTAGGTAACTGCTCGAGATTCAGCCATTATGTCCACATTCCAGCTAAGAAGAAGGAAGAAATAAGGAATGCCTCTTTCCCTTTAAGGAAACTTTCTGGACATCACATGCCATTTCTATTTATATCCCATCAGCCAAAATTTAAATCACACATAACCATGGAGGCTAAAAGCTGGACTTTATTCCATGCAGCTTTGTGCCTGCCTAGAAAAACTGAGCTCCTACTGCTGCAAAGGAAGAGAAGAAAATCAGCAATCCCTAGTCCACTATCCAAGTGTCAGTTAATACACTGATAAATGACAAAAAAGGTAGGCTGTGGCCTCTCCTTGAGGTTCTTTGGAACGGACACAGTTGATGTCTCACAAAATATATTAACAGTAATAATGCTTGTACTTTAGAAAACCAGAAAGAACTTACTAGAAAGGATTTTAGAGATCATTCAGTTCAAATCTCTCATTTGAATATTAATGTTTCATGACATATACCACTTTGCACAGATCTATAACATTGTATTTTTAAAATATGGAATTATCATTCATTTGTAACCTACCAATCCTTTGTTAATTATTACAACAAATGCTTTAAAGCCTTTTTAACATTTAAATCACCCATGCAATTAGCATACTGGCTAATAACAAATGGAAATGGACACCTAACTTTTGCAGGCCATTTAATAAGAGTGCGGATGCCTCACTGCCACATAATAGATAAGGTGACCACCTTCTACGAACCAAAAATTGGGGCACACTGCCTGCCACATGCACAAGGATGGGAGTAACCGCTACTGAATGCTAAGATCGGCATATAGAAGCTGGGGCTCCACTTAATGACGAGTAGCACTAACTTTGAGACAAATCATACCATGCATTGGGAGAGGTGTGGATGAGAACAGGCATAACCTGAATAGAAGCTCCATGGGGATGGGCTCCTTAACCTGTCTCATTCTCTACTATTCCCTCCTGCCTAGAAAAACACCTGGTCGCTACAAGGACTTTAAAAAAACAAACAAGGGGCCCCTGGGTGGCTCAGTGGAATAAAGCCTCTGCCTTTGGCTCAGGTTATGATCCCAGGATCCTGGGATCGAGTCCCGCATCCTCCTCTCTGCTCAGCAGGGAGCCTGCTTCCTCCTCTCTCCCTGCCTGCCTCTCTGCCTACTTGTGATCTCTGTCTATCAAATAAATAAATAAAATCTTTAAAACGAACAAACAAAAACAAAAAAACAAAAAGAACGGGCTTCAAAGACTGTCAAAACTCTGATAGGCACTTAAAGACCCAAACCCAGAGACGTAGCCTAGGAATTTTCAAGACACTGGAGAATCTAAACGGAACCAACAAACAACAAAATACCTGAATGATGAAAGCAGGGGAATTTCTGAAGGTCGTAAATGTTACGAATTTCTGAAGGTAGTAAATGGTATTCCTCTACTGCCTACAAATCCCCCAAAACATCAAGGAACACCACTGTCTCATCTAATCTCATCACGAAATGATCAGTCAACACATTATCAATGATAATATCACATGCTGAAGCTGACATATGTGACTTTCCCTGCATGTTTCAGTACTTTACGTATATATATAAGTATGCATAAGTAAAACAAGGCATTCCTCTGAGTAGGAAAGCAAGGACTATATTTAGGAGCTTAGCAATTCTCTGGTGGTTTTTTTCCTTTAAAAAAAAAAAAATTTCGGGGCACCTGGGTGGCTCAGTGGGTTAAGCCTCTGCCTTCGGCTCAGGTCATGATCTCAGGGTCCTAGGATGGAGTCCCACATCGGGCTCTCTGCTCAGAAGGGAGCCTGCTTCCCCCACCTCTCTCTCTGCCTGCCTCTCTGCCTACTTGTGATCTCTTTTTGTCTGTCAAATAAATAAATAAAATCTTAAAAAAAAAAATCTCTGCAGTCAATGTGATCAAAATATTAGCATCTGTTCAATGTGAGTGTCTGGTGTCTTTTCTGTATGTAAAATTTTTCCATAATTCAAATTGTAAAAAATAATTATGACAGTTAAAGTAGAATCAAAAGCTTTTTCTAAGAAAATAACATTCATAACAATTTACCTAACGAGCCTTTTTTTCCCAGGGTAACACATTTGTAAGTTCGAAGAGAAAGACAGGATTCATACGCGGTTGCCATGGAGGAAGGTGAAGATGGGATGGTAAGAAAGTAATGGAGATACTGTATCATGAATAAGGGTCTAAATGATCAGGGGCCACTCACTAGCCAAATGACTTGGGTGGGAAGTTACTTCTCACAGTTCTTAACATCTTGGCTCTCCATTTATTTGCTTTTGAAATGGAGATACTATTATCGAACCCCACAGGATTCCTTTAAGAGTTTAGCACAAAGACTGGAATACAGTAAGATATCAATAACTGATACCAATTATTATCCTTTAAATAAGAAACAGGTTTAAATATACATTCAATCATATGAAGAATGAAAATAAGAGGAAAAAGTGAAGTTCTTAAGTATTAGCTATCTATTCTCATCCAGCTTTTGCCACCGTATTTTAAATTTCTTCATTCTCCACACAGAGGCTTTTTTTAACTTAAGGCACAATTTTGTCATTCTATAAACCTATGGCTCAGGCTTCAAGAGGCTGTTCTGTCAGCAACTGGAGTAAGAACCTTCTTGCAGGTCTCATTTCTCCTCCTCATTTTCCTCACTTGGTCAAGGCTTCTAGTGTGTTCCCAGGAACAACAGTATCAGACCCCCTGAGAAACTGAAACACCACTCCTCCAGTCCCACTGTAGACATAGGCTTGGAACAAGTTTCCAAACGATTCTGACCCATGCTAATGTCTGAGAACCACCAGCCTACCTGCCTTTCCCATTTACATGCAAAAGTTCCTTTTTGGTCTTAGGTAGCTGACATAATAGTCAAGAGCAGAGGTTGTGAAATTTTTCCATAAAGGGCTAAATAAAACACATCTTAAGCTTTGTGGGCCAAGAGGCAAAAATCAAGGTGATGTAGGTATTTATGTAATCCCTTAAAAGGCAACCATTTAAAAATGTCAAAACAGTTCGTACCCAGTGGCTGTACAGAAAGAAGCAGGTGATGGGTCATATTTGCAGACCCCTAGTCAAGAGTTTGGACTCAGGCCTACGCACACATAGCCCTCAAGTAACCCACCTGCTGCTGGTTGCTTTGTTTTAAGTACGGTCTTAATCTGAGTGTTTACTTCCTTCTGACAGACCTAAGAGTCCAAACTTGCCAGACCTTGTGACAATTTCTAAAATTATCCTGTTTGGTTTGTGTTCTCGGGGCTAGTCCCCTCAAAGGCGGTTTGGAAATAGCCAGATGAAAAATAACACATTCCCAAACCATATTTTAGGAAACCCAGACCGGTGTTCTCCATTCAGAATTAAATTTTTATACACTATTCAACTTAAGTAACAGCCAGTTCATGAGGAAAGATCTAATGAGCAAAGGTTTTGGTGAGTTAAAGAAACCACCCGTGGGTGAGTTAAAGTGTCCCTTAGCTTCTACAGCTGCTGCTGGAGGCAGGTCACTCTGCCCCAGTGAGGACTTCAAACCACAATGTACTCCTCGTTGGTACAGAAGACAGACGATATTCATGTCACCCCACTGTAGTGACTCAGTACTTTTTTAATGGATTTAGATCAGCAATTGGCTGAGATATACAGAATGAGTACAGTCTTTGGGTTCTTTGTGGATTGAAGCAACACAAAGTGACAGCATTTTTAGGAGGAAAAATTATACACTAAAATTAAAAATAAAAATACCCTTAATACCAATTAAAGTTCTCTGTATTTAACCATAGGTACAAAGGCCTATATCCAAGAAGATGCAGGTACTACGCCTTGGGTTTTCACTGCAGCATTATCTGTAGTAGCATACAACCATGAACAGTTCTATAAACTACAGCATAGCTCTGTCGTGGAACACTATGCGGTCATGAACAAGGATGAGCACTTTATGGAATGACCTGTGCAGATCTCCAAGATATGTTAAATGGAAGAAGAAGAAGAAGAAGAAGAAGTCGTCTGTCTAATAATACACATACGGTGACTCTTGAACACAGGGGCAAGGGGCCCTGACCCCCCCACCACTAAATAGTCAAAAATCCACCTGTAGCTTTTTACTCCCTAGAACCTTTACTGTTAATAGCCTACTACTGACCAAAAGCCTTACCCATAACTAGTCACTTACCGTGTATTTTGTAGGTTATATGTATTATATACTATACTCTTTTCATAAAGTAAGCAAGGGAGAAGAAAATGTTATTAAGAAAGTCATAAAAGTGGGTACCTAGGGGACTTAGTTGGTTAAGTATTTGCCTTCGGCTCAGGTCATGATCCTGGCGTCTAGAGATCTATCCCCATGTAGGACACTCAGCTCAACGGGGAACCTGCTTCTCCCTCTACCTGCTGCTCCCCCCCTGCTTGTGCTCACTCTCTCTCTCTCTGTCAAGTAAATAAGTAAAGCCTTTAAATAAATAAAAGAAGAAAATCATATGGAAGAAAAAAACACATTCACAATCCTGTGGCATATTCATTGCAGAAGATCCACATGTAAGTGGACCCGTGCAATTCAAACTCACGTTGTTCAGGAGGTCAATTGTGTATCATTCACATGACATGAAAATGAGATATTTTCTGTACGTAAAAGCACAGTAAAGGCACAAAATTCATTGCATTTATCTTTCAAAGGGGTCTGGAATTAAGAGGGGCTCATCAAGTGTGTTGTTACAATTTTTTAAACAGCAATGTGTTTGTATATTGTTTTCTAACTAAAAATACCTAAAAATATTAACACACTGGTAGAAAAAGATAAAAATCAAAGAAAGAAATCAAGAAAACGTACTTTCAACACACATTCTCCAAAGCCAGAAATGAGGAGCTCCCTTCACTGATAGCTTTACAGATACTGTGTTGCCTAATTATTAGTAAAAGAAACAAATCAGGGCCTTCATTTAAATCGAAGTGTAGCTCATACTGGGCACCTACCCCATGTGACAACTTGCAGTTGGATCCTGTGCATTTTCCCAAGCTTTTTTTTTTCCTGTGTGTGTGTTTTTTTTTTTTTTAAACGGAGCTGTTCTTTTATTTAATGACAGGTAGCCCCCAATTCCAAATGCTCCCTTAGCACCCATAGCATTTCAGCATGTCAGTGAACTGCAAGCACTTCATCTTGCCTGTATTAACAGGGATCACATTCCGTATTTTCAGTAGCCACCCCTCTCCAGACCTGGGGGACACACTGAGAACTCACAGTCTTACAACATGAGGGCACACAGAAACAACAGGGAACAGAAAGCAGAAGAAAGGGACCACATCTTGGGAGTGGGACTATGTAGGTAGTGCGACACTCTTGCCAGCCATTTAGAGGAAGGTCAGAGGGAAAGAGGAGGGAGAGGAGGGCAGGAGAAAATGAGAGAAAAGCCGTCAGGAAGGCACCTCAGCTATCAGGAGCACTACAGCCTCTGCGCAACTACCAGTCCCTGTCAGGGTGGGCAAAGGCGTGAGAGCACCGCTCACTAATTCAGCCTTCCTTCAACACAATACACCCAGTCTCTCCGACATGCAGTCCAACAATGGAGCAGCCTTCAGTGACCTTTTCCCCTGGCCCTGGGGAAAGAAGGGAAAAGAAGGACCGCTGGCTACACCTTCTGGAACCCCAAATTCATTCCACATAAATGACTCCTCTTTATTCCACGGTCATATTCTTCCTACTTCTTTGGGGACACAACATCTTTTCTTTTATGCAATGATACTAATAGTAAATGGTCTCTCCTTTTTTCTTTTTTTTTTAAACTTTTCTTTACACAACCTCAGTGGACAAATGTAAAGGTCATCAGCCTCAAATTTTATTTGAAACTGGTCCACAAAATCCAAAGCCGGAAACCAAACAACATCCTAGAACAAAGAGAGGGAGAATAAAGAAACAGAATCTACCTACCCTCTCTTTTCCAACCTCCAACTCCCTCCCCCACCAAGCAAACAAACCAGACAGATACCACACTCCCGGATGGCCAAGGACTTTCCCAGCAGGGCCACAGTGACCCATTCTTCAGGCCATCCTAGGCATCCTTGCCAACACAACACCCAGCCCAAGGGACCCCACACACCACTTTTTGGTTGCTATGTCTGGGGTGTGTGGTCATTAACCAGTGAGAAGAGAACAGCCAGGGCTTGTTTCTTGGCCATCCAAAGCCCTTCCTGCATGGGTCTTTTATCGTCCCCACGGCCTGGCACCTGCGCCCACACCCGCAGCAGGCCAGCGCTCTCGGCAGAGCGACCTGGCCTCATCATCATTTAACAGATCTGCTCTGAGCAAGGACCAGGAGAACAGAGTCTGTTCACAGGAAGCTGGGCTGCAAATGGGCAGGTAACAGAAATTGTCACATCACAGCAGCCAGAGGCAGGAGGTAGGTGATAGCGACGATTTTTCAAGAAGCAGGTGGGCATTAATCCTACCTGAATGAATGCAGTTCATCTCAGAGAGCACATCAATAATTCAGTAAGCAGGGAACAAAACAGACTTTTGTTACCTGGGTTTTGTTAGTATCTTGTTTTTGTTTCCACCAGTGGGGCATCAGGTAGAGAATTATGGCTTTATTCAAAAGTATTTCTTTTTAAGATTTTATTTACTTGAGAGAGAGAGCATGAGAGCAAGAGAGCACAAGCAGGGGGAGCATCAGAGGGAGAGGGAGAAGTAGACTTCTCACTGAGCAGGAAGCCCAACACAGGGCTCAATCCCAGCACCCTGGGACCATGACCTGAGCCGAAGACAGACGCTTAACCTACAGCCACCCAGGCGCCCCTAAAAAAGATTTTCTTTAAGGCAGTAGTCACCAGGATTTTCTCCATAGCATTTAGAAAATCAAATTTAACATAAGGCCAGTGGTTCTCAAGGGGCCGAGGGCAGCAGAGGACATTACCTCCTCTAAGACATTTGGCAACACCTAGAGACATTTTTGGCTGTTATGGGTAGAGTCCAAGGAGGCTACTAACTATCCTACAATGCACAGGACCGTCACCCCAAAAACAATGAATGACCTGGTTCAAAGCATCAAACAGAGCCAAGGCTGAGTGACTACCTTGACTGATTTACAACTCCAAAATTCTCTGGGGCTTTGTGGAAGGCAGTCGGAACTCTAAAAGAACAGATCTTCGTCACATGAAGAGTGCTGACTGCTTGAAGACAAAGTTGATCTGAAGGTTGAAAGCTTCAGGTCCAGGGACACCTGGGTGGCTCAGTCAGTTAAGCATCTGCCTTCAGCTCAAGTCATGATCCCAGGGTCCTAGGATCAAGTCTTCCATCAGGCTCCTTGCTCAGTGGGAAGCCTGCTTCTCTCTCTCAATCCCCCTGCTTGGGTTCCCTCTCTCGCTGTATCTCTCTCTGTCAATTAAATACATACAATCTTAAAAAAAAAAAAAAAAACCTCTAAAATCCTCAAAGATGGGTACAGTAATTATGTATACTCTTTACCCAGAAGGACAAACAAGACACACAGAGAGTTAAATAACTAGCCCATATAAATAAATCAGAGACTCCCATCTGGTCAACCTACCTCCAGAAACTACACTACTCACCATTATACTACCTGCCTTCATAGGCAACCAATTTTTGCCTCTCCCCTCCAGCAGCTCTTTACCATGTCACATCCTACTCCTCCTGTCCCTCCTGATGGTAAATCCTAGGAGGACAGGGCTGGAGTTTGACTCACTTTTCCATCCTTAGATCACAAGGCTGCCCCAGAGAAGCAGTCCACAAAGACATGACCAACTATGCATCCAGCTCACTTTTGTTATGGGGTCACCATGGAGGATCATTTTCATTTTGAATATGACATTATCTACCAGCAACCAAACAATAACCTAATGCAATAAAATATTTCTCTTCCAAAATGCAGAGGTAAACTTCCATCCAATATTAGAATTGGAACTAACCGGTATAACCAAGGAATCCTGAGGAAATATGCATGAAGAAGCCCATATCATATCTGATACAAATTTGTATTTGTTTCTTAAAGGAGAGAATCACCCTTTAGGTTATCACAGGGATCAGGCAGGCCAAAAAAAGGTTAAGAAAAGCTGAGGCAATCCCATATATCCCATTTTAAAATTTTAAAACTGAACAAACAAAGGTATGAGATTAAGTGGCTTTCCTAAGGTCACACAATCAATTAACACAAGGGGAGCCCAGGGGAAAATAATAATAATAATGATGATGATGATGATGTCAACTCTCCCCAAGCTGTGGAATGTTTCAGAAACACTATTTCTGGTTTCTGAATTTGGATCTCTCAACCTTTGTTATCCAGACTTGGTATTAAATAAAACAAAGCCAAAATAGAAAAAAGTATCAGCCTCATTAAATATAGTTCCTCTCAATCCCAGTCTTAGGGAATCTAACATTACTGTAACCAAAATTTCTTCATAACCTTTCAGGCCATCAATCCAGAGAAGATGCATTCTTCTGGCATCCTGTATCCATTTTTACAAAAAGGCATGTCTGAAAACAAACTGAAAAGGTGGACAGTTTCATGGCTTGGTGCCTGTATAAATGAGGCAAACACACGTTTGCTAAGAAAATCTTGTGATACAGTGACCTACAATAAGAAATATATGCTCAGTCTTTGCCCCAGTTTCTGACTGAGCTCCTGAAACCCTTGGGATTTCCTAAGTGTTACTAGCTATAAAGATGAACAAGTCCCTTTCAACCACAGGTGAGTTGATGTTAATGAGGTGACTTTTAGAAGGCCACAATAAAAATCCCCAAAGCATAGGGTGGGGAGAGCTTTCAGGCTTGAACCAAAGCATATCCCCGTGCCAGGAGGGTGACACACCCAAGCTTCACGGGGACAGACACTTCTGTGCTTGGGACCCTTCCAGACTTTGCCCTATTTATCTCTTCATCTGGCTGTTCATTTACATCCTTTCAGGTACCTTTTGTAATAAACCAGTAATCTAGTAAGTAAACCGCTTTCCCAAGTACTGAGTCATTTCAGTGAATGACTGGATCTGAGGAAAGAATTGTGGGTACCTCTGATTTGCAACCAAGTTGAACAGAAGTTCTGGGTAACCTGGGGACCCATCATGCAACTGTCATCTGAAGAGTGAGAGAGAGAGGGAGAGTGTGTGTGTGTCTGTGTATGTGTCTGTGTGTAGGAGGGGAATGGCGAGAACACACCATCCTGTGGTATCAAGCCTTTAACCTCTGGGATCTGAGGCCACCTCCAAGTACACTGGATTAAACTGTAACACACCCACTTACTGTCTGCAAAGAACTGAGAATCGCTCACCGTGGAAAAAAATAACACACATCTGGTGTCTGAGGTTTGTGAGGGAGAGCGTGACAGTCACACCGAGTAGAGGAGGAAACGGATTTTTCTTGTCACATCTCTAAGTACCACTCCAGTGAACTTTCACCAAGAAAACCTACAAGGTCATCACCGGAAGGTAGGGGCAAAGTACCAATACCCCGAGGACAAAGGACCAATTAAATTACATCTTAATATGTAAACTTATCTGTATATTAACTTGGATTCTAACTCAAACTACCAAAACACTTTAAATCATTTACAGAAAAGGTAAAAAGATGGAACTCCCACTCAGCCATGTCCTGGCTGAGGTCCTAAAGGTCAGATACGCAACTTCCCGGGCCTCAATTTTCTCTCCTGGAAAAGAAATGAGAGGAAGAACCCATCTTCTCACCAAGTTGGGGTAAAAACCGTAATAAGCAGGGTGAGGACGGGCTCCATCTTCCCAGGATGCCTCACAACGCACAGGCTGCTAGGATTTCCGTCACCCCCACAGGAGGGTTAACTCTTCAAGCAGCTTCTGGGCTTGCTTCTCTTCAGCAGCACGTTACAGAAGGGGGGACCAGCCCCTCGGGGTGGGCTCTGCCCGGTTCTAACCCCACCTTTCGGCCCACAAAACCACACGCCAAGAGAACATACACGTTCTTCCCAACATGGCGCGCAACGAGAGAGGCAGCTGAGGAAAGGAAATGCGACCTGGGGCCTCCTCAGCCTCAGCCCCACCGGAAGTCTGAAAATGAAACGGTGCATCCCTGGCCTCCTGCCTGCGCGTCCTGCCGCCGTCCTGTCACATACCTTGTTAGCAGTGGGTGCGAGTGTGAGACGGCTCCCACCGCTATTCTGCATGTTCTGACAAGACGATGAGGAAGCACGGTCCCCAAAGAATCAGAGCGCCCAGCATGCAGCCTGATTAATCACCAGAGGAAAAAGCCCATATGGCGCGATGGGGGGGTGCTCGGTGAACACACAGGAAGAAACACGGAGCCAGCAGTAAACAGACAAAAGGGCCAGGCAAGGGGGTAGTGGGGGAGGGGAAGAGGAGCAACTACTCAATCTCCCACAGGACATGTTTCCAGAAAACCAGGAACCTTACCCTCCTGCACGGAGCGCACTCTTTTCCTAGTGGCTGGGGTTCCCTCTAGGGGAGAAGGGCCTTTGGCCCTTGGATGGAGGCGAAGCCTACAAGGATGGCATTCCAGATAGGGATGCAGATTTGTTTCCATCAGACTTGTGTGAATGTTTTAGTTGTATATCCTGCAGAGTAGAAAAGCGTGCAATTTAAGATTCAAAGGGGCACAGGGGGATCCAAGTAACAGATGTCATAAATGGAGTGGGGTGGGGGGGGAGATACAGAATGTGGATACAGAATGAAAGGGACAGAGCCCCACAGAAGTCTGACAAATTAGGGGTATTTATCCTTTTCCATGCAGAAAACCCAAAACGTGAGCATCTTTGAACAAAGTAGGATTGTTTCATTGTCATTCCTTTCTTCTTCCTCTTCTTTTTTTTTTTTTTTTTTTTTGAGAAGCCCTAGCATTCGTTCACCTGCCAAAGGCAGTCAAGTTCACTTCACCACCTTCAGATACATACTCATCTCCTCAGCCAAGTATCACTGTGCTAAGAGGTAAATTAAACCAAAATATGTTATCATGTGTAATAAAAGTAGGCAACCAGGGAATTCATTGAGCCCAATTTAGTTATAAATTTCCCTTAAAGTTAATCTAAATATACAGAAAAGGCAATTAGGTACAAGCTTTTAGCACTGTGCTGAGTTACTTTAATATTCATTTCTATCTAGTCGGGGCTACACAAAATCTTGACGTTGCACATTCTCAGCTTATTTGCAGTTTTATCCCCCGATATATTTGCTCGCCAGTATCTATGAACAAAACAGATCTAGATAAAGTAATTCTGCCTTTCTTTAAGAGGAAAATCACACATAGATGGGTTTATATTGGGATCTCACAGTACAGTTTTAGGAATGCGTGAGTCAACTTATTTCTTGGTTGAAAAGTCAAGTTCTGTCAGCCAATGGCAATCCTTGGGGGGGAGGGACTACATACAAAGGAATAAGGACACCTGGGTATGAAAAATCCAAAGGTATTCAGAGCCACCTGTTCACTAAATAATGATCAATTCCAAGAGGACCACGGGGACACATTCTCCCCCCAAAAAAATCCAAACCTCCAAGTACCTTTGCCCTAGAGTTTAAGAGTCCTCAATACTAAAGTAGAAGACATTTGTTCTTCAAAATCCTACAGTTATTTCAAAAGCAGCCACTCTAGGGTTGAATCTCTTTTTGCATTTAACCTTATTTTCTAGGACTTTTTCAAGTGTTTCAATTTTATGCAAATCAGTCTTTTAGGCTTCTTTGTCATCAGGAGCATTTTCCTGTTCTGAAGCTCCCTTCTTTTGTTCTCCTTTACTCCAATGAATTCACTCTCTCCTGGCTTTTGTTTCTCTACAGTAGTAAAACTCTATTGCAATGCAGCCACAGACAATTTAAGCTAAGGTGACAATCATTTCAGAAAATAAAGCAATCTGCTTTCATAAACTCTTACCACATGACTAAATATGCCTCCTGCAGTGGGGGGAAGGGAAGAACAGCACAACCTTCACTTTTAGCACAGAATAAGATGACAAAGGAACTTGGAAATGGAAGGTGGAAGCAGTGAGTACTTACAGGGTAGCACCTAATTCACTCTCCCTTGATGATGTCTACAAAAGGGGATTCTCAAAGTGTGGTCCAGAGACCCCTGGGGGCCCTCCCAAGATGCTTTCAGGGGATAAAGTAGGAGTCTCCCAGAGACCCCATGACTTGGAACACCTCAACAGATTGAATGCAAATGTAGTTAGGAAATCTAACTCTTTTCTGTTGAGTCAGACATTAAAGAGATTTGGGGGAAGGAGATAAAGCAGTGCCATTCTTCCCACTAACATTTCCTGTTTTGGAAAACAGTTACTTTTCATAAAAATATTATTTATGTTACTGTGCTATGGTTTTATTAGTTTTATTTTTAGCGATTTAATAATGTTTTAGTATCTGTTTAAGACTTTAATAGGGCAAATATCCATTGAAGTAAACCCACATAAACAAAAGCTATTAGGGGTGCTCCCTAATGTTTAAGATTTTTGAAGGTTTGAGAACCACTAGTATAGAAATGGGATCATCAGACTGTAGCCCATGGGCCGAATCCAACCTGCCTGGTTTTGTAAGGTTTCACTGGCATACAGCTATGTTGTTTATAGACTTTATGTGTGCTAAATCCAGCCTGGTTTTATTTTTGTATTTTTTTTAAAATTTTAGTTGTTTATTTGACAGAGAAAGACAGCAAGAGAGGTAACACTAGCAGGGGGAGTGGGACAGGGAGAAGCAGGCACCCTACAAAGCAGGGAGCCCGATGTGGGGCTCGATCCCAGGACCCTGGGATCATGACCCAAGCCGAAGGCAGACGCTTAACAACTGAGCCACCCAAGCGCCCCCCAGCCTATTTTTAATAAACGGTTTTATTTACTAAAATTGTCCTGAAACACAGTTATATCCCCCTTGTTTCCATATCATCCATGGCTGCTTCCCTGCTATAAGGGCAGAGCTGAATCGTTGTCACAGAGACAGTATGACCCTCAAAGCCTCAAATATTCACCATCTGGCCTTTTACCCAAAAAAGATGATGATGATGACGATGATGATGATGGTGATGATAGCAAGGGCGACAATGATCAGTCTTAACCGGCCATCTCACACATGTTAGGCACTGTGCTAGGAGCACTTTACGGGGCTCAATTCAGTCTTCCCAGTTAACTCCAGGAGGGCAGCTCCACCAGACCCCATTGTACATAAGAAAAGTTTAAAACTCAAAGTTTCAGGGACTTTCTGGACACAAGGCTTTCTCAGCAGAGAAGGCAATATGCAAACCCAGGTATGACTCAAGGATCAACCATGACCTGATAGAAGCAAGAAAAATAAACATGGTAACTAACTCTTCAAAAGACCTCCAGGAAAAACAAAACAAAACAAAACAAAAAACCTTCTAGCCAAACTCAGAAAAGGCATTTTTCAGGTGAAGAAAACACAGGACTCCAGCTGTTCCCATGACTAGCTGGTCCCCAGGTTAATTCCCTGCTGACCTGTACACTCACACTGAAGTGCTTAGCTAGTGTAGACATACAAGGAGGTGTCTTCATGCAACCCATCTGTAAAAAGTCTTCTAAAACAAAAGATGGGATTACATTAGAAATTAAGGTGTGGGGTTTTTTTTGTATATCAAGTGCATCTCAATAAAGCTGGAAGGAGGAGGAGGTGAAGGGAATAATGGGAGAAGGGGAGGAGGAGGATGGGTAGGCGGGAGGGGGAAAAGGAGGGGGAGAAGAACAAGTAGTAATAATAATTGGAATCCTTTTATCCTCGCTGATCTCAGAGAAGAAGCTTCAACATTAGCCACTGAGTATGAAGCTGACGGTAGGTTTTTGGTAGGTACTATTTATCAGGTTAATCAAAGTTCCATCTACCGCCAAAAAGAAAAAAAGAAAAAGAAAGAAGAAATGAGCCTGTGGTTAGAGTTTCTTAAATGGCTGTGCACTTAAGATGTCAATTTGTGGCCCTTTACAATAACAACAACAAGAAATACTTAACATGACCACATAAGCAGTAGAGGCAATTCATGGGTACTACACTGTGAAAAGAAGCACTGATGAGGTTTGTTCTCATGGCAACACCCTTAAAGTCTTAGTTTTTAGAACCTGTATTTACATTTCAATCAGTTCAATCTCCTATTGATGGTGCCACAGAAAGTTCTCAAAACCTTTCCTTAAGTCTCCCTATCACACCAACCTCTCCCTTGCTGAAATACACTCATTCACTCATTCTAATATTCTTGAATTAGTCATGTACTTGTTTAAAAATTAATGTATAGGGGCACCTGGGTGGCTCAGTGGGTTAAGCCTCTGCCTTCAGCTTGGGTCATGATCCTGGGATCGAGCCCTGCATCGGGCCCTCTGCTCAGCGGGGAGCCTGCTTCCTCCTCTCTCTCTCTACCTGCGTCTCTGCCTACTTGTGATCTCTGTCAAATAAATAAATAAAATCTTCTTAAAATATTAAAAATTTTTTAAAAAATAAAAATTAATGTATATTCAATGTAGTAGTATTTATTAATCTCTAAATTGATTCTGTATCATATAATCAATAACATCTTTGATTAGTACGATTAATGTTAAGCTGAAAGAAACAATACTATTATTAAAACAAAACAAATAGAAAAGTACTTTCTGAATTATACTAGTGCTACCTGGAAGAAGTCATACTGGCCATAGAACTCATTATACTTTTAACAGAAATGTTGGACTTCAGTTTTTTAAAAGATTTTATTTACTCATCCTGAGAGACAGACAGAGAGGGAGCATAAGAGATAGCGTGAATGGTGTGAAGGGGAGGGGCAGAAGGAGAAGCAGGCTCCCCTCTGAAGAGGAAGCCCACTGTGGGGCTCTATCCAAGTACCCTGAGACCATAACCGGAGCCAAAGGCAGATGCTCAACTGACTGAGTCACCCAGGCGCCCCAAAATGTCAGACTTTAAAAGAATCTCTCAATATTCAGGAGTCAAAAAACAAAACAAGACAAAACCAAATCAAACTCCAAAAACTCAAAGTCATGCTTAACATGAAAGGGGTACGTAGGGCCCCTACAAGGCACTAAGTGTCAGAGATGGCAAGGGAACAGAGAGACCCTCTAGTCAGAACTTATATTCGAAACAAGAAAACAGAGATCTAGAAACTAAATTAAGTAGCGGAGCCTTTGATAGAACTGGGTCTACCCAGTCCAATGCTCTCAGGACATTAGGGAGCCTCAGACCAATATAGGAATTTTTATTTTTAAATGTTGATGACATGGGAGTACTCTACAACAAAACTTCAAATAGTTCAAAAAGTGAAAAGTTGTGGTCCCTCCCCAGTTCTCAGAAGTTACCTTCGAAATAGCTCTTCCACATCCTTTGATTGGGGTAATTGTGTGCACATGTGCAAATGATTAAGCCATAGACAAAAAGAGAACAAGAATGTTCCTTTCACCAGCCCGTCATTGGAGAAAATACTCACACAGAGTACCACACAAATTCTGCATTTAGCCTTTTTTCACTCAGTATCTAAATCAGAAATTATTCTTAATATATATAGTGCAACTGTGTGTGTGCATGGGGGTCCAAGATGGGTAGGGGTGTGGGGAGACGCAGAGGGAGAGGGAGAGTCTCAAGCAGCTGCCATTCCCAGTGCAGCCCAACGTGAGCCCGATTTCACCACCTGACCCAAATCAAGAGTCAATCACCCAGTTGAATGAGCCATCCAGGTGCTTCTCCCTGCTCCTTTTTTTTTTTTTTTTTAACTCTCTTCTTATGAAAGCTTACATAGTGCACCACTATGCAAATATGTCACAAATAGGAATTCTAATCATGCATACTTAGATCGTTTCAGGATTCTGGCTATACCGTTAACTGTTGCATTTACTATCCCTGTAACTAAATCTTAGAACAGATGTGCAAGTTTCTCCACAGTATAAACTCCCATAAGTAGGAATGGGAGTGAAAAGGTATGCATTTTTTCCTTGGAAACGTAAAGATTATCTTCCAAAGATTTCTGAACCAAGCATTCATTCCCACTAACATGACTGTAGAGGCCAGTAGTAGATAGTACTTTTATCCATACCCTTACTAATTTGATGCATTATCAAACATATGAATCTCTACCAATATAAAATAAATAATGTTATCTGACTATGTTTTTAATATGTAAGGGGCTTTATGAAACCTATTCCCATAATGGCTCCTTATTAGCTATAATCCTTTCTAAATTATTATTATGAAAGGCCTAGAGAGTAAAAAAGATCACGTTAATCAGTCTTGGCCCTTTTGATTAAAGTATAATATTCACTGCTTTGAAAAGAAATCCTTGGTGCATCTGATATCTTGGAGTTCTTAACCCATCGGTTAATTCTGGATCAGGAAAGAGGAGAAAAAGTGAAATCAGAGGGAAAAAGAGTTGGAATAAATGAGTGTAACCAGTCATCAGAAACAGGGAGGTAAGGTGTGTACGGAGGGTGTTAGTATGTGTGTGTATAAAATGCTGTATTTACTGGCTGTTAGCTTGAGATAAAGTATAAATGCTTCACACCTTCTTACTGCTTCATTCCATTCTCTCCAGCTTTTTCCATGTTCTAAAGAGTGTTCATAGTAATTACTAACCTCATTATTTATGTGACAGGGCTGATACAAAGTTAGAAGGTAATAGTTAGACAGTACATTAGGATTCAACTTTAATAGAAAGGCAAAAAAAAATTCTTGTTACTTTTAAATACTAGTTTCGAGAAGGAGGGACTGCAAGAAAACCCAGCCTACCATATTGGTAGGAGTAAGGAACTGCAAAGTGAGGGCTGGAGCAAGTTCCATGGAAAACGGTATCTATACAAAGCAGTTCTTCTTTTATTTTTTAATTGGTCATTGCAGTTTTCTTAAGGTATAACTGACATATATTTAAGGGTACCTGAGTGGCTCAGTGGGTTAAGCCTCTGCCTTCGGCTCGGGTTGTGATCTCAGGGTCCTGGGATCGAGCCCTGCATCGGGCTCTCTGCTCAGCGGGGAGCCTGCTTCCCCCCTCTCTCTGCCTGCCTCTCTGCCTACTTGGGATCTCTGTCAAATAAATAAATAATAATCTTTTTGAAAAAAAAAAAAAAACTAAGAAATTTAAAGTGTGATTTGATAGACATTTACATTGCAAAAAAAAAAAAAAAATTCCCATATCTAGTTGACTGACACAGCCATCACCTCACATTTTTCTCCCTTTTTGGTGAGAGTATGAAAACATTTAAGTTCTACTCTTTAAGTTCTACTCTCTTAGCAAATTTCAATGATATAATACAGTGCTATTAACTGTGGTCACCATGCTTTACATTAGATCCCCACACCTTATTCATACTACTGCTGAAAGTGTGTACCCTTTTACCAACATCTCCCCACTTATTAGCTATAATCTTAATGCCTTTAAAAGATGCACAAGGCCCCTCAAGAATTGGCCTCTTGCCTATCTTCTTATTGCAGTTTTGTCTCTGTTATATCCTCAGCCACTCCCTAAAGAGTTGGCATTTTTATGCCCACATGTCTTAACATACACTCTTCCCTCTCCCTAAAATGTTGCTCCTTCCCTTCTCTCTAAAATGTCTGTGCTGACCTTCAAGCCCAAGTGGGTCATCCCCTACTCAACTCAAACACCACTTACTTTTCAAAGTCTTGGCTCTCTCATCTCTTCTCCACACAGGAGGCCAGAGTCAGATTTCATTGTGTCTTCTCCCTCTCTATCCCCCAACACACACACTTTTTAGTATCTCTGTTCTGTGCCAGATTGTATCTTTTGTCCCTTTATTCTTACAGTGTTTGAGCATACCTTTCAAGGGCTAGGACTCAACCATCTTTGGGTCCTCGTTAGCACTAAGTCCAGCCACCTAATGAGCAGCAAATGTCTGCTGAATCTACTGGATCCTGGCTGACAGACAACACTGATATGGACGTGCATTCAGTTGTAACACATTACCAGTGCATTCAACCATAAGAGTTCAGAATACATTAGCAAAAAGGAATACAGTGCCAAGTTTAAGAACATCTCATGGGTAATAAGTAGAAGCATTTGAATATTCCCTTACATAAAATATATTATTTCCCATCACAAAACCTAATGGAAACATAAAAATCATTTATTCTAACAAATTTGGGACAGGTATTAAATTCAGAATTTCTCACATATTAATCATTTATACATCTTGCTAAATAGTTGGATGTTAATATGATGCCTACCTCTCCATAAAACTGAATTGTCTGAGATAATGAATGGGCAAATTGCGTTTTTAATATTCTTCCATTGTTAATCTTTTTTTCATTTTTATTCCAAGGAATAGCAACCAATTAATAAAAATTCTTACTCTTATATCATAACCAATTGCTATAAAAACAACCGCTCATAGAAGAACTGGGAAGATGTTGAATAAAATGTACAACATACTAAAACGTTTTATATGTGCTTACCTATAAATGGCTAACTTTTGCCATGAATTTTTCAGTTCTGATCATTTCTACAGTATAATACAGAGTAATAGCAGGTTAACAGCCATCGAACAACACATGTCACACACTGTAGTGAGGTCAGTTCTCTACACTATTTCACACGTTTCATACATCAACTGTGCGGAGTCAAGAATTTTGTTGTTCATATTTTGTAGCTGCATGCCATGATATGAAAGCTTAACACAGGACGTGCCACCACCAAGTTGTGCAATGGAGACTGAATACTGGTTCGTCCAATTTCTCGAAGCATGCTCTTTATCGCTACCCAAACCTCAACTCCGTGTGTCATGAAAGTTGCCAACATCCAGGGTGTCTCGGAGGCTCAGTCGGTTGGATCTCTCTCTCCAAAGTAAATAAATAAATAAGTGAAAGTTGCTAACATCTATTGTAAATTTTAATTATTTGCAATTTATGTGCGATACAAAATTCTTCAGCAAACTATTAACTGGCAGCACATATACTGAAGGATACCTGAATCCTTAAAGAGGGGACATCATATGGTAGTATAAGAAAACTCTTTTTATTTTTGAGTGAGAGAGAAAGAGAGAGAGAGAAAGCACGGGAGCACATACACGTGGTGGGGGGAGGGTAAAGTGAGAGAGAATCCGAGGCAGGCTCCATGCTCAGTGCAGAGGCTGACGTGGGGCTCGGATGCACAACCCTGAGATCATGACCCAAGTCAAAATCGAGAGTCAGACATAACCAACTGAGCCACGGAGGCACCCAAAAACTCATCACTTATCCTACATGACAGTTTAGCAGGGGAATATACACAAGGGATCTAAGTAAAGACATCATGGAATGCTCATCCTCCATCCTAATTACCTAGTTACTCTCCACATCCTAAAGTGTACTATCTTCAACCTGTAGGTGATGTAACACCCCTTTTCCTGCCCCCCCTCACTAAGTTCCTTATAAGTCAGTGTTCAAATGTGAATCCTCTTTATTTACTGTAACCCCACTGTACCCACCAGCCTTTAAGAAAGCCCCATTTGCCCTTCAGAGTATTAAAATTTAACTGAAATATTTGATCTTATATCTGTTCTTGGTGGAAACCCAAATGGTGACCTAAGGCAAAGCACTGTCTGCATTAATCTCGTTAGGATATTTTCCAAAATTTGTATGCCCATATTGTATAAAAACATACTCATTATGACATTAGGACACACATAGGCCCAAACAAAGCACAATGGTCACCCTGTGTCTTGTCCTACCCAGTGCTGCCCCACGCACCCTGAAGGCACACGGTTTGGTCTATAGCTTTTTAGTCATTATACATACATACACAGAGATACACATACATATTAGGCTGGTTCTTCCACTTCTTTAAAAAACAGAAATATACTTCTACCACATATTATCCCGCAACCTGATTTTATCACACAACAACATATTAAACATTTATCCATGTCTGTATACACAGGCTTACATCATTTGAGGGTGCCTAATATTCCACATTTCTAGTGTGCTACAATTTATTTAACCATTCCTCTGTCAAAAGATAATGCGATTTTCTTCTGTCCATGTAAAAACACAGCAATTCCCTCCAAAAATCAATCACTGCTAAGCAGTTTCATCTGAGAGATGTGAAGAAATACTAATGTGCCTTTCAAGGAAGACAGTGCTGAGATCTAAAACTGCCAGGCTTTAAGTGTATCATCTATTAACTCCTTGGGGGGAAAAAAAAAAGCAAAAACAAAACCACTCTCTAGCAAAAGCCTGACACAAGCTCCAAAGCCAACAGAGAGTAGCTGTTATTCAAAGAGCTTTGTTTCTGGTCAAATACTTAGAAGGGCATTTCAAAGAGAACGGGAGTCAACTACCAGGAACCATTTGAGTGAACCGTTTTCTTAGGATGTGGAATCTATAAATGGCACAATGCTTGGCCTTCGTGTATGCTAATGGGGAGGGAGGATGAATTTGTCCCTTCCTGGATCTGCAGGGCAAAAACACACCAAGTGTCTAGGGTCCCAGACTCTCCCTGCTTGTGTGCATGTTGGTTCAACCTGTCCCTCCTTCCTGTGTACGCTTTGCGTGTATCAGATGTCCAAGAGATGGAAAGCAAGTCAGGCAGGATCCCGAAACACCTGCTGTGTATGACACATGTCCCAGTCAAGCACAGGCACAGTTCAGCGTTCACCTTTTGTCCTGGAGAGAATCAGGAACAAACACTCAAAAAGGGATCCGACCATGACCCTTATTAAGTCTCTGTACTTTCACACTCGCTCCATTCTCAGGGTTGGGATCCTTAAAGAACCAGGATGCCTCTATCCTCCTAGAAGTGAAAGCAATCACCGCAGCCACAGCATTTGTGTCCCAAGCCATCTGCTAAAAACAATGAGGGCTGGAGAAGTTGTCACAACAAGTCAGGTCCACTGCCTGGTCGGGGCTAATGCCAGAACAAAGCCTGGCAAAGCTCCCCCCTCACCAAACCCAGGGAACAGCTTGGCCTGTGCACAGAGGAAGGGGGTTGGGTAGGAACAGAAGAACAATAGTATTGGAAACAATTGTGTGGGAAGAACAATGAGACTTGCTAGAAGGTATGCTTCTTGCCCCACTGGCTGTCTTTCCACAGATGTGCTTTCCTTACAGAGCACTTTAGAGGAGCACGGTTTCTAAGTGCTAAAGCTTACCAGCTGGAGAATTTTCAAAATAAACTGAGATTCCCAAAACCCTTCCAGTGGAGGAAGCTGGCTAAATCTTTGATTTCTCTGATCAACTAATTTCAAAGATGGGATAAGCACACTCTAAAATAAGACAGATTTCTGGGGCACCTGGGTGGCTCAGTAGGTTAAGACCTCTGCTTTTGGCTCGGGTCTTGGTCCCAGGGTCCTGGGATCAAGCCCTGCATCGGGCTCTCTGCTCAGCAGGGAGCCTGCTTCCCTTCCTCTCTCTCTGCCTGCCTCTCTGCCTACTTGTGATCTCTGTCTGTCAAATAAATAAATAAATAAATAAATCTTTAAAAAAAAAAAATGGTGAGACAGACTTCTTCCTATCATCATTATGACTACATGCTAGAAGGTTCTCCACTTCTTGAGAAAATTTACTCACAATCAATAAATAGAAAGGCTAGAATTTCTGATTTCTACACTACACTACTTCTGAGAGAAGCAGATCTGATGCCAATGAATGCTTGCAATTTGACTTTGCCCTTGCCACTTCAGATCTGGCTCCTCAGTTTCCACGGACCCCAGGATGCTCACCATCCTGTAAGGGAGATTAGGCCTTCCAAACCAGGTAGCCTCATCGACCTCTCACTGTGCCTCACTCAGTTCCAGCTCCTCTAGAAGACAGGCAGAACTTAATCTGTCTTTACGGTGGTCTCCCTAGGCCGCTTCAGAGTGAATTTTACATGGGCCACATTTTAAGTCAAATCATCAAAAATATGTATCAAGTCTTGTCGAAAATCCTTCTAGAGTTAAGACCAAGTAAACAAACGGCTGTGCGTGTGTATATGTGTGTGTGTGTGTGTGTGTGTGTGTGCATACACGGGTAAATGTACCTATAGGTCCTCCTGGGCTTACAATGGGGCTACGTCCTGAAAAACCCACCATACGCTGAAATATTTTTGTCAAAATGTACTGAACACCTCTAACCTACCAAACGTCCTAACTCAGCCTAGCCTACCTTAGGTCTAGCCACCTAACACAAAGCCTAGTTTATAAACAAAGTGATGAACATCTTGTGTAATGTACCAAATACTGTATGGGGCAGGTGTACAAATGGCGTAGTTGTGTAGGTACTGAACGGTTGCAAGTGTGTCTGCCGTTGACCCTCATGATCATGGGGGTTTGCCCGGGAGCCGGGCTGCTGCCGCCCAGCATCAGAGAAACGATCTTACACGTATCACCAGCCAAGGGAAAGATCCGAACTCAAAATTCAATCTATGGTTTCTACTGCATGTGTCTTGCCTTCGCACCACTGCAAAGCTGAAATAGCTTAAGTTAAACCAGCCGGGGTTTAAACTCTTTACTACATATGATGATAGAGAAGCAGTTGCATGAATCATCCCCTCTCTCCCCACACAGATCATTCCAATCACCAAGTCACTTCCGGCTGGCATTAGGGACCTTTGTTACAGCAGCTCCAAGTGTGAACTGCAAAATGTTCTCCTTGAACTAAGAGTAAAATATAATTTCCATTCCTAGTACATAAAACCCAGAGGGCTGGATTATTTTGGTGAACAGAGTCCTCAAACAGAAGCCAGGATGCCTGAGTTCATGTCTGGTTCACCAGCCTGACTGAGCTCCTTCAGCAACTACAGATCCATGGCCAAACCTTAATCGCTGCCCTCTCTTGCAGGGAAAGGTTCTAGCAGACAGGATAGGACAGGATACTTTCCCTGATGCACTAAGCCATGAGGTAGAATGGTCCACGAGCTTGGCAGGCCACTCAAGGTCAAGCCACCCTATCTAAGGTTCTGCCACTGACAAGCCTCACGCCACAAGATAACCTAGAAAAGGAAAGCAGGGATAGGACAGTGTTTGCCATTTACTAGGCAGTGACCCAGAAACAGAAAAGGACACAGAATTTAAAGTAACAGCTGACAAGAGCATTGAAGTTGAATTTTGCAAGCGTAAGTGTTAAGTCCTTTGGCAAGGAAAACACAAGGTTGGGGGGCCGGGCTGGGGGAGGGGGAGGACGACGGGACATTGTCTCCTTTCTTTTACTGAGTTGTAGTGCATCCCACTCAGTGACGAACCAGATTAGACTGCTCTAATCCACCAAAGAGCTCCAGGACCAAGGGATGCACAAAGAGCCTTCCAGCTGCGCAGCTCATCACCAACAAAGCTCAAGACCTACTTTCACAGCTGGTGGCCTCTGACACTCTTCAAAGATGGAGGCAGACCAGGACAGGGGGCTCCTGGGGAGCCCAGGCTTCATCTAGCTCTGCCTCCTCCCACTCTGGTAACAAATGCCTGGAAACTGAATATAGGCTGCCCCTTGGAGAGCTGCTCCCTCGGCTGGTCAGCACACAGCCCTTTTTAGGCTTGAGGTCAGCAAACATTCTCCAGGGCAACACTGGTCTACATCCTCTGTAAATAATCTAAATCTGGCTGGGAACATGGATTATTCCAGGGGAGGCCTCCCTCTCTGTCTTTCTCTGGAGACAACATCCCTACCTAGCAACACATCTTCCCTGACAACCACCTCAATGGGGCCCAAGGTGGAAAAGATGATGTCAACCGCGGGTCGGGAAGGGCAGACGCCCTTGGAAGAAGAGGCTCGGGAAGCATGTCTCAAAAACCGTGTGATTATCGCCGAATTGTACTTACATGATTTCTGCCAAGAAGCAGCTTGCAAAAATCAGGTACCCAAATGCACTTCGGGAAGCTCGTTGGAGCTTCCCACACCCCTATCAACATAATGGCATGTGATTAAACTGTCTTATTCTGTTAGCCCTTTAGCAGGCATGAAAACAAAAAAAGTCATAATCCTACCATAAAGCTGTCGTATTTTGAGGGCTATTTAACAAATTGATTCCCCAAAAAGGAGCAGATATTGCGGCACATTGTACGCCACCCCCACAAATGTTTCTCTAAGTGAACGCAAATTGGCCTCTAAAGAATTTGTCTAGGGTACTAATAAAAAGATTTCTATGACCAATGAAGCTACAGAGTCCTACTTAAGAAATAATTCACGCTTTCCTAACTTCGCATTCTTTTTCATACTTTTGTATCAATATGAAAGTTAATAGCTACATTTTCTTTTCATTGCAAATCATTTTGTTTGGGAGGGGATAAAAGAACATCAACCAGTAACTTCCAAAAGGATCCCAGAGCCAGATTTTAGTCAGGTCAGACCAGGTCCCCTCATGTCCAGCCCCAGAGCCCATGCTCAGCCTTGAGAAATCCACGTGGATGGGGGACTCCCCCTCGCTGGCCCAGAAGAATTAGTAATGGTTGTTACATGAATGAATGTTGGCTGTCACTCTGAACACAGCTCACGCAGCTGCAGATGTGTCCTCTGCCACAAATCTGGGTCAGTGGGTGACCTGGCAAATGGCTAAGTACCAACTCGAGGTGCCACTGAAGGACCCCTGAAACAAACTCCAGATAAGCCAGAAAATAAGATTTTCAAGGTGGAACTATTCCCAACATCTCCTCCAAACTTGGTGAAAATCTCCTTGGGGTTTTACCTCTCAACAGAAAATAAACAGATATTTCTCATTTTATTTCAATGTAGATATTATCTAGCTGGTAAACTTTTTATGATCTCTTCCCCCTGGTCTGAATGGCCAGTGCCTAATTCATTTTTAGCTCATAGGTTTGGGGCAATTTCCTTATTGAATTTTCTGAATTGATAACACATGCATATATTGTAAGAGTTCAAGTCAAAGGTACAAAAAGATGCACGTTAGAAACGACACCTTAGGGGGCGCCTGGGTGGCTCAGTGGGTTAAAGCCTCTGCCTTCAGCTCAGGTCATGATCCCAGGGTCCTGGGATGAAGCCCCACATCAGGCTCTCTGCTCAGCAGGAAGCTTCCTCCTCTCTGCCTGACTCTCCGCCTACTTGTGATCTCTGTCAAATAAATAAAATCTTAAAAAAAGAAAGAAAGAAAGAAAGAAACGACACCTTATTCCCTCACCTCCTCCACATACTTCCCAAGGCAACACCCCTTACCATGAAACTAGTGAAACTCCTGTACATGCCCCAGAACAAAGTAGCCGGGCACCTTGCCTCTTCCCCCCAATTAACCAGATAACTGGGGAAATACAGATATATAGATACACATATGCATCAGTTCAGATAGAGTTGTTTCACTGATTGTAACAGCTGCACATACACCATGATCTACCATGCCATAATTTATTAAAACAGACCCTATTAATGGGCTGTCAGGTTGTTCCCAATTGCTTCCAAATCCAAAAGCTGCTGCAATGAATAACCTTGACATAAGTCATTTGGCATTTGTGGAAGTACATCTGCAGAATACTCACCTGGGGGCAGAGTGACTGGATCACAGTTCATATGCATATGTAATTATGGTGGACAGAGCCTAATACGTTCATAGAAGCTGGGACAAATTCAAGCCCCCAGTAGTGGCAGCTAAGTTTCCCCAGCCTCACCAACTATTTACAGCTCAGGCCAATTTTAAAGCCCATTAGCAAACAATGAGAGGTCTCAGGGCACTGGTGTGGGCCAAATCCTCCTTGAATTCATTCCCCTAGCTCCCAACTCGGCCTTGTCCCGTGGTAGCAGAGCAGTCGGGATCAGAGCTTGCTGGACAGAAAGAGCTGAAGTTCGTTCCATCTCCGCCAACTCCCCAGCCGAGGAGTCTGAATATCTAAGTTCTCGAAAGCTGAGTTTCCTCAACCATAAAGTGGACAAAGAGAAGCTAGTTCCTCCCTGTGCCAGAACGTAGGCAGGATTAAGTGAGATAACTACAATATATAACCCCCGGACTGTTCAGCACACCTTCACAATGACCACATTCTAATTCATAATCCATGGAGAGGTAAGCATGCTTTCCAAGGCCAAATGAGGGATCGTGATATGTGAGACCTCACCCTGACATACACCAGGCTGCCAGGAAAACCCCTCTTCCATACGGGCTGGTCGGCTGGCAGTCAGTGATACCGGTAAGGGCCACACGCTGGGCAGGGGGAACAACTCAGATCTCCTTTCAGGAAAGAACTTGCTGCTCAGCTGCAAGGAAACTTCAAAACCCAAGCAGCCTGGGGCCAAGACGATGCTCTTCCCAAGCATCTCCCAGGCAAAGGCTATAAAGGGTTCAGAGATACTGGGGCTGGATATTTCTGCCCAAAGCCCAACTCCTGTAATGGGCGACCTTTGCTTCAGAGCTTCCGAGGGGGTTGGCTGAGACCGTGACAGATCTGCAGCATGTTCTGAGGTTCTCCCCGTCCAATCCTGCCTCCCCCTACTCTTTATCTATCACAGGAATTAAGCCCCAATAAGCCCCTTGTATTCCTAACTCCGTGTCTGCATCCCTCTTAAACTCATGCAGATAGACCCCCGTGTAGGGATCATCTTGAGGCGTCCAGATCTTAACCAAACCCTCCTCATGTCCGTCATCAGACCTTCCTTTCTAACCAAGCCATCCCTGTTCTCCATAAAGCTCTCGGCTGAACCCGTGTCCATCAATGCTCATTTGCACCTGGCAGTTTCCCCCATCTTGCATACTTTCTGCCTGCATCAATAACTTCAAATTCTCAATTTAATAACACCAGGCACTTTGCCCAACTCCTCATAGGCCCTGTCCCAATTAATCCTGATGGGGTAGGCAGGTACTCTTGTATTTAAGAGAGAATGAAAAAGGGCAGGCCAGAGAGAAGATCCATTTCCAGGAGACTAGACTAAGGTTAAACAGTTTGGCCCAAGGTCAGTCAACGACAGGAAAGTAACTCACACCCAGGTGCCCCGGTGGGCATTGATCACCATCCTGTTCACCACACATCATATTGGTTCTTTTAAAATCTGGTTCCCAGATGCAACTATTCCAGGAAGCCTTCTCCGGTGAACTATAAAACTTAAATCCACAAGTCCCCTGGAATCATACAGGCAAATTTTAATCTATATTAATCCACACTTGTTGATTCTTGGTTTTGAAACCACTCTAATCGGTTTCACATGGTCCGGTTTTGGCTCCCAAACTAAGCTGTAAACACCACCCGGATCAGAAGCCCCCAGTATTACGACTTCTGGGTCTCTCACAGCACTCAGTGTGAGACTTCCCACAGTAACAACCACACCAGGTTTGGGAGCTCCCATCACACGTTGACAGAGCCCCTCTGGGCTTGGACGTGTTCCTTTTGTTTCTCCCAATATCGCTGGACTGTGGCAATTACTGGCTCAGAGAAAACCCACACTAAAATGACTGCATTTCTGAAGGGCTATAAAGGCTCCAAACAAGATTCTCAGAGGAAAAACTGAACGTACGTTCACCTTGAAAAGTCCCAAAAGGACACACACAGTCACATACCTGCGTCCAGACAGCAGATCCTGGAGGAGAGCTAGTCACAGTGGCCCAGCGGGGAAACAGAAGGAAAAATACCTCCCCTTACCACCACCACCACCACCACTACCACCACCACCACACACACACACATACACATACACACACACACACACACACACACACGTGATTGACTCACCACTACCGAAGCATTTCTGTTTGAGCTACTCTTAAAAAACACAGAAAACATCTCCAGTCACTTCAGGGAACAAAGGAGAAAACAGTGACAAATGGAGGCATGACCTTCTCATAGTTGTTTCGTCTCCAGGAAACCTCAAACCAGGGCACAACTACAAGACCACGTCATACCATGCTTGCTGGTACCAAGGCGCGTCTCCATCTAAACCAGGCATGAAGTTACACATTTCTCAATGGTACCAATAGAACAACACATTCTAATCACAGCCTCGAGATAATAATCACATAATTTCTACTTGGGCACAAAGGCTATTATTAAATGCCTAGACTCCAACGGGAAGTCTCCTTTATAACTAAATTTACCATGCTTTTAAATGTCAGTTTATTTGCTCTACGCCTAATGGCAAACTGTAGCCCATGTTTTTCAAAAAGGTTTCCAAAATTCAAGCGAGGGTTAAGTTGTAAGTCGAGACAGGGCTCCAACAGCATGAAGCGAACGAACTAAATTTAACAGACAGCAGAAGGGAACACTGTGTCCTGTGAAGAGGAAAACAATTCAAAGGGATTTCCAGTTTAGTTTGGCTACAGAAACCATGGTTTTTAGAAAAGGCCACAAATTCAAAAGAGCTCCGGGAGACAGCCAAATAACCCCAGGGATAAAGAAGCTGTTAAGTGTCATTTGCAGAGGAGAATTTGGGTATTTGGTTAACCAAATAGTATGGGAACCACACATTTCCTAAAAGGGAAAAAAATATATCCTTGACTTGGAATTGAAAATTATAGTTCCGCGGAGAATTGACTACTAATTCTAGCCCAACCCATAGCAACAGCTGTTACCACCGCTTCACTGACATGTAACCCATTCAGAAAACTGGCCCGAGCCTGGACCACTGATTCAGGTCTCATTCCGATGTAGCCTGACCCAGGGTCTCCAGGTCGGGGTTGCGGTCAATGACCAGCCCAGCTGTCTGCCGCCACGGTGCTGATCTTTCTGGCCTGACTTTTGCAATGCTAAGTGCACGGAGCAATTTGACAGGACAGAAAATAAAAACACCTTGGCAGCTCTACGATGACTCCCTTTTCAGCCCAGGTGTGACATCCCTGTAATTAATCAGCAAGACACCTTGAGCTTTGTTAGACCTTAAAAACAAATCCATTTATCTGCCAGAGAGGAGCTATTCATACCACATGGAAAATTATGGAAGGAGGGGAGCAAGGGGGGGGGAGCTTTCCACTTAAAGACAATTTGGCTAATAGATCACATATGTTCAGCTTTGTCTTCCTCTTGCCTATTTCTGGTTTTAAAATTTTATTACCCTGGGGCATTTGCACCAAACAGACCGTCTTCGTTGCTTAGGAATTAATCCGCCCCTGCTGTTTATTCCTCATTTGAGTCATAATCCTCCGTTCATGACATCACAATTAGCCACTTGTGGTGATGATTATAATGTCATGAACAAAGGATTATGACTTGGAGTTAGAAACGAAACAGCAGGAGCACTGACTGCGGGCAAAGCAGTTCCTCTTTTCAAAGAACCATACCCAGGAATCAAGAATTGGAGGGTGGGAAAGGACGCTTGGATGGGGAACTCTCTAAGTGGGAGAAACCCATCACTTATTTGACAGGAAGCTCTAGGAAAACTGACCAGTAGTTTTGCCTGGTGATAAATATGCAGCATTTACCAGCTAAATGTTTCCTCCCCAGCCCACATCAAAAACAAACAAACAAAAAAATGGCGATTAAGTAAGACTATGAGGCCCTGTAGATCCTTCACCCATACCCATCTATGTCAACAGTTAGCACATCTGCTTTCTAATTCTCTCACAGAATTTTTTCCTCAGCTATTTGTGAGCAAGTAGCAAGCACGATGCCCCATCCATTCCCATGTTTTTCTGTGAACTTTTTGAAAGATTTTATTTTTAAGTAATCTCTATACCCAACATGGGGCTCGAACTTACAACCCCAAAATCAAAGTCCCACCCTCCACTGACTGAGCCAGCCAGGTACCCCCTGCCCCTCCTTCAGCAAATTTCTTTCTTTCTTTTTTTTTTTTTAAGATTTTATTTTATTTATTTGATAGACAGAGATCACAAGTAGGCAGAGAGGCAGGCACAGAGAGAGGAGGAAGCAGGCTCCCTGTCGAGCAGAGAGCTCGATGTGGGGCTTGATCCCAGGACCCTGGGATCATGACCTGAGCCGAAGGCAGAGGCTTTAACCCACTGAGCCACCCAGGCGCCCCCTTCAGCAAATTTCTTAAGAAAAAGGACATTCTCTTACCTAACTACAGTACAATAATCAAATTCAAAAAATTTAGCACTGCTGTAATATGATCTAATTTACAGTCCATATTCGAATTTCACCAATTACACCACTAATTTCTTTTATGTCATTTGTTTTCATTACTAGGCCGCTTTTCAATCATCAAGAAAATGAAGCCAAACATCGTTTTTCAACTCTTCTCAATAACAAAGATTAGTAACCCAAAATTCAAGATTGAAAAGATTTTAAATCTGGAGTAAGAAAAATGATAACGGCTATCCTTTATTTGGTGCTTCCCTATGTTCTCCTAGCAAGTATTTTCCAGGAATTGTCTCAATTAAACCTCAGAGAAACTCCATGGGGCGTATGAGTCCTTATAATCCACATTTCTTATAAGAGGAAGGAAAAACCATCTCCCAAGAATAAAGCACACACTGAAAAATAAGTCAAGGTGAAACAAAACCCACCCAACTGCTTCCTAAGACAATGTTCCTCCAAAGAGCTGAATTCAAGCTGGTCCCAGAAGCCTTCTGACATAAATAGATTACTCAGATCCAGTCAACCTTCAGGACAAACTAAGAGCAAACTAAGATCAATACTCCACTGTAAATGAAGACTGTAATTAAGAATGCACATTGCAGGGTTACAGCTGATTATAATGTTTCAGCATCCGATCATTGGAGAATATTCCAATTCATGTGTTGCCCCTCAGCAAGTTTTATGGTTGGCTGTGCAGTGGGCAGTTTCTATGGCATTATTAACTGCCTATTTAACAGATCCAGGAATGCCATTTATTCTAAACACAGAGTGAAGGTTTTAAACGCCAGAAACGAAGCTTTTCACAAGCTAAAAGCTTTTAGGATGGGATGGACCTTAAATCGCCTATTTCACAAAGACAGAATGGCTCCAGGGAAGCGTGGACATTATTACATTTTTTTTTCTAGAAGACATAAAGATAGAAGATTAACTCAACCTGACTCAAACCCAAAGCCGTTCACCTAAACTGGCTGTGGAAAGGAACAGAAATTCATGACCTAACATCCATGACCACGTTTGAAAATCATGATTTCTATACCACTCTTGTTTCTCATTAAATACATCCCAACTTGATATGTGCCATGTACAGATTTCCATCACCCAGCATGATACAGATCATGCTGAAAACACCAAACCCCAGCAGGGTGCCCATAATCACCATCCTGCACCCTGTGTCCCCAGCCATCCCACCCAGCACCCTCTATTGGAACTTTATGATGAGAAGTAGCCCTGGGAAAGTTTGTTCAGCCACATATCCCATACAAGGGCCTGGTATCTTGCCACATCTTCCTTTTTTTTCCCTCTTAATTGCCTATTTGGAAAGAATGAAGAACTTTCTTCAAAGTGGCCCATGGGGCACCGGGTGGCTCAGTCGGTTAAGTGTCTGTCTTCAGCTCAGGTCATGATCTCAGGGTCTGGGATCAAGCCCCACGTCGGGTTCCCTGCTCAGCTATCCTCCCTCTGCCCCTCCTCCCTGCTCATGCTCTCCTCCCTCTCTCGCTCAAAAATAAATAAAATCTTAAAAAAAAGAAAGAAAGAAAGAAAAGTGGCCAATGGATTACTCACCACATATTTTGCTTGTCCCACAGTGTTTATTATAAAGCTGAATAACTGCCAATGTTTAAAAACTGGGACAGTCACCTAACAGTCAAGATTTCCAGCTTGAGGGGCACCTGGGTGGCTCAGTGGGTTAAAGTCTCTGCCTTCGGCTCAGGTCATGATCCAAGGTCCTGGGATCCAGCCCCGCATCGGGCTCTCTGCTCAGCAGGGAGACTGCTTCCTCCTCTCTCTCTCTGCCTGCCTCTCTGCCTACCTGTAATCTCTGTCTGTCAAATAAAATAAATAAAATCTTAAAAAAAAAAAAAATGGGGGGGAAAAAAAAAGATTTCCAGCTTGAGATCTGAGACTCAGTTGGGACAACAGTGGGGACACATCCACCCAAAGCACCACTGGTGGATCAGAGTACCAGTCACCCCCCCACAAGATGAGGGCCTGTCACGCACTACAACTCCCCCACCACTACACTTCACTCACCCCCACTGGTTCCTAAGGTGACCTCAGAATTAACTTTCTAACACGGGACACTTCTGAGCATGAAGTTAGGGTACTACTAACAATGACACTAGGACAAGCTGGGGTTAACAGGACATACAGCCACCCTGTTCAGGTTACTGATATTGGCTCCAGCTTCAAATCTCTGCGGCACGTTTGTCTTTGTTCTTTTCTGCCCCAAATGCTTTGGTTTGCTGTGTTCATCAGTTTTGCTTTGGGAGTGAGAGGCTGCACAATTTTAATGTCTAATTAGTAATTTGCTTAAGGGGACAACTGAAATTGAGAAAGGGAAAAAATTCCAGGAGCGGGACAGTTGAGAAAAAGTGGGACAAGTTGAAGGGGGCAAAATGTCACGGATTTTACTTCTCCCGGGAAAATCCTTAACTTCTCATCGAATTCCATTAAACTGTGCAAACCTCTGACCATCAGAGGTTTTAGTAGCTGGAATCTAATGAGACTTTGAGATCACACTGTTAAGGTTCTGAGAGAGCTCACCAGAGTCACTCTGGCCTGGCAGGTGGTAGGGGCCCTAAATTTCTAGCACCATTTAAGGAAAAACTACAAGTTCCTCTGAAACTGAGCAACTACTCAAAAACCTAGCAGGCATTCTGTCCTCCTGATGAGCTGTCAAGATCTCCTTTTATAATGAACCCAAGACACAGTTGGGCTCCTTGCCAAATGTGACGGCCATTAGTTTGAAAACAGTTTGAAATCCTCAAGCTTTGGAGTCATATAATCAAAATCAATTAATGTACCATTTGGGGCTATGTATATACATTCATCCCTGAGGCTGCAAGCTTTTCCAAACTATCCGGTTTGACTGTGGCACGGTCTTCCAGTGTTTCTATCTGTCTTTCTATCACATCAAGCTGGTGTCTTCATGAATATTCCCTCCTTCTCCTACTCATACAAACTTAACTTAGGGATGACCGTCTCACTTAAGGAAACAAAAACAAATAACATTCTTCCTGAGAAGTTTATGAGGAAGAAAAAAAAATTACCTAACACAGAGATCTTTAATAAAGGTGGGCATTCAGAGGCATCCCAAACTTCAGGGGTGGGAATCCAATCTAAAAGAACATATTGGGTGGTACAGTGGGCATTTACTTCTAGAGAACAAAAAGAAGCTTTCAGTCCAACAGAAAGTGGACGAGTTTGGGGGTTGTTTTTAATACTTATCAAAATGGGACATGGTTACAACAGGATTGTGAAATAACTCAGATAATGCTGTTCTAAAAACGTGGAATGCCAAGCTGAGAAACCTGGAAGCCAGGATGGAAATTCACTTTAGGCTCTCAACCACTCAACATTTTATTATGGAGGCGGCCATCTTGTCTGGGATGCTCCAAGCTGGAGAGATCAAAGATGTGAAGACAGAGGGAAAAGCTACAATGGAATTCACTTTTTTCCAATTAAAAAGGGAGATAAAACGGGTGCCTGGGTGGCTCAGCCACCCAATTCTTAATTTCGGCTGAGGTCATTATCTGGGGGTCCTGGGAGAGCGCTCAGTTGGTCTCCACACTCAGTGGGGAGTCTACTTGAGATTTTCTCCCTCTTCCTCAGCCCCACCCCCGACTCAAGCTCGCTCTTTCTTTCTCTCTCTCTCTCTCTCTCAAATATATAAATAAATAATTTCTCCCCCATTAAAGGAGATGAGGGGCACCTGGGTAGCTCACTTGATTAAGCATCTGCCCTTGGCGTAGGTCATGATCCCAGGATCCTGTGATCAAGTCCCAAATGAGGGTCCTTGCTCAACAGAGAGCCTGCTTCTCCTTCCCCCTCATACTCTCTCTATCTCCGTCTTTCTCAAATAAATAAATAAAATCTTGAAAAAAAAAAAAAAAAAAAGAAAGGGGTGGCAAGATGAGAAAAAAAACTATCAGGTTATATCTGATAATTCCAATCCCAATTCCAGTCCCACCTGAATCCTCCCTATTCTTGAACTCGCACTTCATGTATTCAGGTAACTTAATCTATAATGACTAGACCACTATGCAGACATTTTAAAACACACGCTGGAAGGCTTTCTTTCCTGGCCCAAACATGACTGTCTATCCCTTTCCTTCAGTTCTTAAAGTTCACCAGGCTACCCCTTCAGGTATTCTGAATCGTTTCTTCAGCTGCTGGTTTTCCATTGTCTTTCAAAGAGACAATCTATTTCATCTTCATCATCCATTTCCTTGACATGGGGAGGGCATCTGCACCCATGACTCTGGCTTGCTCATGAGGCTGCAACGGGAAACTGCTGAGTGGGGCGTGCTCACCGCTCCCACAGCCCCCTCCTTACTAGCTTGCCTGCACCCTTGGACTAATGATGATAAAGCATCCTAATCTCTACTCCACATCGAGACTCTGCTCAGGTTGCACACAACCTGCTGTGTTTCCAAACCAGATGCCTGTACCTCTGGGTACTGAACTTCCCGAAAGGATTTCATAAATTGTAATCCACAAGAAAGCACTGTACAGAAGCTACCTTTCAAAAACAGTTACCAATCACTTCCCTGTCCCACCCCCACGCACGCCACAGCCCACAAATCAAGACACTCTTTCTAAGTGACTCATGCTCTAGGTATTCCACATCAAAGGGGGCTTCCAATTTTCAGGAACTGCCAACTTTAAAAGCCTATATATCAAATAAACAAGCCACTTTACCACTATGGGACCCCACACGTTAGCAATTTGTTTTATTCCAAATCAAAGCAAGAGAGCTGAAAATGGAAAGTCGGTAAAATTAAGCCACTGAGGCACACCTAGAAAAGAATCTTTAAGACACATAACCAATGGACAGATTTTAATTCCTGGCCTATATTCTAAGGCTTTCCATCGCCGTACATTATAATTATTAATTAAATACACATCTACCAAAAATTCACCACATCCATTTGGATCTTGGGCCAAGCTCCTAAATCGGTTGACTAGTGTCCAAAACTATCTAGAAGAATGATCTTCTCTGAGCACGCTTCTCTGTAGGGCTCCTTTCCGCACATGCAAAATGGGGGAGAATAAAAGAAACTGCCTCCACCTGCTGCTCTCAAGATAGAGTTGCATAAACTGGGTACCAAATATTACACAGAACCTGCCCTACACTTAAGCTCAAACAAGAGATAGTGATTTGAGAGCTCAGTTGTTAAGCAACTGCCCTTGGCTCAGGTCATGGTCCCAGGGTCCTCAGATGGAGCCCCACGTCCCACTCCCTGCTCCGCGGGAAGCCTGCTTCTCCCTCTTCCACTCCCCCTCCTTGTTTTCCCTCTCTCATTGTCTCTCTCCTTGTCAAATAAAATCTTAAAAAGAAAAAAAGAGAGAGATAGCAATTGATATTAAATCAACCCAAAATTAACTTACCCAAATTGACTTGAGGCTCACAGAACAGGCTAATACTCTTCACTCAGGACTCTCAATCTAACTAACTACAGAATCAGGTAAGAAAGAAACTGCTGGTCCATGATCACATAGTTACCCAGTCTCTATTCTGTCTGGCTCCTCGGCACCCTGGCCAGGGGAAGACCTAGAATAGCCCTCATCTGAGAAATGGGAATTAGGAGATTAAACAACACGAAGATGATGGACCACATGTGAACTAGGCAATTCCCATGTATCCAAAAGACGTCTTCAAAAACGTCAAGGGAGGGGTGCCTGGGTGACTCAGTGGGTTAAAGCCTCTGCCTTTGGCTCAGGTTATGATCGAGCCCCGCATCGGGCTCTCTGCTCAGTGGGGAGCCTGCTTTCCCCCTCCCTCTCTCTGCCTGCTCTCTGCCTACTTGTGATCTCTGTTTGTCAAATAATAAATCTTTAAATAAATAAATAAAATCTTAAATAAAAAAAAAGTCAAGGGAAATTGCATCATGTCTTATAATGTATCAAGGCACCAATACATCAGGCATTAAAAATTATTTTGTGGACTACTGTGTGTGTGTGTGTGTGTGTGTGAGAGAGAGAGAGAGAGAGAGAGAGAGAGAGAGAGAGGGGGAGAGAGAAATTATAAGATTCATCTGTTTACAACTACGCTTTCAGAGAATGTACTGATTTCACAAACTTTACTAACTGCTAAATACAGATTTCTGGTTCTCCTCTCCTCAGTAATTCAAGATTCTTTATTGAGTAATGAAAAACAAATAAAACGTAACCAAGAAATCCTTAAGAAAATGATCAAACAAGTTTGAATCCACTTGCAAGAATGGTCTAAGAAACTGAGCTCTAACATGAAGTTAATGGTTAAATCACGACTATGCTCCCAGTTAACAGTCCATGCTACAATTGCATGACACGGGGCTCATAAAAATGATGAAAGCAATGTTCATCTGTAGACCTGGGGAGATGTTTAGGACTAAATGACAAATACGGACATAAATTTTTTATTAAGGGAAATTCAAAATGTATGCAAAAGCCAGAATACAGTCAACCCTCATATACCTGTTACCCAGCTATAAAAAGTATCCACAATGTGTGGTGAAATTTTGTTTCAGTTGCAATTCCAGCCATACCCTCACTTCTTCTCAGGATTATTTGGATGCCAACCCTCGACACCACATCAATCATGATATTCTATCAAACAAGAAAAAGACAACGTAAGACTGCCTATAAAACATACTGCTATAGGGGCGCCTGGGTGGCTCAGTTGGTTCAGCACCTGCCTTCGGCTCAGGTTATGATGTCAGGGTCCTGGGATCCAACCCCACGTCCAGCTCCCTGCTCAGCAGGGAGTCTGCTTCTCTCTTGCCCCTCCTTCCTGCTTGTGCTCTCTCTCTCTCCCTCTAAAGTAAATAGTATCTTTTTTTAAAAAACTGTTATTTAAAAAAAGCAAAAATATATACATACCATGAAAAAATCCATAAACTCCAATGATAATAGAAATACCTATGGATGATCAGACTACATATAGCTAAGTTTCTGGCTGATGTGCTTTTATTTTTTTTTTTTTAAAGATTTTATTTATTTATTTGACAGAGAGAAATCACAAGTAGACGGAGAGGCAGGCAGAGAGAGAGAGAGGGAAGCAGGCTCCCTGCTGAGCAGAGAGCCCAATGTGGGACTCGATCCCAGGACCCTGAGATCATGACCTGAGCCGAAGGCAGCGGCTTAACCCTCTGAGCCACCCAGGCGCCCAGGATGATGTGCTTTTAATTAACTATTTCTGCAATGAACCAGACACATATTACTCACATTATAAAGACAAATTAAACTCATATTCATTCTGTCCTTAAGAATATGTTAGTCCTAAAAATGAAACAATCTCCAGATTCACTTCCATTAATATCCACATTTACTGCCAATTTTTTTTCTGTTTTCTATATTTTCCTAAATTTTACCAATCTAAGCTAGTCTCCTCCCTCCCAAAATATGATCCAAGCCAGCAATGTAAAGTTAATATAAGAGAAGAAAAATTTACACACACACACACGCACACGCGATTGCAGAAATCTGTACAAAGAACATTGCTTGCTATACATCACGTGCCCATTTTTACTAGAAAAGAAATCATTATTCAAAAAATGTTAAGAGTTGATGCAAATTTATAGGGCAACAGTGCTGAGTGACAGACATCTGTGGTTGGGTAATGCTAGGCTGTTTCTTGCTTTGTTGATTCAACAATCAGCACTGAATGTCTTCTGTTCTAATTTATTTTAACTTCTGCTTAATTAAATGCATAAAAGAACTAATGTGTTGGATTTGGGGATTTAAAATGACTTTCACCCAGCTGTTTTTAAATGCACTAGGAAATTTCTTGAATATAATTGTTCTTTTAGAGGCAAAAAAGCAGACTGTAACCATGACATTCACACAGAGGGGAATTATCACCTAGTGACACTAGCTCACGACTTCTAAACATAATTCCCATTCAGAGTTTGAAAGACATTCCAGGACTTCTCCAGCTACCTCATAAGGTGCCATAACAATTGCAAAAACGAAAGGTCAAGATAAAGTTATTTTGAATTCATTTTTAACCACAAGCAGGTGCTCGATAAGATCTGCTAAATAAACAGAATCCAGAAGCACATAACACTTTCTGGAGAATTATGAGATCTTCTCCTCCTACCCCCATGCCCAATATTTAAAATAAAAATACAGTATGGGATTCCAATATGGCTTTAAATACATTAGGTAATAATAAAACCCAAAAATGAGAGAAAGGAAAGAAGATCAGTATCCAGTTCTTTCTACTGAAGTCAACATTTGCATGTCTATCTCAGAGATGCTTAACGGGATTTTTCTCACGCACAGAATCATGTTTCTTTTTCCTACTACTTTTTTTTTCTTTTTTAAAGATTTATTTATTTGTGAGAACGTACACAAGCAAGTGAGGGAGAAGAACAGAAAGAGAGGGAGACAAGCAGAATCCCGACTCCGGGCTTGATCCCAGGAGTCTGAGATCATGACCTGAGCTGAAATCAAGAGTCAAAAGCTTCAGGGACTGAGCCACCCAGGTGCCCCTCCTACTACATCCTAACCTAGGAAATTTACATACTACTTATTCCAACTCTCCCATCCAATCAAGAGTTGCTCACAGTACATATTTAAATAGAAGAACACACAGGGATATATTCTTTTAGTTAGTCTGAGGCCTAACGCTGAGTTCGCACTCAGTCATAGCACTGAATTACAGTAACATCTATAATGAAGTACCCTCACTTTGCAGACTGACAGATCACAATGGGAGGCCAACTTGGTAAAGACTCAATCTGGTATTTTATCCCATGAGACCACTCAAGTTCTTGGTTATTTAACCTAAAAAAAAACAAAAAACAAAACAAAACAAAACAAAAAAAACCCGTAAGCCAGAGGTCTGGCAAAAACCTTAGGCGACCTGTTAATCCACAGAAATTTCAATTACTTTCAGAAAGCACAAAATACTGGCTTTACCTGCAGGGACAATCTTTGTTTTACTTATAGCGATAACATAACTTTTCAGCCTCCAAAATATGAGGAACTGCAAGAAACAGTTTCTCTGCAAAGCATTCACCTTACCCTATGTCAGGGGAACTCCTAAGACCTGAAGCAGAATAATTAAACCACAATCCATCATGTTTTCAATTGAATCATGTTATCAAACCGATGCCAATGTAAGCATCGCCTTACCCGGCTGGATTCTTCCAGTTTTATGAAGTTTCTACTTCACATCTTCCCCCAAGTTAGAACAAGCTTGCAGAGGGCTGGGATTTCAATGACCACAACACAAACACGCGCAAAAAAGCCAAATCCCTCCATGTTGTGAAAACTTGCACTAATACAAATACCTCTGACCAGGCCTCAGAAAAAAATCAGTGGGGGCTGAAAGAGACTTTAAACACTCTGCCTCCCAGAGCTAGTTCCCTTCTGGAAGGTTTGCATTTCATGTCAGAGAGGTTAATGAGTTCAGTGGCTCTCCTCTAGGTCCAGCTTTGGAATTTCACCATATGCAAAGCAGAGATAAGCAAGTAAGAGATGTGGAGCTGATCAATATGGCGGCAGATAATGCCATTTTGAACACTGATTACAAGGCCACAGTGCTTTGGAACATAGTTTAAACAAACATAACACAAAACCAGGCAAGGTGCTCAACAGTAGCCACTAACCTACATCCTGAGTCCCAAAGCAACTCAATCCACTGAGATTCAACCAAAGAAACACGAACCCTTACAGAGCATTTACTGCATACCAAGCCCAGTGGTGAGCTTTCCACCACCTTCCCAAGACCTTATGTATAGGTATTTAGTCCCATCAAAGAGACATGGGAGACGGCAACGGTCTGAATATGTGTATCCCCCTCTCCCAAATTTTTGGGCTGAAATCCTAACCCCCAAGGTGAGACAATGTATTAAGAGGTGGGGCAGCAGGGAGGTAGAGGTCTGGGGGGGCAGAACCCTCATGACTGAGATTATTGCCCTTAAAAAGGGACCCCAGAGCGCTGGCCTGTCCCTTCCACTCTGTGAGAACTCGGTGAGACACTATGAACCAGAAAGTGGTCCAGAGACCTCCTCAGACACTGCCTGTGCAGACACGTTGATCTTATACCCCCTGGTCCCTGCAACTAGGAGAAATTATTTTGTTTATGGGCCACCCAGGTTCTGGGATTTTTGTTAGAGCAGCCTCAGGGGATTAAAATACAAACTGATATTCAAAGAGGTTGAATCAAGTTGTCCAACATCAAACAGCCAGTGAGGCAGGGTTTAGACAGAAATCTAAGTTGGCTGAACTCCAGAACTGAGGCTGTAACCTCTCTACAAGCATCTTCTTCCCCAAAAGGAGCAGCCCCACCACACTGCATACACTGAAGTCTACCTTCATTGACGGAGAGCTCCCTCCGGGTCCCACCTGCCATCTCCTCATATCGTCCAGCCAGCCGTCGGAGATGCCAGGGCATGCCGCGATCCCTTCTCGATCTGTGTCTGTCTGTCTCCAGCAAGGCTGATTTGTGTGGCAGGGGAAGACACAGGCCTCAAAAACTCATGTGCGTCTAAAAAACTAGGCTACCATTGATCTACTATACACTAAGTACTCTGTGAATTAGGTGTGCCCGAAAAGCTTTATGTTGAGGCTCAGAGTAATTTCAGACAAAGAGGAGTCTATGTGATGGAGTGAATCCTCCTAGGAAATGACAGCCTAGTGTAACATACTTTCAATCTAAAATAATATCATCTCTTGAAAGTGCTGAAAAGTCACATTTGTTATGATTTTACTCCAAGAGCTCATTAAACTTCAGGAAGGGTCTACAATTTTCAGCAGAGGGTAATGTTCACAAAGTAACCTTAAAACACAAAAAGAAAAAAGTGATAAAACCACAAAACCCATTAAAGTCCTATACATTCCCTCTAACACTTTTTGTAAAATCTGTAAAATTTCTGAATTGACACAAAGAATTCATTTCTTGTTTTCTATCCCCTCCCCACTCCCCAACATGGTGCCATTTGCTTTCTCCAAAAATGGGCCTGTCAGGGGGACCTGGGTGGCTCAGTTGGTCAAATGTCTGATTCTTGACTTCAGCTCAGGTCACAATCTTTGAAACGTGGGATCAAGACCCCCATCAGGCTCTGTGCTGGGCGTGGAGCCTACTTGGGATTCTCTCTCTGCCTCTCCCACTGTCCCTCCCCACCAATCCACCCCTCACAGCTCACTTGCATGCTCTTTCTCCATTTAAAAAAAAGGGGGAGGGGGGGTGCTGTCAGTTTCTTTTCTGAAGCTGTTAACAGAAAAGCAGGAAGAAGAATGGAAACTTTCAGATTTTGCAAGGTGTTAAAGCCCACTTTGCAGTGCATTACTGTCCACATTCCTTTTCCATCTTTGCACACCTTAACTGCATGCTCATTGACAAATATCCCTCTACTTTGCCATGCTATCTCCAATTTTTCATGTGTTTAGCTTTATCTGGTCCTCTCCCCCTCTCAAAAAGAATATCTGAGAATACCCTGAGGAAGGGAATGTCCTAGAAATGTCTTAACATCCATTATAAGACTGAGAACGAACACCACCAAGGACTTGGGCTCTCAACCTAGGAGATGAATGTTAACTAAATCATACTTGAAATTCTACAGGATTTATGATTATTTTTATTTTCCTACGCAAGCTTTCTGTATTACACATGTGGATGAAAATGGTCTTGGAAGGGGTGGGCCAGACGGTAAACATTTTAGGGCTGGCCAACCATACATTGGTGGCAACCACCAAACTCTACCATCTTAGCAAGAAAACAGCCATAAACAGTAGCAGACATGGCTGTATTCCAATAAAACTTTATTTATAAAAACACACAGTGAGCTGGATGCTTTGTTGTTGGCCTATGTTCCCTGGTCTTATGGATCAAGTCTTAGAATCAGCAAAAATGAGGTTAAAAACTAGTAGCCAGGTTGCCACTTATTAGCTGGGTAATTTGGGGCAAGTTATTAGTTAACTTCTTTATTTCAGTTTCCTTGTTTCTAAAATGCAAAGAGCGCTATAGTAATGACAGGACCTACCGAGCTCATAGGATTGTTCTGTGAAGCAAGTGACATTAATCTAGAGAACGTGCTTAGAACAGTAGCTGGCACATACTAGGTACCATAAGTGGGATATGAGCATGATTTTTAATATGACTAATATCATTATCCAACAACCAGGCCCCAAATATTTATATTTTCATTTCTAGTATGCTTACGTCAAAGATACCAGACTTTACAGAAAAAGTTAGAAAGATATTTCCTCCCCATCCTTATGTCAGTGCTTATGCACCTTAGAAATAGACATTTTTAGAGGTCTGCAGAGGTTAAAAGTATAAATCAAATATGTAACTTGTGCATTCCAAATTTAGCTTGCTGGGGACACATTTAAGTTTTGAGCTCATTTGTTACTCTCTTAGGATCTGAGTTCTTCTATTACAATTGTTGGTCTCAGGAGACCATTCTATTGTTTTCATGTCTATCCTAAAGCAATTAATGCTGGTTTAAGCCAACGGCTAGGCTTAACATTTTTCTTTAAAGATTTATTTTTTTGAGAGAGACACAGCAGGGGGAAAGAATCTCCCCAACATGGAGCTTGATCTCATGATCCCAAAATCATCACCTGAGTTGAAATCAAGAGTCGGCCACTCAACTGACTGAGCCACCCAGGCACTCCACGGCTTCACCTTTTAAATCACTCATTCAATGAATGAGTTAAAAAAAAAAAAAAAAAGTAGAGGGGGACACAATCATGATATAATTTTTTAATTAAGTATCAGGGATAATATTAAATTGAAGTCATTCCTCCATTCCACGTACGATTCAACACCATTTTCAATCAAAGGAAAAATTTAACATTAGGCTTCAAGTACCTTTTTAATCAGTGGTCAGGGAGCAAATATGTCTGGAGGCATCCTTAGAATCACAGGTCAAGGGGTACAGGGGAGGCTAGTGGCATCAGAGATCCTGCTAAACATCCCACAGTGTACAAGAGAGAGCACTGACCGCCTTAAACCTAGAGAAACCCAGTAACTGGAAAACCACCAGCCAGGTACACTGTGGGTGTAATTTGATTCCAGCCCCTCAACCTCTGCAAAGCTGGTCCTCCTTGTGCCCACTGGCTCACCCAGGAAAAGACAGCGCCAACGCTGAGCGGCCGGCTCCCAGTCCCATGGCCTCAAAGTATCAGCAGAGAACTGAACACAGGCTTGTCACAGTGACCACATGCCCTCCCCAGAAGTGGAAATTATTTGCCAAATAAAGACTGGTGGGTTTAACTTAAGGGATATAAGATATCCAAAGTCTGGAACTGTTAACAAAAGCGAGTCCCTGTCTCCGTCAGGCGCAGAAGTAATTCAGACGGATAGCAGGAGAGGAGAAATCTCATCACCTTCCCACTGGTAAGGAGCTTTCCACAGCTCTGGCAGCGGCGCCCTTGATCTTGACCGCCAGCATAAGAGGAACAGGGGTTTTATTGAGCACCTGGGAGTTTATTACACTCTACAGCTCTTTCTCCTTTATAGGATTTTCTGCCCAAATTCAATAGCCACCAGCATTCTGGAGAGGTTAACATCATTCTTTATTTACCAAGTAAGATGCTACAGCCACCTGTCTCTGGTTCCCAGTGTAATTAGCCATTTCATACGGCAAAAAGATAGGTAAGTCTCTAAGAGCCGGACTCCTAGTCCTTTCCAATTGCAGGACTTCTCAAATTCACCTATCACGGGAAGAGCTTCATCGGCACACCGTGTTTTGTTTTGTTTTGTTTTTAAGATTATTTATTTATTTGACAGAAAGAGAAATCACAAGTTAGGCAGAAGTAGGCAGAGAGGCAGGCAGAGCAGGGGAAGCAGGCTCCCTGCTGAGCACACAGCCTGATGTGGGGCTCGATCCCAGGACCATGGGATCATGACCCGAGCCGAAGGCAGAGGTTTAACCTACTGAGCCACCCAGGCACCCCACACACTGTGTTTTTTAAAAAATAAAATATTTCATTGACATACATAAACACAGAGAGGCAAGTATTGCAGAAGGCCAGACAATATGTTTTTTGGATCCTCATTTTGTACCTCTTCTAGGTCTCAAGTCCCAAATGGTAGAAAGGTAGGAACTCACACGATCAAGATTACGACCCCCACTGACTACACAGGATTTCCTTTCTTCCCAATTTCACCCACCACAGCGCAACAATATGGAACAGAACAAAAACGGACGTTAAATCCGAATTTCCCCCATAGAGTCCCCACTCAAACAGGAGTGATATTGATAGTAGCACTAGGATTTCTCACAAAACTCCATTTGAAAAAAGTACCACACACACACACACACACACACACACACACACAAATAGGGTACACCCAATTGGTTAAACTTCATAAACCCTTCAAACAGAAAATCCCTACTCACTATCTTCCCATTATGCCTTTTCTTTTCTTTTTTTTTTTTTTTAATTTGACAGAGAGAGGGATCACAAGTAGGCAGAGAGGCAGGCAGAGAGAGGGGAAAGCAGGCTCTCCACTGAGCGGGAAGCCCGATGTGGGGCTCGATCCCAGGACTCTGAGATCATGACCTGAGCCGAAGGCAGAGGCTTAATTAACCCACTGAGCCACCGAGATGCCCCCCATTATGCCTTTTTTAGCCCCCAAACTATCACTGCTAAGTATTCTTAACCACACAAAGGTAGCACTGTTTTTATTGAATATATGGATTTATATTAGGTCACTTTATTGAAACAATCTTACTGACACAAATACTGTGGCGGTACTCTTGGACAGAAGACAGATGAGGAGAGTGATGACGATCCATCAGTATCCAGAGCTCTACTCAAGGCCACCCCAGGGAGTCCAAGGAATGGGGCTTCCTGCTGGATAACTCCAACTCATGGCTGCAATATTAAATTCTTGGAAAGGAGAGGGGAGTGACATCAGCTAGATTACAAAGAGCACGTGGTGCTTTCCACTTAACTATGATCCAGATCTGAAGCAAACTCCAACAGTTCACTTTCTGAATTTATCACCAACAACGGAGAGAACTGAACTACCCAGACTAATTCCACGAAAACAGAAAGAGCATGACCAGACTTCACATCAGCTCTTCAAGGATTTCACAAAATACATGTCCACCTCCTGCAGGCCAGGCAATGTAGGACGTTTACAATCTTCAGCCCTTACAGTAGTAAGCTTGTAAGATAGGAATTAGTCATCCCCATTATACAGAACAGGATACTAAGACTCAAAAAAGATTCTCCTCTGCTCACAAATCACATGATAATGTTCATTCATTCACTCAAGAAACATCAACTGAAAACCTTCCACGTTCTACAACACCTTCAGAAGGGAATGACACATCCTGGCCTTAGTGGAAATGACAATCTTCTAAGTGGCAAAGCCAGATTTCACGTCCTGGCTCTTTCCCATGGTTTTGAAAACTAATTAAATGATCCCAACGGACTTGGAGATCAATCAGAAGCCGATTTCTGTATCCTGCACCTGCAGCACCTGCTTTGCCCTCCCTTTTCCACCTGCACTCCTGCAGATTAACAGTCATGGGAACCAAGTCACCATCAAGAAGTGTTAGTTGAGGGGAGCCTGGGTGGCTCAGTGGTTTAAGCCTCTGCCTTCAGCTCAGGTCATGATCTCAGGGTCCTGGGATCGAGCCCCACATCGGGCTCTCTGCTCAGTGGGGAGCCTGCTTCCCCCTCTCTCTCTGCCTGCTTCTCTGTCTACCTGTGATCTCTCTCTGTCTATCAAATAAATAAATAAAAATCTTAAAAAAAAAAAAAAAGAAGGAGGGGCACCTGGGTGGCTCAGTGGGTTAAGCCTCTGCTTCGGCGCAGGTCATGATCCCAGGGTCCTGGGATCGAGCCCGGCGTCAGGCTCTCTGCTCCCCGGGGAGCCTGCTTCCTCCTCTCTCTCTGCCTGCCTCTCTGCCTACTTGTGATCTCTGTCAAATAAATAAATAAAATAAAATAAAAGAAGTGTTAGTTGGATCATATGATCTCCCTGATAAGAGGAAGTGGAGATGCAAGGCGGGGGGTGGGGGGGAGGGCGGGTAGGAAAAGAATAAATGAAACAAGATGGGATCGGGAGGAAGACAAACCATAAGAGACTCTTAATGTCACAAAACAAACTGAGGGTTGCCGGGGGAGCGGGGGTAGGAAAGGGTGGTGGGGTTATGGACATTGGGGAGGGTATGTGCTATGTTGAGTGCTGTTAAGTGTGTAAACCTGGTGATTCACAGACTTGTACCCCTGGGGCTAATAATACATTTTATGTTTATTAAAAAATTTTTAAAATTAAAAAAAAAAAAAAGAAGACGTGTTAGTTGGGAGGTCTTGAAAAATTGCTACTGCAACAGATCTTCCTTACGCATGCAAAGTACCAATTTTAACCCCACAACGTTCCCCTTTCAGCTCCTAGAAAGACCTTTCCAAGGGTGTCCACATTGTTGGTCCCGATTCAAAGGGTATGCCAACAGAGGAATTTGCTTCGGGATTCAGTGACTGATGAACTCTTCCTATTTATTAGCTACCTACAACTGTGTAACAAATTATCCCATAACATAGGTGCTTCTAAAAACAAACACTGATTATCTCGTAGCTTCTGTGGGTCAGGAATTCCTGAGCAGTTGAGTCAAGAATTCAGGCACAGCCTTCCTCCTGAAGCTTCCCTTAATGTTATCAGATGGGCTATAGTTATCTGAGGGTCTGATGGATGGAAGATACTATTCCTAGGTCACTCACATGGCTTCCGGCAGATGCCCCCACCCCCATTCCTCACCACGTGGGCCTCCCCAGGGGGCTGCTTGAGTATCCTTACACCACTGCAGGTGGCTTCTGCCAGAATGAGTGAACCAAAGGAGGAAGTCTCTTCAGACATCTACTTGCTTAAGTTGTTATCACACTTTGATCTTATACTGTCCATTAGAAATGAGTCACTGAGTCCAGCCTAGGCTCCATAAAAGAATTCTATCAGCAGCTCCAGCTCCTGAAAGAAGAATCAAAGAATCTGTGGGCAGACTTTAAGAGGACTGTTACCTTATAATCCCATTCAAGATAGGAGGAAAAGAGAGCTCAGGTTTATTAACCGCAAATCTAGACATAGAAGGGAAGTTTAGATAGTTTTTTTTTTTTCTTTCCCCCCAAGGTTTCACCCACTGGGGCCTTTATTCACAAGGACCTTCCAGAGCCCTCCATACTGGCACTCAGGCACAGCCCCCAGAGCCCCCAGAGCCCCAGGCTTCCCACAGTCTCCTGGTGGGAGGCTGTGTCACTAGGACAATCCAAGTAAACAACTTCTCCCCTCTTTTCTAGGCTCCAGACAAAGGCTATGACTCCAGGGAAGGTCCTACCCTTCTCTGCAGAGGCTCCTGCCTCTCCAGTGGGCTTGGCCACAGGCAGGTTGCAGGGTTCAGGGGATGGTCGCCAGGAACGGCCATTTCCTACGAAACTCTATCCCCTCTCACCCGTACATCCTTTGTTCACAAGGGGCTTGTCTGAACCAGGATGGATTCATTCCTTCCACACAACTCAGTCACGCCCACGAAGGCCTCATCCTTCTGGTGCTCCAGCTCCCCAAGGACAAGGTACAAGGAGTCCACCTGGGCTTGGAACAGCTCTACCCACCTGGTAGAGAACAGGTACTTGGCAGACACAGGTACTTGGCCAACCTGTGTGAGCCCTCACAGTCACTCAGGATTGGTCCTGTCACCGCAGTGTAGCTGAATCCTTGGGAATTTGGTGAGGGAGGGGCCAGTACCAGGAGAGCCTAGCTTTCCCCTGGGGCAACTCTTGTCCTTCTTCTGGAGGGTCCTTCCCCAGGGGATCGCTTCAGGGTCCCCCCTCACCGGAGGACAGCGATGGGTCTGCTCACCAGATCTAAGTGAGCTACACCAATGTGTGTACAATAACAAGAAAAGAAAACCATACTTGATGAGGTGTTAGGCCTGGTGCTTATTAAAATTTAAATGATCAATATTTGGAAAGAAACTGTAAGGGACTGGTATTTTGTTTTGTTTTGTTTTAATAGATCAGTGTTCTTAAATCAATATTCTCTTTTCCACAATCCCATTTCAAAACTAGCTCATAGGTACTGGGATTTTATGCGTCTAGGGCTGCAGTCTTTACATAAAAATGTTAATATCTATTCACAAATGAGTATCTATGCCTATTCACTCTGCAGGGTAAAAAAAGAAAGAAAGAAAAGGTAGTTTTAAAACAAAGTACTTCACCCACTGGAAAATAAAAGGGGTTGGATTTATAAACAAAAATGAAATAAACTCATTCTTTAATTTCTAGTGTTTCTGATATTTATAGCCTGATACAATGTCTCAGCCTAGAAAAGAGTCATTCACCAAAGATGCCATAATTCTAAGAAATATTCAGTTGCATAAATGCTTACATATTCTAAGCTGCCTCGGGCACCCAAATAAATAAGATATACACAAGCACAAGAAAGAGCATATAGAAACTAGGAGGAAAATAAGATATTCATCAAAGTCAAGATTTGCAACTCTTCCATCCAGAAATAACTTCCTTCTTTTTTTTTTTTTTAAAGGAGGATGGGGCAAACCTTCATAAAAATAATAATAAGACTTCAGACTTGAGTGGTCTCAGCAATCAGCAAGGCCAGCTACCATATTTTTTTTTAAATGAGGAGGAAAATATTCAAGTAGGTTTAATGACGTGTTTAAGGTTCCAGGTGTCCAACAATTATGATTACCATCAACATTACTAAACCGTTAGCTGCTCTAGAGGGTCTCCTGAATGGACCCATTTAAAATCCTGCTACCAATCCCAGGAAGCAGGTAAGGTTACTGCCCCAATTTTAAGGACAAGGAACTGAAGCTCCTCCCACTGGTTATGTAAACATTAGGCAATCTCTACTCTCTTTTAAATTCTATAGTGCCGCTCACCTCCTGCACAAAAAGCCTCTTTCCAAGACAGCGTGGGCAGGCTTTGGGTTCAGATCTACCTCCCAGTCAAAAAAGAAGCTAAACACAACTCAGTACCTCTGCACTGCAATGAACTTCCACCACCATGAAAATCCCCACAGCGATCCTGTCAGACAGCTTAATATTCATCTGCTTCATGTTTCCAGAATTTCATTCTTTCTCATTGTACCTTCATGGTTTCTGCCATATCCAAGCCATGCCCTCTATATACAAATTTACTCTTTTTTAAAAAACCAACTCAATTCTTTCAATTAAACTAACTTACTTTTAAAGGAAACTTGACATTCCATCTGGGAATGAAAACCAGTATCACCCGGTTTAGGTCAATAGGCTACCAGAAATCCTAAGTCAATCCTGACACTTCACCAATGAGCCTACAGAACTCCAAATCCTTCTCAACACAGTGATCCAAGGAGTCTCAATCTCAATCACCCATGACACTCAAAATTAAATCTACTGTCCATACCACATCTACTGTCCATAATCTACTGTGGATAGAGGAAGAACTTAACACTCAAGCTTTTAAAAAAAAAAAAAAAAAAAAGTCTACCTAAGCTATATTGGGTAGTGAATGCTCAAAATCAGAATTCAGACTCCCATTTTTTAGCTATCTTTCCTGCTATATCCTACTGCCTGGAGAAACCATCTGCAAAGGCTTTTTCACTTAAAGAACATACACGGCACCATCAAACCATCTTCTTCTCCAATGAAGCAGAATAGAGTCCGTCAAGAGCTACCAAAAATTGAACTAGAAAATACTGAACTGAGCGGCGCTGTTTGGACTTGCACAATCATAGCCTTTGTTGAGGAAAGCAAACATACATTCTATATGCCTCTATGAAGCCCTGAGAACATCTAATCAAACTGATGGCTGTGAACTAAAAAAATAAAAGCAACCAGCCTCCTTTCTTTGATGTTCATCAGGCCATGGCTCAGGACCCTTAAAAGCAGGGATCAGCAAGTCTTTATGGCTGCAGGAGCCTCCCGGGATGCCCCTGCCAGGTCTCGAGCACCATCAAAGAAAGGGAAACAAGGAACAGGGGCAGGGGCAGGAGAAAACACAGTAGAGCTCAGGCTCCCTAGTAGAAGGCTGTCAGCAGCAATTCCCAAAGACATCCTCCAAAGCAAGCCATGGGAACAAGTGTCTCATTCCTGGTCTGAAAACAGACTCAAAAGTCAAGTGCCAAGGGCATGATGGCAGAATCCATGATGTCTAAAACATACACTGAGTTCTTAATTGGAGATGATCATTTCCAGGCTGCAGCAAAGAAATACGGGCCAGAGAGCACAAGATAATGACCATGAGACTCCAGTACACGGCTCTAGGAAACTCACTTTTTCATTCTTAAGATATTTCATTGCTTAGGTGTTGGCTGCTGGAATAGAGCAGTGGAAAAAAAAAGAAAGAATCAAACCCCTGACTCTCAAAGAATCAGCAACTTAGTTGGGGAAATAGACAATAAAACAAACCCTTGGGGAGCCTGGGTGGCTCAGTGGGTTAAGCTTCTGCTTTCGGCTCAGGTCGTGATCTCAGGGTCCTAGGACGGAGCCCCGCATTGGGCTATCTGCTCAGCAGGGAGCCTGCTTCCCTCTCTCTGCCTGCCTCTCTGCCTACTTGTGATCTCTCTCTCTCTGTCAAATAAATAAATAAAATCTTTTAAAAACAGAAAACCTTACCTCAGTGATAAGTGATAAGTGATAAAAAAGAAAAAACGTGAAAGCACATGTGTAATGGTGGTGAGGGAGCAGGCTAAGGTAGGCATGTGACTCGTATTCGGAAGATGGAGAAATGACTCATATTGTCATCCAATTTTGCCGAGGGCACACAAAATAATTAATGGCAATGCTAGCTTCCTGGCTGCAGGGCCAATCTAAGCTCTTAGTCATGACAGCACACTGCCTCCCGTACCCCTGTGCCTACTTCTAGGACCTCACCTAGTCACTCTCTTGGGACACCATCTTGTCAGGATATCTGGATTCACAAAGTCCATGTGCAGTGTGACCCATCCGAAACCTACAGCCATTGGTACCTGCCTGGTCAAGGCTAGAACATTCCTATTCTGGCAGCATTTGCAATCCCTGGAAATTAGGTCCTCTTTACCCCCCATCCTGGGGCCTGGAGCTCTTGCACTTCCCACACGTCATCTTCACAGAGCTGTCTGCCCACAGGGTGCATACCCACTATGTGTGCCCAAGAAAGCACAGTAACCAAGTTCAAGTGCACCCTTACATCGCCAACAGCAGCAAGGCCAGGCCGAGGGGACCTCCGCTGCTTGGCCGCCCACGTCTCCACAAGCACAACTCAGGCCTCCTCCCTGCTGATGCCTGCGATCGATCCACCTAAGGACAGGGAGGACGGCACAGCGCTCAGCAGCCACGTGGACAGCACAGAAAATCCAACTGCTCACTGTGAATAACCACTTTAAAGCCTCCTGTATTCATTTCATTTTTAATCAATTGATTCCATTTTGAGCTAAAAGAGTTGGAAGGTGGGACGCCTGGGTGGCTCAGTTGGTTAAAGCCTCTGCCTTCGGCTCAGGCCATGATCCCAGGGTTCTGGGATCAAGCCCCACATCGAGGGACTTGGGGTCCTTCCCTCCTTCCTCGGCAGGGAGACTGCTTCTCCCCCTGCCTCTGCCTGCCACTCTGTCTGCCTGTGTTCCCACGCGTGTTCTCTCTCTCTCTAATAAATAAAATCTTTAAAAAAAATAAATAAATAAAAATAAAAGAGTTGGAAGGCTAGAGAATAGAACATTCAAAAAACCCTAGGGCAGGGGTGCCTCGGTGGCTCAGTGGGGTTGAGCCAATGTCTCTTGATTTCAGCTCAGGGCATGCTCTCAGGGGTCATGTGCAATGGGCTCTGCACCCAGCAGGGAAGGGAGTTTGCTTTGGATTCTCTCTTTCCTCTCCCTTTGCCCCTCCCCCCAGGGTGACTTGTACTTCCTCTCTCAAACAAATGGAAAACAAATAAACAAACAAACAAAACACTAGGGCATAAGGAATCCCCTCCAAAAAACAAAGAAAGGTACATGCAATGATTTTGCTGCAAGCATGTAATAAGCTTCCTGAAGACATGGATATCTTATTCACTGTTTATTTGTTTTGTTTGTTTGCTTGTTTGTTTTAAGAATAAATGCTCCTGGGATGCCTGGGTGGCTCAGTCCTTAAGCACCTGCCTTTGGCTTGGGTCATGATTCCTGAGATGGAACCCTGCGTCGGACTTCCTGCCGGACTTCCTGCTCGGCGGGAAGCCTGCTTCTCCCTCTCCCACTCCCCCTGCTTGTGTTCCCTCTTTCACTGTCTCTCTCTCTCTCTCTCTGTGTCAAATAAATAAATAAAATCTTTTAAAAAAATAATAAATCCTCCTTTATTGACATGATGGAGGCTTTTTTTTTTTTAAGATTTTATTTATCTATTTGAGGGAGGGAGAAAGAAAGAGAGACGAGAATGAGAGCACGGCCAAGGAGAGGGGCAGAGGGAGAAGCAGACTCCCCCAGGGAGCTGAACACAGAACTCGATCCCTGGCCGCCCGAGATGATGACCTGAGCCAAAGGCAGACGCCCAACCAACTGAGCCACCCAGGTGCCCCTTTGTTCTGTCCTGGGTGGGTACCTAAGCATACAGTGGGTTGTAAATAATATCTGGGGAAAACATTGTTTACAATAGCAAAAAAAAGCAGAAACAAGATAAAGTCTATGAAACCAGAAAGAAAAGAACAAGAAATAAAAGAAAATGTCTTCATATTTAAGAATTCTGAACATGACCCAGCTAAGCCATCCTTGACCTTGTGGAACAGTTAGTTGTTACTGATTCACACGTAACCTGGGCACTGTAGAAGCATTTCAATTCTACCTTTGCTAATCACTGAGACTAGGCAATTCTGTGTCACCTTGTCTTTTGCATCCGGTGAGGGAAGTTCAGGATAACACAGACTCAAAAGAAAGGAAACCCTTTCATGAAAAAGATGACATCAACACTCAAGAGTGAAACGGTCAAACTGTGTAACCACAGATCAACCTGAATACACCCTTAAGAAAAACTGAGTATAACTGACATTCCCTCTTGACTAAGGGGTTTCCTTTTTTTTTTTTTTTAAGAATTTTTATTTATTTATTTGAGAGAGAGAATCCTTATGAGTGGGGGGAGGGGCAAAGGGAGAGAGACAAGCAGATTCCCTCTCATCAGGGAGCCTGAGGCAGGGCTCAATCCCAGGACCCGAAGATCATGACCTGAGCAGAAGCAGATGCTTAACTGACTGAGCCACCCAGAGGCCCCTTAACTAAGATGTTTCAGTAATAATATCCATTCATTCTGTATTTTTAAGGACCTACTATATGCTGAGCACATGCTCTAGGAACATGTAATACTGGCATGCCTCAGACATATGGTGGGTTCCATTCCAGACCACCGCAATAAACCCATAACTCTGACAAAGTGAGCCAAATTAATTATTTGATTACCCAGCACATATATAATGTTTACACTCACACTGTAGTGCTGTAAGTGGGCAACACCATTATGTCTAAGGGAACAATGTATATACACCTTAGCTAGAAAATATTTTATTGCTAAAAAATCTGAACTTTCAGCAAGTTTTAATATTTTGGCTGCTGCAGGGGCTTGCCTCATCCTTGATGCCTGCTGACTGATCGGGGGGTAGCTGCTGAATGCTGGAGTGACTGTGGCCAATTTCTTAAAATAACAAGATAAAATAAGATTAAAATAAAAAGACGGCTGCACAGATTGACTCTTCCTTTCCCAAAGATTTCTCTGTAGCACGTGATGCTGTTTGATAAACATTTTATCCACAGTAGGACTTCTTTCAAAATTGGAGTCAATCCTCTCAAACCTGCCACTGCTTTAGCAACTGAATTTATGTAATCTTCTAAATCCTTTGTGTCATTTCAACAATCATCACAGCATCTTCAACAGTAGAAGACTCCATCTCAAGAAACCACTTTATTCATTCATCCATAAGAAGTACCTCCTCATCTGTTAAAGTTTTATCACCTGATCTCAGCAATTCACTTCCATCTTCAGGCCACACTTCTCACTCTGGTTCTCTTAACTGTTTCCACCCCACCGGCAGTTATTTCTGTCACTGAAGTCTTGAACCCCTCAATGTCCTCCAGGAGGGCTGGAATCAATGTCTTTCAAACTCCTGTTCATGTTGATATTTTGACCTCTTTCCATTAAATCACAAATGTTCTTAATGGCTTCTAGATGGTGACTCTTTTCCAGAAGGTTTTCAATTTACTTCACCCAGAGAGATCAGAGGAATCACTGTCTATGGCACCTAGAGCCTTAGAAATCTATTTTTTTTCTTTCTTTGTTTGTTTCTTTCCTTCTTTCTAAAGTAGGCTATAGGGGTGCCTGGGTGGCGCAGTGGGTTAAGCCTCTGCCTTCGGCTCAGATTATGATCTCAGGGTCTTGGGATCAAGTCCCGCATCGAGCTCTCTGCTTGGCGGGGAGCCAGCTTCCACCTCTCTCTCTCTCTCTCTCTCTCTCTACCTGCCTCTCTGCCTACTTGTGATCTCTGTCAAATAAATAAATAAATCTTTTTAAAAAAATAAATAAATAAAGTAGGCTTCATACCCAACATATGGCTTGAACTCATGACCTCAAGATCTAGAATGCCCTGCTCTACTGAGTCACTTGGGAGCCAGCCAGGTGCCCCCTATCTCTTAAGTTTAAGACTTGAAAGCCAAAATTACACCCTGATCCATGGGCTGCGGAATGAATGCTGTGTTCACAGGTATGAAAACCACATTAATCTCCCGTACATCTCTATCAGAGCTCTTGGATGATCCCATGTATTGTCAATAAGCAGTAATATTTTGAAAGGAATCTTTTTTTCTAAGCAGGTCTCAACAGTGAGCTTAAAATATTCAATAAAGTATGTCATAAACCAATGTGCTGTCATTCAGGCTTTGTTGTTTCATGTACAGAGCACAGACAGAGTGGATTTAGCCTAATTCTTAAAGGCCCTAGGGCTTTTGGGATGGTAAATGAGCACTGACTTCGACTTCAAGTCAGCAGCTGCATTACCCCAACAAGAAGTCAGCCTGCTCTTTGAAGCTTTGAAGCCAGACATTGACTTCTCCTCTCTCACTATGAAACTCCTAAATGGCATCTTCCTCCAACAGAAGATGGCTCAGTTGCGGCCACACCTGTATTCATGATCTGAGCTCGATCTTCTGGGTCACTTGCTGCCTCTTCTCCATCAGCACCTGCTGCTTCACTTTGCACTTTGACAAGACAGAGACAGCTTCTTTCCTTAAACCAAACGAACCAACCTCTGTGAGCTTCAAACTTCTCCTCTGCAGCTTCCCCACCTGTCTCAGCCTTCAGAGAGAGAGTTAGGGCCTTGCTCTGGATGAGGCTTTGGCTAAAGGGAATGTTGTGGCTGGTTTGATCTTCTATGCAGACCACTAAAACCTTCCCCGTATCAGCAAGGCTGTTATTATTTGCGTGTTCACTGGAGCAGAACCTTTAATTACCTTCAAGAACTTGCCCTTTGCATTCACAAGATGGCTGTTAGGTACAAGAAGCCTAGCTTTTGACCTCTCTTGGCTTTTGACATGCCGCCCTCCAAAGCTTAACCATTTCCAGCTTTTGATTTAAAATATGAGACATTCAGGGGCACCTGGGTGGCACAATCAGTTAAACCTCTGACTCCTGGTTCTGAGATGGAGCCTCACGTTGGGTACCACGCTCACCGTGGAGCCTGCTTAAGGCTCTCTCACCCTCTCCCCTGCCCCCCCCCCACAAAATAAATAAATAAATAAATCTTTTTAAGACAAGGAGAGACACGCAAATGTTCCTTTCCCTCGAACACTTAGAGGCCATTATCTGGTTATTAACTGTAGGGCTAAGGGCCCAATATCGATATTGCTGTGGCTCTGGGAATAGGGAGGCCTGAAGAGAGGGAAAGAGACAGCGGGGAACAGCCTGAAACGTTCGTCATCTTATATGGGCGGGGTCCATGACCCCCCCCACCCCAAATAAGAGTTAACAGCAAAGATCACGGATTACACATACAAGCTGTGCTTGTGGTGAGCAGAGCATAACATACAGACCTGTCGGATACCCAGACTGTACACTACCAAAATGCGACCGAGACACAAAGTGAACAGATGCTGTTGGAAACACGGCACCCACCACAGACGTGCTGGACGCAGGGTGGCCACAAACCATCAGTTTGTAGAACAATACAGTGTCTGCAAAGTGCAAGAAGGCAACAAGCAATAAAACTGAGGTGCGCGTGTGAGAGAATGGATGAGAGTGATACAGCCCTGGTCAGTCTTACCTTAATCTACGGAGCAAAGGAAGATCACGTACAGACCAACAAACAAATGAAAAGGTGCAACTTGCCAATGTGTCTGACTGCCGGGAAGACAGCAATCAGCGGTGACAGAAGGAGAAGCAGGGGAAGGAGAGAACACCTATTTTCTGTCCCTGAGAGGCAACCCTGGACTCTAGACAGACACAGCAGGGGACTCTGAGACTCCCCCGCCCTGCCTGTAGGATGCCGCACCAGGCGCTTAGGGTCCCTTCCGGCCCACATCTCAGCAAGCTGGTAAGAAAGCACGGACACACCCTCCTCTGCAGGAAGCTCAAACCATTCAAACCCTGGGCCAGGGGCAAGTGCCCAGGGCAGAATGTTCAACAGGCCAGAAAGACATTAGAAATGCACATTCACCTAAAACTTGAGCCTCACATGAAGGAAAGTCTGACAGAATTCCACCTACCTCTGTCTCCTGAGCAGACCACCAAGACTTGAGAATGCATGTCAAGCGGCTGGTATAGGGTACCCAGACAATAGGTACTTAGAAAGTAACTCAAAAGACATTCTAAAGGCAGGGAAGGAAGGAGAGCAGCCTCCATTCTCCTCACTCTCCCAGCAGATCCATTTCTGTCAGCAACTCTATGAGGCACGGAGTGAACAGAGGCCCAAAGAGATTAAGTAATTCACCAAGGTCAAATACTCAGAAAAGGCACGAAATCTCACACCCTCTTAATGCCTCTCCTGTGCCACACTGGGTTTCGCACGAGGCCAGCCATGAAAACCAGCGCACGAAAGACACCATTCAGTCAACATTCTGTGTAATGTTAAATTCCGTAATTAGCGTTACATGTTCCTTGACAGTTCCCCCAGTTAACAAAGCACACACATGCTGTTTCTAGTATATTCTGGCTCATGCTGATTTTGCTAGAAAACTGGAAGCAGCCTGAGCCAAGGTTAATTCTAACCTCACAGGCAAGCAAATTCTAGAGTTTTCTGTTCATAGACACTAAGTCTTTAACGCTGGGAAGAGGTGGTCCAGGTGAGCAAAGACAGCTACCGGGGAGTCAACACATAAGAGAAAACAGCAGGGCACAGGGAATCTCGACAGGACAAAGCAGAGAGATGTACAATGACTTCGCTGTAAGATTGCCATGAAACTGGAGGAACCATTAGGGCTCTGTGAGGCTCCTCTGTTCTACCCTGGGTACCTGAGACAGGAAGGCTTGGCACATAGCACATTATAAATAAGTATTTGGGGAATAAATCAGAGTACTATTTGGAACAGGAGGAAAAAAATTAAATGTCTAACATCAAAATTACAGAAAAATGGATATTGTTCCACAAATTAAAGATTACTCTGCAGCTTGCTAAAAAGGATGAAAATAGCAGATGAGGGGTTTTGTCCCTTGTGAATCATGCTGGAGAAGGGGAATGAAAAAAATGGGAAACGTTCACAATATAAAGGGGAAAAGCAAAACATCATGGGCAATAGATCTCTCTCTCCCTCTATGTATACTATGTCTTTCCTACACATAAAATATATAAGTCGAAAACTACAAGAATGAAGAACAAAATACCAAATTGGCATTATCTCTAGATTACAAGACAATTTTTTTTAATGTTCTTCCCTTTTTTGCTTTTAAGTACTTTTTAAAAATTGCTCTTCCGGGGACACCTGGGTCATTTAAGCATCTGCCCTCAGCTCAGGTCATGATCTCAGGGTCCTAGGATCGAGCCCCACATCAGGCTCTCTGCTCAGCAGAAAGCCTGCTTCTCCCTCTTCTTCTGCCTGCGGCTCCCCCCGCTTGTGTTTGCTGTCAAATAAATAAAATCTTTAAAAAAAAAAATTGCCTTTCCCCATCTTACATGTATTTATAAAATGTTCTACAATAAATACAAATTTGTTGCTTGACATAATTCCCACCTTCATGACATGGGTGGTTGTGCTGTAGATCTCCTCTCCTCTGACAGGAAGATTCTGCAGCTGCCAGCATAGCTTCTGACCTTTTACCCATGACAAATAGCTGGCAGTTACTTTAGAAGAGTGGTTCTCAAATAAGGGGAATTTTCGCCCAGAGGACTTCCGGCGATGTCTGAAGATACTTTTGGTTGGGGGCAGGAGAGCTAGTAGCAACCATTTGGCAGAGACCAGGGACACTGCTAAACATCCTACAACGCACAGGACAAACCCCACAACACAGAATTATTCGTCCTCCAAATATCAACAGTGCTGAGGTTGAGAAGCCCTCCTTTAAAGTATTAGGATAGGGCACCTGAGTGGCTCAGTCGTTAATTGTCTGCGTTTAGCTCAGGTCACGATCGCAGGGCCCTGGGATCGAGCCCTGCATCGGGTTCCAGGCTCAGCAGGAAGCCTGCTTCTCCCTCTCCCACTCCCCCTGCTTGTGTTCCCTCTCCAGCTGTCTCTCTGTCAATTAAATTTTTTTTTAAATCTTTAAAAATAAAGTATTAGGATAAAAGTCATATGCCTATCCAAAACACAAATAAGAGGAGAAGAAAAATTAACAGTACTTAAAAAGTTTTGTACCAGAGGAGCAAATTTCCAGAAAGACAGAGATGGGTGAACACTCATTCCTCTGAGGATCCCCTCACCCTAGCACTGTCCATGGCACAGAAAGGGGGCTTAGCAAGTGTGCCATCTTTTGGGAAAACAGAGCTGCACCGTGGCAGAAATTCCAACTGCAAAGGCAGAGGCAGACAGACTTCAAGATCGCCTCTGCCACTGGCTAACAGATTGTGTACCCGCAAAGTGAGGGTTATAGTGCCATGTATTTAACTCTTGTAAGACTTGCACGGGACAATGTGTCTGTTGCTCTTAACACTGCCCAAGATACACAAGAGCCACAGCATTATGAGGTGACCTGCTAAGTACAATTCACATATCCAAAAAGCTTCCAACAAACACGCATGGAAATTGCTAAGCTTCAAGCTCATTGCCAGTGAATCCAAGGAAGGGCATTTCTCCTACGGACCAGTTACTATCTCCTGGAGAAAGGCGTGTGCCATGAACTAAGCCTAATCCTCCAACTTCATGGTGTTGGTTCAGGACGCCCTATCGCTGGTCAGTCAGTAACTGCGTGAGCACATACACACACATAAAGGGCAGGTACCATCAACCACCAATAGCTTCTGTGAAAGTTCTAAAGAAAGATTAACAACAGGACAAAATAGAGACAACTTTTTACAAATAAAAATCCAAAGGGGGTAAGATTGCCTCTGATGAGACTGGAAATCAGTTCACAAGAATTTCATCAACTCAACCCTACCAAGACAACAGATGGTTTGTTAAGTATTTTGGGATTTTTATCTTATAGCCAACACACCCATCTGGTAGCATACAGAAATTACGTTTTTCCTTTAACAAAAAAAAACCTGAAAGTGTCCAAATACACCGGTGTAATTGAGGTTGATAAATAGGCTTCTAAAAGTGTAGGCAGTGAAGAAAGAAATATAAACACACACACAGATAAATGTATAATTTATCTGAGCCATTAGAGTCAGTAGAATCATATAAACTTTTTACTAGACAACTGCACAGCAAAAAATATAGGTTCAAGTTGCTGAATCATTGTTCAGATGTAAATAGGATTCTTAAAACTTTTATTGGTAGTTAAAACTCGTTTATAACATAAAGTAAACAAGAAAAGCAAGCCATAAAGCCAAACAGTGGTGGAAGCCCCCCTGCAAACGCAAACATCTAACAAAGGAGCTCATTCGCAATTCAAGGAGTAAAAGAACACAAAGCTGCGAAAGAATGATCGCATTAATAAATTTTAAAATAAAACCTGACTGCATCTGATGATGAAATGTTTATTTAATCCGATTAAATGTTCACACTAGTGCTCAGAAACATTCATTCCACAGAAAAGAACACTGCTGGTGAGAAACACATGGGCTCAAACACAACACTTCCTTCCTCAGTCATCACCCCGAGCGAGGTCCCACAGTCCTCCTCGTGAAAACAGTGGATGCCTCCAATGGTTGGATAACAGTGCCTCCTATTAAGTCAGGTGCCAAATATCCTTTCTCCTGGCCAGGGCTCAATCATTCATGAGCTCTTTTCTGGCTGCTTCTCAGCAGTTTTGTGCAGAGCTCTCCACTCTGCTCTTCGAACATGAGTCTCATTCCACAAAAATCTTGTATTACACATTCCCGCTAATGTTCCCGGGAACGTGGCAGTGGCCAATTCCGTAATACTTCGCTGGCACTCAACGTTTTCAGGATTATGGTATATGTAGCCTCCACCCTTGGCTTCCTTGATTCCATTTTGTAACTCCTTTGCATCAAAAGATCATCTCTCGACAGCAGGATAGAGCGGTGCTGTTCATATTTTCAATGTGTTATCATTGCACGTCTACAGGGAAAACCAAAATTACCAGGCATCATAACCCCTGGTGCTTATAAGTTTCATTTTTCTTTTTTAGAAGAAAAGAAGAAGAGAAAATAGAGGACAAAGCAAAACTGAAAAAGAGAGAGACAGACCGCGAGAGAGATGTCTCTTATTAGGGTCAGTAGTAAACCCCAGGGCTGTGTTTATTAGGACCTCCTGGCTACTCTTCGTAAAGGGTGTTCTTTACAGTCTGCTCTTGGCAAGAAAGAACACAGCATGCTGGCTGAAATAATGGGCTCGGGGAAATAATAAAGCAGAGCCCAAAACCAGGCTCTGCCAGCCCTGTCCCCAGCCATGTGGTCTTGAGTAAAAAACTGTCAGTTTGCTTACAATATGTGTGAAACAGGACAACACATACATCTGAGAGCAGTCAAGATAACACAGAACCTCGCACTACACTTAACACAATAACCTACTTCTTATTCCGATCGAGCCCAAAGTTTCCACTCAGCTTTTTTCCACCTTGGTAGTAAACTCACACGTGACTGCTCCTAGACATCACTATCCTCTGTTGAACCTGTATGCATTTCTTAGCGTGTGGGCTTGCGGAGATAGTTCAAGGAAAAGACATCCTTTATTTTCTCATGGAGCTAAAGAATTGTTTCAACAAAGATCAGAGTCTTTAAAGTGGAGATATGCTTACTCTACCCACCCACTGCCACCATTACTCTTGCTCCTATTTCAAGTTTGAAATATACAAGGAGCGCATGAAAACATTCTCTTGGGAAACATTCAAGCTATATACCATTATTCTTCCAATACAGGGTAATAGAACCAAATAGAATATCTTCTACCCCCTCTCTTTGGAAGACATGTATTCCAGATGGCAGCCAAATGAGTGCGACAGTAGTGTGCTCTGCACCAGAAAGCCTAGGGGTACAGGCATTCCCTCAGTACGTTTGCCTGATGCCACCCCAATCAAACATCCTGCAGTTAGCCACTGGCACAAAATGAAAGGCATTTTGTGTCAAAACAGACGGATTTAGGTATTTCTACCACAGGAACATATAAGTGTATTTCATTCTTTCCTTGGATACTCTTTTTTGCCATTCCTCTTAGTGAATGTGTATACCCTGATGCAGGGGCAGGCTAAGTGTCTCTCTGGATCCTTGGAGCCCGGGACTGTGCCTGAAACACATGAAGGCATTTAAGGAAGAAAAGGAAGGGTTCCTTGGGAATCCTTAGTGGTTATGTTCTGTTTAGTGCAGCTAAGATTCAGTTATGGGGGCTTGGACACGAAACAGATTTGCATGGGTAACAAACCTACAGCTACATGAATGTGTTGGGTTCTTTTAATCTCAAAAAGTCTTCATCTCCAGTTGCACTGTTAGAATATTCTTAGGTGACCATGCCACAGGATCCCATGTAGTCTAACATTAAGCCCCACTTACATGAAGTTGTGGAAAGCCTTGGACTTCTGCTTATGTCAAAAGCCAAGAGGGCAAATATAATCCAAAGCAAGAAAGTGTCAGTAGGTGCGGGGGGCTGTCATGGCCTTTAAAAATGCCATCATCAGAATTGAACTATAAGGAAACATGGGAAGGTGTTGAGCAAATCCAACATCCAGTGGTGCTTTAGAAAGGCAGTCTAGAGAAGTGGTTAACAGTAGTAGCTCCAAAGATAGAGTTTGAACCGCGGGATCTGCTTCTTCATGTCATGGGAGAACTTGAATAAGTTAATTACACTCTCTGTGACTCAGTTTCCCTCAAGAGAAAACCATGGTATTGGCCTTCCTTGAGGAGTTGTTATAAGGATGAAATTACATACTGTGTGTATGGTGCTTAGTAAAATATTTGGCAGGTAAGAGAGTTGCAATTATTGTTTCATTAAAATTAACCCAGATAATGGTTTGAAGGAGGATGAAACAGAAGATAGGAAGAACTCTTCCAACACCGCTAATACAAGCTGTCATGCCTCCAGCTAAGGAAAATAGTTTGGCAGCTTCCTATAAAACTAAATGTGCGCTTACCACATAACCCCACAATTGCACTCTTGGGTATTTATCTCAGAGAAATGACAACTTAGGTTCAGTCAAACACCTGAGTGTGAGTGTTTGTAGCACTCTATTTATAACATCCCCAAACTGTAAAAATCCAGACGTCCTTAAACAGATAAGCTGTTGAACAAACCAAATTACATCCATCCCATGGAGTACTACTTAACAGTAAAAAGGGACCAATAGCTTGGACAGGTCCGGGGAATTATGCTGAGTGAAGAAAGCCAACCCCAAAAGGTTATAAGGTTAAATGACAACAAATTAATGATAGCCAAGAGTTAGAGATGGGCTCAGCGTGGCTATAAAGGCGTAGCACGTGGGACCTCTGTGGCGATGGAACCGTCCTGTATCTTGACTATGGTGGTGGTTACACGAATCTACACTTGTGATCAAAATGCACAGAAATACACACACAGACATACCACGTACACAGCTGAGTGTGTGCAAAACTGGTGAGATAGGAACAAAAGTCTGCAAATGTGACAACGTCAGTCTCCTAGTTTTAATTTCACACTACAATCATAAAGAATGTACCATTAGGGGAGACTGGGTAGAGGTTAAACAGGAACCCTACGGGGGAGGGGCAGAATTTCAACTGGAAGGATTTCTGGATGTCCAACTCCAGGAAGAGTTTTAGATGAAGAACACAGGTTCAGTGAAGAATTAATACTCCAGAGAATTAGGAGGGCGCCATATCTTACCCCGAAAAGAGCTGTCATCTCTGTGGAGGTAGGCATGGCCCCTAATTGTATAAATAAAGCAGGTGTGGTTTCATAGCCCCTCCACACAGTAAATTAGGACTAAGGAGTCTGTAAGGAGGAATAATCCCCTGGAGACAAGAAAAATAAACCAATTTTCCCCAATCTAAGAAAAAAGAATTTGTGCACATATGAGGTAGCTTAGCTCCCAAGGTCACTGGGTAGGATCCATCAGGGTTTGGCAAACTATATCCAAATCCATATATACTGTCCATGGCTGCCTCCATACTACAGCAGCAGAGCTGAATCGTTTTAAAAAGCCTGTATGCCCCACAGAGCCTGAAATATTTACTATCAGAAAACACATGCCAAGCTCAGGAGCCAAGCCAGTTAAGGCAAAGATGCCCCCCCAACGACCACCGCTGCCTGTCAGTGGGATGTTTTAGCCACTGCCAAAATGCCTTTTCCTCTGTCCCTGTGTCTTGGCAATGTCAGCAAGAGATCCAGATCCAGGCAGACGTATGTAATTGGCGGCGTCCAGGTCACACTTCCCCATATTAGCTGCAAGGGAAGCGGGAAACCTGGCCATCAGACAGCCTTCTCCACGACCCAGAGCAGACGAGGCCCAAACCCAGAAAGGGGTTTGTGACAGCGGACAGCCAAACACACAGGAGGGAACTGGTTATGTGTAATGTGGACAAAGCCATCAACCACAACCCAACTGGGTAGTTTTTATTTCCTGTGGTTCAACCCAAACACTGGGTTTTCTGCCAACTTGACCAATAAGAGGTGTTAATCCTTGTCAATATTTGCTAAACCTAGGCTCTCATTTGTTTACTTCCATCTTCAGTTTTCCCTTATATCACTTAAAGTGTATTTTTATCCCTGGCCTAGAAATGACTTTTTTTTTTTTTTTTTTTTTTAATGTTCTCAGTTGGGTAGGAAGAAAGGTAATACCCAAGCTCCAGCGTCTCTTCAATTGTGTGCATTGATGAAGCTAATTTTAAAAGACAAAGCAAACCAGGCAGCCCTAATATTCTAACAAGTCCCTAGCAGCAAATGGGTTCTGTCAATCATAAAGCAACACCTTCCTCTGTCATCATATTGACTTTAAGACAAATGAGTATTTTGCCTGTTCCGGCAATCTAAAACTTACAGGTAATGAGAGATTAAAGGAAGATCGAATAATATTTTCAATGATTATCTCATTAAAAATAGCTTCCTTGACTTTATATAGTTCCATAAATGTGAGATCATGAGACATATTCCTAGCACGCTGACTCACACCCAGGATTTCTAACTCAATGCTCTTTTCCAGTTAACAAAAGCCAAACTATGACCAACTGGGATGGAGTTGGAACAACTGATCAAATACTGATGGGCTATGAGGAGGCCAATAGGAGATGCACACCCTTAGAGCTGAAGTTAAATCTTGCAAGATCCAAGTTGAAGGTTCCTTCAAAAATAGAGTCATCTCCCCAAATACACCTAAAACCCACTGGGCTTTAGAATCACCCCTGAATTCTCTTCCACACCTTTAAGTTCTTCCCTGAGATGACTCTTAGTTCTAGCAACTCAAACAAAGATGAGGAACTATGGCTAGATATTGGTTCTCCCCTCTTTGCAAACAGAGTTTCTACTGACGGGAATTCACATCAATTTCGCAGGAAGGTTTCATGAGGGACAAAAGTAAAACCAAGGCCTGTGGGAGATGATGTTTGAAACCTAGAGCTCAAAAGTTAACTTCGGCACATCTGCCAAAAATGATTTTCCAGGGCTGCGTGGTCTGACACAGTAGGTGACACCTCTTTATCAGCTCCAAGAACTCCAGGGCATGTAATTAGCACCCAATTAGTTATTAATAACTTAATACTCACACATCTGCTGAAACTCCGTAGGTGCGCAGTATAATTTAAGTGTGATCATGATCGCCCGTTAGGGTAGGTGCCGTTATACATAATGGATTGAATTCCACAGAGCCCGATGAGGGGAAAAAACTGGAAGCCTCACCTATTCTTTTCTGTGGGGTATAAATGGTCAACTCAAACCAAAGAATAGCCCAGTTGATCTGGAAGAGTTAAATGAACCCTGTTATATGCTCAAACTGACCACGTAACAAGCATTAGCAGACTGCTTACTATAGGCAATCACTGTGTTGGATCGGATACTTCATAACGCTTCTGAAAAAGCTAGCATATCAGTATTACTATTTATAAAGCCATTATTACACACCAGGCACTGATCTAATCACTGTAAACATACGGACTACTTCATTTTTTATTTCACTGATTCCTCACAGCCCCCTTGCGAGTTAAGTTCAATGACTATCCGCCATTTTACAAATGCGGAAACAGGAAGCCCAAGTTCACATCATCTGCAAAAGATCACAAAACCACATGTGGCCCGGCTAGGACCCAACCTTGGTCCTGTCTGGATTACAGAGCCTTTGCTCTTAACCACAAAGCTAGAGTTAATCACTTTTCTCTAAGGTCTGTGTGAGAAAACCTCCCCATCCGTGGGACGACCCAAGGCTAAGCAGGGGAGGCCTGAACACTTCCATTCACTCAGTTGCCTTCACAGAAGGCCTAAGTGGGACTCTTGTTTTCATGCCGAGCACTGTCAATTTGGATGAGTAACTTCACTTCTAGTTTTTAAAATCAGACTTCTATTTCTGTTCTTTCAAGGCACTAAAAGACTTTTCCTACCACTCCCCATATCTCCACCTCGAAAATCAAACATCTCACTCTTTAGTTAACCAAAGTCCCCTCATCCAGAGAATAGAAACATATAAGTTCCTGTGTGGAATTTGGAAACACAATGAATTTCAAGGATTGTCCAGTCTTCCACTGCCAGGGTGAGTAAAACAGAAAAATAGGACAGAAAAATGACAGCAGACCTCTGATCACAAAATATGCTTCTGTGAGGTCTCTGAACAGCCCCAGTGGCTGGCCACACCCAAGCTACCCAACACAAAGCATTTCCAAACACAAGTTAGGCCAGTATTATGTTCTTCTCCCAAATCTGTCCCAACTGCCAACGCTGCAAAGTCAACTGGGAGCTCCCTCATTTCCAGTACTCCCCGCTTACCAAGGAAATTTCCCCTTCAGACTAATAAATGTCAAAGCATAGGGCGGGCCTCATTGTTTTTAGCTTGAGGAACTGCTGAATATTTATTTTATTTGACCCATTGTTACAAGGCCCCACCTAAGTAATAAAGATGGTATCTTCTTTCCAAGCTCCAATGAGAATATGGCGCCTTCCAAAGATCTGGGAAACAACAGGCAGTTGTGTGAACATTCATGGACATCTTGACAAGTTTATGAAACAGGAAGGATATTAAATATATTAGGCTTACTATTCCAAGAGAAAGCTAAGAACATTTCATAAGCAAGTGTGCAAGCAAAAGCTATCCAAAACACTAGGGACAAATACTGCTTTAGATTTCCGAGGAATTTATTTTAGGAAAGTAGGCCAAGTGTTGGGATTTAATTAGAAGGATATTCATCACAGTGCTCCTTATAATATCCAAAATTATAAGCACCATTTATTTAACAATAAGGAAATAGTTAAATAAAATCATGGTATAAGCATTAAACAAAATATTTCTCGATGGTCAGTTCTAAAGGTTTTGGAAGAGTAATGGCCTAGAACATGCAAAATAAACAGTTCAACGAAAAGGGCAGATCACAACAGAATACAATATTCATCAAAAAAAAAAAAATCTAAGACAAGTATATGCATAAATACACCAAGGCATTCAAAGTAACTAACACAAAGGCATATTTATTTTATCTGTGTTTATTACAAGGAACACATGTGGCTTTTACATTAGGGAAAAGCTTTTTTGGAAAAAGCTTTACCATATCTCCATTTTTTTTGTTTCTAACCCTGGAAAATTTCCAACAAACACAAATATAAATAGAAGCCTCACTCCCATATTCAGAGCCCAGCCTTAAGGGATTGTGAACCATGGCTAGTATTGTTCCATGATGCCCACCTGCATTCCCCCCCTTGCATGTGACCCAAACCCATAAATATTTTTAAAATAGAAGCTTTTTTAAAAAATCCATAAAACTGGGATGCCTGGGTAGTCTGTTAAGCCTCCAATTCTTGACCTCAGCTCAGGCCTTGATCTTAGGGCTCTGAGTTCAAGTCTCACGTTGGGCTCTTCACTAGGCATAGAGCCTAGTTTTTAAAAAATCCATAAAATTATCATTACGCTTAAACAATTTAAAAATACTTCCCTAATACTCTACCATTTCCCATCTGGGTTATAATTCCCAAATGCCTTGTTTTTACTAGTTAATTTACTTGAATCAGGATCCAGACAAGGTTCATACAGAACTTGACGAGTATGTCTTTTAAAATCTTTAATCTAGGGCTGCCTGGGTGACAGTTGGTTAAGCATTGGCCTTCTGCTCAGATCATCATCTCCAGGTCCTGGGATCAAGCCCCACATTGGGCTTCCTGCTCTGCAGGGAATCTGCTTCCCAACCCCCCTCTCTTTCTCCCTCTGCCCCTCCCCAATTCTCATCGTCTCTCTCTCAGTAAAATCCTTTTTTAAAACTTATTTATTTATTTATTTGACAGACAGAGATCACATGTAGGCAGAGAGGCAGGCGGAGAGAGAGGAGGAAGCAGGCTCCCTGCTGAGCAGAGTGCCCAATGCAGGGCTCCATCCCAGGACCCCAAGAGCACAACCCGAGCCAAAGGCAGAGGCTTTTACCCAATGAACCACCCAGGTGCCCTCAAACAAATAAAACCTTAAAATTTAAAAAAAAAAAAAAAAAAAAAGAAAAAAGTAAATCTTGAATCTATAAGTTTTCCTCTTCCTCTCTCTTTACTTCCCCCTTGCAATTCATTCATTAAAAAAATCTAGACCTGAGCCGCCTATTTGGCACAGTCAGTTCAGCACCTGATTCTTGGCTTCAGCTCAGGTTGTGATCTCAGGGTCCTGAGACTGAGCCCCAAATAGGGCTCTGTGCTCTGGGAGGAGTCTGCTTGAGATTCTTTGACTCTCTCCCTCTATCCCTTCCCCCAAACTAACTAAATGATTTTATTTATTTTTTTAAATGCAGATCTTTGGTCAGTCTGGAATCTGCCTTCTGCATTCTTATGGTGTCATTTACCATGTTTTTCAGTCCTCCACAATTCCTCTAAACTGGTACTTGGACACTTGAAAAGACTCACCTGGGGGTTGGGATTTTTTTGGAGGGCAGAAGTGGAAGACAGAGCCTCCTAAGATGTAATGTGTTCTACTACCAGAAGCTCATAAAATCTGGCTGTACTTTTTATGAGATGACTAAGTGTTGATGCCCATGTATAGATCTGGCAATTCCTTGCAAAACGGCAATCCTCCAAAGTTGTCCACCGCTCTGCCTTCATTGTTAGCTGCAGATATTTCATCAAGGAAAAACCTCCTACTACCTGGTTACTCAGTATCAAAAGCTATTCTTAAAATTTTTAAATACATACATACTTACAGACCTAAGCTTCCACTACATATAGAATAACCAGAAGCCACGGCAAAAGCCTCCTTATTGTCCAGCCAGATCCAGAGCTCAAGGAGTACCCCCAAGGTCAGGAGAGGCGCACTTGGTACAAAGGGCAACAAAGCCATCGCACTGGGGTCTGCAGAGAGCTCAGGCCTCCCTTAACTCAGTAGTGCCCTTGGCACAGGTGTGCCTGTCCTCGGGTGATGGGCCACCTCTCTGCGCACACCCAGGTGGTCAAGAATTCGGAATCGGAACAACAATGCAACATCAGTTGCATTCTCAGCACCATCAGCACGGAAGCACGCATCAGTGAACCAAACCAAAGATCCCCCCCTAGGCTGGCCAAGGAGAGTGGTCACATGAAGCATTAAAGCAGAGAGAACTAACTGACAAACAAAAAATGGAATCAACAGTCTGAACTCAATTTAACGACGACTTACAAATTGGAAGGCTGACAGCCCGAGGCGGAGAAAGGCACACAACACAGCACGGGGTCAGGGTCTGTGGCTGGTGGGCAGCTCTGCGGCTGTGAAAAACGGCCAGGAGAGCCGATTTAATAACTCACGGTCGGCACTTGGGCTTCTGCCTGGGCCTTTGATTTTTATAAACTAACAATCCAGGCGAGCGGGGAACACGAAAACAAGTTCCCAGGTAAAACTTTCAAAGGCCCAGCTGGTCACCGCACCACATTTCCCTCCGGGTTTCCAGATGGGGAGGCTGGGCGTGACCTCCTTCCTGCCAGCAAGGTCTCCTCAGAAGGCATTCATTAGCTAAATGTGCACCAGCCCACAGGAAAGAGACCTGGGCCATTAAATATAAATGCAAAACAAAATTAGACCCATCCATCCTAAATCTCAGATCTTTACAGCAAGAAAGGTTTACTTCCAGCTTTTAATTTTTCTAAAAGTCAAAGCATCGAAATTTCAACTCATGACCATGCCTCTAGATTTGGGCCCCGCCCCTCTCCAAACCAAACAAAGAAAATTACTTTTTGTTTCTTAATCCCTGTCAGATTTCATGAGGCATCTGTGGACACTCCTAAACCTGGATTAAGTTTCTATATACGTTCTAACGGCCCATCTTTTACACAGAACCACAAGCCCATCTGCAGTGGGACAAAACACAGACGCTGATAAGCCTTAAATGAATTGGAAACACTTACCTAAATGAGAGTCAGAACTACCTAAGTGGTTTTTCCTTTAAAAATCCATTGACAGAGAAAGCAAGGAGAAATAAGCATTCGTAAAATTTCTCTCCCCCAGATTAATAAAAACAATCACTGCCTAACAAACTACTCATAGTATAGCCATAGTCCACAGGATAACCATGTGCTGTGGCTTCTGGCTCTGGTGATTTCCAATCTGTCCCAGTTAAATAAGCACCCACTGAGGCAAGGGTTTTCAGCTGTTTCTGTTTACTGCTACATCCCCCCAAAACCAAGAACAATGCTTCATGATAGGTGTCCTATACATATTGAAAGAAGGAGGAAAGGGAGAAAGAAAAGAAGAAAGGAATCCCATTCACTTCAGTAGGAACAGAACCAGTCAGAGCTAACAGGATACTCCAAGCAGATGACCAAATAGTTAAACTTCAGATTCTTCTCTGGGATTATCCCTCTAATTGCATATACTCAGGAAGTAACCCATTTGGACCCCTTCCAGCCAAAGCTGGCAGAGCTCTCCCCTGAGTGCCCCACTTCTCCATGCTAATCTCTTGAGAAACCCCCAAACATTGACTGGCACCACACAATCCATCAACCTCTCCTCTGATCTGCAAAGACCTTCCCATTTAAAGCAGTAAAGGAGGGGCTCCTGGGTGGCTCAGTGGGTGAAAGCCTCTGCCTTCAACTCAGGTCATGATCCCAGGGTCCTGGGATCATCCCCCACATCGGGCTCTCTGCTCAGCGGGGAGCCTGCTTCCTCCTCTCTCTCTGCCTGCTTCTCTGTGATCTCCTTCTGTCAAATATAAATAAATAAATAAATAAATAAATAAATAAATAAATAATAAAGCAGTAAAGGAAAAAAAACTCCAAAGGCCGGGGCCCTGTTTATTCCACATCCATTATATTCTGAAAACTAAAAAGAAACCAGATGACACACAATATCCAAAAGCAAGTGAACCCTGAATAAATCACTGCAATGCTTTTAAAGTAACTGTAGTCTGTGTTAGACTTCATTTCCTTAAAACCTGAAAGCCCATTGTACAGTACAGGATGAATGGAGAGGCAGGCTGTTACGGGTAAAACCCAGGCTCTAGATCGACTAACTCAGACATGTGCTAGCCACAGGATTATGAACAGGTAAGGTCTCCTTGGAGACTCATCTGTCTCATCTGTTAAATGGGATGATAATAGTAGCTCCCTTGGGGAATCATATGGGAATTAAATACGGTAATGTACAGAAAGTACTTGGCACGGGGTCTGAGCTTCCATGTGTGTCCTACAAGTTGTATTCATGAGGACGTAGATGAGGAGGAGGATAATGATGACGATGAGGACGATGGTGACAATGGCATTGACTTTGATCAACATATAGCCCACAACAGAGAGAGAGCCCATTGTAGTGTTGGACATAGGCATGCCATTTACCGCGGGTCTACCCTGCGTTCTCCAGAGGGGAGCTTTCATCTTGGGGAAATGACAAGACAGTGATGGCTAGCCCTTGCCCACCAACCACATCAGCTTCACGTCCTCCCCTAAGGCTGCTATGAATTTTCATGTTCATATAGAGCACTCAGCCAGAAAGGAGGCTGTCAATCGTGGACGATGGGCAGGCCTCTCTGAAGAGAGCGGACAGAGTGAGGGAAACGTCTGTATGCCTAGCGGGTGGTTAAGAGTTCAAAGCAGAACACACTGAGAGTCTCCAGGGGAATGCAAACCCAATTAAAGACAGACCTAGCAGCTGTAATGCTTCGATGGGTACACCCCAACACGTCTACCCGGTGCCTAGTACATGCCAAGTTTTCACTGAACAAAAAACAGAAGCATGCAACAGAAGACCAAGACATCACCTCATTCCCTGGAAAACAGCCCTTGAGACCGCTGAACATCCAACATTCTGCATTTACATTTTTGTCAGCTGGAAATCTAGAGCTTTAGGTTGCAGCAGTAGTGACCCCTGACCCCCCAACAGAGAGAAGTCTATGTCTTCATGCCCAGAATTTGTGAATATTACTTCGTACAGTCGAAGAGTAAATACTACCTAACAAGCAAAGGGTGTGATTAAGTTAAGCAGGAGATACTGATCCCAGATGATCCAGGTGAGTCCTAAATCCAATGAGAAGTGTCTTTAGGAGAGAGAGCCCAAGGGGAGACTTGACAGGCGGAAGAGGTGGAGACAGTTGGACCACAGAGACAGAGCTGGAGTCACAAGTCCAGGGATACTGACAGCCACAGGAAGGAAGAGGAGGTAAAAAATAGGGGCGCCTGGGTGGCTCAGTGGGTTAAGCCTCTACCTTCGGCTCAGGTCATGATCTCGGGGTCCTGGGATCGAGTCCCGCATCGGGTTCTCTGCTCAGCGGGGAGCCTGCTTCTCTCTCTCTCTCTCTTTCTCTCTCTCTGCGCCTGCCTCTCTGCCTACTTGTGATCTCTACCTGTCAAATAAATAAATAAATAAAATCTTAAAAAAAAAAAAAAAAAGGAGGTAAAAAATAGATTCTCCTTTTAGGTTTTAAGTTTTGCTTGCAGCAGCCCTAGAAAACAAATATAATTTCCTCACTCACACGTCCAGGTAACACACCCGAGTCATCATCTCCTCCTTCTAAAGGGGTCCAAAAGCCACAAATGGAAGCAGGCAGGTAAGAAGACGTGAGAAAATGGCATGGCAACAGTGAGTGCAGTGCAAGGCAGTTGGGGCAAGGCAAAAATGCAAGGACAGGGGTGCCTGGGTGACTCAGCGGGTTAAGCCTCTACCTTTGGCTCAGGTCATGATCCCAGGGCCCTGGGGCATCGGGCTCTCTGCTCAGCAGGAAGCCTGCTTCCTCCTCTCTCTCTGCCTGCCTCTCTGCCCACTTGTGATCTCTGTCTGTCAAATAAATTAATTAGTTAAATTTTTAAAAAAAAGAATGCAAGGACAGCAGAGCACAAATATCAGGTATTTAAGAAAAACATGGATGTCAGCTCAAAATAAAACTGCCTAATATTTGAAACTAATAAATCAAATATATATTTAAGTTATATATACATACACATACACATATGCAATTTTTAAAAAATTATCTGCAAACCTGCAAGCAAACAAAATCTCAGAAGATGGCATCATACGGTCTGATCTAGAACTTCATGAATCTGCAAGCTACAGCCTCCTGGAGACCATCTGAGCCCCTCACTTCCTCCTAGTGGGCTCAACATTGGAGCACGTTTCTCAAAACACAGCTGGAAGAACACTATAGTCTTCTCGAAAGTCCACAATCTCAAGACTTCTTCTTTATTTCTAGGATAAACTAAAATAACATATTCCCATTTATGAACACGAAAAATGGCAAGAACTCTAATAACTGGTAAGTCAAAAGGCACGTTCATGCAGCAAAACTTAACTGTTTTGTATCTGTGGGGCTCAAATTCACAAGGTTCTGGCAAGATGTTTCTCCCTTTGATAAGGTCTATACAGAAATTCGAGAACCACTGCTCTATAGAACCATCTTGATATTTTCCTCAACATAACAGAAAAAAGAAAAACCTACACACAAATATTGACTTAAATATCCTTCATCTTGAATACAAAAAAACATCAGTTATCAGTTTCACAACAGCATCTGAAGAGAATTAGCAATAAAGATCCCTCCTCTTCCCTCTGCCTTTCCCATTTTTCTAAGACCTCAAAGGGCGAGACTATGTGAATTCTGCCAATGACAACTTGGTAGCACACCTTGAAAACAGTGTCTGGGGGCACCTGGCTGGCTCAGCAGGTGGAGCGAGTTTGAGTTCAAGTTTTAAGTTCGAGCCCCACGTTGAGCATAAAGCTTACTCACAAATAAAACCTTTTAAAAAAGAAAATAACAGGGGCGCCTGGGTGGCTCAGTGGGTTGGGCCGCTGCCTTCGGCTCAGTTCGTCATGATCTCGGGGTCCTGGGATCGAGTCCCATGTCGGGCTCTCTGCTCAGCAGGGAGCCTGCTTCTCTCTCTCTCTGCCTGCCTCTCTGTCTACTTGTGATCTCTCTGTCAAATAAATAAATAAATCTTTAAAAAATAAAAAAAGAAAAAGAAAAAAGAAAATAACAGCGGAAGGTCTGACAAATTGTAAGGCCAATGAACACCCTTTTTAAAAAGCAAGCAGACATGTTTTCTTTAACGGATGTCCTTAGAATTCCACAAGACTGAGTCACAGCTCCAAGTGATAAAGTGAAATCCGATCACCACGCAGCAATCACACAGTTCTCTTCACAAGATTATTCCAGTCTGAGCGAATGATAATTCACAGCCTTGAATGAGAAGATGTCTACCCTCCCTTATCACCGTATCATAAGGTAGGCAGATCCTCCAAGGGCAGGGATCTGTTCCCGGGCAGTTTTCTCTGGATGGTGACCTGCGGCGTTTGGAGATGTGACTGCCATCTTTGTGGCACGGGGCCAACAAGGATAAACTCGCATCTGAAAATGCTGAGGAGGAGACAGCGCAGAACCCGGTCACCTCCTCAGGAATCTAAAGTTCTACAGGTGTGTGTTCCGGTATGATCAACAGCTTCATTTCCTTCAGAAACTGAAAGGGGAACAAGACTCCGATGGAACAGGAGGCACTTCTACATGATGTGTGGTAGCTCTAGCTCTGGCATTGAGAAAGTCACAGAAAATTCTTTGGCTTCCATTTTCTTCCTTGAAATACAGCCCTCACCAGGGTGCCTGGCACACAATCAGTACTCTGCATGGATTCCTTCACTCGGCCCTCTCCACAACCTCAGGAAGCACACGTTCCTCTGATCCTCATTTTCCAGAACAGAACATTAACCAAGCATCATGTAACTTGCCCAAGGTCATTCTGGTACGGAGGGTTGCAAGGGCCAGAATTCAAATTCTAGTCTGAGCTGGAACATGAAACAATTCACTGACCGAACTAGAGATAAGAAAATGGCATAGATAATCCTATAATATCAGAACGCTTTAATGCTGGCAGAAAATTAAAAAAAAAAAAATGTTTTTGTAACTTAACATACTTCATACTGACATAAAAGTATGTTAGTCCCCAACCTGTACACAGACCAGAGGCTGGAAGGAGGTCGACCCGCCTCCTCCACAGTCACAAGCCATGTGGCTAAGAAGCCACTCTGTACTGAACAGCATTTTGATCTCTGATTGCAGGGAAGACAGACAGTGGAGATTTAATCAACTGGCACAGTGCACAAGGTTAGAATGAACATATCACACAACAGATCAAAGAACCCAAATTTCAAACATCCAGCAAGGTGGAACCGGACTAAAACCCACAATGTGAGATTTTACCAGGTAAAATATTAGACTCATATGAACCAACAAATAAATACAATGCAGGATTAGGGTGAGACCAGACTGTTCCGTCAAAAAGAATTTGGAACAAACGTTCATACCAGCATTACTCATGAGAGCCAAAAAATGGAAACTACTCAAATGTCCGTCAAGTGATGAATGCATAAACATAATGTGGTATATTCATAAGTGGGCTACTATTTGTCCATAAAAAGGAATGCAGTTCTGATACATACAAGATGAATGAACCTTGAAATATTATGCTAAGTGAAAGAAGCCAGTCACAAAAGGCCACATGTTGTATGATTTCATTTCTAGGAAGTGCCCAGAATGGGCAAATTGATACAAAGAGTAAGCAGATTAGTAATGCCTAGGGCTAGGGGGTGTTGAGGGAAAATTGGGAGGTTTCTGTTAATAGTATGGGGGTTTCTTTGGAGGGTGTTAAAAAGGTTCTAAAACTGATTGTTGTAATGGCTGCACAACTCTGTGAGTATTAGATGGGTGAACTGTATGGTATATGAATTTACCTCAATAAAGCTGTTCCCCAAAGCAACAACAAAAAACATCTGGAGCATTTAGTTGTCTGTATGTTTAAAAAAAGAGAGATAGCGGGGTGCCTGGGTGGCTCAGTCGGTTGAGCATCTGACTCCTGATTTCAGCTCAGATCATGATCTCAGGGTCGTGAGATCGAGTCCTGCTTCAGGTTCCGTGTTCAGCAGGGAGTCTACTTGAGATTCATTCTCTCTCTCTCTCTCTCTCTCTCTCTCTCTCGCCCTCTACCCCGACCAATGCACATTCTCACGGGCTCTCTCTCTCTCTTTAAAATAATAAAGAAATAGGGGAACCTGGGTGGCTCAGAGGGTTAAAGCCTCTGCCTTCAGCTCGGGTCATGGTCCCGGAATCCTGGGATCAAGTCCCGCACCGGGCTCTCAGCTCCATGGAGAGTCTGCTTCTCCCTCTGACCTTCTCCCTTCTCATGCTCTCCCTCACTCTCTCTCTCAAATAAATAAATAAAATCTTTAAAATAATAATAATAATAAAGAAATAAATACTTTACAAAAATAAACAGAGATAGCCCCTGCTTTTCAGAAATCCTACACCACTTTGCTTTCAAGAAAGACCTACATTCCTACTTATTTTCACTAACTGAAAGAAATCTGAAGGGGATTTTTCCTTTTACAGAAAAAGGTGAAAAGCAAAAATTGTGTTCGTTGTCTGTTTTGCAGCAAGCTTTCCAGAGGCAGTATGTGCCCCAAGCAGCTAGAGAGGCCCCACCAAACTCCTCCCTGAACTACACTCAGCATCTCAGTCTCACACCACCAGAGCTTGGAACTGTTGTCTGTGAGCATCTGTGCTTTATCTCGATTTATTCCATGCATCCGTTAGCAAGTTTGTCCTAAGATATCAGAAAAGCCTAAAAGAGGTTATTTTTGGGGTCTGGGAATGCTCAAAATTTTCTTCACATAAATTAATGGTAATTGCTTCTTGGCTTTATGCCATCTCGGCTTACAAAAGGTTCCTATGAAAGAAACACTCTACACTTTGGGTTAGTGGGAGAACCCTGTATATGCTATAATTCTAGGAAAACAATATGACCCATTGGTTGGCTCAAAATAAGGAAGCATAATGAAAAAGTTGGCCAACATGAAGTACTAAGCTCTTTCAGTGCTGGAAGCATTCAAGCATAAACCGCCAGACTTTCTGGTCAAGAATAAAACCTATTTCATTTATAGGCCAAGAGCTCCAAGGAACTATCTCTAAGATACTAAAATTCTAATATTTGTCATGGATGACACAAAGTAACTGAAAAGTTAATCACTGAATTCGGATTATGTTTGAGAACACAAAATGGGGCAGTATAATGCCTGCAATCAAATCCATTCTCCACCATTTCATAATATGGCCTGAGAGAAGCAATCAGCCCAACCAAGATTCAGCCTTTTATTTTCTATAATGGAGTTAATAATAATAACATAAATTAATACTTTATACTAATTGGTAAGAATTCAACAGAAAAATGATGGGGCCCTTCGCATAGGATCTCACTGAATTTTTAGCCACATGAGTCAAAGCCATAGCATCTCAGCATTTTTAGTATCACTAATAGATGATAATACAAAAACTTCCAACTGAAACTAAAATACCATCCCATAGCATTCACTGATTAAAAGGGGCACACACGGGCACCTGGGTGGCTCCGTCAGTTAAGCATCTGCCTTCAGCTCAGGTCATGATCCCAGGATCCTGGGATCAAGCCCCACGTCAGGATCCCTGCTCTGCAGGAAGCCTGTTTCTCCCTCTCCCACTCCCCTGCTTGTGTTCCCTTTCTCACTGTGTCTCTGTCAAATGAACAAATAAAATCTTTAAGGCGGGAGGGGGGTCAGGATTCTCTGCTAAACAGAGATCCCGGCATATAAGTTGTTTTCCAATAAATATACAAAAGTTCTAAGAAACATTAGTGCTATTTTAATAACTTACTGAAGGTACGGCGTAATACTGGACAGTAAGACTCTCCCAACAAAGAACTAATGTGTTCAAACTACTGTACTTGCTAAATGAACACAGTATGATTTTATGGATATCCTACCTTACCCTTCATTCTCATAGCTGACAGCTTGTTTTTGCACCAACTCACTTTGCTGGATGTGATTTTAACATCAAGAATAGAAGTCCCATGCCACCAAATCACGCTTGTAATATGGCTGTTTGACAGGCGCCAACGAGTAGAAGTTAAGTCTTTATTACACGCTCAGGAAGTCCATATGTGTATTTTACAAGGTCTCAGCTCTCCTTCGAACCTTGTCTATTATGAATACAGGCTTTAGATATATTCTCACTTTAAGATCACTTACACCGTTGACTATTTGCAGGGCAAACGAATGCAATCAAACACTAAAGCTTCGAGGAGATTAGAGAACTGCCAAGGTCTGAACTATATCAACAGCTCGAAATCAGCTCATTCCACACTGCTGTGACAGTATTATACCCGCAAAACAAACATGGCAACAGTGTGCATGACAGGTATGACGTCACGGCCAGCACTCTGCACCTGTGACTTTCGGGGAGACATCCTGTCAGCAGAGCTGTTCCCAGAGAACCACCACAGGCATCCTTCTCAGATAGCTCACCCTGCAACCAGCACTGCCCGAGCAGTTCAGGAGCTCATGGGAGGAAAGGGGGACACCCCACATTGGACTCTCTGCTCGGCAGGGAGCCTGCTTCTCCTTCTTTCTGTCTGCCTCTCTGCCTACTTGTGACCCCTCTCTCTGTCGAATAAATAAATAAAATCTTTTTTTAAAAAAAGCAAAAACACATGCAGATTTTAAAAGAAAAAGCAAAACTATCTCTATTTGCAGATGTCCTGATCTTGTAGATAGAAAACTCTAAGGAATAAAAAACAAACAAACAAAAAAACCTATCAGCGCTTATCATTCAGCACAGTTGCAGGATATACAAAAATCAAATAAAAAAATCAATCATATTTCTATACATTAGCAATAAACAATCCAAAAATGCAACTTACATTTGTGTTTCATCAGCCGTATCCCCCAAAAATTCCAGATTTCCAATCCACATGTGGGAAATGACAGTCACTCCAATGATGTTCATTTTTGGCTCTTGGAAGACTATCTTGATCACACCTTAAGCACTTAAAGACTCATTTGTTCATTTAATATATTCTTATCAAGTGCTTCCTGTATCAATACCAGGCACTAGGAAAATAACAGTGACCAAAAATTCCCTATCACCTCTCTCCATGAAACTCACATTGTAGTGAGAATACAAAACAACAGATAAACAAAAAAAGTTGTAACTTCCCATAGTGCTAACCATCGCAACAGACATAACTCGGAGAAGAGAGATGGAGGCTGAAGGGAAGGCAGGATGTGCTTCAGATGCAGAGGTCAAGGAAGTCTCTCTAACAATGAACCAAATCAAGAAGGGGTGTGGGGTGGGGTGTTGGTTTCTGTGTAGTTTTTCTTTTTTTTTTCCAAACAAATTATTTATTAAAGGATCTCCACACCCAATGTGGGACTCGAACTCACAATCCTGAGATCAGGAATTGTATGCTCTACTGACTGAGCCAGCCAAGTGCCCCGTTTCTGTGTGGATTCCACACAACCGCAGAGGCATGTGTAAGAACTCTAGGATGAAAACAAGCTTGGTAAGTTCTTGAACCAGCCCATGTGCAGGGCAAGCAAGGGCGCCTGTCCAAGGCCATTCCCTGCGGGGGAAAGACAGGGCTCAGCTCATATGGGACCTTGCAGGCGATGGTCCAGAGGCAAAGCTTTTCCCTGATTTGTGCTGGGAATCCACTAGGCAGGGAACGGAAGAGGAATGAAGGGAAGTGATATGAGGTGATCACTCTGCTTCTCTGTGGAATAAACGGTCAGGACGTTGAACTCAAACACATAGTTGCATAATCACTAGCTGTGTGACCCTGGGTATGCCACCCAACCTCTCTGACCCAGTATCTACTATAGCTCAGCTGCCTCCCAGAGGATGAATTTGAAAGATCTTTGCAAACTGAAACTTGCTGCTGAATGTACAGCAAAATGATCATCATCCTTCCGGAGCCCTTCCCTAACCTCCTAAAACAGAAGTAATTTCTTTCTCTAGAAACAAAGAGCACTTTATCAGTCTACCTCCTTTAATACTTACCACTTTCTATTCAGTATCATAAGCATTATCGGTGTATCTTATCACTTCTTCTAGACACGAGAGGCAAATCTCACCTCTAAAGTACTGATCATTCCCTATTATACACTGGCTTCCACTGCCCCACTCTAGACCATGATCAGAGTATCTACATCATTTTATTGAAAAGAGGTTCTATATCTTATTCATAGTTAGGTTTCCAGTGCCTACATCACTGAAAATGGGGAAGCTTCTCATGTGTTTGCAATTTCCCTTTTCCCTCTGATCAAAAGGCTCCTCATGTGAGTAAAATAAACACCCCTCCAGAATTCAAACTATTTACAAAAACAAAGGGCTTCAAAACACTGGCAACATGTATTTGCATATTACAACTGTAATTTTTGGAAAATAATACACTCACATAACAAACCTGGGAGGATCTTCATGTCTAGCAAAAAGTTGTTAATCGTTTTTACTTTGTTTGTTTGTTTGGTTTTTTAACAGCAATTTCAAGGCAGTAAAATCAGAACTCTTAGTTTGGATTCTGTACCCCAATAACAGTTCTTGCCCCCAAAGAGTCTCAAGGTTTGACTTAAATTAATCTTCCAAGATACATTTCCTTTTTTATTGACAAATAACATATAAATTTAAGATGTAAAACTGGTTAATTTTTTACATTTATAGATTGTAATATGATTGCCATTGTAGAGATAATTAACACCTCTACCACATTACTTAATTATTCTTCTTTCAGTGATTGGAATAATTAAGTTCCAGTCTCTTAACAAGTTTGTTAATTACAATACATCGTCTATATTCACAATAGTGTGCATTGGGTCTCTAGGGCTTATTTACTACACAGTGGATGTTTGTATCTTACTCACCTGCCTTATCCCTCAACCCTGGCCCCATGCTCTAGTAGCCACCATTTCACTCTGTATTCATGAGTTTGACTTACTTATTTAAAATTTTCTATACTACAAAATGCAAAATTATCTTACCAAAGTACATCAGTGAATTAATTTGATTACATGGGAGCCCAATTATTTTAAATTGAATGGTTCCCTAAAACGCCTAAAATCCAAGTCTAATTCCTATCATGTGTTATCCTCTTTCCCAAAATAATGCAAATTAAAATTAGTGTTCTATTTGTGATAAACATATAAAAGTACCTAAAAACTCAAAGCAGAGTTCCTTTCCTCATTCAAAGTTCAAAGTCTGCCTCTCTATTTCCTCCTGTCCATTCAAAAGAACTGGTTAGGGAGAATGAAGGGGAAGACAAAAACCTGCAGTATGTTTCTGTAAGCTCTTCTGATCCTCTGTGCTGTGTGGGAATGAGTTTTATACCTGCGATTACTAGTTTATCACTCTTTCTGCTGAAAACGTTATCAGCAACTTGTTCAGAGGGATCAACAACAGTCTAGAAGAAGTTGCTCATTTAACATGTATTTATGTCCTCTGACAGATGAGCGGTTCTCAAAAGTGTGGTCCAGGCCAGCAGCATCATCAACAGTGACCTTGTTAGAAATGCAAATTCAAGGGCACCACCCTTGAATTTTTTCAGACTTTTTTCAGACCTACTGAATCAGAACCTCTAGTGCATAGGGCTCAGCAGACTGTGTTTTAAAGAGTCTTGGAAGGGGGTGCCTGGGTGGCTCAGTCAGTTAAGCATCCCCCTTGTCTCGGGTCACCATCTCAGGATCCTGGGACAGAGCCCCTCCCCCTGCTTGTGCCCCCTCTGTCTCTCTCTCTCTCTCTCTTAAATAAATAAATAAATAAAATCTTAAATAAAAATAAAGAGTCCTGGATGATTCTGATGTGCAAAGTTTGAGAACTACTGTGCTATGCAGATTTAAAAATAGCCTCTCCACAGAACTTACACACTTTAAGGAAAATAAGTGAAAACATTTATGTTTCAGTGAAGTCATATGTAAGATACAAGAGCCACATAAAGGGGAAAAAACATGTTTTTTTGAGATCAGGAAAGGCTTCACAGAGGAGGCTACACTTCAATTAAAACATCAGGAAGTAGGAATTAAAAAAAAAAAAAGTGCAACGAGCATTCTAGATAGAAAGAACTAGAATTGAAAGATTTGAATTAGACCATAATCAGGCAGATTCTGTGGTGGTTGACACTTTACATCTTCTATAGAACCCTTTGCTCTTGATCTGGTTTGCAAAGTTTCATGGTTAAGTCCCTCTGGTTCTCAAGTATAAATGGAAATATCTAGAAAACAAGGCAGCAAAGCCAGAATCTATAAGACAGCAGTACAATATAGTAATTAAAGGTCTCAATCAGAGAAAGAACTGGCACAAATGTTAATTTTGGGGTACTCTGTTCTTAATACTTATGTATAAATATTTCTGTAATCACAGACAAGATACTGATTTAATTTTCCTGTATATAAGGGGAGGTTAATAGTACCCACGCTATAAAGGCTATTACTTGTCAGGATGAGTAACTGAAATAAAGAATTTGGGAATTTTTAGATTCCACACATAAGTGATATTCTAGGGGCACCTGTGTAGCTCAGTTGGTTAGGGATCGGATTCTTGATTTCCACTCAGGTCATGATCAGGGTTGTGGGATCAAACCCTGACACCGGGTTCTGTGCTGGGCCTAACATTGTTTCTCTCCCTCTGTCACTCCCCACCACTCAACCTCTCACTCTATTAAATAAATACATACATAAGTGATATCATACAGTTCTTGTTTCTTCCCTGATGTATCTCATTGAGCACAACGTGCTCAAATTCCCTCCATGTTGTTGCAAATGGCAAGATGTCCTCCTTTCTCACTGAGACACATTTCCTAAGGATTTGACAATTATCATACTACTTTGGGGAAAGTACACGAATTCTTCTTTCTACCCTTGTTGTCAAAGAAACTTGAGATGATAAATATTTTGAACCATGTGAAACCACAAACACTGCAAAGCGTGTCAACTGAACTGGAAAATTCCTTTGGCTGAACCAGTCTTTAAAAAGATCCCCCAAAGAGCTCTCCAAAGAAAGACAGTTAATTTTTATTTTATGATTGGGGGTGGACAACACGACAAAATACCTCTGACTTAGAAAAAACTCCCGGGGCGCCTGGGTGGCTCAGTGGGTTAAAGCTCTGCCTTCGGTCGAGCCCCGCATCCGGCTCTCTGCTCCCCGGGGAGCAAAAAAAAAAAAAGAAAAAGAAAAAGAAAAAAGCTCCCTATTCATAGTAAAGCATGGAATGCTGAAGTATTATTCACCAGGTATTTCATAGTTTAGTACCTAAAACATTTGAGAAAAGTGTTTTATTCCCATGAGGCTCTCCTCTTCATGTATAGAAAGGTAGAAAACCAGAATCATAGAGTTTGCTCAGATTAAATGAGTTAGTTCAAGTAAACTATTTCAGAACGAAGATCATGCCAACCTCCTCATCTCCAAATCTGCTCTAGCCAACAGCTCCATAAAAAAAGGTTCCGAATAAGGTCCAGGAGGCAAGCCTACAGTTCTCTCCCCATCATTTTATTTCCCACCAATAAGATCATCCATTTAAAGCACACATCTAGCTGACCAATTCCCACTGCCCTGTGGCCAAGAAATACCACTTAAATGCACGTCTCAGTCACCAGTCCCTACTCAGCATCTTTGGGCACATTACCGCAGCCTGAGTAACTTCTCCAATCCTATGATTTACTGTCCATTACTTGAAATTGCTGTTCTCCATCCACCGTCTATCTGTTTTCCAATGCCCCTCAGCAGCCTGACGGAACAGCTCCTGAAGGGAAGAGGAGCCCAGAGCCAAAGACACGCGTGACGCTTGGGAACCTGGAGAGCCTCCAGATCAAACGCGGTCTGTTTATCATTACTTCACAAACTCATGTGCCTTCAAAAGAATCTACAGTAAACCATTACGCTTTTAGCTCCTTCTTACTGGAGACCACAAAAGTAATGTCAGTTGCAAGCTTTAAGATACTGCTTTCCTGTCGATGCAGGCTTATAAGCAGCTTTGTTCACAAAGATCTCTCTGTATTCCATCATGGAGACCTTTCCATCTTTGAGGTTAAAACAAAGTAGCAGGGGCGCCTGGGTGGCTCAGTGGGTTAAAGCCTCTGCCTTCGGCTCAGGTCATGATCCCGGGGTACTGGGATCGAGCCCCGCATCGGGCTCTCTGCTCGGCAGGGAGCCTGCTTCCTCCTCTCTCTCTGCCTGCTTCTCTGTGATCTCCGTCTGTCAAACAAATAAATAAAATATTAAAAAAAAAAAAGTAGCAATACAGACAAAGAACTAATGAAGCCATTTCACAGTAACCAAATTACCAGTGTCTGTCTGTCCTTACTGTGCCCCTTTTTAATCCAGAAAATAAGTGAGTTACAGATCTAATTTAGACAATCTTAAGTCCATCCATGCGCCCAAGGTGAACTACATAGGGGCACAAATGCCCATCTCCCAGTGTCCCTCCTCCTGACCCTCAACTTGCCATATGGAGTCCATAAGAAGCAGCATCATGGTGAAACTAGATCGTCATTGTCTCAACCTACAACCTGGAGAATGCATATGGTGTGTTGGTTACCAACACAACTTTGCACAGACCTGAGTGCGTTAACCAACAAAGATGCTCGGGCACCATGAGACCTTGATCAATTTATCCAAGCTCCCTGAGCTTCCTTCCTTCCTAATAAAATAGGAGTGATGCCTACCTTGCAGAAATTTTGGATGAAAAAAAGTAGACATTTCCTCACACAGTACCTGGCACAGGGTCAGTACTGAATCGATGGTAGCCATTCCCCGACCCTCTCCCACCCCAATCTCCAAACTGGTTCAACTTAATCACATCCTTTTCCCCAGATCCAGATAATTTACCACCAACCATAGGCCTTGCCTCATTGGAAGTTGATAGGGCAATGTTGCTAGAAAAAGAGAAAGTTGAGGGGCAGATGGAAAGGAGCAGGGGACAGTTTACACTCCAGTGAGACAAAAGAGCAAGAAATGTAAACTCTGGTTAGCTCTGTTCCTCAGTGGGCACTCCAGAAAAATATTCATAGCATGAAAATAAAATGCAAAAGTGGAAGTCACACCCCACCACTGAGATGGGTGATAAATCCATCCATAAATCCTGGCTTATCTCAACTATCTACACTGGAGGGCTAAGGTATGACCCCAAAACACCTTGGCAGTGTTCCACTGTAGCTGGTGTTCTCTTCACACAGGAATGTTTGACCAAAGGGCAGAAAGATTTTCCTTTGGCTTAGTTTACAATGAAGCTGGAAAATATTAAACCGCACCTCATTTGACCTTAATAAACCCAGGACACAGGAGAACAGATTTATTCATTTCTTCCAAGTTCTCCCATTGGATTCTTTCATATTTTAAACTTCTTTTAATGACTTTCCACTGTGTTCAGCAAATACAGAATCCTCCCATTGATAATTAAACACCTGCTAATTCCTACAAAGGCATTCTAAAATAAAAAAAAGTGAAGTCTGATGAATAAAACATCCCCTTTATTCCACAGGGCTAAGTTCAAATAAAGGAAAATGGGTCATTAAATAAAAGCTGTCAATTCTTTAAGGCTTGGTTCCTGCAAGTCAGTGACTATATTTATATTTAGATTACTCTGAGGTGAAAGGTTATATACTAAACTATTTATTGCCCTAAGAATACTTAAAAAGAAGTAGGTCTGGTAAAGTCAGCAGTCATCATGGAGAGTAGAAAACAGGTAGGTCATTATTACCTTTTAATTTTCTACTGAAAATTTCAGACATCCAAAAATAAAGATTAGAATCCCCACAAAACTATCTCCTGCCTTCAACAATCATCAGATAGGAAAAATCTTATTTATTTTCACCCCGACTCCCTACTCAAGCTGGATTAACTTTAAAGCAAGTCCCAGCATCATGATTTTCCATAACTAAGTCAGTATCCATCACTAAAAGATAAGGACTCTTTTTAAAAATATAATTCCATAACTGCCATCTTGTCTATGCCCAAAAAGTAACAGTAATGTCATGAGTCAGATAATCAGTACTCAAATCTCCCCATCTCAAAAAAATAAATAAGTAAATTAACATTGATTTCATCAAATCAGTATCCCAAGTCCACACCATACATTTGCCTCTTTAATCCTTTTTAATCTAAAGGTTCTTTTCTGACTCTTTAAACCATCCAGTACATTTGTTGAATAAATGGAGTCATGTGAAGTAAAGACTTCCTCTCGTTGTGGGTTCTGCTGATTGCATTCCAAGTGTGTCCATTTCTATTGTGCTCTATGCCCAGCATCCCATCAAGAGGCTTGATCTGATTCAAATTATTCCTCTTTCTTCCAAGAAAACATCATAGGTGGTGAGAGAGGCCCCATAAATTAAACCAGAGGACAATTTAATGATTTGCCAGCTAGACTTCCTCTCCTCTAGGCATTTACTGCTGACCACGTTGGGAGGTAGGCATCCAGGACAGGATACAAGCAGGAGCAGTTACAGTGCTCATCATCTTCAGGGGTGCCTGGGTGGCTCAGTGGGTTAAGCATCTGCCTTCAGTTTAGGTCAGGATCCCAGAACTCTGAGATGGAGCCCCACCCCCCAAATTGGGCTCCCTGCTCAGCAGGGAGTCTGCTTCTCCGCTTGCCTCTGCCTCTGCTTTCCTCCTTCTTGTGCTCTCACTCCCTCCCTCTCCCAAATAAATAAATGAAATGTTTTAAAAAAAAGAGGGGCGCCCAGGTGTTTCACTGGGTTGAGCCTCTGCCTTCGGCTCAGGTCATGATCTCAGAGTCCTGGGATCAAGGCCCTCTGCTCAGGCTCTCTGCTCAGCAGGAAGCCTGCTTCCCCACCCCCGCCCCTGCAACCCCCTTTCTCCCCACCTGCCTCTCTGCCTACTTGTGGTATGTATCCGCCAAAAAAATAAAATCTTTAAAAAAAAGAGCTGTCATCTTCCTGACTGGGCTGAGCTCCTAACTCCGAGAAGGTGAATAACTTGGTGGATGCAGAGAAAACTAACTCCAATATCATCTTTGTTCAATCTCACATGGGAACATTCCCCATTCTTTGGCACACGCAGGTTTTGAACACTCCAAATGAAAAAGACCACTTTAGAGTCACCCACCTATTCCACAATCTGCCAATATGGAAAATGCAACCCCTTATGTCTTATGTTACATAAAAAAAATGGAATTCAGGCTACAAAATCCCTTTTTAATGGCACACCAGCAGGCAAATATAGATTTTCAAGCAATAAGCAATTTCTACTATCACTGCTAAGGGAAGGGGGGGGGAACAGCCTTTCTTTTTTGCTGCTGTCAGTATGGACGATTAGAGGCTAGAAAAATGCATTTTTAGTTTTTAAAAAAGCTTTATCGGGAAACAGGCCACCATAAAGTAATTCATCTATAAAGCAGTAAGGGATGTCATCAATTTTACCTTACACTTGAATCACACTCTTGATTCCTATCCGGCTGTATTTCAATTATGCCTTTTATTTGAAGACAAGCCCCTACAAATACATAATGTTGCTTAAAAGCGATCTTCAAAAACAACAACAACAACAACAAAAAAAACCCTACCGGGACAGGAAAGTTATTTATTTCATACATAAACCACTCTGCTTCACTCAGGAGGTAACAGTCTCCATGCCTGACATACTTGGAAAGAGAAAGGGGTTGCAAGAACACTGCATTAACATTTTCTCTTCCAGATTTAAACAGTTGAAAAAAGTCTCCAATGGTAGAAACTTTAGCACTTTTTTTTTTTAATGTTTATAACCAGAATTTGATTTAAACAAGTCCCACCCCACGGAACTTGCACTGGAGGCTGAGATGTTTAGAAGCATTGGTACAGATATTTTCAATAGCCTGACGTGGTATGTCCTGGGGACACTGTGGGAGGACACTCAAGGCCCTCACCATTGCATCAATCACCAAGAGCACCCAGTGACCCCTAACATGTATGATTGTGACCACACTGAGACTTCATTCTAAAGAATTGTGAAGGGGCACCTGGGTGGGTCAGTCAGTTAAGCATCTGGGTTTGCATGAGCCCAGGGTCCTGGGATCAAGCCACACATCAGGCTCTCTGCTCAGTGGGGAACCTACTTCTCCGTCTCCCTTTCCCTGCTGTTCTGCCTACTTGTGCACCCTCTCTCTGTCAAATAAATAAAAATAAATAAGCGTTCTTAAAAAAAAATTCTGAAGAATATGTTAGTTATAACAAATAGCAGACTTAGATGTCTTAGGCATGGATTTGAAAGCTACCTAAGTGAATACTCACATCCAAGAGGGACATAAGAGCTGACAGTCCCTGCCCTAAAATTATAACAAAGGGCCCTTTCACGAGCCCTTACTAATTCTAAAATCTAAAAGTATAAATTAAAATTTACAAAACCGGACATTTGGGGGGGTGCAATTTTTCATTGAGAAGTATTTGATATTTTTGTAAAGAACTTCCATAATGAGAAAAAGAACGAAAGACTAAAAATTCAGTAGGTTACATATGTCCCATGACTGGTTAAACCATGTCTCCCCCAAAAAGGGCATGTTGCAGTCCTAATCTCCAGTACCTCAGAATGTGACCGGTTTTGGAAATAGGGTCTTTACAAAGGTGATCAGGTTACAAAGAGGCCATTAAGGTGGGCCCTAATCCAATATGAATGGGAATATGAAAAGGGAACATTTCTATAGACAAACACATATAAAGAGAAGATGATATGAAGACACAGAGAGAAGTTAACCACCTACAGGCAGGGAGAAAGGCCTGGAACAGACTCACCCCTCACAGCCCTCAGAAAGAACCAACTGTGCCAGGCACCTTGAAATGGGACTTCTGATCTCTAATGCTATAAAACAATCAATTTCTGCTGTTTGAACCACCCAGTTGGTGGTAGTTTGTTACCTAGGAATCCTAGGAAAGGAATGTATGGACCTATTGTGGTATGTATTAAGCAAAAATGTTAACAATCATTTCAAAAGAAAAGTAGCAGCCATCAATCATGATGGTAAGTACTTTGTTGCACATGTTGCAATTAAGTCCTTACAATGACCCCACAACACATAGTACTAGTAACCTCATTTTGTAGATGGGGAATCTGAAGTTTGGAATCAGGAATTGCATTCTGATGCTGCTATCAGAGACCCATTACAGGAGCTTAAACACATACGGGTTGATTTCTTTCATCTAACAAGCTATCTGGAGGTAAGTGGCTGCAGGTAGACACTCAGCAACTCAAAGACGGCCCATCTCTGCAAGTCCCCTGACCATTTCCTCATGGCCTCAAAATGGCTGCTGTAGTTCCTAGCCATTGCATCTGTATACCACATCTGAAATGCAAAAATGTGAAAAATGAAACAAAAAAAATTTTTTTAAAGAAAATCGTACTTTCCACTGAACTAAATCCCTTCAGAGAACCCTTCCTGGAAGCCCTTAGACAACAACTTCTACTTGTAACTCATCAACCATCCCTATTTGCACCATCAGAAGATAGGAAATGGTTTTTTTTTAGTTTGCTTTATCCTGAGCTCAGTGGCTTCTCCTCTTGGGTTTCCACAGGTAAACTGAACACCTCTGAGCACCCAAGGAAGCAGTCAGCCCAACGGAGCCTCTGATGTATTCCAAAAGAGTATTTTCTGAGGAAATTCTAGAGGATGCATCTGGGGCTTGGCAGTAAGATTTAAGAATAGACTTACAAGGCCAGCTACCATCCCCTTGGGTATTTGTTTGTGCAAGTGATATTTATAATTCTCAAACAGGTGAAGGCTTTCACAGGTAGTCATTTAGTTGGCTTCTACAAACAGCAACTGGAAGTTTTCTTCAAGTCGTCTTTAATTGCTCCTTTCCAATTATAGAACGTCTATATTTATAGGCATCAGTTCCACTTCATTGTCAATACTTTGTCTCTGCTAATTGAAAGAGATTTTCTTTCTCAATGTTGGATAGCATCACTAGGGACTCAAATTCTCTAGCCTGATGCAAAGGCGACAAAAACCAGCCTGAACAACCGCAGTATAGCGCCCCTAACCACATCGCACACACATCAGGGCTTCCAGGAGAAATCCGGAGCCCCTCAATGTCCTCTACCCTCTACCTCTACCCTCTACTGCCTCTAGGTTATGATTCCCCCATTTTCCCCTGCATTCTCCATGCAGGTTCCCTCTCCTCCCCAGCCAAGCAAAGCAGAATGTCACCAGGGAAGGATCTGGTTCTTGAATGAAGTGTCGTCCCTAAAAACAAGACACGGTAGGGGCCAACTCATTTGAACACCAGTTGGCTGCTGGCTCTCATTACCCTGGTTCCTGCCTGTTGCAAGTTGACTATCCCATTTTTTCCTTGATCCTGACAATAAACCTAGAGGACCTCTCCAAAGCCAAATCTTAAGTCAGTGAGAATCCATCACACTGCTAGCACTTAAGGAACCCCTCTCGCATCAGTGTGATATGCGTGTGAGGTATTTCCCTGATATTAAGACATACAGCTGGAAATCAGTCTTTCCTCAGCTTCAGGCAGTCATGCCTGCAATTCTAGAACAGGAAGATAAGGATATTATTACTTTCAGTAAAAGGAGCAAAAGAACCATCTCCCTGTATTGCATTTGGGATGCAAATGTGCCTTCCTAAAGACAACTTGTAGGAAAGGAAGTGACTGAGGCACCTAATCGGATTCATTAAGAGGCAGTCTGCTAACTGGAAATAACCAAAATATATTACCTTTCATCTTTGCTCGGTAATCCACACAATTTATACTTCTTGCCTATTAAGGTTAAGACTGTTACAGAATGAGCAAAACCAGAAAACAGATTCTAAAAGACATGAAAAGTTTTACTCTGCTTGGTTACAGGATTTACAATTATTTGCATAAGAAATCGGAGAAAAACACTTTCAGTTGCAGGAGCAAAGTAATTTACAAGATTCCTAAATCCCTGTTGTTTAGTAAAATTAGATCTTTACCTGCAGTGTCTGAAATTCCAACAACATAATCTTTCAAATCAAAATGGGTGGCAGGTCCTAAAATATGTACTGCAATCTGTCACTTAAAAATAATAGCAAAAAAAAAAAAAAAAATTATCATCCAAAGTGACTGACAACACAAAACTACAGAAGTGTACCAACTTCTGTTTGGCACTAATTACAATTAGCAAAATCTCATTTCTGAAATCCTTCCCACTCCCCCTTCCTCCTCCACCTTCTCTAATTCCAAAGTCTTCAGAGTCTACCCAAACCTAAGTCTTTCGATTCAGCACAAAAATGCCTTTTCACCTGACAACTAAGAATTAGTTCTTTGATTACTCACTCAGCATGGTTGCAGGACAGCGAGGCAAGAGAAGGCAACCAACCACAAAAGAAACTAAAGGCTTCGTTTCCATCCTCCAGAAACCAAATGTGCTTGGAAAAAAAAAAAAAACCTAAGTAAAAGAACACCTAAGTGAATGATCGCATAACTAGGCCCGGCAAATATTATCATTGTGGTGTCTAAGAGCCCCGAGGTTAGGGAAATCAGTCTTGGCCAGATTAAGTGAAGACTTCCAAGAAATACTTTCAAGAACTGAGGCACCTGGGTGGCTGAGTTGGTTAAGCATCTGACTCTTGATTTTGGCCCAGGTCATAATCTCAGGGTCCTAACATCGAGCCCTGTGTCAGGCTCCATGCCAGAAATGGAACCTGCTTAATTTTCTCTCCTTCTGGGCACTTGGGTGGCTCAGTGGGTTAAGCCTCTGCCTTTGGCTCAGGTCATGATCTCAGGGTCCTGGGATCTAGCCCCGCCTCCGGCTCTCTGCTCAGCAGGGAGCCTGCCCGCATACCCCCCACCCCTGCACCTGGTTGTGATCTCTATCTGTCAAATAAATAAATAGAATCTTTTTTTAAAAAAAAGATTCTCTCCTTCCCTCTTTTTCTCTCTCCCTTTCCTCCCTCATTCTCCTCCTCCCCCTCTCTAAAGAAAGAAAGATTAAAACTAATAAAAAAAAGAAGTACTTTCAAGAAATAGAAGAAGGGGGCACCTGTCTGGCTCAGTTGGTGGACCATGCTTGGGGACTCTTGATCTTGGGTTGTACATTCAAGCCCCACACTGTGTGTAGAGATTATTTAGAAATAAAATCTTAAGGAGTGCCTAGGTGGCTCAGCTGGCTACGCATTTGCCTTCAGCTCAAGTCATTTTCTCAGGGTCCTGGGATTGAGCTCCTTGTCCAGCTCCCCCTGCTCAGCAGAGAATCTGCTTCTCCCTCTCCCTGTCCCCCTCCTCCAGCTCAGGCTCTCTGACTCTCTCTCTTTGCCAAATAAAGAACTAAAATCTTTTTTTAAAAAACTAAAAAAATAAAATAAAATCCTAAAAAAAAAAAAAGAAAAGAAAAGAATTCCAAGGACAGGGACTGCAGAGAGAATAATCACATCACAATGAAATGGGCATTTACCTGATGTCAAGCTCTGTGAAGGCTCAAATGCACCCTCCTTAACCCGACAGACAACCACATGGGTCAGCTATGATCCTTACTGCACACGTAGGAAAACAGAGAATCAGAGGAACACACCAAGATCACCTAACCAGGAAAGCTCAGACTAAGATACATCTATTGATGCTTTCATTCACTCATTCAAATACTATAATTATTCTAACTTCAACCCCCCATACAGAGAGAAGACCTTAGAAGAAAACATCTATATATGGAAAAGAATGTGTCCCAGTTTCCCCTGGCACAAAAAAAGAAAAGAAGGGGAGGAGGGAGGGAGGGGAGGAGGGAGGGGAGAAAAAAAAGAACAAGAAAAAAAAAAAATAACTGAGATAAATCAGAAAGTAAACTTCTAAGACAGAACATCCAGATAAAACCTGAGCTGTCAACTTTCGTAGACTTAATTCTAGTCCAGCCTACACTCTGTATCCAGGGAGGAAAACCACTTCTGAATGTCTAGTATCAATCCAATCCCATCAGCACCTCCCACCACACAATCATAGTCAAGGTTCAAGATTAAGACACTTCCATGGAAAGAAGGGCAGCCCAAAGTTCTCCATGATCTGAAAATGTCACCTAAGGCAACATTAGCTAGCACCTGTCACTTCCAGCAGTGAGAACCCAAGTTCACACCCAGGTTCCTTAGGGACGGGAGGAAAAAAAAAAAATTAATCTTCTATCATAACACTTTTTACTTCATGGATCCCATTTCTTTATGTTTTATAGTTCACATAACATTTTGGTATAAGACCACATATCCAATATCGACAGACAGACGTACGCTGGGGCCATGGGTCCAATTTTTTTCCTGATAAGACAGTGAATAAGATCAGTGAAGATCGGGGTGCCTGGGTGGCTTAGTTGGTTAAGCGTCTGCCTTCAGCTCAGGTCATGATCCCAGAGTCCTAGGATCGGGCCCCACATCGGGCTCCTTGCTCTGTGGGAAGCCTGCTTCTCCTTCTCCCACTCCCCCTGCTTGTATTCCCTCTCTCCTGTCTCTGTCAAATAAGTAAGTAAAATCTTAAAAAAAAAAAAAATTAAAAAATAATCACTGATCTCAAAAGGAGAACCCATTACCTTCCAGTACCCTCACAATAGCCCAAGGAAATGACACAACTCTGGAACCACTCCATTAACTAGAGGGGGGAAAAAAAGCAGCAGCAACAAAAGCTCAAGTTGCATTTTAGTCTCTCTTTGAAAGGTATTTGATGCCTAGCTGATTCTGGGCACAAACAATGGCTGACCATTACAAATCTATGGGGCCACCTCATTATGAGTTCATACTGCAACCAAATCCCATTTTCCCTCTGCAAATTCAATTCACATCAATAGCCCTATATATCACTGGCTACTGCTGTTGGCTGCCTGATTTTGAAACATAAAATTTTTTTTGAAAGATTACTGCCAACACATAATAGGCAAACTGCAATTTCAATTCCCTACACATGTGCTCAAAGGGGGGGAGGGATACAAGCTACAAAATGTAAATGAAGCCTGTTGTTATCAGCTGTTTATAAGCCCCATGACATCCTTCTCCCCTTATTCCTCCAGTCACGTAAGGCAGGAAAATAACATCAGAAGTGCCACCATTCAAGAAAGTCCTTTTTATTATTCTACTCAATCCTAGTTGCCTGGTCTCTTTATTTTCTGAGGTGTGTACACAAAATGCAACAAAATTAAGCAGTGGGGTCTGTACACAGCCAGTCTTCATTAGGCAGTAACCAGGGTGAAGGCGGAACGCTATGGCGGGATGTTGCTTACGATGGGACTTTCGTCACCAGCTTGTTAGGAAGTCATTGCTTACAAGAGCTAACAGGAAAGTGTGCCGTCCACTCTGAGGCCGACTTCCGGGGTGGAACAGAGTAATGCACTGTCACCCAACCCCGGGAAGCAAACCCCCTACAGGTCCTGTCGCAGACTTCTTGCTCTTCCCTAACACACCGCTCACCTTTGACTTCCCAACTGAATTCTTCCAGAAAACACGACTGTTTTTATCAACTCGTGTTTAATGTCATATACTACCCACCAGTGCTATAATGGGAGGATGAAATACAAGGAGATCCGTGGCAAATCCGGGCCCATCTTTACTGTGGAAGACAAAGGGAAGCGTGTTGAGTTCACTGTTTGTTGCTGGGTCTCTCCACAGCCTCACTATTGACATTTTGCACCAGATAATTCTTTCCTGTGGGAGACTGTCCTGTGCCCAGTAGGACGTTTAGCACCATCTCTGACCTCTCCTACCAAAGACAGTGGCACCACCTCCCAGTCCTGACAATCAGAAATGCTTCCAGACATTGCCAAAATGTCCCCTGAAGGGAGACAGGGGGCAAAATAAGGAACCCCTGGTTGCCAACCACTGGCCTACTGGGTCTATGTGCCATCAACAGGCAGAAATTGTATGTACATGGTTCCTCTAAGCTGGGAACAGCATGCTAAAAATCCACTGAACACCCAGGCATTGGTCTTATCATGTCCATAAACCTTTCTGGGACACTGAACAAAATCATTAGCCTACCAAACAGAAGGGATGCTAGGGTACAAATTTTGACCAGTAAAAGTCTTCTATCAGTCAAAAGTACCCTTTTTATTTAAAAAAAAAAAAAAAAAAAAAAAAAGACACCAAACCTGTCACTCTATTATTGCATTGGCTCAAAAACTATTCAGAGAACACCACCTGAAAAATATTTGTCATGGGTTTTCCATATTCATCAGCAGAAAGCTTCCAGAAAGTTCGGCTTTGTGGGCCAAAATTTTTCATTTACTCAATTGTTAATAAACCCTTAAGAAAAATTTCTTCAGAGTCAAGCCCCCCAATAGAAGATGGATGGATACGCTCTGATATTTAGTTGAACGGCAACAAAGAGATGAAAAGGTTTTGTGGGTTTTTTTCCCCCTAAACAACCACCGTGGAACTTCTGCAAACCAACACTAAAAAAGACAATTTTTATTTAACAGTTAAAGAAACCAGCTTCCAAAAGCTCAATTGCCATCTGCAATTATAATCAGGCCTAATTTAGAATACCCCACCATGTTTTAGTCTTAATTAAAAATGGCACATCCTTGCAAGGGAATGCAATGTGAATTCACAATTCAATACAAGAAGGAGACGCACGCACGTTTCTAACGCTGGAGTCTCGGCTTGGGAGACTGTAAACTGGTGAGTTTCACCAGTTTCCTAATGGATGCAACTTCAGCATAAACTTTGTTTAACTCTCCTATTTTAAATTAGAAAGGCATGTGGATTATGTTAAGACAATTTGCCAGAAAGACAAATGGAATTTTTAAGCCTGCCATCTTTCACCCAGCACACGGCTGATGGTGTATCCCAGCCACTATTATCTTTCCTCTGCATAAAAGGCACCACGTTTCCATGTAATACTTCCACTGATACAAAATAGTTTTCCACCACAAGAAATAATAAGATTTACCAAGTGCCACTTGGCCTTTTTGTACATTTCATAATTAGTTATAATAATGTGTCCCCACACGTTTATAATTCAGTGTAATTTTTAGATTACAATTCCTTAATATGGTCTCCAGCACAATCAGCCCTCTCCCTGCCTACAGAACATTAATGCCGACATTATTAAACACTGCCATACAAACTCCAAGTGTCAGTCAAAACCCTCTAAAATAAGATAAATACAGAGAAGACGGAGGACGGAGGGCCTAAGAACAACACAGGCACACCTTTAACCTGCAGGATGAAAGAGAAGTTGTTCTCATGTCTATCCACGACACGGTGACTCCTTGTAAAAATCTAACCTCTTCCAAAATTTGTTAGCATTGGATTCCGGCTTCCCTGCTGGAGCAGAGCCTCTGGCGAAGAAGGCAAGAGGGGGTGGAAAGCTGTAAACAGTAAGTGTGCCTCCCATGAAAGCCTGTAAAATTAAGCCTCTCTCAGTTGGACAATTAGCTTTATGTAGCTAATCAGGAAGAAAGAAATGAAGGCCATCTGGTTCCTGGAAGAAGTTCTGTATCTGATTAACACTATCTTCTTGAAAGTAAACTTCCTATGTACAAGAGGCCAAGAGAAAGCAAGGAGAGAGAAATGCCCTTTTAGGTGGTCTCTAATACTCTGATAGAATCACATGCAGATCAAGCCCCAGTTTTATCCAGAAGCAACAGAAGAGTGATCACATGGTGATGCACTAACTGGACCGACCTCATCTGATGCCTAGCTCTGCCACTTACTGACGGGTTAGCCTGCGTCAATCTGACCTCTCCCTCGTAGAAAGGATAATTGGCCCCTCCATCTAGGTCCTTTGCCAGTCAACTTTGCAGTTCTTTCTATGGTGGATTTCTCTGTCTCTTGGGGCTTGGCCATGGGACTTGACTTAGGTTGATGAGTGAATTTATGGGGCACCTGGGTGGCTCAGTGGGTCAAAGCTCTGCCTTCCACTCAGGTCATGATCCTGGGGTCCTGGGATGGAGCCCTGCATCAGGCTCTCTGCTCAGCGGGGAGCCTGCTTCCCTTCCTCTCTCTCTCTGCCTGCCTCTCTGCCTACTTGTGATCTCTTGTCTCTCAAATAAATAAATAAATAATCTTTTTTTTTTTTAAAGAGTAAATTTATTACAAAAATATGAGACTGTCACTCAAATTCCAAGAGCAGGGATACATCTAGCCTCAGACACAAACTAGGAACAGGCACTCAAGCCCTCTATGAAGCCTCCACCAGTCCTCTGCCTCCAGCCCCTCTGTCCATCTACTTTATTCCCTCTTACTGAACCAAGCTTTCTCTGTCTTCCTGTGCCAATGGCAGGAAGTCAACTACCGGTAGCACCCTTTCTCAAACCTCCTTGGTTCAACACAGCAGCATCCCTGAGAGAGCAGCAACAGCACCTTAAGTCCCCAGGTAGGTTAGGAGCCCACCATCAACCAATCCAGCATAGTCAGGGATAAAGTCATCAGCACCGCCATATAAAATGTGGGTACCTGATGTACAGCATAAGTCAATGAAGAGAAGTGAAAAGTAGCCTACATACACCACTTGCCACACAAGATGCCCTGGCATGGGGCTGTTCTCTGCCAGGGGGAGAAGGTACCATTTTCTTTGCACAAAGGTACCATCTGTCCAGAAGTGTGGTGAAGAGGGCATCTATACCTGAGGAGGAGAAGGGCTTGGCATGGAGTGTTGGTATCTCCGAGTTGAGCAGAGTGTCTTTATGAAAGAGTGGCCTGGCATGGGGTGGGATGATTGAATAAGGAAATATATTTAAGATAATGGGAACCAGCTTACTCACTGTCAAGAGAAAGTAGTTATGAATACAGAAATGAGAAAACAAAGTTGAACCATGTGTTGTTGAAATGGAATTGGAGGTAATGAATTTACAATTTTTTTTTAAAGATTTTATTTATTTATTTGACAGAGAGAAATCACAAGTAGGCAGAGAGGCAGGCAGAGAGAGAGAGAGGAGGAAGCAGACTCCCTGCTGAGCAGAGAGCCCGATGCGGGACTCGATCCCAGGACCCTGAAATCATGACCTGAGCCGAAGGCAGCGGCTTAACCCACTGAGCCACCCAGGCGCCCCGAATTTACAATTTTTAATACATAAAAACAGAGAAATAAATACAAATGTACACATATATATACATATGTGTGTGTGTGTGTGTGTGTGTGTGTGTGTGTGTGTATATATATATATATATATATAAAATAATCCTTTGATGTGTCCACTGAACAGGTCTGGAAGCCATAACATCTCACAAGCAATGAACACACCTAATGCCCAGATCTTGGTTTCTAAATACCATTCTCCCCTAAAAGGAATCTCAGCTCCCTGACTCCTCAGCAACGTAGCCAAATCCAGGCCTGGGACCAGCAAAAGCACAAGATGAACCTGGAACTTCTTGTTCCAAAAAGTAAGGACGAACAATGATGGCAACACACGTCAAAGGACAGGGGAATCAGCTGGAAGGAACTCCCGCTATCTAAACAAGGGGAGAATCTGAGCATCAAAATAATGGTAAAAGATGATAACCTGCTAAATAAATAGAAATCCATGAGTCCAAAACTGGCATGATAAAACAAACAAGTTGAAAGTTTAGGAAGGGTCTAAAAGTATCATTCCACAAAATACTACAAAAGAGAAAAGAGTAACTTTACAATAAAGAAGTCTGGCACATGCTGCCTTTATAAATGATCAAAGGGAACATCTCCAGCAACGGACCTATGGAAATCATGGGCCACCTGACAGGATGCAATGGAAGGAACAGGGTTCACTTCTGTTGGTATTCCCGCCCTGACACATAACCTGAATCTAATTGTAAGGAAGCGTCAGACAAACCCAAATTGATAGACAATATATAAAATAACTGGCCTGTTATCTCCAAAATTATCAAGGTCATAAAAGTCCAAGAAAGCCTGAGAAACTGTTCCAGAAACCAAGGAGGGGACGCCTGGGTGGCTCAGTTGGTTAAGCGGCTGCTTTCGGCTCAGGTCATGATCCCAGTGTCCTGGGATCGAGTCCCACATCAGGCACCTTGCTCAGCAGGGAGCCTGCTTCTCCCTCTGTCTCTGCCTGCCATTCTGTCTGCCTGTGTTCACTCTCTCTGACAAATAAATAAACAAAATCTTAAAAAAAAGAAAGAAAGAAAGAAAGAAAGAAAGAAAGAAAGAAAGAAAGAAAGAAAGAAAGAAAGAAAGAAAAGAAAAGAAAAGAAAAGAAAAAAGAAACCAAGGAGACTAACAACTAGCCCTTGATTCCAAATGGCTCCTTTTTCCATTGGGACAATCTCAGCAAATTCGAATGAGGCCTGAGGATTAGATGAGAGTATGGTATCAAAGGTAATTTCCTGATTTTGATGGGTGGATGGTGACATGATAGGAGAATGTCCTTGTTTAGGAGATACACATGCAGAAAACACACATAAAAGTGTTCAGAGAAGACAGGCATCAGCCTGGCAAGGAATTCAACCTGTTTCGTGGGGGTGGGGGGGTGTCATATTTGTTGTTGCTTTTTTTTTTTTTCTATGATTTAAAAAAAGCTTTTCCAACCTGTAATGGGTAGAGTGCAAGGTGGTGATGGATGGAAAGGGTGGGACCTTTCAGAAGCTGGATGATGACAGTCACTCAGAAAGAGCATTTAAGTTGGGATATACAAGAGAAGAAGCCAGAACACAAAACTCCAATAGGAAGAGATAATAATTACTATGCTAATTTTAGAACAAAACAGTACCATCATCGGACTCTTACACAGTGCTTACTGAGTGCAAAGCAATGGTCTAAATTCTTTCCATATTTTCACTCACTTATTCCTCACAACTTTACCTAGGATTATTACTAAGTATTATCAACTAGAATTATTATTACACCCACCTTAAAGGTGAGCAAACTGAGGCACAGAAAGGCTTCAGTAACTTATCTGGGTCACAAGGCTGCTTAGTAACACAGCCAGGATTTGAACCTACCCGTCTGGCTCCAGGGTCTAGACTCAGCTACTACACCATCAGGATTACCCCAAGTGAGTAACTGCATAGGGCAGGACCGGTAGGTGAGAGTCTGGATTTTGCCATGTGTAATGAGCAGGAAGATATTTGCTGAAAGCAGAGAGACACTTCAAAAGGGCTGGTCATTGTTTTAACTCCAGCAGGACAGTGGCCTTGACAAAGTCAGGAAAAGAAGAGACGGAGAACACTGGCTAGAGGGAGTCAACATTTAAAATGTGGAGTAAAAGGGGCAGCTTGATGGCTCTGTCGTTAAGCATCTGCCTTCGGCTCAGGTCATGATTCCGGGGTCCTGGGACTGAGCCCCGCATCTGGCTCCCTGTCTGCTTCTCCCTCTCTCACTCCCCCTGCTTGTGCTCCCTCTCTCGCTGTGTCTCTGTCAAATAATAAATAAATTCTTAAAAAAAAAAGTAAAATGTGGAGTAAAAGCATCAGGACCTGGGTGATTGTTCCAGAAGGCCAGGAGACTACCTTTTAAATAAAACTATATTCAGGGGCGCCTGGGTGGCTCAGTCAGTGGGTTAAAGCCTCTGCCTTTGGCTCGGGTCATGATCCCAGGGTCCTGGGATCGAGCCCCACATCAGGCTCTCTGCTCGGCAGGGAGCCTGCTTCTCCGTCTCTCTCTCTGCCTGCCTCTCTCCCTACTTGTGATCTCTATCTGTCAAATAAATAAATAAAATCTTTAAAAAAAAAAAAAAATTAAAAAAAAAAAAAAACTATATTCACCATCCAAGTTCCTTGGATGGATGAGATGGCACACAGAGAGGTCACAGTATATTGCTGGTAGTTTTCTGTTCCAGTCAACTCACAATTCTTCCTTCCTTCCTTCCTTCCTTCCTTCCCTTCCCATCCCCCCCTTCCTTTCTTCCTTTCTTTTTTTTTTTAAAAGCACAGAGAGCAAAAACTGACCCTCACCCTCTTCTATTCCAGGGCCTTTAGTCACCCAATAACAGTTCATGTTTTAGTGATATGAAATCATGTTCAATTGAAGCAACTGTTTCCCCAGAAAATAAACAATGTCCAGTTCATTCTGATTTCATCGCTTTCCTCTATACAAAGAGACTTTCTCTCCCACCGATTAAGTCATTTGTTCTCCCCGAATCTCATCAAAGATTGTACCTGGCACTGTAATTGGGAGGTTTTAAATAGATAATTTAACCTTGAGAGGATGTTCATTTGACTCAACACATCCTTCCAATCTAAGAAACACACAAATTCTCTTACATTTCAGCATGTCTTTCTTTCATTGTGACAGCAGTGCCGAGAAATTCATCTCAAGGAGCTAATTGAGCCACAAGGGAATATTAATACCTAAATATTGAAGCGATCCTGATGCTCTGCTTAAAGGGAAGCTGGGTTTGCTAGATGAAAGGTTCCAAAATGCCTCTGGTCTATGCCTTTAAAAAAAAAAAAAAGAAAGAAAGAAAGAAAGAAAATCCATGTCTTTAGCATATTTTCATCTCTCTGCATTAAGTCAGAAAGTAAAAGGTACAGTTTATGTCTCTTAAAAATGAGGGGGAAAAAAAAAAAAAAAAGCAAGCTCTTTGCTTTCTACTGCCAGTAATTGCATCTGTTAGAATGCTGCTAGGTTTTTGAGTGTCCTGGTCTAAAGGTTGTGATTTTCTTCACTTTTGAATATGGAGGAATAAATGCTCTTTCAAGTCTTTGACAGTCTAAGTGTATCCCACTCTGCAGTGCGGACCATGGCTATAGAAACAGCATTTCACGCCGCAGGTCGGAAATTATACAGGGGTGAGCAGGATCGCTAGGAATGGAGGGGACACAGCTGACCTGTTCTTTGTCATCCTCTCATTCACGCCAAAGTCTGTTCCATCAAACGATTACAAGTACAAAAAAAAAAAAAAAAAGAAAGAAAGAAAGAAAAAAAATTAATTCCAGGAACCAGAGAATTCAGAAGGAGTAATAGGATCCATTCCCCCCCCCAGCTGATATCATCAAATTCTCTCACATGATTTACAACCTGGCAATCTATCTCTTTCCATTGATTATCCTGCTATTATGGGTTATAACTGCTCTCTGCCCATTCCAAGAACTCTGAAGTGTTGCACTGAGAATACACTAATGCACCTTTAATGCAGAGAAGACAGAGGGGGAAAAAAAAAACACCTAAGGAACAAAATAGGCCAGAGAATGTATAAAATTCAAGTCCCTTTCAAAAGCAGTGGAGAAGTTAACAGCTTTTCAGGGAGGCAATCAAGCCATTCAGGCCTAGCAGCTACTAAGGCTCGAGGCATTAACATTTCTAATTGGAAACAGGCCCTGGGCTACACTGAACCCGATATACCTCACTTTGGGCAAAGGCCGTCCAAGAACACAGCACAGGAATCCGATCAAATTGCAAAGTCACCACCAATGTTACAGAAGATGCTTCCCATTCCAAGAGGCTGGCCAGACAAGTTTTGTAAATGACACCCTCCTCTGCTGCTTGGATTATAAAATACGTTTAGCAAAACCTTCATGGTGGGGTTGGTAAACTCCAGTCCATGGCCTCTTTCTGTATGGTCTGCGAACCAAGAATGGTTTTTATATTAAAAAAAAAAAAGAAAGAAATGGTTTTTATACTTTTTAATGGTTAGGGTGAGTCAAAAGAAGAATATTTTGTGACACATGAAAAATATATGAAATTCAAATTTCAGTGTCCATAAATAAAGTCTCATTGGAACACAGCCATGCCTATCTATTTCTGAGCTATAAAAACAACCTAGATATATGGCGTGCAAGGTCAAAGACGTCTACCGTCTGGCTCTTTGTTGAAAAAGTCTGGCAATCCCTGCCGTCATTCATCCACAAATTTTAGGAAAACAACTCCAAATAAACTGAAGGCCCATGAAAAACACATATAGTAACTAATAAATGAAAAATGGTTCTTTACCTTCTAAATAGGCTCCCTTCTCAGAAACCTCAGCAGAAACAACACAATATATGTACAAAAAGTGCCCCAAAAGGCTTTCAAGTTTGATGATGGAGTTAGAAACAAAGCAGGGAAAAGATGAAAAAGGAAAAAAAAAAAAAAAAAAAAAAAAGATGAACGTACTGTGAGGTCCGTCAACCACTTTACATACATGATTCCTTTGGTCCGCGGACCCACGTTCTGAGGAACAGTTACACCCATTTCACAAATGAAGAGACTGAGCCCCACAGAGCTTGTCCAACACCCTCATGAGGTCCTCACAAGGTCACAGTAGTACATGGTGCCTTCAGAGCTCTGGTCCAGGTTTCACTGGCTCTTAACCCCATACTTTTAACGATTTCAAAATGATTAGGATTCCTGATCAAATACTCTTACTGCCTTTGCAATATGGAAAGAGAACGAGACAGTAAGAGGATAAATAACATTTAAGGGAAGGAGAGAACAACCCATCTTTGAAAGGAATGGTCATTTAACAGAGAAATATTTGTCTTATTAAATGCCGCATGCTTTAGTGTGGGGCTCTTAAGTAACAATCGGTTCCTGTACTTACCATCACCCTGAGCACAGCCAAATCCATCTACGCAAACACGCTATATAATCTCTTTATCCATCTGCTATGAAGACCGCTGGCTACAGCCCAGCATCCTTGCCCCACAGAGTCTCCTTCCCCCAAGCTTACCTCCATAGGGCAATTTTTTTTATATCCAGCAATAAATCACTTGTAATCTCAGAGACACTGGCACTACATCTATCAAATGTTTCGGGTCTTCCAAAATCTCTTAACAAAGCCTGATGCTACAGCCAGTCGTAGTATCAGAGATCTTATTACCATTATTGTGACGCTGTCTAGTAGCAAACACACACAGAGCACTTAGAGTGTATCAGGCACTGTTCCAAGCTCTTAAAAATGGCCCATGCATTAAACTGTTAATGCAAACATCCTTACAAGGTTGGCACTACAATTATTTTTATTTTATAGATCAGGAAATTGAGGCACAGAAAAATCCAGCCATTTGCCAAGGACCCAAGGCCAGTAGGTGGCAGAGCTGGGATTCAAACCCAGTGTGGCATCAGCGTTCACACTGCTTACCAAGCACATTGCTCACTGCCTCTCCAAGCTAGATCAAATAATCATCATCATCATAATAAATGTATCAACTGTGCATGGGCAAGCTTATCTGTACTTTTAATAGCAGAAAGGTAGTCTTTAATTTTTAACAGCTGGAAAAAGGTTGGGAAGAATAATCTGCATAAACCAACAGAAATAAGAAAACCTCTTAATGTTATTCCTTGTTAAATGAAGAAGGAAGAGGAGGAGAAGAAGAAAAAATAACATCTGGAACATTTAGAGATAGTAGGGTGCTTCCAGTTGATTTACATTCAGAATAAAGGTCAAGCAGGGACCCCTTTCTGTTCTGTACTGTTCTAAAAGCCTGAAACACTGTGGATTATACAAAACACCGCTGAGCACGATTCCTTTTCTTAAAGGTAATGAAGTCTATCAACCTGAAGAACAATTTTATCAACCTGAAGAACAATTTTCCTAAATGGTAAAGGTCATAGTTTAGTTATCATTAATCCTTCTCTAACCCTTTAAAGAAATCAAAGGCCTCAGTTTCATGTTCAGGTTAATCTGACCACAAACCATTGACGGCAAAACGTGGTCCGCTCACCACTCTGGGCACCCGTGACACATGTAATTGATGAGGTCTCTCTTCCCCATGGAGACCGTCCTTCTCAACAGAAAGATGCAGTATTATACTAGACAATATTCCAAGGGGGCAACAGCAAGGGATCAGAGTAAAGACCTAAGAAGAAATCCTTCTATCATCTGGCCCTGAAGCAGTAACAGCCTAGCCTGGCATCAGGAAAGGCATCCTTTACCACCAACGGTTCATGGGGTCCACAAATGGACTGGCGTCTCCCCTAGTCTGCTTCTCAGGCACTCAGGCTACCTTCACTAAGACTTTATTATCACAAACAAAAGAAAGTCCAGGGGAAGGGCAGTCTTCATGAAGGGCTGGTTGATTCGGCCCCTCAAGGATGTCAACAACAATCCGGGTTCTCCTCTTCCCATCCAGGTTGGTCCTCAACTTTGACTTGATCCTCAGCCTAACAGCAAGACAGCTGCAGTAGTTGTGGGTGGCCCACCTGATAGCACTGAGGGCAAGTAGGGACCACAGCTCCCCTGGCTTCAAGGGAAAATGCAGCTTTCCATGGGAGGGCCCAGCACGCACATCTTCGCCTTCCACTGGACAGAGTCAGGTCACACCGCCAAAATGCCAAACCAATCACTAGTAAGGGATAGAAACCCAAGAAACCCAACCCTGGACCTAGAGTTTGGCCTTTCCCCAGCTACAAGGGTCCACAGGGCAGGGTGAGCCCTGTTCAAAACTGAGGCTCTGTGAGGAAGAAGGAAATGGAGCCTGCAAGGCATCAAACAGCATCCACAGTAGGCCCTGTGAGCTGGGCGAGATGCACACCAGAGGCCCAAACTGACCACCCAGAGGATGAGCCTCGCCAAAAGATCATTACTTCAGCCTTCATGGTGTAATAAAAACTAAAGTCATTAGACAAATTTTAAATCAGAAGTAATTCAGTGAAATTTAAAATCTCTGGTTTCTCTTGAAATAGTGGAATGTTCTAACACTGGCTCAAATCCCCTCGGGGCAACAATCAAACTGAGTAGAGCGAGGAGGTTGTCTACTTCTCCGGAGTTCTGCCATTACCTCTGGCTCTCCTCGCTCCTCTACGTTGAGCTTCCAGAGCCCAGAGGGCATTTATTTTAGTTTGCAACCTCGACATCAGCCATCCCAGAAACCAAACAGTAAGCCCTCAAACTGATAAAACCCAGCAAGAGGAAGGTCCATGTCTAGGCCTCTTCACAGAGAATTCAATTCCAAGGAGAAGCCGGGGGTTAAGGCTGGTTAGTAATAAAAAATTTCTAGCCACATCCTTAGATCCCCCTCCCACCCCCCAAAAAAGGTCATATAAGATTGAAAGAGTTTGGGGCGCCTGAGTGGCTCAGGGGGTTAAAGCCTCTGCCTTCTGCTCAGGTATGATCCCAGGGTCCTAGGATTGAGCCCCGCATCAGGCTCTCTGCTTGGCGGGGAGCCTGCTTCCTCCTCTCTCTCTGCCTGCCTCTCTGCCTACTTGTGATCTCTGTCTGTCAAATAAATAAATAAAATCTTTGGGGCGCCTGGGTGGCTCAGTGGATTGAGCCGCTGCCTTCGGCTCAGGTCATGATCTCAGGGTCCTGGGATCGAGTCCCACATCGGGCTCTCTGCTCGGCAGGGAGCCTGCTTCCCTCTCTCTCTGCCTGCCTCTCTGCCTACTTGTGATCTCTGTCTGTCAAATAAATAAATAAAATCTTTAAAAAAAATAAAAATAAAAATAAATAAATAAATAAAATCTTTAAAAAAAAAAAAAAAGATTGAAAGAGTTTGCGAAGCTGCCTTTTAGTGGTAAAGAAATACCCTATAAAATGAGAGACGTCTGAGTTTTAGTGCGTTTGATGCATCATCGGCTAGCATTGGGCTCCAGGCATTTCGGTTTTAATGAATCCCAAAGAACACAGTTTGATCTGACTTCTTGAATTCACGTGTCATTTTCTCAGGACAACATCCCTAAGTCTTTAAAGGAGACCCATGTCAAGAAGACAGAGGATTTACACTAAAATGAAAAGCTACCGGGGACCGCCATTTCCCCAAAGCTTTAATTACTTCACAGATGGCTGTCCACACCACTTCTGTTTCACCAGCTATGGTGTTGAGGAAGGAGAATTAAGGAATACCGATTCTACCAAAGATGATTCATTAGGTTGTATCTATCACTCCAGGCCTCAAACTGGGTCTTTGTAATTCTCACCTGACAACACTCCCTCTCTCTTCCCTTGGCAAAGCCCCCTCTTTCCTAAAAGAAAGCTATTGCAAGAGCCTAATGTGGGGCTTCTACTCCTACCTCAGTCATAGTGGTGCAGGGACATGATCTGAGCTTTGTCTGGTTACTGGTCTAGCCCAGTGTGACCCAGGTCTTGATAATAAAGAGTAAGAAGATGCCTAGACTTAGGAAAAGTTTCTTTCCTCCGAAATAAGATTATATCATATATATCTATAGGTGTTAGGGGAGTGAGGGTGGCTATCTATCAACATCACAAGAGCTAGCAGATGAGGCTATTAAAAAAGGGGAGAGGCCTGATAACATGGTTTGAAAATCTGGATCCAGCCATGCCTGAACCCATCATTGCTACACCCTTGTACTGTAGCACTGGTAATTTCTATATGCTTGACCTACTTTGTATTGCTTTCTCTTCCTCCCAAGTGAAAATGCAATTTTTTTAAATTAAGACTATCTTAGGGGCACCTGGGTGGCTCAGTGGGTTAAGCCTCTGCCTTTGGCTCCTGTCATGATCTCAGGGTCCTGGGATTGAGTCCCACATCTGGCTCTCTGCTTGGCAGGGAGCCTGCTTCCTCCTCTCTCTCTGCCTGCCTCTCTGCCTACTTGTGATCTCTCTCTGTCAAATAAATAAATCTTTCAAAAAAAAAGAAGAAGAAGAAGAATATTTTAATAATCGAAAACAGAGGTTTGGAGGTGAAGCCAGAGAACCAGGACTCTATACAAAGAATCTGCATGCTTTATACTAATCATAGATTGGTGGAGCAGATGCTAATCATACTAAGCCAGTCACAGTCTAAATACTCAGTAAACTTAAACTCTGACTTGCTCATGAACTATGTGGACATACTGAGCTCAGGTAAGGGAGGGGATATATGCAAATAACATGGGTCCAGCTCCAAAAGGATAGAAGTGTCCTTCACAATATCTGGTAAAAGAATTCCAAGACGGCCTGTGACCAACACCCTTGTATTGCATCCTATGTAATCCTCTTCCTTTGAGTAGGAGTGAAAACTATGGTTTTCTTCTAGCCATCACAAATGACAAAGACAAAGGGCCTTTGTAGGTTAATGTCCCTTATCAGTTGACTTCAGTTTAAAGAATGGGGAATTTATCCTGTGTGGGCCTGACCTAATCAGGTGAGATTTTGAGAGCCTAGAAGCAGCAGAGTCACTCTCCTATTGGCCTCGAGGAAGCCAATAGGAGACTCTCTGTCATGGAGATAGACACAGCAGGCAAAGGCAGGCAGCTTTTAGAAGCTAAGGCCTCAGCCCTACAAGTACAAAGAACTGAATTGTACCAACCGTCTGCAAGCTTGGAAGTTAGAAGACCCTGAGTCTCAGATGAGACTAGAGCCCTGGCCCATGTCCTTGATTTCAGCCTGAGCAAAGGACTCAACTAATTCATGTTCCACGGTTACTTTGAGATAGGAAGTTTGTGTTGTTTGAAGTCGCAGAGTTTATGGGGATTTATTACACCACAACAGAAAACAAAATATGCCAGACAGGCTGAGAGTTGTCTGCAACTCGGAAAATGGCAGAGACAGAAGACCTCGTGAGCTTTTAAGGAAGCTTGGCCATGGAGGAATCTAAAACCTTCTAGTTCTGAGAGCTGAGCTGTGAGTCCCTCTTTACACGTCATAACCCACCCCTTAGCACAGTCTTGGCACATCATTAGGGCTCTCTCAGTACTTACTGACTGAATGAGAAAATAGATACACACATGTCTAATACCTCAGCCCACAAGAAGGATCAGGAATAGCATCTGTTGGATGTGGGCTTTGCTGAAAGGCAACACGAACAAGAAGGATCTCTGGTCCAGAGAGACCCGGGCTCCTATCTCAACCATCCCCTTTTAGCAGCTCTGTGCCCCTGGCCAGTGAACAAAATTCACTTTATCGCCCTATAGTTCATTTTCTCGTCTACATAGACTATAACAACTCAGAAATTTGGCATCAGGATTAAATTAGGTAATTCATAGATGAAGGCACCAGGCTTAGTCCCTGATTCTGCCAAGAGTTTATAAAACATGAGCTCTTCCTTCTTCTCGCCTACTCTGCTGCAATTAACCCTCCATGTGGATTTGGCACAGCTACTAGAGCTCTGGGGAACAAGACTCATGACAGGTAAGTTGACTAAAGGCAGTGGTATTTGGATTCAGATACCTAATATGCCATCTGGGACAACTGTTCCAATTTGCCCACAACCAAATTCCTAACCTGTTCCATGGGAATAATGCTACTTACATGACAGGGTGGCTGAGAGGACTCACTGAGAAAACACGGAGGGGTGGGGGTCGGGGGGACTTGGTATGTAGTATGTCGCTAAGGTATTACATATGTGGGGCGCTTATGTTTATTTTTGTTGTCTGAGCTGGCAAATGCAAGGTGTCCCAACAAGAATTAGAAGACCACCGGAGGCTGTTAGGGGTTGAATTGTGTCCGCAGGAAAACATGATGTTAAAGTCCCAATCCCAGCACTTCAAAATGTGACCTTATTTGGAAATAGGGCCATTGCCGGTGTAGTCAGAGATGAGGTCATACTGGAATAGGATGGGCCCTTCCTTAATCCAATATGACTGGTGCCCTTATAATAAGAACAAGAGGCACAGTAGGAAGATGGCTGTGGAAGGACACACCCAGACGTGAGGAGAAGGCCACGCGAATGAAGATGAAGGCAGAGAGCAGAGTGATGAACCCACAAGTCAAGGAACGCCAAGGACTGTCGGCAAGGACTGGAAACCAGGATGTGGCAAGGGACAATCTCTCTGCGAAGTGCCGAAAAGGAACCAGCCCAGCTGACACCATGACCTTGAACTTCCTAGTCTCCAGAATGATGAGGCAATAATTTTCTGTTTTAAACCATCTAGTTTGCAGTACTTTGTTATGGCAGCCCTGACAAAGTAATAGGAAGGATGCCCCAGTCCGAGGTGTATTTGTAAATATTCTGCCATCCTGGTCTGGGGGTGGGGGTTGGATGCACCATTTGCTGATTTCTGTGGTTTAAGCTAATTTCAAATTAGCACTGTGACATCACTAAATGTGAAGCAGAAAAGGGATGACCGAAGCACACCGTCGTCCAGCATTCCTACCACATGGATACAACAGACATAAGCTCAAGACCATGGATAACAGTAAAAGGAATTAATATAATTAGGAAGTGAGGAGCTCAGGGTATTTATTACCTCTTTATAAAATTTAATTGTAAGTTTACATAATTTTATGCTTAAAAAAGATTATGTTTAATTTCATAAGCAGCTCACAAAATTCCTGGGAATATAACAATCCATTCTCATGAGCCTGCACAAACAGCACCCTGACCCCAGGAAAGGTTGCACGCCATAGAAGAGAAGCACACGGCACATAAATCCTCCATCCTCCCAGGACTAAGCTACCCCTGGCCCTGGGAGTATGGCCATGAAAACCAAGCCCCTCTGCAGAAGCGGGGTCACGCCTGCTGTCACATCGTAAGAGACAGTGTTCGGTTAATTAAGCAGGTTTTAGTGCACCTAAACCCTGGCCCTATCTTCTCCCTGATCCCATAAAGCATTTGTGGCAGTTTGGTTTTTAACCAATACAGGAGTAATTTGAAATCAATTTCCCCTCTCCTTGATGAACAATGGACTATTTAGTGTAAGCCACAGAGAAAATGAGAAGCCCATGCACGTGAGCCCCAGCTGCAGATCACTCTACAAATTCCAACCCAGAGCCAGATGCTGAGCTGGTCCACCCTGAAGAAGCTGGTCTTAGTCCCCTTGGAACGGTGTTACCATCTGCAGGCTTGGATATCTGACCCTCTCTCTACGGGAAGCAGGAACCGGATTTTATCCTTCTTATTCAAAGAACAGCTAGGAGCTGGAGACCCAAGGGAGCAAGCCAGATACAGCCATAGCCCTTCTAGTACACACAGGCTGGCAAAAAAGCTGGGGGGGGGAGGGTCTGAGAAAGAAGCCCAAGAAGGTTCCTATGAACAAAGTCACAGAGAGACGTCTGTCCAATTAGGCAGCTGCATGCTGCATCAAAAGGCTGGAATTCTAGAACTATTTCCCAGGGACTTGATCCTGAATAACTTCAGCCTTAGCTTAATGTGGATCCTAACACGTGCTCTTACAGAATGACTGTTGGGTCCAAATGAGATTTTGCAAGAGAGTAGGTTGTCTGTCCCCTCCGTCCCAGACACCACATGCTTAACTTTACTCAATGTCATTTTTTTTTACAATCGGCCTATTTAAAAGAGGTGGCACGATGGGGGGCCTGGCTGGCTCAGTTGGTGGAATGTGCAACTCTTGATCCCAGGGCTGTAGGCTGGAGGACCAAGTTGGGTGTAGAGATTATTTAAAAATTAAACAAAAAAAAAACTTAAGTTTAAAAAAAAAAAAAAACTCAAATAAATAAATATCTTTAAAAACAATAAAAAATACAATAAATAAAATAGGTGGTGCCTACCCAACTCCCCACCTCCAACAATGCCCAATTCCCCTTAATCTTTTTGCCTTTGTCCTGATGCTCATCCCCTTCTTCTATGTTCATCTCTTTCCCCCCACTGAAACACAAGCCCACAAAGGCAGGTATTATTTGTCGCATCACTTTTTCAAACACGGAAAAAGGGACACAAGCACACAGGAGCCACTCAATAAGCATGAAGGAAGGTTGGATGCATAAATGAACAAAGACTAAAAACTCTTACACAGAGGAGATTATATCTCACAGATTGTTGAATCTCCAACATCCTCCAGATTACTCTCCATTTTTGCTGAATAAAGGAACGAAAGAACATATTGTGAACACCGATTTGACGTATAACTGACATACTCAAATGCAGAATCTAGAAACCCACAATAACGGAGGTGCCTGGCTGGCTCCGTGGGTACAGCAGGCAACTCTTGATCTTAGGGTTCTAAGTTCAAACCTCACAGAGATTACTTAAAAATAAAATCTAAAAAAATATTTTTAAAAAACAACAGTAACAACGACAATCCCCAAAAAGCTCATACTCTTGATATCTCTGGGGTCATGATCTCAGGATCATGATTTCAGGGTCTGGAATCGAGCCCTAACTCAGGCTCCACACTCGGCGTGGAGTCATCTTGAGGTTCTCTCTCTCCCTCTGCTCTTCCCACAGCTCGAGCTCACCTGCTCTTTCTCTCTCAGATAAATAAATAAAACCTTAGAAACAAAGAATACCTTCGTGTCGAGATTTTTTTCTTTTGCCAAACAAACAAACAGGAACCCGTCTGACCTAACTTTCATCTGAGAGACTATCCTCTGAGGTAGGGAAGAGGCTAAGTTCAAAAGTCAGTGTATAGGGGCGCCTGGGTGGCTCAGTGGGTTAAAGCCTCTGCCTTCGGCTCAAGTCATGATCCCAGGGTCCTGGGATCTAGCCCCGCGTCAGGCTCTCTGCTCAGCAGGGAGCCTGCTTCCTCCTCTCTCTCTCACTCAGGCCTACTTGTGATCTTTGTCTGTCAAATAAATAGATAAAACCTAAAAAAAAAAAAGTCAGTGTACAAGATTTTATTTAACAGGAGTCAAATTACCCTTGACAAATCCCTTGCATCACTCCAAAAGTACAGGGTATGTTTCAAGTCATGAGACAATACACGTATTGTGTAATGCCAACAGTTACTACCCACTGAGCTTGATTAAAGTAAATTAAACTCTTCATGCAGGTGACTGGGATTTATTATGCTTCTTCATACCCAGATGAAAACAGAAGATTCTAAGGTGTTCCTGCTCATCTATAGAGTCTGCTCTATTTTATTCTATTACAGAATCTCAACAACCTGCACAAACACGAATATATTTGTTTGCTGTGGGAAGGAACACAAGATATGTGAAAGTACCTAGAAAAAAACTGTAAAGTGCAGTAGGTGTTTACTAATTTTGAACCTATAGGTTGCTGACTTGAAACCACTCCTGAAATTTTAGAAACACACAAAATCAGCCATCAAATCCATCTGTTACAAATTGTTTCTGTTCCCCCAAATCACATATATCCTAACCCTAGTACCTACCCTCCAGTACCTTGGACCATGACCTTAGTTAGAAACAGGGTCACAGAAGTAATGAGTTAAGATGCAGTCATCAGGGTGAACCTTAATCCAATACAACTAGTGTTCTTATAATAAAGGAGAAATTTGCACCCAGACATACACCCAGGGAAAACACCACATGAACATAAAAGCAGAGATAAAGTGACGTTTCTATGAGCCAATGAACGCCAAAGACTGTCAGCAAACCACAAGATGCTGGGAGAGGGGCATGGGGGAGATTCTCCCTCACAACCCTCAGAAGGAACCCAACCTGTCCACCTTGATCTTGGACTTGTAGCCTCAGAATGATGACACAGTGCATTTCTGCTGTTTAAGCTACCCAGTCCGTGGTAGCTTGTTCCGGCAGCCCTAGCGAACTAATACAACATGCAAGCTCACATGTTCTCCTGTGGCCCCAGTATTCACCCCTGCACCATGCTCTTGGGCACTGGTCTCATGACTCTAAGTGATACAATTTCACTGATGCCTGAGTTTTATGAATATGTCTGATATCTCTCGCTTCTATCATCAACTAATAATAAACCCAAAAAATAAGAGACAGGGAGGGGAAAGCATTGGATGACCAACCGCAGGTCCTGGTTCACAGATAAGAAAAGAAGTCTTCAAGGTAAAAAAAGAGACACCGGCTGAACTGGCTCACTCAGGCATGAAAAACCGTTCTTCTCAATTGCTCTACTTTGTTGGCCCACTCCTTTTCTTCCCATGGTGAATAAAAACACCCAAGGGGAAATGCGGACCCATTCATCAACATTCCTAGCCAGACAGTGAGCTACTTAATGGCTTTATCGATTCCTTGTTTTGCTCTACATTATGTGTTACATTGGCTCAAGCAGTCCGTACAAGAAGAATCAAGATGGTGCTGGCAAAAAGGCATTATTCCATTTTAAGCTTGTTACCACTGAGACCAGTCAACCCTGAACAGAAGTAGCCGAGTTTCAAAACAAGCATGTGCAAAATTTCTATTCATGCCATGCCAATAGCTCCTTCCCATGGCCAATGCCCCTGGGTTTCAAAGCCCCATCTTAGTTGGTAAAGAAAAGCGAACTGTTGCAACAACTGTGCCCTTTAAGTGGATTTTTCATGCTAGGATAATGTTTTGTTTTGTTTTATACTCCAAGATAATGGTTCCAAATGCTTTAAGAGGATAAATTTCATATTAGTAAAATGACTCTAATTACAACGAACACAAACTACTCTGTCTCTCCATTTTCACATAAATATCAATACGTCGCAAAATAAAATGATTCAACGACTCATGAAATCTGTCAAAGAAATACAGGATCTTCGATGTCCTTGCAAATGTATCCATGATAACTGATTAAGTTAAACTTGCTAGAGGCAAATAATACACAGGCTATTAAAACAAATTTGTTTTAGGACAAATTTAGGACAATGACTTAACACCAAACTCAACATGGTAAGAAGATTAAATCAAACCCTTGAATGACCTGGCGGCCTTAGACAATTTGGTCAGTTGGCGGTATCATATACCTAACAGATCAGGAAAGTGAAATTTGATACTGTTATGTCCCATACCACTTTCTTCAATCCCATATAGAGTTACTAACGGTTTGGTTAAAAATAATGAAAACCCTGAGTAAATTATTTGATCCTGAAAAGCAGTTCAGACTCTAAATTCACATGTGTACAATTATCATGTCTGCTCATCATTCTCTTTCAAAGAAGAAAACAATCAGGAACTAGCATCAGAGACATCAACTTCAAACCCATTCCATTACTAAATCCCTGGGACCCTGAATGGGTCTGAACCCCCCAGACCTCAGTATCCTTTCAGGAATGACAGAGGGCTAGACTCCATCAAAAACAAATACCTCATTCTAAAACTTAAGGTGGCAAGAAGAGTGTTGTGTACCACTCCCCCCCCCCCCAGTTATTTGTCAAATAAATAAGGCATTCTATGTGTTTGGCATTCTGTGCTTCAATGAGAAAAATCAGACTTGAAGAACAGATTCTATGCTTAAAAAACAAAATCTGAAACTTGGGTTTTTTGGATTTTGTTTGGGTTTATTTTTCCCAAAATAATCCTGTAACTAATTATGCATATTGTTTCCCACTCACACAAGTAATATGAACTTCAAGTAAAATTCCACTTATTTCTAAGCTATATAAAGGAAAAACAGCACTGAGACCAATTTTAGGAGGTTCAAGATTAAGAAGATAAGGGCGCCTGGGTGGCTCAGTGGGTTAAGCCGCTGCCTTCGGCTCAGGTCATGATCTCAGGGTCCTGGGATCGAGTCCCGCATCGGGCTCTCTGCTCAGCAGGGAGCCTGCTTCCTCCTCTCTCTCTCTGCCTGCCTCTCTGCCTACTTGTGATCTCTCTCTGTCAAATAAATTAAAAAAAAAAAAAAAAAAAGATTAAGAAGATAATCACAGGTAAATTTTGGCTTTAACCTAACCATTTCAAAATAAGCAACTTCTGAAGAATAATTCTGTCTGAAGATATCTTTTTTTGGGTAAAAGTGTATGAGCGAGTGAGAAGGGGACAGAAGGAGAGGGAGAGGGAGAGAATCTTAAGCAGGCTCCACACTCAGGAGGACCTGACAAGTGGCTTGATCTCATAACCCTGAGATCATGACCTAAGCCGAAATCAAGTGTCTGATGCTCAACTGACTGAGCCACCCAGGCGCCCCTGTCTGATGATAGATTTTTGGCCAGAGTTGGCAAAAAAGTGATCTAAAAAGCATACATCTTCTACACCTGCTGAAAACAAACCGAATAAATTCGAGATGTTCACATTTTTTTTTTCCAAAACAAATTCTCCTCCTGCCTAAACAGGCTTTACCTTAAAAGTGAACAACATGGGCACGTGGATGGCTCAGTCAGTTAAGAGTCCCATTCTTGGGATCACGGGCTCGTGGGATAGGGCCCCACGGGGCCCCATGCGCAGCACGGGGTCTCCTGTCCCTCTCCCTCTGCTCCTTCCCCTGCTCATACTCTCTCTCAAATAAATAAAATCTTTTTTTTTTTAAGTGACCTATGTATACATTAAATGGGGAAAGAAGGTTTCTTTTCAAAACTATTTTCAATTTTTCAAGTTTTGCTACAGAATACAACGGTGCTAACACTTCAGGCTGTAGCTGCCTCAAACTTTTTTTATTTAAAGAAACAGAAGTAGAAAAAGAAATACAACAAATGAGTTTCAAACCCTTTACCTTCATATGAACATGAGCAAGATTACTTGCCCTTTATGTAAACCAGTTATACCCAAACCTCTAAAGCTGATAATGTCTAAGACCCAGGTCCAGTCAGGAACTGACATTTGAGACACGGTTCCACCAAGAGCTTCCCAGCTGCTGCGTGTATACAAATGGTACTCCACCTACTCCCTCAAGAACATGACATTATTTCATTTAGTAGATGAGTCAAGGCCTAAATGAAATTCCCTGACACCTTCCCTCACGCGGGCATAAAAAATACCCTTTTAGAGTGCCTGGGTGGCTCAGTCAGTTAAGCATCTGCCTTCCATTGGGGTCGTGATCCTGGGTCCTGGGATCGGATCCCGAGTTGGGCTCTTCTCCCTCTGCCTCTGCGTCTCTCTTATGAATAAATGAACTAATGTTTAAAAATCTATAAAAAGAAATACCCCTTTACCCAAGTTCTGACATCTAATCCTTTTGCTAGAACCGCAATGTTGTCCACACAACGCGCAGAGCACACCAACTGGGCAGACACCCTCCCAGCTATTCCAGAAAAGACCCCCAGGAACTTCTGTAGTTCTACTTCCGACACCTTCTACAATCAGACTTTCCTCCCTGTCTGCAAATGCTGTAAGGACAATTAACAAACTTATTGTAATGTGCATATGACTGTGTGGACAGGACCATCCAGCTATGGTGGAAATGAATGGCTCCTCAGCAAACACAGATGGCAAAGCTCCTCCACCCGGGGTGCAAAGGAAACACCCCACATCTTGCTCGGTTCTGTCCAGGGAGGTAGGAGATTATCACTGCTCTGTGTACACAGGCACATGCCTCATGACCAGATGGAAACCAAACACCGCACACGGTCATCTGTGTTTTCACTAAACGACAAACATCTGTAAACAAACAGACAGGCTTTCTCGCTTTTCATCTGGATTAAGGAAAAAACTCCTTCATTTTCCCACAACAGATTAAGAATGGTTAAAAGAAAAAAAATGCACTAATTGTAACAATTCCCTGTCGATTCAGACCTTAGCTATGCTTAGATCAGGCCAATTTTGTTGTAACATCGTGTTTCTTCCTGTAAGCTATTTCCCCAAACACACTGTGCAGATTTTTCTGTCATGGTTTATTGATAAGAGTCAGGCTTGAGAGCAGGGCTGCCAGATTGTTAGCACAGCCTAAGTTACGGACGCGCTGAGGGCTTCTGGAGGCTGGCTCCACGGGCACCACCAACCAAATGGTAGACGGGAGGCTTCAACCGCTGTACAAAGTTGATACTTAATAAATATTTGCCAAACAGAGCAACACTCTCCCTAACACACACACACACATCATCAAGTCTTGGGTGTGCTTCAACAGAAATAATTGATTTGGACTGCGGCGGAGGGGGCGCGGTTGGGGGGGGACGCGCAGAAAGGGCGCAGAGACCCTCCAAATAAGCTGCATTGGCAATTGCTGCCCCTTTTCTGCTTGGACTCTCGATGTCTGAGAGCTACAATTAAGGCTTGACCTACTTTACTTGAGCCTATCAGCACGTCAGCCACCAAGTCAATTCATACTTGGTCCGCTCCGAATGGAAGAAATGCCCATGTCACTCACAGCCCACAGCTGCGCTCTGCATGCGCAGAGATGCAAGGCTCGGCGCTGTAATCCCCTGTCCCCTCCTCCCGGATGAGCATTTTTCATCCTCTCTTTGTGTTTAAATCCATTTTGGTCCAGGGCATTCTGATGAGCCCATGCTGGGAGAAAACAGGCTTCCAGAGACTTGTTGATTCCATCCCAGTCCTCAGAAACAGGCTGGCTACTCAGTAAAGAACCATGCCTAGTACATAGTTTACAGACTCTGGTTTCAAAATTGTATTTTTTAAAAAGCAATTTTTATCAATCAATACACATTCATTACATGCCACAGTGAACACCCTGAGATGCATTTCATTTTTTTTAAACACAGCTGTCCATCCGCTGCCTACATTGCTGATAAAGCTCTAAATGATTAAGGGGGAAAATAAAGAATTTGTTTGCTGTGATAATACACAGATCTGTGTATCTTTCCAATTGCCTTCAAGGTTGAAAGAAATGAGGTCTTGATGAGTACCAGCTAGCTATTAATTAGATTTAGTAGCAACAAAATATGACTTTTCAAGCACTTTAAAGAACTGAGAAGGGCTACAGAGCTCAGCAGAATTTTTCTTTCTGTGTTTTGGTTACCCTGGCCCCTTTTCTAATTCCTTCCCTCATTAAAAATGCCTCGATCTGAAAGGAAATGAAGAGAACAAGAGCTGATGACTAAATGCAAGTGAACCTCATTCACCCATCTCCAATTTTCAAAACCCAGTTCATTTTGTTTCGCTAAGAAAAGGAGAACTGGGATGCCTGGGTGGCTCAGTTGGTTGGACGATTGCCTTCGGCTCAGGTCATGATCCCGGAGTCTCAGGATCGAATCCCACATCGGGCTCCCAGCTCCACGGGGAGTCTGCTTCTCCCTCTGACCTTCTCCTCGCTCATGCTCTCTCTCACTGTCTCTCTCTCTCAAATAAATAAAAAATAAAAATCTTAAAAAAAAAAAAAAAAAGAAAAGGAGAACTGTACACAACAGCTTACTTTTAAGGAACAGACTTTAAATCTTAAGCAGTAATTCCCACCCGTGCTACCACAGCTGTTTTGACTGTGAGCAAAATTTGGATCGCCATCTTCCTTTCTTAATCCCATTATTTTTACCTAGTTAACAAAGGAAATGCTGATTCCTGGGCAGAAGGGAATGTAGAGGGCTCCCAAAAAGCAATTCAGCACAGCGGGGGCCCTTACCGTTTTAGGTCTCCAAAGGTGTCTGTCCTGATGGGGAACAGAGGTGCCTGGTGTGTATGTGAGGAAAAGCTGGCCAAGAGGGGAGGTATGGATGTGGCCAAGTTGCCCTGATTTGTCCCAGCCCGTAGCTTCTCATATATTCATGTACATAGGAGTCACTTGGGGAATCTAATTAAGAACAGATCCAGCGTGGGGTGAGATTCTAAAAATTCCACGTTTCTAACAAGTTCCCAAGTGATACTGATGTTGCTGGTCAGCAGATGACACCTTGAATACTAAGATCTAGAATATTCTAGAACAAATGCTCCAGGTCCATTTAGAACCTAAGTTGTGTTTGCACGCCCATCTACCCATTGTGGGACTGAAGAGAACCAACCAGACTTCAGGGAGGTGGAGGATGATTTCCCTTTCTTTCCTCCCCAGCTTTCTTAGGGTACAGCTGACAAAGAGAAAGTGATTTTCAAAGAAGTGTATCAAGTTCACAGATAGGCAGAGCCACCCTCTGGCCCCTGACCCTCCCCAAAAATGGGTATTTCTTACAATTATTACAAAACGAAAACCTGATTTGAAATCATTTTAGTTAGGTATAAGCTTTATTTTTATTTTTTCTAAGATTTATTTTATTTATTTGAGTGAGTTGGGGGCAAAGGGGCAGAGGGAGTGTCTCAAGCAGACTCCGCACTGAGCATGGAGCCTGACTTGGGGCTCGATCTCATGACCTCAAGATCACAACCTGAGCCCAAACCAAGAGACGGGCGCTTAACCAATTGAGCCACCCGGGCACCCCAGGTATAAGCTTTTATCAAAGCAAAAAATGGTCTGCTGCAATATCTACTTGCTTTAGCACAGTTTCAGATTCAGTCAACAGGGTTTTTTTTCTCCCTCATTTATGTTTTTTTTAATGCCTCTTACTGAGGAAACTCCAAGCAGTTTGTCCTATCTCTTTCGTGCTCATCCAACATTTTCCTTATGCTCATTTATTTATATGTCAGTTTCTAGCCTGTGAGGGCTCCCAAGGCGAGACCACATCTTAGTTTTCCTTTCTAATCCTGGCACCAAACTCAGTTAATTGGGATAAAGTAGAGAGTTAACTGGCACCTAGTAAGGGTCACGCACTACAGGTGGCCCTTCATATCCACTGTCTTCGGGAATCTCCTCTTTGGGGAATGATTCTCAAGGATCCTCACGAAACCCCAGTTCAGAGCAGGCTAACTCAGTTTTCCACGGCATGCTTGCCTTAATGCTGAACTGTCTTAGCAGAAGGAGCCAGTAGTATGTGAAAATTACCAGGAGACAAGACAGGAGGGCAGTGAGGAGAGTAGGAGGAACTAGGGAGAACCTGCGAAGAATGGCACTGAACTTGGCAGTGAACACGTAATGTGCTCCTATTTTTGAAATATTTGCAGAAGCACCATGATATAGTTGGTGGGGGGCATAGCCTTTGGAACTGGGTAGGCAGATTTGGTTTGAATCTTGTTTCTAGGCCTACCCAGCTAAGTTAGCCTACACTGCACCTTTCTGTCACTCCACAACAAACCGAGGGAAGAAAAACCCATTGTGGAGCCTGTGACACAGTATGTGGGACATCCTTGAGTTCGTGTACGCCTGGCCTGCAAAGGTCATGGCAAGCTCATCCTCCTGCCCTCTAAACTCCAAAAAAGAAAAAGAAAAAAAAAGAAAGAAAAGAAAAAGCAATTTACACAAAAACCAAAGGTCAGTGACCCAGCTAGGGAAAACTGAATCAGAGCCTCAGGTGTCCAGGACATGAAGGGGACACAAGGCTAGCTAAGACTCCTGTTTCTGTGATTCTAATTGTCTGTACTGATCCTAAATAAATATGGGCAAACGTGCACCAGGAGGAGCATATAAAGGTTTTTCTCTGCCAAGTAACCTTAATGACCATCCCCTGGGGAAGCTCCCACCCTCTGCCGGGGCGGCTGAGCAGAGGAATACTACACTGCAGGCAAAAGGACTATGGCAATGAAAAAAGGCAGTAGATTATACAGTATATTGTTTGTGTTAAAATAATGTATGTATTTGTATAAATATATATGTAAATCTATGAAAATAGCTTCACACTCTGGGGAGGCAGAATGAGGAGAAGCAGTCAACAGATTTAAGCTTTAGCTGAAATGTTCTAAGAAAAAAATATACTCATATATGAAATGCATTTTTTTTTCACTGAAAAAAAAAATGCCAGGGGAGTCTACCCCAGTAGTAAATGACCCCTTGCTTCTGGCCCATCATCTCTATTAGAAACAGAGGATATCCTTCTAAGAAGGCACATACCCAGGGAACACAAAGACGAGGTCTAGGCATTCCCAAAGCACAGTGCCAGCCACAGGGCCCACTCACCAGGATCCCTGGGACACCTTTGGTCTGACACATTTATGGCTTCTAGCCTCATCTCGTATTCCTAACTCCTCAACGTCTTGCCTAGATTCCCTAAGGCCATAGGACTCTTGCTCTAGCCCAGCCTGAAGTGGCCATTTTCAATAACTTTGATCCAATAACTGAACCTGACCACACCTCCCATATTCTTCTTTCATTTTCTAGGCTGGGTTTAGGCATTGTCTCTCCACCTATCTATCCATCCTTCAGCCCTTTACTAAGCAGCCAGCAGTTCCCAGCATGCTAAACACATGGCCATGGGCAAGGCCTACCTAATCGCACAGACCTGTCTACTGGCCTGGGTGACCCACACTGACCCCCCAATCATCCCAGCAATCACCTGACTTCTAAAGTCCAGAATGACCTTGAACTAGCAAAAGCCAAGATGCAGAAGAGCTGCTGTCAAACTCCTCCACCTTCTCTTACCAGCTTTATAATTGGGGGCAAATTTTTCTCCCTGGGAGCTTTACAGTTTCTTATTTGAGGATGGACACAGTATTTTAGAAAGAGTTATGTTAGCAGACCCCTACTTCATCGGGCTGTGATATAGATTAATACACACATAGCTCTAAGCTCAAGACCCAGAACATATCACTTGGCAAGTGGTAGTTTCATTAATAACATGGTGTCAGAGTGGGAAAGTTGGCAACCTTTTTCTTTAAGCGACCATGTAGTATGGGCACGGAGGTCATACAGTGCTCTGCTGTTGGTAAAAAACTGAGTGTAGCTGTGTTCCAATAAAACTTTATTTGTGGACCTCAAATACAAATGACATGATTTTCACCTGTGGTGAGTGGTAATCTTTAAGCTTTTTAATAATTTCATAAGGTAAAACATTCTTTTTTCTTAAATGATTTTATTTATTAGAGAGAGAAAGAGAGCGCGCTCGCACAAACGGGGGAGGGGCAGAGGGAAAGAGAGAGCATGTCCAACAGGCTCCACTCCCAGCACAGAGCCCGACACAGGGCTCAATCTCACAACCCGAGCTCATGACCTGAGCTGAAATCAAGAGTGAAACTCCTAATAGACTGAGCCACGCAGGTGCCCCACAACGTCAAACATTTCTAAGCTCACGGGCCATACAGAAACAGGCAGTAGGGTCACATTTGGTCCCAGGCTATGCTTTGCAGACCCCTGTGTCAAGAGGAAATCCTATAACCTACAAAAACCAACGAATCCCAAGTTAACATCCAACAAATTTTTCCCCCTATGGAGAGCCCACCGCAGCTGCTGTTTACAAGAGCTTCCAGCATTGGGCTATCTGAAGAAAAACAACAGAGTACCTATGCATTCATATACATGTACATTTATGACAGTGTGTGTGTGTGTGTGTGTGTGTGTGTGTGTGTGTATGAATATGTACATAAATATCCATTTGTCCCTCATAATTTGTATTTGGGAATGTTTTATGATACATAACATCAGTATAATAGTACCTGTTTGCTATGGAATGAATTCTGTTCCCCAAAATTCATATATTGAAGGCCTGAGCCACAATGTGATAGTACTTGGAGGTGGAGCATTTGGTGATGTAATTAGGTCGTGAATCTCTATGACAGGATGAGTGCCCTCATGAGAAGAAACAAAAGACAGGTCTCTCACATGTGTGCTGTCTCTCTTTCTCTGCCATGTTCACACAGCAAGAAGATGGCCATCTGCCAGCCAGGAAGAGAATCCTCATCAAGAACCAAAACACCCAGCACACCTTGATCTTGGACTTCCTAGCTTCTAGAACTATGAGGATGAATTTCTGTTGTTTAAGCCCCATGGTCTGTGACATTTTGTTAAAGCAGCCCAAGCTGACTAATATAATCTATAATTTAGAGAAATATGTATATGAGGAGTAAATGTTCAAAACTTTCTACCCTCAGTAAGGGGTATCAGATCAAAAAATGCTGAGGCATGAAGTGGGGGTTGGGGAGAGAAGAGCTGAGGCAAGTTCTACATTTTTCTTCTCAGAAACAGGGTACCAGCTACAATAAAGACCAAATCATAAAAAGAATCTAATCATGATTAAACATCACACAAATTCAGGGAGATTTCACAAAATAAGTGGCCTATACTCTTCAAAGGGCAAGCTCATGAAACACAAAGGAAGTCTGAAATTTGAGAAGACTATAGAGACAGGAGAACCCCAAGCAATGGGAAATAAAGTGTCTGGATCCTGAATCAGGAAAAAGTTTGGGGGAAGGGGGCACCAAAACCTTAAAATGTGTTGTTTGCCTATAAAGGACATTAGTGGGATAATGGACTAAATTTGAGTGAGGTCAATAGATTAGATAACAGAACAGTCTCTATGTTAATTTTTTGTTGTTGATGGTTGTGTCATGCCTATATAAAATCAAGATGGTGTCTGATGTCACCACAGGACCTGAATTTCTGCTCTGGGTTAAGAAAAAAAGAAGCAAAACACTCCCCATTCCCCTAGCAGCGACCCTTTCAGTGGCCTGGTCACAAGCAACCTCTACCCTTGGCACACACCAAGGGTCACAGGACTGGAAGCAGGAGGGCATACCTGGGTACATATATACCTGGACAGAGACTTAGCAAGGTTGATACTCAACCCTGCAAAAGTGATACTCAACCCTACAAATAAGGATTAAACAGGAGTAGAAAAAGGTTGCCCATTCTTCCCTTGATGTCCTGTCTTCTTATATCAACACTAGTGAAAGAATCCAAGTAGATCTTATCCAGGAAAAGAACATACCCCACCCCTGTCCCCCACCTTCCGCCAAGACAAATGTCAAATGGAGATCGTGGAGATGATCTCACAACCTCTCCCATCCTAGTGTTCTCTGCTTGCTGATTCTGGCCTCATTACCACGGCCAGTTCCTTCCTGGGAAGCCAGCCTCTCTGAGAAGTAGCCACTTTTTAATGCTGTTGGCCCTGCAGACAAGATGATGTTAAAAATTGTTGAATCAGGGGCGCCTGGGTGGCTCAGTGGGTTAAGGCCTCTGCCTTCAGCTCAGGTCATGATCCCAGGGTTCTGGGATCGAGCCCCACATTGGGCTCTCTGCTCAGCAGGGAGCCTGCTTCCTCCTCTCTCTCTCTGCCTGCTTCTCTGCCTACTTGTGATCTCTGTCTGTCAAATAAATGAATAAAATCTTAAAAAAAAAAAAAACTCTTGAATCATATGAACAGACAGAACAGCGCAGTATTAGTTTCCTATCCATGAGCTGCGGCAATAGCAGGTGACAAGATCTAAAACCATCCCCAACGCCCCAGCACTGAGAAGGTGCTCCCTGGTTGCCATCCCATCTTTATACACCACGGTCCGATCCCAAAACCCTGACATGAAAATGACCTGCTAATTGGGTCCCCCGTGCACCCATCATAAATAGATATTACAACTGGCAGGGTAATTAGCAAGCTTCTGCTGCCAAGACAACCACCCTCCTTCCCCCACCAATGAAGAAGCTGTCCTCCCCGACCTTAAGTTTCAAATCCTAAGTATTTTCAGATGGAGAGGTCTGCTCACTCAGAGGAATCTACCACCTGTGAAAGTAATTAAAGAAGCAGTTAATTCCAAATCCATTAGCAAAGCATAACAAAAATAAATAAATAAATAAATAAATAAAAAGGAAGTAAATTCTGCAAAAAGCAAGCCATATTAATAATTTTTCCTTTGTCTCAACTACCCAGAAAATGCATGCTAGGGATCAAAAGCCCAGTAAGGGTCTCAATTCTCATTATCTGTGATTACGGATTTAAGGGTCCTACAAGCAGATAGCAGTATCTGGCACTTGGTAGGTCCCTAGCAAATGACACAGGTTTGGGAGAAAAAAAGGTCTCCCAAGAGTTTTCTATCACTGACCAAAGGAGATCTTGGATCACCTTTCCTCTCCTGAGAATTAAGCTTTACGATGAAAAAAAAAAAAAAAAAAGTTTTAATCTTTCAGGATATGATTCTAATACTGCTTTAAAAAAAAAAAGTTCCAACAACCCACCAAAAGGTCACAGACCAACAACTTAATGATCAGTCACTAGTTATGACTGGGTGTTGGGGTTACAGATGATATTCTCCTCTATGTGCTTTTGTGAATTCCCCTATTTTCTACAATGAACATTTGTCACACTTCAATAGAAAACATTAGGGAGATTAAAGTAACACCCCCCTTCAAACACAAAGAGCAGTCTCCAAACTCCAGTGGTGCAGGAAATCAGCTGGGGGTCTTGCTGCTGAGCAAATCCCTGCTCTCTCAGTCTGGGAGAGGGCTGAGGTCCTGCATTTCCAACAAGCTCTCCTGGGATCGCTAGACAAACCCAGTGGTGCTTTGATGGCCAAGGATCTACGAAACAAAAAGGCAACTCAGATGCCAACGATCCCAGTTGTAGAAAGAGGAGGATGACAACAAGGCAGACCTCTATCAAAGCAGGGCAGCATCAGCAACGTCTTACAGTGAAAAATTAATCCATTTGGGGCCACAGCCAGGAGAGGAAAGTGACACAAAACAAAACAAAACAAAACTGAACTCTACTTGAAGGTACAGTGCTCTGTTGGAAGCGTGTGTCTTCATAGTTAAAAAGAAAATGAAATTGCTTCTTATTGATTTTAATTTAGGTTGGGACATTTGCTGTCCAATAATGCCAGCAGAGAAGACTGTGAGCAGGGACAAGATATGATAAGAGAGGGCTCTGGGGGCCATCAGCCACTCTGCTGACCTCTGGTCTACACGGTAGTTACAGCATGACAGACAGGGCGAGGTGTGGGGCCAAGTACACATCCAGACTCACAGCTCCCCACTCATCTCAGCCTCCAGGGCCTCTTACCATTAAGGACTCTTTTTATTATTTTTTTTTTAATTCTGCCTCTAAATGTTGTTCAATTAAGTTTTACTCGTTTCCTTACAGATCCTTCGGATTCTCATTTACAAATAAAATCAAGGGAAGCAGTTAAGGCTCAGTGTTATCAGCAGGTCTCCTTGAGAGAAGCTGTCCCTAGCACCAAAATAAAACGCCTCGAATTCTTGGAGATAAAAAGCTCAAAATGAATGAGCTCAAAAAACCAAGCAGAGGAATGAAACCATTATTAAAGGACTATTGCGGGCAGGCAGGGGAGAGCATTCCTGTCCTTCTCAATACACCTGGTTACCAACCCCTTTATGTATTTCCTGCTGATACCGGTGCCCTTTGATTGAAAAGGACCAAAATCAACCCTTGGTTAACACAGGCAGAAAAAAGAATGTACTGAAAGGATTTGAGACATCTCAAAGAATCCAATCAACAGCCAAACAACCCAGCTTCTCAAAGGGCAAGGATCAGAGCAGCTCTGGGAATTCAGACAGCAGGAAGGAAGAGAGACGTCAGTCTTCTTGTGTCACTTGACTTAATCCTCCAACTCCAGGAAGAAAACTTATGACCATGACCAGCCTCACCTGGGTTTTGTGCCACCCTAAAACAGGGATGGATAGAGCCCCCTGAGCAGCCGAAGGTACCGAGGGATCGATACCCCAGGAGTAGCAAGCATGCTAAGAGCAGAAAAGGGTGAAGAGACGCTGGGCAGGCAAAATCAAGAGTGCTCTAATAATAATGACCACAGCCATGTGCGTGCAGGGGACAGGGCCTTACTTACGTTCTCATTTAACTCTAACATCAACTTTGTGTGACGGTGTCCGTTATCCCATCTTACGAATAAGGAAATTGGGGAGTAAGGACACCAAGATAGCCCATGACAAACCGAGAAAACACAACAGTCTCTGTACAAGGCCACTGTGAGAAAATCTCTCCCTGCACAATTTTTACAGACCGAATGCCCCAGCCGGGCAGTCAGGGGACAGCCAATGTGTCCGACACTGGCTCCCAGGCCTGTCAAATCACTGCAGGGTCCACCTGCAAGCAGACAGTCACTCGTGGCTTTATGCCATGAGGAAGCAGAATCCCAGGATGTCCCAGGATGGCATGACTCTGCTCTTGGAATACACCCATTCACCCCAGAGTCAAGCCACCTGAACAGGATTCATTCCTGTCCCTGCTCACTAGCTCCCCCTCCTTCACATGCACATATAATAAATATAAATATAAATAAATATTTATATTTATAAATATCAGCCAGACTTTCCCAGGTTTAGAGAGCACCTCCTCCCAGGAAGGTATCCTTCTCATCTATCTATTGCTCCTGAACACTTAGAGGCTGAATCACTATTTCACCATTTTATCACATCTTCAGCCCCAAACAGCTAGGCAAACTGTTTTATGGGCCTTTACCATATTTCCCCAATTCACACACATTTTTAGAACCCCCAAAACATGAAGCAAAGTGCTACACACACAGGCATTTCCACTACTATTTGATTGGAATCATCCCCTTCCTTGCCATAGTGCACAAGAGGATACCCCCTCCCTTTGTAGGTAAAAACCACGACATCCCACCGCACAGCTCAGACATTCATTTCGGTCTCTAGATCGGAAATAGTCAAGTCCAGAAGTCAACAGCCTCACCCAGCAGGGAACCTGGTCATCCTTCATTTCCAGGCATCTCAAGAGACACAAGAGAGTATGGTTAAATTCAACACTGTTTCCACTCTGGTCGAACGTAGACAAAGGCTCCCTGGGTTCAAATTCCACTGCCTTCTAGCTGTGTTAACTACCCTGGCTAACCTGTTCCAGTTCTTGTCCTCTCCACGCCCCCCCCCCCCCCCCGGAAGCAGTATCTACCTCAAGAGCCATGCCAAGATAAGAAATAATGTATTGAAAACAACTTTTCACTTTGGCCACTCATGTTGCTATCCTTGTAATCTGTACCATTTATATACTATATAAACACATCTCTATTTATTTATATATGTAGCATTCCTGGCCAAAAAAACAAAAAACAAAAAAAAACAAAAAAAACCAAGGATCTAGCAACTGCCAAGATGAAGCAGCCGCTCTAGGTTCTTCCATTTACTCCTTGCCCCTCTTGGCTACTGCTCTCCCCTCTCATGTTCTCACAGCCACACACCCTCAAATTGGTGAGCACAAATCTAACATCACAGCCAACAAAAAAGCCCCATAGCCATGTGCAGGCTGCACTCCCAATGGCTCAAACACAGAGTTTGGGAACAGAGGGAAAACAATACTACAAACCCTTCCTGTGAAAACAAAGGCTTCAGTTACAGGTGAAAGACATCGGATTTGACCTTGCTTCTCACCCTTGAGCTTTCAGGCTTGCCATCTGATTAGCTAGTGCCTGGAACTAATTAACAGGTGTGGCAAGAAAGAAAGAAGAAAACAAACCTTGGCAACTTTCTCCCAGGGAATTGATGGCTTTAGATTTGCAACCGCTCCTCCACGAAAGAAGGAACACAGAGAACTGAATGAGTTGGGTTCATTATTCAGAGAGTGTCCACCTACCTATTCTGCCTTTAGAAGTATCCACCACCAAGTCAGTAAAGTTAAAAATGTATCCTCAATGACCTGGATGCTTTCTTGGCTACAGATGATGCCAAAAATATTAACAAAAATACCTGAGTGGACTGAGCTCCAAAACCTCAGAAAAGTCAGAAGGAGAACGTCTGCTGGTTATGCTCTGAGACTAGATAGCAAGAAAGGAAACACAAATATTTTTCCTCCATCAAAGACATTACTTCTCTGGAACAACTCAGAAACCTCCAGAAACCTGTACAAATCACACAGTACCTTGCAAACATGCCTTCTGCTGATGAAAGGCATAATTATATCCTGTTATCCAAGGTAATTTACCAAGAGCTCCTGAAAGGTTTCTATAGCCAAAAGAAAATAATAATCTTTAAGTTCTTTGACTTTATTCGGGGCCACAGGAATAAAACACACTTACCCAGTAACGCTTTCTTCCTTATTTTTATTAACATACGTATCATTTACTGAGCTTAAAATGCATTCTAGCATTCCATCAATGTTAGTCAGAAGTCAGAAAACACAAAGACTTGACCCTATATTATGTGCTCCTACATTGGCCAAGTACGGAAGAATGAAGACATCTGTCCAAGTTAGCCTTCCATCCTCGCTCACCTGGCCTTCTGCCTTTTCAGAATGAACCCAGAGTTCAACCCTGTGAGTGCAATTCACAAGAAGTACAAAGCCAATTATCTATTAATAGAAGCCTGTGTTGTTAGGAAAAAGATTTCTGGCTGTGGAGTCAGAGACTTGGACCCCCACCTTCGAAGGTATCTGATGCTGGGCAAGTTTCTTAACAAAGCAAAATTTCTATTTGCATACCTGGGAAATACAAGGATTTCGAATAGAGTGTATCTGGCCCCCAGCAAGGATGGCCCATTTGCTCATAGCAGGTGCTCAAGCAGGAGAGGTTAATGTTAGCCGTGACACACTATAAAAACACCTGGACAAGGAGGAATAGCCACATTTCTGGATACCCTCACTCTCCCCTGCAGGAAAGGCTTGGGAGGTAGGTGTTCTTCCTAGAAATCAGGGCTTAGAGCAGAAAACGCTACTCAGGAGTATAAAACCCCCAGACCTAGTCAAAGGCCAGGAGGGAGGAGAGGGACTAGCAGCACATACAAGAGATCACAGGAAACCTAAAAAAGGAGGTGGCCTGATTAACTTGGCAACAGAAACACTGAACTTTCTGTGTGGCCAGAAAGGCCAAGAGAACCATTTTCCCTTACGAGTCACTCTGAAATCTGGCTCTGCCGAAGAGAACAAGAAAGTCCTCGGAGAACTCCTTTTCTTCCCTTTCCCATGTGGCCATGCACGGCTGCTCTCACCACCCCTCCCCTGAGGTTCCGGGCCTGATGACCCGCCCAGGGTTCCTTCAACACCCTAACTTGGAAGTCCTCAACATCCTTGTGTCTCCCTCAGAAAAGCACTTAAACAAGGAAAAGCCAGATTCTTCTCACCTGCACCAAAGGGCATGTGTCCGCCCTGTCAGGCCTTCCCTGAGAAGGCAGCATTCCCTACCAGAACCTGAAAAACAATTAAATAAGGGTGGGTCTTCCCAGCCAACTAGCCACTTCCTTCCAGCATCGGCCACCCCTGCCCAAGATCTCGACCTACACACGCTAACACACTAACACACAGGGCCAGCGCTAGAAACCCTTCTAGAAACCCTAGAAACCCTTCTAGGCGGACCTGAGCTGTCCAACAAAAGTGTGTTCATGTCTCCCATTTTCTCCATCTCCCACTTCATAATCAAGCAGCAGGTTGGCAAGTTCAGAGTATTTACTCTGCTTGGAAGGGCCTCCTATTTTCATATTCTGTTGGAGGAAGAAACCAAACATCTTAAGAGACGGATGGACAACTCGACACTCCACAGATGGCCCCGCACCATCTCACCGAATCCACAGCTGTGTTAATGCCTGGACAAATGCTGATAATTGGGAGTCCAGAGCCTGGGATCAGTATTATCTTGGCTACTAACTAGAGAGGGGAACTTGGGCCTCAATAAAACCAGATACTAAGGAGAAAAAAAGCAAGCGCCCACGGTGCTGCGTGACAGCACCTCCTCCCACCAGAGAGGAGGGGACAGGTACTGGCATGGATTAGCACTCTTTTTTTTTAAGATTTTATTTATTTATTTGACAGACAATCACAAGCAAGCAGCCAGGCAGGCAGAGAGAGGAGGAAGCAGGTTCCCCACTGAGCAGAGAGCCCGAGGCAGGGCTTGGTCCCAGGACCCTGAGATCATGACCTGAGCTGAAGGCAGAGGCTTTAACCCACTGAGCCACCCAGGCGCCCAGAATTAGAGCACTCTTGACCATGAGATTCACAAGCTGCTTGCAAGTCAGAAGATCTCCGAGGCCCGTTCTGCCTTTCAAATGGCTGAGCGTGAGCTCCTTCACAACGCTCACAGTCTTCCACACTGTCCCGGATGTCCAAGGCAGCAGAAGCTGGCATTTTAAAAGCATGCAAGTCGGCTTTGCAACCCTCCACAGATCCCACAATACATCACCAATTGGAACCAGAAGAGGGAGAAATCAAAGCCAGGAGCTCAGCCAAATGCCCCCTCTGGAGCTAGTAAAATAACAATAAATGCCATGATTTTCAAATGCTTACTATTTGCTGGGGCCTGTGTCAATTGCCCTGCACGGCTTTCCTCATTCAGTCCTTCAACAACCTCCCGGAGCAGGGACTGTTAGCCCATTTTACAGATGGACAGACAAGCCCACACAGCTAGGTGACCTCAATTCTCTACCCTGATACTCAGACCAGTGCCTGCTAGGGACAGGGCACTCCAGGAGGCAAGCCCTTCCCCCAGTGACAGAAGTCTGCTGGCCCTATGTGTTCAAGAGATGCGGAAGAGGAAGAGAGGTGATTGTCGCATAGGGCTCCAGCTGGGAAATACTCTTCCGGAAGGTGAGATAAAGCTGGAAAGAGCACTCTAGACCTGTGCTACCAGATAACACGAAAATACAAGCCAGGAACGGGAGGCACATACGTAATTTTAAGTTTTATGGTAGTCACATCGCAGGAAACAGTAAAAAGAAACAGGCGATATAAATTTTAATAATATATTCCACTTAACCCAATATATTGAAAATATTATCATTTCAATAGACAATCGATGTAAAATTTTAATGAGCTATTTTACATTCTCTTTCCATCTGTCTGAAACCCAGTGTGTGTTTTACACTTAAAGCACATCTCAGGGGTACCTGGGTGGCTCAGTCGGTTAAACGTCTGCCTTCAGTTCAGGTCATGACCGCAGAGTCCTGAGATGGAGCCCCACATCGGGCTCCCTGCTCAGCAAGGAGTCTGCTTCTCCTTCTCCCTCTCCTGGCCCTCCCCTTACTAGTCCACTCACTCTCTCTTTCTCTCTCTCAAATAAATAATATCTTAAAAAAAAAAAAAGCACATCTTAATTCAGATAAGCCACATTTTGGGTGTTCAATAGTTGTATGTGCCCAGTGGCTACTACATTACACAGAGGGGCCTTTAGGGGGAAAAATTCACATTCAAGGAACAAATACGGGGTTACTTGACGTCATCCAAGTACTTGGTGTATTACCAAATACCAAAAAGTTATCTGATTTCAGCTTCACAGAAGAATTCCTTTCGCCTTTTATCCCGGTTCTCCAATTTCGGTAGCAAAAATAACACTGATCAGGGGACCACTCAAATTTTGAGAAACAAGCTACCTAAAGGTAACAATGAATTTATTCAGAGTAAACACAAGACACTTTATACCAGATATAAACAACAGGGGGAAAGAATCCATTTAGTCAGTCACACTTTTAAAGACTGCTGTCACCAAGCCCATACTTAACACTTACTTAAATAGCTAAGAATTCAGAAAGGTGTCACTTTGGAATACAAACAGTCCTACAGGAGCCTTAATCTGATGCAAAACCTCTGGGCTTCGAAGAAAGGAAAAATAAGCAACTAATTTCAAGTTCCTAAACCTGCATTAGTAAAGCTTACCAATTAGAATATGATGTAACTAACCACCACCAAGAGACTGGATTTTTTTCCCCCTGAATAAATGAATGTGAGTCAAATATGAGCCAAAATCAATGTCATGGATCAGGAAACCTTTGCACATGATACCTGATATTGATACCTGCTCTTTCAGGTCAATTTCAAAACAGCTCCATGGCTTAAAAACTGCCCCGATAGCAGCAAGAATATAAATGCCCCTTGTAAATGCTTTTCTTCATGCTATTTTCTAAGGCAGGCTAAATGTCTCAGAATAGCAGAGTGATGGCACCAAAGTCCTGTCCCGGGCCAACTCCTGACAAAGAATTTCAAGACCCAGTTTGGGTGTTAGGAGGAAAGAGCTCTGTGATCAATAAGCAGTGTCTGTCAAGGCTAGGGCATTCACTTCAAATGCCAATCTCCAATCCCTGTGTAGGAAAACTGCAAAATAATACTGGGGCAAGTGGGGAGAAAAACACATAGGAACATACACATGCTACAAACGTTCATGGACTATTTCCTTCTGTGTGTACCCAAGGGGTAGGACGGGCCCAGTAACGGATACATGTACATCCTACCCACACAGATAATTTCAGTAATGAGATACCAAGGGTAACTGTAAACCTGTTCCTTCAAGCTGTGGGTCGGCGGCGGCGGGGGTAGGGGGGGTGTACAGGGCAAATGGAAACCTAATAACCATCTTTGGTAAATCTCTGTCAATAGAAAATGTTCCTGAGTAGCACAGGTACCTTAATTTATCCACTACCTACTCTGTTAGCAGCGAAGGAACATGACGCCATGTAGAAAGCCAAGTTCACAATCGGGCTCGGCCGTTTCATTAACTGTGGGATCTCCCCTCTCGCTGAGTGCCAGCGCTCCCACTTCTTCATGGGGCTGCAGGGCATTAACTGACAGCCTATCTCTGCAAGCGTTTCTTATACATTTTATTAAAAACAGCTAGGCAGGGGCGCCTGGGTGGCTCAGTGGGTTAAGCCTCTGCCGTCCACTCAGGTCGTGATCTCAGGGTCCTGGGATCAAGCTCCGCATCGGGCTCTCTGCTCTGCTCAGCGGGGAGCCTGCTTCCCCCTCTCTCTCTGCCTGCTTCTCTGCCTACTTGTGATCTCTCTCTCTCTGTCAAATAAATAAAAAGTAAATAAATAAAAAATAAAATAAAATCTTTAAAAAAATAAAAAATAAAATAAAAACATCCGGGCACCATGTATAATGCCTTGTGTTCCTAATGCTTTCCTGGTGCTTCACACTCACAGTCTCACTGCATCATCAAAAGGACTCTAGAAGGTTGAAACTCTTATTTTACAGATAAGAAAACTCATTGAAGTCACTGGCCCAGGTAAGTAAAGCTAGGATTTGCTAAGTTGGGCCGGTTACTTAAGTTGATGAACAGACCTGAGCAATTCGAAAACCATGAGCTTGCCAGTGGCCTGTTTTACCAGAATCCACCTGTCTCAAGACTCATTTCCTCAAAATTGTTAAAGATCCTGAGGCACGTTAAGCATTAACTCTGCAGGGGCACCCTGGTGGCTCAGATAGTTAGGCATCTGCCTTCAGCTCGGGTCATGATCTCCAGGTTTTGGAATCGAGCCCCATGTCAGGCTTCTGGCCGATGGGAAGTCTGCTTCTCCCTCTGCCTCTCCCCTGCTTGTGCTCTCTTTCTCTCTCTCAAATCAATGAAAAAAAAAAACCTTAAAAAAAAAAAGAATTATTTCTGCAGACTCTTTTGTTTCTGTGGTCAGAGTGCTTACCATTTCCCCCTACATTCTCCAGAAATCAAGTTAAACCTCCACTTGGCATCAGAGTGAAGGCAGAAAACTCAAGAACCAGCAGCCCCCTTTCCTTCAGTTACTGGGAAGCTTCTCCTTTAAAAAGCACATCCTAAAACAGGGTTCCGAAAGAACTCTAATGCCAGAGGTTACCCACCCTCTATCACACGAAATAATTACAGCAGCTTCTGCACCAGCTGTCTAGTCGAGAAAACGAAGGGCTGATCCCTCACACTGTCAGGAGATCGTTCTTACCCTCCACCAGTCCTCTCCACACGTGTTAGCAGAGAAAATGACTAGTTTTAGAAGAATGTGCTAGAATGGCGGGAAGAAGAAAAAAAACAGGTGGACATCGACCAGCAATGTGTTCTAGAAAGCTGAGGTTCTGTCTAAGCACATTTGGAATCACCATGCCGTACCAGCAAGTACGCACCAGTGAGTACGTGTCTGTCTCATCATGGTCAGTCAGCAAGGTGGTCAACCCCATGCTTGTAAAGCGAGCAAAAATGGTCGGTTCAGGCAAGCCCTTTTCCTAGACCAACCTGCCCAAAGCCATTACCAGGCAACAGATCAACATTCATCTTCAGGCGCTATGGTCAGTTCCAGCAAGCTCTGCTGCCCTCTAGATACCTCATGTCACTATGACTAGAACAACCAAAGCAGGAATGAGAAAGCCCACTGCTCTGGAATCAACCCTGTAAGCCGAGGGTACTACGGATGGAAATGAACACCAGTTCACGGAATGTAGCCTAAGTTACTCCACAGAGAAGGAAAAAATTTTTAAAAAGTTTGTAATCATCAAAACATAACCCTACTGCCCCTTAAGACATTTGAGTCTAATTAGAATATATTGTTTCCAGCAAAGGATACCTCAGTGGCCAGCAACAGAAAGTGAAAATTCTATTCACTATTCTCTCTTTAAAAGATGGGACTTCAAACACCATGACAGTATATACACCCTGAATTCTCTTAAGGAAGAGATAGCCTATGTCTAATGAGGATGCCAGCTACCAACGTGAGATTTCTAGAAACCACACACAATGCTATCAATGTCTTATAAAACGTGCTCTGAAGTGTTTTAGGGAACATTCATTCTACCAGTGTTCAAATACGACTACCACCACCTAGATACTGAAGGCAGAGCAGATGGAAGGAGAAATGACATCCTGGTCAACAGTCTACTTAGGCTCTGAATCCTACATGGGGAATACATGTGAATATACCATATATCAGAATGGCCACTCGAGGAAATGTGCTAGAAGGAGAGCAAAGGAATTAAATCCTCCATCTGTCTACGCCAAAAGCTGGCCACTTTACTTCGTTCAAAGTTCAGGTTCTCCTATGCTACGGTTGTAAAAAATGAAGATGGGCTATTTCTATCATCTATTAATCCATGCATGCGTATCATGTGCAAAAAAAATTATGGCTCAGGGATGTTATGTGAAAAAAATAAGATATTTGACAAGGAACTCGCTAAACTGACTGCACTATTAATGGACTCAGATCTTTCTACATGGGCCACTACCCTCTTTCACCACCTCTACCTTCCACCCCCATCACCCTCTTCCTGTACAGCTGGGTAACAAGAAAGTGACCAAGAGAGTTAGTTCTTAAATCAAATGATACATTTTTCAAAACAACTTTTTTTTAAGTTGACTAAGCCAACAGCAATTTCGATCAGCAACAAAAGTCACCATATTACTGTAAAATACCAAAGTAGCAGGCCATTTACAGAGCAAAAATAAAAAGGACACAACCAGCAGAGCTGCACTCCAGCTTTCATGGGCCAGACTGATAGGAACAAAGTCACTCCATCAGCCAGGGATGGTCTTCCTTGCAGTACCACATACACAACCCATCCACACTTACACACAACCAATCCAGAGAATACAAAACCTCAAACAAGCAGCAACAAAAAAAAACCTTCCCTCGAGCAGAGACTTAGAGATCTCCTACATGCACATGGCAAACACCTCCAGGGACCAGCCGAGTATTGTAAATAACCTCTACGGGCCAGGTGAGCGTCCCATCTCAAGGGGCAGGCACTACTGAATGCAAGCTTACTGTTGTTGCCAAGCAAGGGCACAGGCCCTAGGTTGCAATACCTTCCCATTCTTCAGGAGTAACACAGACTTCTATAGGAAGCCACTATGAGGAGAGGAGCTGTGGTCACCACTGTCCCCGCCCCCCAGTGCCCAGAACAGTGCCTGGCACACTTAAGTTTTCAGGATACACTTGTTGAAGGCAGGAATGCAAAATGCCCCAATTTTCTATTTCATTTTTTAAATTTTCAACACACTATGGCCAAACCAGTATGGCCAGATGCCCCCTGCAGAACTCCAGATAACACAAATGACTGTCCTGTCTCCATTTCTCTTTTCCAGAGCAAGATCCAGAACTAGCTTTCCATTCTCTTTTTAGACAAAGAACCCTACCCATCACCCCAATCACAAATCACGTTCATTTTAAAGGCCCTACATAACTTGAATGGCATGAACAAGCCTCCATTTTTTTTTTTTTAACCGGGACTCCTGGAGAAATAAGATTTAATGTTTAAAAACAAAAAATAGCTTACAGGCATTCCATTAACCAAGATCTACTCACCACCTTGTTTGCTACTCCCTCGGGATAGTCTGTTGCAAGGTCAGAAACATAATCAAAGGGTTCATGGACAGAGCCTTAGGAAGCAAGCTCTCAGAGGAAAGTTAACGAGAAGTACACCTCAGACACCATAACGTAATATGCAGTGAGCACCGGACTCGCATACTGTGGAAAAGTTTCAACCTCCCAAACTGTGCAGCCCGGCATCGACGATCCCTAAAATTCTAGAAGAATCTCAAAAGCCATTTAGTTAAGCGTGTGAGGGAGAAAAAAAAAAAAACAAAGAAACAGAGGGTGTTGCCTAGATCCCACAGCTGGCCTGGCTGGCTGCCAAGGCTGGTTCTAAACTGCAGAAGAAAAATCCAGAACCCAAACCATCTCCTGTCCCCAGGTACAAGTCCCTCGGACCTTTTCCGGCAGTCAAAAAATGACACAGCCAGTCAGCTGAGCTCCAGGGCCTGCAGCCCACACTTAAATGATATATGGGCGAATAATAATACCACCATGTTAGCAGATCACCCTCTTTGATGCCCCAAACAGAAGACAGACTACACTGGATCACTCGAAGAGGAATCAAAAAAAAAAACTTACCGCCAACAAACTCACTCTGTCCACAGCTATTATCACCTTATTGAGAAGCTAAAGTAATTTGCTGAAAGGTCATCTCTTCAATGAAACCAAATAAAGTCCGATACTAATTGCATCATTTCCTTATTTATGTGTGGCAAATACAGGAAGACACCTTCACTGCAGTGTGGATGGTCCTCGCTTATATGAGAAAAGGAGGAGGGCGAAATACACCAGGCTGCGTCTGGCTCCTCACTGGCCTTCCCCCAGAATTTGGAAAAACAGTTTTCAAACAAACAACAACCAGTCTGAAATTCAAAATTACCCTGAAAGACGGTTAGTGAGATTTATACTACCCACCCCCCACTTACTACAGGGTGACACCTTGGACCAGCGACAGCTTCCCTCAGCTCTATCTTACAAGCAGAGATATTCAGTTTCTACTTCCAGGTAGATCAAACGTACATAAAAAGCTTAGGCACAGGGACACCTGGACTGCTAGGTCCGTTAAGTGTCTGCCTTCAGCTCAGGTTAAGATTTCAGGGTTCTAGGATCTAGTCCCACATCGGGCTCCCTCAGTGGGGAGTCTGCTTCTCCCTATGCCTATCCCCCTGCTCGTGCTCTCTCCCTCTCCCTCTTTCTCCCAAATAAAGAAATAAATAAAATCTTAAAACACACACACACACACACACACACACACACACACACTTAGGCACAGTGCCTAGATAATGGCTAGCACTTGGTGAGGTGAGCTAGTACAACTACTGTTCCCATTATATAGATTAAAACACTGAGGCCCATTTGCCCAAGGTAACACTGCTGTAATAGAACAAAGAATTTCAACCTGGGCCTCTAGGGTCCTACAACGGTTCCTGAAGAAGAGGTATATATATGTCAGCCTCAGGGACCACCAATACCACTCAACCCCCTTTCCACAAGTTGTTGGGTAATTCACCCAAGGCAGCCCAACTACCCAGTGCCACAGCCAAGAAGAGCACTGCTAGCTCTCAGCCTCTACACTCATGGAATGGAAACACTTCAGGAAAAGTGATTTAAAAAAAAAAAGAAGAAGAAGAAGAGAAATCATTTATAAATAACAATTGCTTTGTAAATAAATCCTTTTGACAAATGCGTGACTAACTTCACTCTTGGAAAAGTCAAATGACATTTCCTCACTAGTGTGGCCTATGTTTTCGTATTTGGTAAATTGTTTATGGCTGTGTCTCTATCCAAACTATTCCAAATTGATGCATTTATCTGATTGAAGTGTACTGTGGAGTTTACAAGGCTGCAGTGGGGTGAGAATCCTCTTGGATTCATGCAACCAGTGTGAATTCCTCAAAAGTACACCCAATGCAATATCAATCGACAAACCTGTTTTGCTCTCCTGGTTAGAAAAATACTATCGTAGACCCAAAAATAAGACCAGTCGTCCTATTTTCTTACATGGAAGTGTTACATATTCCATGAACTATGCTTTCATTTCTTCTTTTTTAGTTGCTAGATTTTAGCAGCCAACTGTGTCACTTTGCCACAGCCCCAAAATAGCTAAGTCGAGTGGTTGAAAATCGCATTTTGTTGTCTGGCCAGGAAACCATCATGCTGATTTCAGTTTGCAAAAAATTGATTCGAGGGCAGAAGCGAGGCGCGGTTGGGGCTCTCTCCTGCAAGCTCTCTGCAGGTCTGAAGCCACGGAGAGCTGGAGACAGGGACATGGCTGTGTCCAAGGGCCATACAAGTACAAAATAATACCCAAGTGGTACAGTTTGCTTCCCATCAGCAGCATGAAATTAAAAGCCAGAAATGACAGTAACAGGCAGATGCACCCTCCTGGGTTACAACACAGTCAGGAAGGCCTGAGAAGAATCAGCATCCCAGGGTGCACGACCAAGCAGCTCTTTCTACAATGGATAGCACCACGCACAGCTCCTGGAGATTCACGCAGCACCTTTTAAACCTGTGGAAAACATTTTTCCCATTTAAAGTTGGGGACGTGGAGACCCTCCTTTGGAATGTGAGTGAGAAGGTCTCTCGGACTTCACTGAGGCTTTCTCACTTTTTTAAAACCTCAAAATCTAACCATTTCACTATTTTTACATGGGATATCCTCTTGCTAGTCTAACTTCTTGTCCTAAAAAAAGCTAAGCCAGTTCCAAACCCATTGGTCAAATTTATGTAAATACTTTTTAAATGTTTTTGTTTTTACATACGGTTGTCATTTTCGGTTCTAGTCTCCTCTTCCCATACACTCCTCTTCCAATCTCATTAGTACACATAAAATAAAAATGGCTCATATACTGAGCACTTACTGTTTACCATGCAAAGTTCTCAGTCCTTTAGCACACGCATTCTCGCTCAAGCCACACAAAGACCTCAGGAGTCAGGGTCCTATTGCTGTGCCATTTCACAGAGAGAGAGAGAAAAAAGACAGGCACAGAGAGGTTAAGTAACTTGTCTAAGGCAGCACAGCTAGTAATGGAACAGGCAAGCTGGCTGCGAGACCACATTCTTACATACTTCAATATACCCAGTACAACTCTCCACAGCCACCTGGTTTAAAAACAGAAACAGAAAATATTAAGTTCCAGGCTCCAACAAGACTTCTCCCTGCTATATGCTGACACACCAGTACATGGACCCTTAAGAAAACCAAAGTTCTCCCTCAATGTGAAAGCTGCCTCCCACCCCCAGTACAGCAGGACCATCACCCAATTCAGCTAGAGGGCCTTCGAAAAAAGAAGCCAGGCACATGTCCAGCCTGGTCAGCTGTCATTCCTCCATGGAGCCCTAAAAGCACTTTTGACACTGTTTTTGCAAAGAAGCCTATCAAGCACTATACTCATAAAATCTTTGAACCCGCAGAGTCCTGGCAAACCATCTCACATAGGTTATCTATTTTTTTTTTCTGTCAAACACCAGAGATTCTGCTAGAAACGATACCAGGTAAAAGGGCCCCTCCAATCCCAGGTGTCTCTACAGAAGCAGACAATGGCACAGGGAGCCCTCTAGCTACTTCAGGCAATCTTACACAGCTATCTCTTATAAACCTCCCCAACCCCTTCAGAATGGGAGCAAGCCACAAAAGTATCTATTGTAGATTTCAATCACCAGACTTTCCTCAAAATGAAATTCACCTGCATTACTTCCAGATTTGCTTTTTTTAAAGAGACATTAACAACTCGGAGGTATTGGAACTTGGAGACAGAGGAATTGTAAGAAAAACAGGAAGAGGTAAACAAGGACTTTTAGAACACATTTCCTTTTTGGAGTGTTGGTGTTGGGGGGGTTGTTTTTTTTTGTTTGTTTGTTTGTGTTTGGTTAGGATTCCTTGTAAACACAACCTCGCCCCACAGGCCCCCAAAAGAGTCAAAACAAAGATACAGATAACTGTTTACCTTACAAATGTGCCTCTGATCTTTTAAGTGCACAAAACATTGCCATAGTCCTGTGTTTAGTTCTTTACACGGAAGATGGTCACTCCCATTTCTCAGGCAGAGAGCCCAAAGTACCTGATCTTTTAATCATGTGCAAATATTTAGTGAGGCCCTAATTAATGGGTGCCCAAGCAACGTCATTCTGGGACAAACTCCACAAGCAACTCCCACTGCCTGTGGGGGGCAGGCTCTTCTCAAGCAATTATTTCTTTCCACGAAGCTCTACACAGTACTTACTAGCTTTGCCTACAATAAGCTCTGGTGGGAGCTGGGCACACTTCTTGGCCTCCTTCATATTATTAGATACACAGGCCTTTCATTCTCCACACATACAGCCAAAAATGTAGTTTCAGTGATTACCACTTATTGCCTGAGTGTGGTCAAACCTGTACCAGAGCACATCAAGGGCTTATTGGGGAGGGAAGTGGGTAGAGAATCAAGAATTTCTGAGATAACTTCAGATAATTTCAGAAGTTGTGCTTTATGAAAGGTAATTTCATGGAAGATGTCCCCCAGGATGAAAATGTCAATCATCATTTTTCTTAATCTTGCAATTCAGAATGCACACCCATCTTAAAATCTTTACTTGCTTAGAAATACCACTGCATAGTCCTGAGTCCTATGCAAGTAAAATGTTGAATGGAATTTCAGATTAAAAAAATATAGGGGCGCCTGGGTGGCTCAGCGGGTTAAAGCCTCTGCCTTCAGCTCAGGTCATGATCCCGGAGTCCTGGGATGGAGTCCCGAATCCTGGCTCTCTGCTCAGCAGGGAGCCTGCTTACCCCTCTCCCCCAAACCCCCCGCCTGCCTCTCTGCCTACTTGTAATCTCCGTCTGTCAAATAAATAAAATCTTTAAAAAAGAAAAAAAAATTTATATATATATATATATATACACATATATATATTTATTTATTTTTACCATAAAAGAAAAGAGGTAAAGCAACAAAGCATTAGCAACACTTGCTGTCTTGACCTAAGTTAAGCTAATGTTAAGTGTCCAGACTGTCCTTTTGGTTAAGAAGTTTCCAGAAAAACAAGGAAGGGAGTACGGTGGTAGGAGGGGGGTCCTCAGTAACAACGGCTATGGGGCATTTATAATGATCTTACAGGAATGGCAAGAAAGTCCGTTCCAACTGGTGCATCAGTATTTTACTGATTATACTACATTAACTTGGGAGTTTTTCAGAACACAAAAATGAACGTAAAAGGGTTTTGGTTTGGTTTCGCTATCCCTGCACTGCCTCACGAAAACAATATAATCTTTTACTTGGTGAAAACAAGTCCTTAATTACGGGGAGAAGCCTCACTTTTGGAGACTTCTTTTTCTCCTTTCAGCCAACATTTCCTTAACCTTTCTCCCTCCAGCAACAGCAACTTCTCATTTCTAAAGAGCTCTATATGCCCATTTGGTATTGCAGTTCTAACTCCATCAACCCTGTAAGAGGGACGCTGTTTACACAGAAACATGAAAGACTATATTTATTCCACAACTGTGTCAGAGGGCCTGAGTTTCAAGACCCGACACACAAAGATTCTTCATGTTGGAACAGGACATCTCAAGTCGGGATTAGGGAGTCGGGGGCCATGCATGATTTCTCACTACATCCCTAAAGACTAAGACTGCTGCTGACTTTCAAACATTACTTCCACATTTTTCTAAGAAGGCCATAAAGGATGTCCATCAGGAATAAGCATGTACATGCAAATGCGCCAAGAGACAGTGGAGAGAGAGATTCACCAGACATCAATCACGGATCCTCCGATTCTGACACATCCAAAGTACAGAGCAGAGCTTATCCATCTGAAGTGTTTCCAACGTCAGCCTCCTAGATGTAATGTAATTATGGTACAAACATATCAGAATCAAAGAGAACGGTTTCACTCTGAGGGCGGAAAGAGAGAAGAAATCAATAAAAAAAATTTTTTTTCTGTTTCTGCTGAATAGCTTACAAATGTAAAATCATAAAATGTTAACCCTCTCAAGTAGCATATTTTGTATCCTGGTGAAGGCACTTAGACTCTCAATGATTAGATACATATATATGCCAAATGCTTAAATGAAGTATGCATAAGATTTGCTTTAAAATAATGAGGTGTTAGGGAGGGTGGTGGGTACAGAAAAGACTGAGTTCCTAATTGGGGTAACTGGGTAGGGATCCATTATATTTTCCTATTTTCATAAATCTTTCTATAGCAGTATTTTTTAAAAAGATGTAGAAAAAGAATGTACTATGCACTAAAATATATTTGATAGCACTTCTGCTCTGAAAAGTGGAAATACCACTTTAAACACTAACGGAGATGCTGGTCCCACACCTGCCATATACTGTACTGTTGTTGGGAGACTAAAAGCCACTGTTTCTGACCAGCTGGGGAAAGATCCATGGCAGGGCTGTTTCCAAAACCCTTCCAAATTACAGCTACCCTGTATCCTGAACACGAGCGGAGAACAAATCTAACTGGAAAGTTAGTCATTCTGAGAGGAAACAAAATTACAAGGGATTTGGGATAAGGCCTCACAAGGAGGACCCTAATCCAACACCACAGGCATCTTTGTCCGTTGTGGCAACCAGATAAAAGCTCCCAAGATTACGGAGAGCAAGAAGGGGGGGGGGTCCCAAAGCGAACGCGGGCCCCCACCGGGTTCGGAACCGGCCAGGAGCAGCAGCGCCCAGCGGAGGCCGCCTCCTCGCTCCAGGGCGCACCCGCAGCCCCGGAGCCTCGGAACCTGGCCACGTGCGCCCCACCCCCGCTCCCACCGCGGCCCCACCGCACCCAGAAGGCAGAGCCGGACCAGTGGAGGTGGTAAGAGCCCCACCGGTGGCTCAGGGGCGCCCCCTGAGGTCCAGCGGCGTCGCGGCACCCTCGAAAAGCGGAAAGCCGCCCTCTCCCACGGCTCTGACATTTTAACTTTGCCTGGTTCCAAAGGCTGCTCGCTGCACCCTCTCCAGAGGCACTTTTCCAAACCACAGCCCCTCTTCCCCGCGCCTCACACCATTGCCCCTTCCCTTTCCGACACCCTCAGGCTCCAAGGCGAGGGAATGTGCTATTTACCTCGCAGCGTGGGCACGAAAAGAAAATGTGGAAGATGAAAACTGTCCAAGACCCACGAAGGCGGCATCACTGGAGGTCCCATTTTGGATTTCAAGCTTCCTGAGACATCAGGAAAAAGAAAACCACGGCCAACCCACTGGCTGCATACCCGAGCTAAGGAGAACGCCAGACGTGAAATTAGAAATTCCTCTTATTTCGCAAGGCTGCTCTCCTGCTGACTCCCACTGCCCCCATTAAAAAGCATGACCCTTACAAAGCTCGACCCCACTGTGCACCTGAGCCCACTCAGCCGGCAAGCTCACAGCAAAGAAAGTCCAGAAGGAGCAGATGGAGAACACAAATACTGAGCAACAGTCTTTTAAGGGAGAGAGGGCATTTCTTAAGGGGAAATGTCCACACCGCGCCCAGCTCCGTGGAGGCAGGACCCTAGTAGGCAAACCGCAGGCCTCGGGGTTAGGCTGGGCACACGTCCTCGCTAGCCATCCGAGCTGGGTTTCTGGGCAGTGGCAGGAGCTCCCTGCGGTTCCGGGGGCAGGAGGATGCGCAGAGAGGAAAGGGGTGCCGTAGAAAAGACTGTGCTTTGCCTCTCTGCTCCTCGAGGCCACCCCTGTGCCTGCAAAAGGGACACTCGCTGCCACTCCCCAAGCAAGTCCCCCAGGGCAGCGAGAGTGCCCGCGCCCTGTTGCAGGGCGCACGATGTAGCTGGAGGACCCGCTGCACCAAAACCTTGCGCTCAGGCCGCTCGGGGACAAGCGGCTGTGACCAGAGAGACCAGAAACATCGGGGCACGTTTCTTTTTCCCTTCCTTCAGATAACACCCACCTCTAGGTAACCAAGAGCTAATGGATGAAAGGGCAGAGAAAACGGGGGTGGGGGGTCTCTATCCTTAGGACAACGAGATTTTAAAAAATTAAAAAGCGAATCGCCCCCCTTCTTCCCACCCGTTCCCCGGCTAAGGCAGAGGACGTGGCCTCCACCCCCCGAGGATGGGGCCGGACAGATTCAAAGGAGCTCCGGGGTGCAGCTGTAGCGGGGGGGCTGGGGGGGACGCCTGCATGAGAGGCGAGGGAGGCGGCTGGCCTCTGCCCTGCGGGAGGGGAGAGGAAAGAGGGTCGGCCGGTGGAGGGCTGGAAGTGGAGGGTCGCAGAGCCGCACACCGCTACGTGCGGTGATTTATTATCGTCACCAATGGCCAATACAGTTCCCGTCTTAACCCGGCCAGAAAGGAGCGGGTCTAGGTCGGCCAGCCGCGAACAGCCTGCAAAGAGGCAAAGATGAAGGTAGGCAGGGCGCGCGAGACAGGAAAAAATTCGCCCCGGCGCGAACAGCAACCCAACAGCCGACCACCCCCACCACCCCCCCGCGCCCCTACAGGAGCAACCCTGCGGAGCAGAGTTGCAGGGTAAAGGGGCGCGGGCCGGGGCTGGGGAAGCCACGATCTCCCTAAACCGCCTGTTCCAGCCCTCCCACCGCTCCCGGGCCCCCGCGCGGGTGAAGGCTGGCTCGCTCCAGCACTGAAGGGCAGCCCACGTCCCAGCCCCGAGCTGGGGTCGCCCCTCGCCCCGGACACAAGAACGCAGGCTGCTCTCAACGTTCCCAGTCCTCCACGTTTAGCCTCCAGCTTCCATCCTCCTAACACCCTCCAAAGGGTCGGGAAGCAGCAAAGCAAGTCCCTCTCCTTCGGAGCTCCTTCAATCTTCTCGGGGGTGTGGGGCGCACCCTGGGCCCCCCAAACCCACAGAGGCATTCTCCCCTGGCCCCAGTCCCTTCAACGGCCCCAGAGGTCTAGCTCTCTCCAACAGTGACGGATCTGCAAAGCGAGCTTTTCTTCTTACTCGGGCTCCCCCAGACCCCCCCAAACCTGAGCGAGAGCAGACCCCTTACGGCCCCCGTCCCCTTTTCCCCGCCAGCTCCTGCTTCCACCATCACCAACCATCAGCCTCCCTAAACGCCGCCAGAACCAGCGGAGCGGATCCCTCTCTCCTCCCCGTGTGCCCGGCCCCCCTTCACCCTCTCTGGGGTCCCCGGGACGGGCGCCCGAGCTCCGTGCCGCGGCCACAACTCCGCATCCCCCGCGCGCGCCGGCCAGGGCCGGGTCCCCTCAGCGGCCGGCACTCACCGGGGAAGCACACGACATAATGGAGCACGGAACTGGTGATTTTCAGGAACAAAATCCACCAACACGGTTCCAGTAACCTCCGCATGTCCGAAAACGCACATCGAAAAGAGGAAGGCTGGGGGGTAAACTTGTTGAGTAAGTTCTTGTCTCCGTGTGAGCCTCCGCTAAGCCCTGGCTCTTCCCCTGTTCGCCCGCTCTACGGGCCCCCCGCTCTCGGCGGTCCGAGTCCCCCTGGAATCCGGGAAGCCGCCGAGCGCCCCCCGGAAAAATCTCAAAAAAGTGACCGGGAACGCGGAGCCACGCTGGGGACGATCCTCGGTGGAGATGGGCTGCTTTCCGTTCAAAAAAAGAGCAAGCCGAGCGAGCAGGGCGAGTAATCGGCGGGCGGCGACGATGCCCGGGGCCCGGGGCAGGCAGGGACCGCAGGCGGCAGCGGCGAGCAGCCGAAGATCCCCAACTTGAGTCGGCGGCGCAGCGCAGCCCGAGAGCCGGCGGGCGGCGGCGGGGCTGAGCGCGGCGCGGCGTCTCCGGGCTTCAGGCAGGCAGCTCCTTCCAGGGCCCGGGGAAGGAAGGAGGCATGTTTGCGAGCGGGGAAGGGGAGGGGAGAGGCGGGGGGAGCGAAAAGCCCCCCAAAATAGAAACGGCCGGAGGAAACGCAGGAAAACACAAAGGATCTCACAGTGGCGCTGGGGCGAGGGCGCCTTCAGTCCATGCTCCTGAAAGTTGTGGCTCCAGCGCAGGCTGGGGAGGAACGAGGAGCGCGGGGCTGGAAACTGGCCATGCCTCCATACAGGAAGTAACATGTGAGCATGGATCCTGGCAGAGACTTTAAAGCCGGCGAGCGAGCGAGCAGGGGGCGCGCGGCGGCGGGCGCGGCGGCGCGCGAGGCGGCGCGCGAGCAGGGGCGCGCGGCGGGCACGGGGGCGCGCAGCCGGGGCTGCGGGCCACGAGAGCGCGCCCACCGCGCTCTTAAAGCAGCCGTGCTCGCCTCTCGCCTCCGGGGGGTCTCAAAGCCAGGTTCTCCCCGCGCGCGGCCCGCGACACTGCGGGCTCGGCTGAGGCAGTTTGGGTAATGGGGACAGCTCCGGCCGGGTCTCGGGGAGAGGAAGGAAGGTGGTTGCCTTCTTGAGCTGGCGAGTGTTTGCCAGATTCCAGTTCTTCGAGCTCTTAAAGACGCCGAGCTTTGCGCGGGCTTGACAAGAGGTCTCCCCTCCGTCCGCGTTGCTCGCAGATCCCGGGCGTGTGGGGAGGGGGGCTTGCTTCGGGTCTAAGGAGAGGAGGGGAACGGCCGGCTCCTTTCCTTTTTTGGATGAGGGGGTTTCCAGTTCGTCTCCAGCGCTCCAGCAGAGCCGCAGCGGGGCGCGCCCTGCTCAGTCCCCGCTCGCGCCCCCAATCCGGCACATTCCCCCGCCTGGAAACAAAGCCGAGAGGCCTGTGCACTCGGGCTGCGTTGGGATTTTATTTATTTATTTATTTATTTTTCTTTGAGGCTTCCATTGGCCGAGTCGGCGGCTGGGGACGGGGCGTGTGGGGAGGGATATCGATCCTAGGCTTGCAAAATCCAGCCCTTCCGATACCCATACCCTTTTTCCCCCTCGCTAAGACGGATCGGTGGCGGAGTTTTCCCAACTCGCTGCTCTGCGGGAGGAGGGAAGGTTCCCGCGCTCCGGCTGGGTGGTGGGGAGAGCGCAGGAAGTGTGCGTCTCACCCTTGGCTGGGTGAAAGCAGCGCCGCGGGGCAGGACCGATTTCCTGGCAGTTACCCGGGGAGCGGCTGCCTCTTTAGCAATCCGGGAGAGGCGTCCGGGGGAAATGGGAGGACTGGGCTTATCTGTAATGAGTTTTGTCCCTTGGCTCTCGGTGAGAAGATCTTTATCGTTTAGACTTCTAAGCGCCCTATTTTCTCTTCTTCCGCGGGTGCTAAAAGTCGGGGAGGCGGGCTTTTGATTAAACATGTAATTGAGCCAAGGTAATTTGCCATTTGTAATTTTTGCCTAATTTTTCTGCCTCTGTTGAAAAGCCATTTTGACAAATGTTTTTAACGTGCCCCTGCTGTTTTATCCCACCACGCAGGGTCCCCCACCCACCCAAACATCCCAACCGGATGCTAGGTTTTCAAATAACGTACAGATGTTCCGAGATCCTCCTGCAAGATGTGATTAGGGAAGCAGTTTCACACCCACACTTCCAAAAGAAAAGCCTTTGAAAAGTTAAGTTTGGAATTACAAACTAATAAAAGCCAGGAAGTTCCTGGGGAGGGCCCGCGCTCTATCTTTAGCTGAACAGGGGTGAACACCCACCCTCAGTGTGGGTAATGAGTTTGTTTGCTTTGGAATTTGGTCCTTCCTGGTTTTGTTGGAATCCTGACTCCCCCATAAATGTTTGAGGGTCAGTTTTCTTGGGAGTGTTGTATTTAAGGGATATCCCTTTGTCAGTGGGCGCTCTGAGAGAGGTTAAAATGACCCCTGCGGCTCTGGCTACCGTCCTGAAGAGTGAATGATAAAATCCGTGTAATTTGAATCAGAACAGAACACACCTGGGCACACCTCCCCAGGTGAGTTTCCTCCTTTGCAAAATGTACATAATAAAAACTGCCATTTGTGGAACGCCGGCTACTGACCCGGCACTGTGCTGAATTCTTTCCACAAAGTGTTCATTCAGCAAATTCATTGAGCGCTGAACTGTGCAGGGCATAGTAGGAACACACCCATGAAGAAAAAAGGCAAGGCCTGTGACCTTTGTGAAGCTTACCTTCCGTAGTGGAGGATACAGTCTCTCACAGAATCCTTACAAGAGTTCTGCCAGCGGTGGGGATTATTTTTCCTCTTTTATCGACAAAGAAACAGGCTCTGAGGAGTAAAATAATGGATCCCCAGCTTGTGGGTAGTAGAGCTGGGATTCTGAGACCTGTCTGCCTCCACAGCTTTGCAAAGGCAAAGAAATGAGGAGACACTGAAATGTGAGAGCGAGAAGTGGCTTAGGAGTGGGGGAAGGTTCACCTGGGTTTGGAGAGTAAATTACCACTACCCTTAATAGGATGTCCCATGCTAAAAATTAATATTGAATTAGATCTAGGCTGGTGACTGTCCTGGGGCCCTAGGGTGGAGTTTTGCAAACTGCTTTTGAAGGCACCTCCCACAACCCAGGCCTTACCAGGCCTCTTAATAAAAGGAAGTTTAAATGAATACCAAACTGGATACATTTTCATTCATTCTACGATCAATTACAGAACAGCTCATACATACCAGACACTGTATCAAGAGTTGGCAGCACAGAACGACCAGGCAGTGAACCTGACAATGCACCCACGGGGAGATTACAACCCACCACCCTGCCAGGAGACATGCAGGGGGTGCACAATATAGTGAGCACCCCAAGAGAGTTGGTGTGAGGGATCCTGGAGTGCCAAAGGAGGGAAGAGATACCCTGATGAGAAGATAAGGCTGCAAAGAGAGAGGGGCCAGTATGGGTAATAAATTACCCCCCAAACGTGGCAGCTTCAAACAGTACACGATTATTATCTCACAGCTCTGTAGGTCCCAAGCCCGGGTGTGGTGTAACCATGTCTTCTGCTGAGGGTCTTCCTAGACTGAAATCGAGGTGTCTGTCAAGTCATTTTCATCTGCAGCTCAGGGTCCTTCTCACAGCTCTTTCAGATTATTGACAGAACTCAGTTCTTTGTATTTGGAGGACAGAGATCCCTATTGTCTTTCTGGTTGTTGTCCAGAGGTAGATCTCAGCTAGAGCTGGTCTTCAGGTCCAAGCCACGCAGCCCTCTCACAAAATGGCTGCACACTTCTGCCAACAGAGAATCTCCCTAGAGGGAGCTGTGTGGGAGTTTTGGGAGTGACCACCCAACACTTTGGGCATAAAATATAACCTAATGAAGGGAGTAACTATCCCATCACACGTGTGGTCTAACCCACTCTCAGAAGTGGGGATTATATACCCGGAGGTAGGAATCTTGGGGACCATCTTAGGGTTCTGCCTACCATAGTGCTGGTGGTCTATTTTGAGAATAGACTGATAGTTACAGGTGATCCGTCTCAAGCCAGTCTAGTCTGATGGGATTAACATCTTTTTGACCACAGGCAACTTAACCACTTCGTGCCTCAGTTTCCTCATTCATAAAGAGAGAGTAATAACTGCACCTACTTCTAAACTGAGGAAATTAAAAGGAGTTAAAAAAAAAAAAGTGAAGTACTTGGAGCAGTGTAGAGCACCTAATAAGCATTTAATAAATGTAAGCTATTACTGTTCTCTGCTCAAGAAGCTGATGCAAGAGACAGTGAATATATTACTTTCTGCCTGCTCAACTTCCATGTCTTTTCTTCCAGTTTTCCTTTGTACTAATCTCTATGGATGGTCTTGGTCCTTCTTCCTCCAGTGATACCCTGTGCTTTTCTACCTCACTGGTTCAGCATTGACACATGTCCCAGCCTTGACCATTTGGAGCATCTCAGCCTCCTGGCCTGATTGGGTTAGTAACAGCCACATGTTTCCGCTTGGTCCAGTGAACGTCAGACTTCCTCCTGGGTTTGCCAAGTTGGATGACCTTAAGCCTCAACAAGAAAGCAGGGCTCTACTTGGGAAAAGTCTGTTTGAGAATGAAGCTGATACCCAGAGGAAAGCAGAGTGGAGAGAGGGAGGCCAACAGACCTCTGATTTAACCACTTGAGTCCTTGAATTAAGTCCTACTGGAAGCCTGACCAAAGCCCCAAACATTTCAGTTACTTGGGCTGGTAAATTCCTTTTATTCCTTGTGCCTCTTTGAGTTGGATTTTTATTAAAATGAAACTAAAAACTTGAAACCCGAAACTGATCGCAAAAGATCAGTAAAATACCCACACTTTAAAAAAAAAAAAAAGAAGAAGAAGAAGCAGGAGCTCTTAGAAGTGATTTTTTTTAGTCAAGGTGATTGAAATAGTAAATAAAAGACTCAGCTCAGATTGTATCAATCATTTACAAATCACTGTAACAAATCACTGGAAAACGTAGTAACTTGAAACAACCACCTTATTTTTTTTTTCCACTCTTGATTTTGTAGGCCAACAATCTATGCTTTGCCAGGCAATATTGTTCTAGTCATGTCTGAGGTCTTTCATGCAGCTCTAGCACCAGCTGCAGGAACCTCGACTGGGTCTGCCTGGTCCTGCCTGCTCCAAGATGGCCTCAGTCACTTGCCGGGCAATTAGTGCTGTTGGCTGCGGCACCTCGGTACTCATCCACTGACAATTCCAGCAGCCTGTCTCAGACTTATTCACAAAATGGTCTCAGGCTAGTAGGAATGAAAGTGGAGGCTATAAAATGTCTTGATATCTACCCTCATCAGTAGCATCACATCATTTCCATTGCATTTTATTGGTCAAAGCAAGTCTAAAAGTCCCAGTTCAGGGAGAGGGAGAAACAGACTCTGGTTCTTACGGGTAGGAGCACCAAACTCTCCTTGCAAATGGGGTATGAAAACAAGGATTAGAGGAATGGTGGTCTTTGCAAACAATCTATCTACTCTTAAAACTAGATGATGTATATAGGTGGAATTGTGTTCCCCTTGCCCCCCACCCTGCAAAAAGAAATGTTGAAGTCCTAACCCTTAGTACCTAATTCTTAGAACCTCAGAGTATGATGGGACTTGGAAACAGGGTCTCTACAGAGGTAAGTGAAAATGAGGTGATTAGAGTTGGCCCTAATCCAATAAACCGGTGTCCTTATGAAAAGCAGAAATGCGGACACAGACAGAGACAAGTACAGAGAGAACACAATGTGCAAACATATGGGAACTAGATGGGTATGTGACTAAAGTGACACATTTATAAGCCAAGAAATGCCAAGGATTGATGACAAACACCAGAAGCTGGGAAAAAGCAGGGAAGACTTTCCCTACATGTTTCAGGGGGAACGTGGCTCAGGCAATACTTTGATTTTAGACTTCTAGCATCCAGAACCGTGCAGCAATAATTACCTGCCGTTTTAACCTCCCCACTTTATAGTACTTTGTTAAAGCAGCTCTAGGACACTGCACAGAGGCCATTAACCTTTTCCCCTTCAATCGTTTTCATGAGTAGACAAACCATACTTGTGACTATGTGTTCAACTTCACAAGTGAAGCCTTGCAAAACGATAACAACAGAAAACCTCTTCTAGTCATTCTGACCTCAACTTTGGGGGCAATGTTTATTTTAGGCTAAAAGAAATAAAGACGGCAAAATGTTTATTCTGGAAAAAATGTAAAAGAAAAATCTCAAAGACCTCTAATAATGATACTTGTCATTACACAATGCCCTATATTTAGCAGACCAAAGAGAATAAACAAGTAGTGACACAATTTTAACACACTATTTAAAAGTAGGATTAAGTGGTGCCTGGGTGACTCAGTGGGTTAAGTGTTTGCCTTCGGCTCAGGTCATGATCCCCAGGGTCCTGGGATCGAGCCCCGCATCGGGCTTTCTGCTGAGCGGGGAGCCTGCTTCCTCCTCTCTCTGGGCCTGCTTCTCTGCCTGCTTGTGATCTCCGTCTGTCAAATAAATAAAATCTTTAAAAGTAGGATTAAGTGGTGCCTGGGTGGCTCAGTGGGTTAAGTGTCTGCCTTTGGCTCAGGTCATGATCCCGGGGTCCTGGAATTGAGCCCCACATCAGGCTCTCTGCTCAGTGGGGAGTCTGTTCTCCCTCAGCCTCTGCCAAGTCCCTTCATTCTTTCTCTGTTTCTTTCTCACAATTAAATAAAATCTTATAAAATAATAAAAATAAAAGTAGGATTAAATACTACTGGCAAAAATGACTGATAAAGGTGTTTCGGTAACAAGTAAGAGAAGCACCAAACAAACCAACTGGAACCAAAAAAAGGAAGTTATTGTTTTATTTCACTGGTGGTAAGTTTAAGGCTTTGGGTAAATCTGTATCCAGGTTCTCCAATGATGGCTCCAAATTCCCTCCAGAGCTCTGATGACTCTATTCACCTTTCCTTTGACTTTCTTGTCTGGCTCCTGGTGATACCTGGTTTCAAAGAGAGATGTTTCCCAATGCTCAGATTGACTCCCCAAAATATATTTTGATTGCCCTTGCTTAGGCCCTATATATACGTTGCCTAAACTGGGGTTATAGACTTGACAAACCTGATGGTAGAGGCAAGGCTTACTTTTGATTTTTCACACATTAGAAGAATAAGGAATAGGAGAAGAATAGATAGCAAAAAAGTAGCTATAATCTCATTTAAGCCATGATAACAGTCTTCTAAAGCAGGAACTATTACAATTCCTATTTTAAAGAAGTAAAAACCAAGACATCAAAAGGTTGGATAATTTGAACTGAGGCTACCAAGGACTGCAAAGTAAGGCAGGGTTCAGTCACTGGAGGACCCTAGGCTCAGAAAGTGAGTCTTAAAGGCTAATTACCGGACCTAAATGCTAAACTCAAAGCCAAAGTAACATGATTCACAAACATTGTAGGCCCAAAGTAATCAGAGATGGTGATAACAATTCATGAACAAGAATCTTCATCACAGTATTTCCTGATAAAAATTAGAAAAAACATGAATTTTCAACTATAGGAGATCAATTAAATAATTATATACCTATCTAGTAGAATATTATACTCTATTTAAAATGATGCTTTTGGGAGCACCTGGGTGGCTCAGTGGATTAAGCCTCTGCCTTTGGCTCAGGTCATGATCTTGGGGTCCTGGGAAAAAGCCCCATGTTGGGCTCTCTGCTCAGCAGGGAGCCTGCTTCCCCTCCCTAACCCACCCCCACCTGCCTCTCTGACTACTTGTGATCTCTCTCTCTGTGTCAAATAAATAAAATAAAATCTTTAAATAAATAAATAAAATGATGCTTTTGAAAGTGAACGTGTTAAAACCCAAAATTGTTTTCACAGACAAAGTATTTTCCACAATTGCAGAAAGTAAGGGAACTTCAAATAAATATGAAATATATGAAACCAATGGATTTAAGTTTTCTGTTTAGGATTTTGTTAGTGAAGGAAGATCTTACATTTTTCTGAAGGGGTAGTTTTTTCCACATCTACAATGTTTCAGCAACCTAACCCCCTAAAAATGCAAACAACAAAAAATGAAGGAAGGAAGGAAGGAAAAAAAGAAGGAGAAGGGAAAGAAAGAAAGAGAAAGGAAGAAAGAAAGAAAGAAAGAAAGAAAGAAAGAAAGAAAGAAAGAAAGAAAAGAAAAGAAAAGAAGGAAAGAAAATTTACCTGCAAAATAATCCTTGATAATACTAAATGCTGGCAAAAATGCAGTGAAGTGGGTACTGATAGGCCGACAGTGAAATTCAATTTGCTATAAATGTCCTGAAAAAATATTAGTCAATATGCATCATGAACTTCAAAAATATTTATATCTCTTGGCCCCAGAAATTTAGTTTTCAGTACTCTCTTAAAACATAGATAAGAGGAGCACCTGGCTGGCTCCACTGAAAGAGCGCGTGACTCTTGATCTGGGGGGTGGTGAGTTCGTGCCCCACAGTGGGTGTAGAGAATCCTAGAAAATAAATAAATAAACTTTTAAAACAGAGATAATCAGTATCAACTGTACTTGAATTAAAAAATAGAATAAATAACATATAATACCTAATTAATGAATAAATAATAAAATAATAGAGACATATTCATGAGGAATTATAGGAAAGTGTTGTCCATCGCTAGGGAAAAATAGGTTATTTAAAAAGAGATACAGAAGCGGGTTAGCAAGATGGCAGAGGAGTATGAGATCTAAATTTTGTCTGGTCCCAGGAATTCAGCTAGGTAGTTATCAAACTATTCTGAACACATATGACCTCAAGAGGAGAGTAAAGAAAAAAATACTAGCAACTCTGTGAACTCAAAAGTGACCACTTCCTTGAAGGTAGGACATGTGAAGTGAATCTGAGGCGGTATTAAGGAAGATAGAGAGTTGGGGCGGGGGGGAGCCTGGGTCAGGCAGCGCCCAGGGAGAGCTAGAGCAGCAGAGCACAAAATCAGAACTTTTAGAAGTCTGCTCTGCTGAGGGACATCTCTCCAGTGGCTGAGCGGGGGTCGGGGGGTGGAGGAAGAGGAGGGTAGAACCCTTGGAGGGACGCTGTGGTCTCAGGACCCGCAGGGACACAAAAAGACTTGGGGTGTCTGAGTGTGGCAGAATTCCCAGGTATTGGAGCGGGGAAGCTGACTACAGAGACAGACCGAGGTGGGGGGCTCTCAGCTCAGGTTACCTTAAACTGTGATCCGAGGCACAATGGGGGCCACTGCTCTTTGAGCAAGGACCCTATAAGCGGCAGATCTGGGGAGATCCCTCCTTCCTCCTTTAGGAGGAGCAGCATGAAGGGTGATGCAGGAATCTGCGGGGTTTGGAGACTCCAAACGGGGCCATGCACCAGAGATAGAAATGCTCGGTCACAGGCCAGGTGAGCAGAGCACAGCCAGAGATAAGGGAGACAGGAGGGATTGACTACCTTTTTCTGAGGGCACACTGAGGAGTGAGGCCCTGAGCTCTCAGCTCCTCTGGAGCGGGAGATTGGGAGGTTGCCATCTTCATTCTCCTCCTCCAAAGCTCTACGGAAAGTGTTCAGGGAAAAAAGCTCCCAAGAGCAAATCCGAGCAGATTACCTAGCCTGGCTCCTGGCAAGGGCAGCGCAATTCCACCTCAGGCAAAGACATTGGAGAATCACTGCCACAGGCCCCTCCCCTAGAAGACAAGCAAGAACATCCAGCCAAGACCAAGTTTACCCATCAATGAGAACTGCAGTACTCCAGTGCTATGGGAATACACAACCTAGAATTCATGGCTTTTTTCCCACCATTTTTTAGTCTGAAAAAGATAATGTTTTAAGTTTTCTTTAGTTTTTCTTTTTCTATTTGTTTTTCTTCCTTTTGAATTTTTCTTCTTTTCTTTTTCAACCTTGTTATCAATTCCTTTTATAATTTTTTTTTCAATTTTCATTTTTATAGTCATAGTCCATCCCATCATTGTATTTACCCTTATTTTTGTATATATGTAAGTTTTTCTTTCATTAAAATTTTGGGAGGCAGTTTCTTCTAACAGAACAAAATACATCCAAAATCTAGGGTGGGGCTCTGTTTAATTCACCAGCCTGATCATATTCTACCCCCTCCCCAACCCGCCAGTTTTGGGTCTCTTCTGATTTGTTTAGGGTATGTTTTTCTGGGGTCATTGTTACCCTTTTAGCATTTTGTTCTCTCATTCATCTATTCTTCTCTGGACAAAATGACAGAATGGAAAAACTCATTTCAAACAAACAAACAAAACAAACAAAAATAAAACAAGAGCAGTACCAATGGCCCAGGATCTAATCAACATGGACATTAGTAAGATGTTGGAACTAGAGTTCAGAATGATGATCATAAAGATACTAGCTGGGCTTGAAAAAAGCATAGAAGATACTAGAGAATCCCTTTCTGGAGAAATAAAATCTCACTAAGTTGAAATAAAAAAGGCTGTTAATGAGGTGAAATTAAAAAACGGAGACTCTACAAAATACCATCAACTTTTTTTCAAAGAAATGGAACAAATAATCCCAAAATTTATATGGAACCAGAAAAGACCCCAGATAGCCAGAGAAATGTTGAAAAAGAAAACCAAAATTGGTGGCATCACAATTCCAGACTTCAAGCTCTATTACAAAGCTATCACCATCAAGACAGTATGCTACTGGCACAGAAACAGACACATAGATCAATGGAACAGAATAGAGAGCCCAGAAATACACTCTCAACTCTATGGTCAACTAATCTGTGACAAAGCAGGAAAGAATATCTAATGGAAAAAAGACAGTTTCTTCAGCAAATGGTGTTGGGAAAATTGGACAGCCACATGCAGAGGAAAGAAACTGGACTGTTTCCTTAAACCACATACAAAAATAGACTCAAAATGGATGAAAGACCTCAATGTGAGACAGGAATCCATCAAAATCCTTGAGAAGAACACAGGCAGCAACCTCTTTGACCTCAGCCGCAGCAACTTCTTCCTAGAAACATCGCCAAAAACAAGGGAAGCAAGGGCAAAAATGAACTATTGGGACTTCATCAAGATCAAAACCTTCTGCACAGCAAAGGAAACAGTCAACAAAACCAATAGACAACTGAGGGAATGGTAGAAGATATTCACAAATGACCTTTCAGATAAAGGGCTAGTATCCAAAATCTAGAAAGAACTTATCAAACTCAACAACCAAAGAACAAATAATCCGATCAAGAAATGGACAGAAAACATGAAAAGACATTTCTGCAAAGAAGACATCCAGATGGCCAACAGACACATGAAAAAGTGCTCCACATCACTCGGCATCAGGGAGATACAAATTAAGACCACAATGTGATACCACCTCACACCAGTCAGAATGGCTAAAATTAACAAGTCAAGAAATGTCAGATGTTGGTGAGGATGCATAGAAAGGGGAACCCTCCTACACTTTTGGTGGGAATGCAAGCTGGTGCAGCCACTCTGGGAAACAGTATGGAAGTTCCTCAAAAAGTTGAAAATAGAGCTACCCTATGACCCAGCAATTGCACTACTGGGTATTTACCCCAAAATTAGAAATGTAGTGATCCAACGGGGCACACACACCCCAATGTTTATAGTAGCAATGTCCACAATAGCCAAATTATGGGAAGAGCCTAGATGTCCATCAACAGATGAATGGATAAAAAAGATAGGGTATGTATATACAATGGAATATTATGCAGCAATCAAAAAACAAAATCTTGCCATTTGCAATGACATGGGTGGTTCTAGAAGGTATTATGCTAAGTGAAATAAGTCAGTCAGAGAAAGATGATTATCATCTGATCTCACTGATATATGGAATTTGAGGAACAAGGCAGCAGAAGATCATAGGGGACAAGAGGAAAAAACAAAACAGGATGAAACCAGAGAGAGGAGACAGGGAGGGAGACAAACCATAACAGACTCTTAATCTCAGGAAACAAACTGGGATTTGCTGTAGTGGAGGTGGGAGGGATGGTCTGACTGGGTGATGGACATTGGGGAAGATATATGCTTTGGTGAGTGCTGTGAATTGTGTAAGACTGATGAATCACAGACCCGTACCCCCTGGAACAAATAATACAGTATATGTTAACAAAAATAAATAAATTTTTTAAAATAACATAAAATAAAAAGAGAGAAAGAAATAATCAGAAATGGAAATCTCTCAAAAATGTTTATAAAAGGTGTTCTTGTGATAATATTTATAACAGGAAATTATACATAAAACAATTGAAATACCTATCCTCAATATAATATATTATTGCATAGGGATTTAAATGATGTTTATGAGGACATGAGGAAAATGTTTACCTTGCTTTGTAAAGTAAAAATGGGAACACAAATATGTAATCTTAGCTTAAATTTATAAAAAATAAATATATAGAGGTGCCCTGTGTGACTTAGTCGGTTAAGTTTATGCCTTTTCTTGTTTTTTTTCTTATGCCTTTGGCTCAGATCATGATCCCAGAGTCCTGGAACTGAACCCTTGCATTGGGCTCTCTGCTCAGCAGGGAGTCTGCTTCTCCCTCTGACAACCCCCTCCCCCCACCCCACTCATGCTTGCATTCTCTGTCTCACCCTCTCTCTGTCTCTCTAAAATAAATAAATACGTTCTTAAAAAATAAAAAAATTAAAAATAAGTATATATGATATTGGAAGAAAATATGCTAAAATATTTTAAATGACTATCTTAGGATGATAAAATTACTAGTGATTTTTATTTTCTTCCTTATATTTCTCACACACTTAAACTTTTCTATAATAAACTTTTTTAAAAAAAGAGACGGGGCTCATTCAGTTGAGCATACAACTCTTGATCTTGGCTTAGGTCAGGATTCCAGGGTTGTGAAATCAAGCTCCACATTGGGCTCCATGCTGGGCATGGAGCCTGCTTAAGATTCTCTCTCTCTCTCCCTCTGCTCCTCCTCTGCTCCCTCTCTTAAAGAATAACAACAATAAATTATTTATGGTGATATCAACATCATGGTGATATAGATATCCCTTGTTTTTACTGCCCTCCCCGACAACAAAACCTTGACATTCATCCATGTAAAAAAGTGTTTGAGGGAGTTGGGGATCCAGCACCATTCACGAAGTGGCCCAGAAGAAGTTGCCCACCCATGCATCAGGCAATAGGCAGACAGACCTCAGTCTCTGCTGTATACTGGCAGTGGCCTGCAAAATGACTCCAGGCTCTCTTGTCCACAGTCTGAGAGCCCATGGGAAATATTGACTTGAACAATCACTTGTGAACCAGAGGGCCTTTGTGGAAGTTCAGGTTTCCAAAGAAGTTCCAGTACACTACACCAGAGTTGGGGGTGGGGTGGGGGATGCGTTTTAGACACATTAGAAAGGGTATTAAGGGGCGCCTGGGTGGCTCAGTGGGTTAAGCCGCTGCCTTCGGCTCCGGTCATGATCTCAGGGTCTTGGGATCGAGTCCCGCATCGGGCTCTCTGCTCAGCAGGGAGCCTGCTTCCCTCTCTCTCTCTCTCTCTCTGCCTGCCTCTCCATCTATTTGTGATTTCTCTCTGTAAAATAAATAAATAAAATCTTAAAAAAAAAAAAAAAAGAAAGGGTATTAAGTAAAGATCAGAGGAGGTAACTGCTACTTTAAAATGCAAATACACCAATGCAAAACTTCAAGGAATATGAAAAATCAAGGTAACTTGAGTAATCACATGAACATGAAGAATAGGAGACTTCAATATCCCGCTTTTCACAATGCAGAGATCACCTACACAGAAAAATCAAGGAAAAATTGGACTTCAATGATACTTTAGACCAAATGGGCCAGCAAACATATATAGAATATTCCATTAAACAGCAGAAGAATACATATTCTTTTCAAGTGTGCCTTTGATCATCCCCAAAGATAGATCATATGATAGGTCACAAAATGAGTCTTACCAAATTTAAGATTAAAATTATACCAAATATATTTTATGACTACAATGGTATGAAACTAGAAATCAGTAATAGGAGGAGACCTAGGAAGTCCACAAATATATGGAAATTAAACAGCACACTTCTGAACAACCATTGGGTTCAAGAAGAAAGAAAAGGGAAATCTTAAAATATCTTGGGGGGGAAAAAAAGGAAAAAACAAACATGCCCAAACCTATAGGATGTTACAAAAACAGTACCAAAAGGGAGGGGCGCCTGGGTGGCTCAGTGGTTGAGGCCTCTGCTTTCGGCTCAGGTTATGATCTTAGGGTCCTGGGATCGAGCCCCGCATTGGGCTCTCTGCTCAGCAGGGAGCTTGCTTCCTCCTCTCTCTCTGCCTTCTTCTCTGCCTACTTGTGATCTCTTTCTGTCAAAAAAAAAAACAAAAAAAAACCACAAAAAAAAGTACCAAAAGGGAAATTTACAGTGATAAACTGTAAAAACTTTTTTTAAAAAGAAATATCTCAAATAAACAATATAACTTTATAACTCATGGCAAAGAAATAGATGAAATAAATGAAATAGAAACCAGAAAAACAAAAGAAACAATCAGTGAAAGAGCTGGGTTTTTTTGAAGAGGTGAATAAAACTGACAAACCTTTAGTTAAACTAAGAAAAAGAGGGAAGAGTTAAATAAGTAAAATCAGACATGAAAGAGACATACAACTGACACTACAGATATACAGAGGATCATAAGAGGCCACCATGAAGAGTAGTACAACAACAAATTGAAAAACGTGGAAGAAATGGATAACTTCTTAGATGCATACAACCTACCAAGATTGAATCATGAAAAAATAGAAAATATGAACAGACCAATAACAAGTAAGGAGATTCAATCAGTAACCAAAAACCTCCCAACACAATAAAGTCCAGGACCAGACATTTTTCCTGACGATTTCTATGAAGCATTTAAAAAGGCAATAACACCAATCATTCTCTAACAGTTCCCAAAAAATGAAGAGGAGGGAACACTCCCAAACTTATTTTACAAAGCCAACATTACCCTGATACCAAAGTCACATCAGGACACCACAAGAAAAGAAAAGGACAGGCCAATATCCCTGATGAATGTAAATTCATAAACATTCAAAAAATAATAGCGAATACATAAAAAGGATTATACTGCAAGATCAAATGAGGTTTATCCCTGGAATATGATGATAGGCAATATATACAAATCAATATGCGTGATAAACCACATTAATAGCTTGAAAGATAAAATCATATGATCATCTCCATAGATGGAGAGGAAGCATTGAAAAAAATATAACATCCCTTTACATGGAAACACTCAACAAATTGGGCATAGAAAGAATAAACCTCGAGATAAAGGCCATGTATGATAAGCCCATAGTTAACATCATATTCAACAGTGAAAGACTGAAAGCTTTTCTTCTAAGATCAGGAATAAGACAAGTGTTCACATTCTCACCTCCCATTCAACATAGGACATCTGGAAGTCCTGGCCAGAGCAATCATGAGAAAGAAATTAAAAAAAGACACGTACCATATGAATGTACTCATATGTGGCATTTCAGAAACAAAACAAATCAGCAAAGAAAAAAAGAGAGAGACCAAGAAATAGACTCAACTATAGAGAACAAACTGATGGTTACCAGAGAGGAAGGGAGTAAGGGAGTGGAGTGAAATAGGGGATGGGAATGAAGGAGTGCACTTCCGGTGATGAGAACTGGGCGATGTATGGAATTGTTGAATCATTATATTGTACACCTGAAACTAATATATCACTGTATGTTAAAAATACTGGAATTTAAAAGAAAAAAGAAAAAGAAATAAAAGGCATCCAAGGGCACCTGGGTGGCTCAGTGGGTTAAGCCTCTGCCTTCGGCTCAGGTCATGATCTCAGGGTCCTGGGATGGAGCCCCACATCAGGCTCTCTGCTCGGCAGGGAGCCTGCTTCCTCCTCTCTCTCTCTCTGCCTGCCTCTCTGCCTACTTGTGATCTCTGTCTGTCAAATAAATAAGTAAAATCTTAAAAAAAAAAAAAGAAAAAGAAAAAGAAGTAAAAGGCATCCAGGTTAGAAATGAAAGAAAAAAATTGTCTTTGTTTTCAGATAACATCTTATATATAGAAAATTATAAGCACTACACCCAAAAAGTATTGGAACTAAGTTCAGTAAAGTTGCAGAATTCAAAATCAACATACAGAAATTAATTGCTAAGTGTATATTTCATATACTAAATATGAAATATCTGAAAGAGAAATAAAATAATCTCACTCACAATAGCATAAAAAAAAATAAGATACTTAGGAATGAATTTAACCAAGGAGATGAAAGATCTGTACGCTGAAAACTGCAAGACTTTGTTGAAAGAAATTGAAGAAGATACAAATAAATGGAAAGATAGCCCATATTCACAGATCAGAAAAATTAATATTATTAAAATGTCTATACAAGCTATAGGTATTATTTAATAGATAATATTTAATAGATATTAATAATATTTAATAGATAGTATTTAATAGATAATATTTAATAATATTATTAAAATGTCTATACAAGCTATCTAAAACAAGCTATAGATTCAAAGTAATTCCTATCGACTTCTAAATACTAATTAGTGAGTCTATCAAGGTTCTAGGATACAAGTTTGGCCTACAAAAGTAACTTGTATGTCTACATACAGGCAGTAATTAATGGGAAACTGAAAATCAAAAAACTCTTTTATAGTATATCCCCAAAAGTGAAATACTTAGGTATAAATCTAACAAAACACGTGTAGGATCATTATACTGAAAACTCCAAAATGCTGTTGAAAGAAATCAAAGTAAAGCTCAATATAAGAGGAATACACCATGTCCATGGATTGGGACATTCATTACAGTTACAAAGTCAACTTTCAATAAATCTATAGATTTAATGCATTTCTAGTCAAAATCCTAGGAGGACTTTTTCTAGATACAGACAAGCTGATTGTAAATGTGTGGAAAAGAAAAGGCAACCAAGCAGTTATGAAAAGAAGAATAAATTTGGAAACCTCACATATTACATGATTGTAAGACATACTATAAAGCTACATTAAGTCAATATGGTATTGGTGGAGGTACAGACCCAAAACAATAAAATAGAAAAGAGAACTCAGAAATAGACCCACAAAAATATGGCCAATTGATTTTTATAAAAGTGCAAAGGCAATTTAATCTAATACCAACAAATGGTATTGGAACAGCTGGACATTCATTGCAAAACAATAATCCTGAGTCTACACCTAACATTTTACCCAAAAATTAACCCAAAATGGATCATATATTGAAATTTAAAACTTAAAACAATTTAACAGTGTAGAAGTCATAGGAGAAAATCTTTGTGATCTTTGGTTAGACAAAGTGTCCAACGATATACCAAAAGCACAATCCGTAAAAGAAAAAAGAATCAATAAATATGGTTTCAGCAAAGTAAATAATTTTGCTCTAAAAAAGATACTGTTAAGAGACTGAAAAGACAAACTACGGATTCAGAGAAAATATTTGCAAATCACATAGCCAACAAATGACTTGTATCTAAAATATTTAAAGAACTCTCAAAATTCAGCAAAAAGAAAACAAGTAAAAACGGGCAAAAGATATAAACAGACCCTGCACCAATGAAGCTCAATGGATGACAAACACATGAAAAGTTGTTCAACATCATAACCTATTATGAAAATGAAAATTAAGTTGTAACAGGCTATCACTGCATACCCATTAGAATAGCTTTTTAAGGAAGTCTAAAAATACCAAGTGCTAGGTAGGATACAAGGCATATAGAACTCTCATCCATTGCTGGTGGAGATATAAAATGGAAAATATTATAAAGTTTAACATATGCTTATCATAGTACCTAGCGATTCCACTTTAGGTATTTACCCAAGTTAAATGCAACTTATGTTTGTACAAAACGCTATGAATGAATGCTTTCAGAGGCTGCATTCATAATCACCATAACATGGAAACAACGCAAGTGCCTTCAATGGGAGAATGAATGAGCAAAATTGTGAGGCATCTAAACAATAGAATACAACTCATCAACATAAAGGTATAAACTATTAATACATGCTCCACCTTGGATGAATTTCAAAGGCATTATCCCAAGTATAAGCAGCCCATCTCAAAATTTACATTTGTATGGTTCCATTTATGTAACATTCTGGAAAAGATAAAACTATAAGGATAGAGAACAGATAGTCATTGCCAGGGGTGAGGAACGTAGAGGTTTGACTATAAAGGGGCAGCATGAGGGAGCGAGTGCTTGAGGTCATGAAATTGTTTGTATCCTGATTGCGATGCTACTTATACATATTCATGTGCATGTGTTAAAACTCAGAACTATGCACCAAAAAGTAAAGTCAATCTTATTGTATGTAAATTTTATTTTATTTCATTTAAAAAAAAAACATTTCACTTATTTATTTGAGAGAGAGAGCGAGAGAATAGGAGAGAGTGGGAGAAGGAATTTGAAGCAGATTCCTAACTGCAGAGCCTGGTGTGGGGCTCGATCTCATGGCCTCAAGATCTTGAACCGAAACCCGGAGTCAGACACTCAACCAGCTGAGCCACCCAGGCACCCTTATTGTACATAAATTTTAAAAACAATGTTTTAAAATGCTGGTTCAGGTGACACTGACTTCAGTAATAGCTGAAATCAGGGGCTTAATCAATACCAGCAAATATTAGCCTCTCTCCAATTCTGTGTCTCGTACAGTAAGCTAGATTTATTTCAAGCCTGGCCTTTACTTTGACGGGACTGACTCCTTGCACCAACTTGGGTCACATGTCCATCCTGGCATGGTGGATGCCATCCATCACAGCAGAGAAATAGAATATGCTGATTGTCTGGGTCATATGCCCACCCTCCCTGCGGATCAAACTGATCCAATCCACAGGGACAGAATATGGTAGATGTTGTTGCTCTAAGAAAAATCAAGTGGCTATTACGAGAATAAAAATAAAGGCCAGACAGGCAGAAACAATGGATGTCTCTGGCTCCTACCTGGTATTTCTTTAATTCTGAATTATGTTATACTCTGTTGACTATGTGATATTTTACCTCTAAACCATACATTCTTTGCAAACAAAGATGGCTTTTTTTTTTTTTTAGTTTTTTTAGTTTCCAACATCATTCACATTTATTCCCCCATCATAGGTGATCGATAGTATTAACAGCACATATGAATGATAGAATAAGGGATAACTAAGTGTATATGAGTATGCTATATGCTTCGTGTATACATCAAAAGCCTATAAAGTTATATTATTTCATGTTTTTCCGCAACCACATTAATAGCCGTGTTTCCGTTCAATCTCACTTCTCTCTGCAGAGGTTTTAACATGTGCAGCTCAGTTTTCCAGCAATGGCAAATCAATCATTACATCATCATCCATCATGTCTGAGTTCTCAGTAATGAAGGTGTCTTTCTTTCCACATTAGCAATTTGGGTGGGCGAAAGAGCCATAAAGATGTATGACAGAAGACTGGTGAATTGGATTAAACAAGGTTAAACAAGATTCCATCTTCTGGGTCCCTTTTTGCTTCTGGAATTTTCTTGGTCCACAGAATGAAGGGGCCAATTGTTTGGAAGTCTTTTCTTTACCACTCTCAGAAGAAAATTGTACCGAAATCATTTTTTGCTCTGTTATTGGAATAGCAGTGAACCAGAGAAAGCAACCCAAAACAATGACTGGTTTATTTTGAACTTACTAAAGGAGATACTTTGTTTACCGAAAGTCATGGTTTGTAGCAGCTGTGGGGTCCCAGTTAATTGCTCTGAAGCATCACCGCTTAGGTGTGCTCATTGCCAAAGCCAACCCAACCCCACATATCTCCCTCGACACCTTCTAGTCTCCCAGGCCTCAGAATGTCCTATCCACACCGTCTTTTTTTTTTTTTTTTTTTAAAGATAGATTTATTTATTTATTTGAGAAAGAGAGAACACCTCAGGGAGGGGCTGAGAGAGGGAGAGAAACTCTCAAGCTGACTTCCTGCCAAGGTCTGGAGCCTGATTTCAGGGCTCGATCCCATGACCCTGAGATCACGACCTGAGCTGAAATCAAGAGCTGGAAGATTAACCAACTGTGCCACCCAGATGCCCCTCATCCACGCTGTCTTCACACAGTGAATTCCCATTTCAGGGTCTTTGTAGTTGCCCATCTTTGTAGCTTAGGTTTCCTAACCTAGGCACTATTGGCATTTAGGTCCTGATAATTCCTTGCTGTGGGAGCTGTCCTGTGTGTTGTAGGATGGTTAGCAGCATTGCTGGCCTCTACCCAGCAGATGCCGGTAGCTCTCCTCCACCCCGCTAGATGGCAACACCAAAAATGTCTCCAGACATTGCCATTAACCACTGGGGGAGGTGGGGCACAAAAACTTCTCAAGTTGAGCTCACTCCTCTGCTGGAGTTACTTCTTTCAATTCTTGGTGTGGCCAAACTGTTTTCATCCCTCTGAACTCAGCTTCAGAGAGGCTTTCCTTGACCACCCTATCCAACTGGTCACTTCCTATCCCAACACACTATCCCCTTCATGGAAAATGATCACATCCCATGTGTGCATGGTCCTGTTGTTTTAGTCCTCGTTGCCTTCCCCTCCATTGGCGTGTGAGTCTCATACAGACAGCAAGCTCACCTATCTGCATTTCTCACAGCTGGGTCCCCAGAACGTGGACTGGAATGGGCACATAACTAGGGCTCAATACATATAATCAAACACGTTGGCTTCATGTACAAAAGAGGGATGGCTTTGACACTAGGCCTTTTACCAGATGTCATTGGCACTTCCACTACTGAGGGTTTCTACTTCTCACTCTCCCTCTTAAAATTTCTCAGAGTCTCTATCTTGGACTTAGTAGGACCAGGAAAATCTAGAACTAGTCTTCAGCTTGGCCCTACCTTTCCTACCTCAGCCCCTCTCCTCATAGCATTTCTGAAGTCTAAACGTCTTCTGCCTCATTTTTTGGATTCCAGTATAATGAAGATACAGTTTTATATTAATTTCGGGGGAACACTATAGTGCTTCAGCGATTCTACGGAATCATTACTCCAGTGCTCATCACAGTAAGTGAATTCTTTACCCCCACCCCTCCTTATCTCACCCCCACCCCTGGAGCCAGCAATTTGTTCTCTGTAGTTAAGATTCCGTTTTGTTGTTGTTGTTGTTTTAAATTTGTCTCTTCTTTTCTTTGTTCATTTGTTTTGTTTCTTAAATGTCACATATGAGTGAAATAATATGGTATTTGTCTTTGTCTGGCTGATTTATTCTACTTAGCATCACACCCTCTAGATCCATTCTTCTTCTTCTTCTTTTTTTTTTAAGATCCATTCTTCTGCCTCATTTTTACCCAAAGTTATTCTTACCAGGCTTGAAGATCTGACTTAAATGTCACCTCCCTCTACAGGCTTTGGTGACACAGGCACCATTTCTGACTCTTGAGGTCACTCCCAAGTTAGTGCTCCCCGATTCTGTCTCTGTCTCTCTGTATCCCTCCTCTTCTCTTTCATTCATTCATCAAGCCCCTTTTGTGTACCAGACCTTGCTTAGACCCAGAGTCTTTATAGCCCTTGCCAAGGAGACAGACAGTAGGTTACTAATTAAAATGATATGACAATGGATAATACTTACATTGTGAGCCCAGGGTACAAGGACCTGGTAAGGCTTTGAAAAACATCTTTCACATTGTGCTCATATGATAGATTCTCATAGAGGTGAATTTCTCTCCCTTTCTAGATTTTTCAGGTCCTTCAAGACAGAGACTTTATGTTTTCATTATTTTCATCTCTGTAGGTGCCCTCCCTAGCACTCAGCATGGTGTTTTTAATACAGCAAACACCCAATAATTGCTTACTGAATCAGTGAATAGTTGCTTTTAAAATACTGATATGGAGAATATCTTTTTTTCCCTTTAATTTGAATAGAAAATGCATTTTCAGTTACTTTACTGAAAAAAAGCACAAGAACATCTCTACTGGGAAACAAATAAAAAGTCTTCTAATTTATTTGATCCCTCAAAAGACATAAGGGGAACTTGAAATTGAGAGGAAGTTAGGTGCTTGAATGGAGTACAGAGAAAGAAACAGACAAATATTGAAAATAATTCAGATAGGAGAGGGCTGTTGAACTGGAAAAGTATTAATGCTGTTAATCAGTTTCCACTGTGTACTGTTAAGACTCAGAACAATGCTGAAAGCACCTGGAAGGCACATTTGTGAAGTCAGGAAGCCATAACAAACAGGTGGTTTTTTGGTTTTTGAGTATTTTTGTTGTTGTTTTTTGGTTTTTGTCTGTCAACTTTGGAAAACAGAATAAATATAAGCTTTTCTAAAAAATGCAAAAAAGAGGTGCTTTTGGTTTAGTTTACAGAATCATGTGATTTATAGACTTCCAAATTGTTCCATATGGCTAAAAATAGAGGGTCCGAACTTGTAGTTCATAAGTTATGTTAACAAGACAGTTTCTTTCTCAAACTCAGGATAGATGCAGTTCTTCTTGGCATGTGTTCTGAGTGCTGAAAGTCGGCAGGGAGAACCCGCTGAGGTTCAGACGTAGGGGCAAGCCAGGCAGATGGTGAGAAAAGAGAGATTTCTTTTCAACATAGTCACAGAAACACGTGGTGCTGGCTGTGATTTACGACGACATAAAGACAATTAATCCAGAGCACCGGGGGAGGCAAAGTGGGAGGGAAACGATCAGGGGTAATGAAGGCTAGAAGTGAGGAGACAGGTCATGGATAACCTCAAATTCTGCTTCGCCAAGCAGAAAGTCTGGCATCAAGCAGGGGAATATGGATGCTGACCTCAGAATACTTATTTAAGTGCCCTGATTTGTCAGTTTTTAACAAAGGATGGGCCTGATGGCCAAATATCCCCAGAAATGATCTGGTATCCAAGGGGAAAAGAACCTAAGTTCTCTGAAGAGACTCAACATCCACCTAGATCCCCTGGGCCATTCACATCAGTCAATAATGAGGCCCCATTTATGGAGCGCTGGCACAGGATAGGGTAAAGATAGGCTTTATCGACCCCACTTTGTTGATCAGACAAGGTGTGGGTGAGGAGGAAGGCTCAGAGAGGTGAAGCAACTTGCTAAAAGTCACACAGCTAGTAAGTTGCAAAAAGATAATTCAAAGGCAGTTCTTTCTGGCTCCACAGGCATATTGTTTATCTATGCGCTTGCTGCTCAGATGGTGAACCCAGCAGCAGCATCAGTTGGGGTTCCATACGAATGAAAGACCTGAGACTCCATGTGGACCTCCAGAATCAGAACCTGCATCTTAACAAAATCTTCAGAGGATTTATAGGCTCTTGAAAATCTGAGAAGCACCATTAGTCCTTGCCTTCTCAGTCCTTGCCACACACCTCAAGCACCAGGAGGGGAGACTTTAAACCCAAAGATACCTAGGCCTACCCAGGATAATTACATCAGATTCTCTGGAGGGCAGAGTTGGATACTGATATTTTCAGCTCCTTGGGAGACCCTAATTCTTACTCTGGTGCTATTGGCTGAAGCGCCTTCACTTGCCTTTTTTCAAACCCGAGTTTGTCTAATCTGATAGTTCCCCCCCCACCCCCACCCCACCAGAAGCTTTTAAAACTCCTGGTGTGCAGGCCATCTGCCATACCTGTCAAACCAGAAACTGTGCTGGGGCTGTGGGGGAGGGAGGGGACTTGGCTTTTGTAATTGTTAAAGCTTTCAGGGGGTTCTGCCTTGGGACTAGTGTGGAAACCTCCTGGTCCCATTAGAATCTCTGAGACCTGAATTTCATCCATTCCAGAGGACTAAATCCCAGTTCTCAAGAACTATAAGGAACAGAAGAACAAGGGAAATAACACCACGGGGAAGCAATAAGCCAAATCAAGAAGTGACAACCCAGTTTCTCTAACAAATACAACAAAGGCCTTAAAAATGGAGAAGACATCCACTATTTGGCTTTCTCTATTTTGTGGAACAGATGTGAATAATAATAAGGCGGATTTTTGTTTTTATTTTTGTTTTATTTTGTAATCTTGGGTGGTTAATCCCCAAAATCTGCATTTAACCCAGTCCACAAGGGATCCTGGTGAATAACTAAACCTTTAGGTCTCCTGCTCTGTAGCAGGAAATTCATCGTGTCCCAAGGCTCTGTTGGTTCCCACGCATGTGGGTTCTGGTACTAAATCTCCTCAGGTTGCTGAGAGCATTTAGGTCTTTGTAAGTTTTTGTTGAGGTTGTTCACACCTGCACTGCCCAGTATAGAAAGCACTTCTTCTGTGGAATGTAAAATACGTAGCAAATTTCAAAGACTTATATATAGGGGAAAAAAAGTAAAATAGCTCATGAATGCTTTTTGTATTGATTATATGGTAAAATATTTTAGATATATAGTGTTTAAGAATATCTATTAGAATTAATTTCTGTTTCTTTTTTTGTAAGATGGTTCCAAGACAGTGTTAAATTACATTTGTGGCTCATATTATATTTCTAATATTTCTATTTAACAGCCTAGCCCTAGGGCTTTGGTACTTAAAATGTGGTCCACTGACCAACCAGCAACAACAGTGTCCTCTGGGAGCTTGTTAGAAATGTAGACTTGATGGCTGCATGGGTGACTAAGTCATTTGAGCATCTGACTCTTGGTTTTGGCTCGGGTCAGAATCTCAGGGTGGTGGGATTGAGCCCTGAGTCAGGCTCTGCACTCAGTGCAGTCCGCTTGAGATTCTCTCTCTCTCACCCTCTGTCCTTCCCTGCTCGTATGCACTCTCTCTATAAAATGAATCAATAAAAAAATCTTAAAAAGAAGGAAAAAAAAAAAGAAATGTAGACTTGAGCCCCATCTAGGATCAGTTGGAAGCTGTAATTGACCAAGACTCTTCAGTCCCTGCCTGTCCATCAGGCTGTCATTTCATTTCTTTTTCTTTTAAGGGTTTTATTTATTTGACGGAGAGAGCACACACAGGGGGAGCAGCAGGCAGAGGGAGAGGGAGAAGCAGGCTCTCCCCTGAGCAGGGAGTCCAATGTGGGGCTCAATCCCAAGATGCTGGGATCATGACATGAGCCGAAGGCAGACACTTAAGGACTGTGCCACCCAGGAGCCCCCAGGCTGTCAGTTCTTGAGTTTTTCCCACTGTCTGCAACCCTATGGCTCAAAGAGACCCAACAAACTCATGAGTCCATTCCCTTGCTCCAGATGACACTGCACTCAGATTCTCTAAGTACATCATCACCATTTTCAAGTTACCCACCTTTCTGTGCAGAACCAGGAGACAGAAAATTTTTCGTTTAACAGCCTTCTTGCAGTTTATATCCTTTGATTTCTGGTTCTTTTCTCAAACACCGCAGAACACCAATTACTATTGGTCTTTTTCCCTTAATACTTTCCCTTCCAGGCCTTTTTGAGATTGTTTCCCAATTCTCATCTAACTCCAACCATGTCTCCTAGGACCCATTTCCAGGCTCTTCCCATTACCATCAGCCCTCTTTCCGGAGGCATGCTGTCCCCTTCAAAGGAATCCACTAAGTGTTAGGGTGTCGCCAGCCTGTTCTTTATGGTAAGTCTGAAAATGGCAGGTGCCAGGCAGGTCATTTTGAGAGAGGACTATATTAATGTTCTTGTCTTTGGAAGATCAGACAAAAGAAAAAAGAATAGGGAGGGGCTGAACTCCTCAGAGGCCAAACAGCAAACAATGAAGTGAAGAGCTTTTACCTGGGATGGAGTGTGTCCTCACCAAGGAGAGGGTGCAGGAAGTTAGTGATTCTAATTTTGGCTTTCATTAGTTTAAGTCACAAACTTAGAAAAAGTCACCAAGTCCAACCACCCCAATTTCTTCCAGGCAATGGGAGATAATATTACTCTTCTACCCCTACAGAGGATTTTTATTTTATTTATCTAAACATTTTCTTTTTAAGTAATCTCTACCTGTAATGTGGGGCTTGAACTTTCAACCCTAAGACCAAGAATCACATGCTCCGGGCGCCTGGGTGGCTCAGTGGGTTAAGCCGCTGCCTTTGGCTCAGGTCATGATCTCAGGGTCCTGGGAGTGAGTCCCGCATCAGGTTCTCTGCTCCGCGGGGAGCCTGCTTCCTCCTCTCTCTCTCTCTGCCTGCCTCTCTGCCTACTTGTGATCTCTCTGTGTCAAATGAATAAATAAAATCTTAAAAAAAAAAAAAAAAAAAAAGAATCACATGCTCCAAGGACTGAGTCAGCCAGACACCACCCGCACCCCTCCACCTCCGCCAAAGGATTTTTAAAGACTGGGATAAAAACAAAATCAGCACCCTTAAAACATCAAAAAACAAAAAACAAAAAAAAAAACAAAAAAAAAACAAAAAAAACACCAGTTTCCTTGCTCATGAACAACACTATATCCAACGTGGGCCATGACAACTATTCCCCCGTTTGGGATTTCTGTGTGCAGTTTATTGGTCAAATGGCTAATACCTCCATTTTGAAAAGCTAAATAGTTCTTTAAGCAAGTCGTTATTCTAGAACACCTCACTGATCTAAACCAGCTCGTAAAATCCATTACGTTGATTTAGTGACTCAAGGACCCTCACTTCCACAAGTGAAATGAGCAATTTAATACTCAACGGAGAACCTCTTCGTGACAAAGAGAAAATTTTAGTGCTATTATACCCGTATTAAAGCTAGAGATAGTCAGTAGTGGAAATCTTTGGAAACTGGAAACAAATTCATTTTCGCTAAAGGGAGCTCATGGAGAAAGCAGTCCCATAAAATTCCTAGTGCTTTTTGTTTTTCCTCCAGTTTCAAAAACTTCCCTCATCTCCCTAGGCTCTTCTTAGCTCTGCTCAAAATGAACTTCCGCCTCTGAAAGCTAAGCATTATCACCACCATATAATGTTTTTCTGTAAAAAAAAAAAAAAGCATTGAAGGAGTTACATTTCTTCTACAGTGTGATAAAATTCCTTGCACTTAACATTTATATTTTACCCTTTAAAAATTAATCGTATTCTGCACTTCCAAAACACTTTACTTCTACTAATTAATATCACAGTTGGGAAAGTGACTTTTTATTCTTTTCTCCAGGCAAACAAGCTGAGAGTTTAAGTGATTTACCCTTTCTAAGAGGAGGTCATGGCCAGAATTCTAGGATTTAAACCTGTACAAAGACCATTATGGCAATTATTCAAGGATTTAACAAATACTCACGTGGTGATGTTAAACTACCTTTGAAGAAAGGAGCTTTTGGCCTGGATTGAGGTCTACAAGGAACCTGTGGATTTCAAGAGTGAGGAAGATCCGTATGAGGTGGGTTGACTTCTCTACCAGGAGGCGGCTGTATGGAAGGCAAGTGGCTGACATTTCCTGAGTCTGACAACAGGCCTAGGACTTTACTTATATGATCTCATTATCTAACATGTTGAAGTGTGTACTTTATTATCTCCCTTTTACAAATTAAAAAATAAAAACCTTAGTGAGATCTAATAACTTGTCTAAAATCAAAGGCTAAAATTTGAACCAAGAATCTGAAGCTAAAAACTCAAGTTCTAACCAATACCCTCCTGTGCTTATCCCTATAGAAGCCATTCACCTTCTCAAACCAAATATCCACACCCACTCTGCTTCATTTCCAGAATGTTAGTCATGATTTCTTATTTAAATTTGAAAGCCTAGTAGATTATATTTTACCGACTTTAAAGTTCATATTATTAAAGCAACACATGGTACATCATTATTTCTATTTCTCAATTGTAATCTGCATCTTAGAACAGAATAAATATGGATGACTGGTTGGCTCAGTCGTTAAGAGTCCTTCTTCGGCTCAGGTCATGATCCCAGAGTCATGGGGTAGAGTCCTCTATCCCTCTCTTTGCTCAGCAAGGAACCTGCTTCTCCCTCTGCCTGATAATTCCCCTGCTTGTGCTCTTTCTCTCTCTCTCTCTCTGACAAACAAAACCAAAACAAACAGACAAAAAAAAACCCCCAACACCCCAGCCAGAATAAATAATCTGGGGACAAAATGAATGACAAGGGCCTTGATCAATTAAGAGTACAGATAGCTCTTATTTTTATTTATTCATTTATTTTTAAGTATACCCTATGTGGGACTCAAACTCACAACCCCAAAATCAAGACTTGCATGCTCTATGGCTGAGTCAGTCAAGCACCCTGATAGCACTTCTTTTTCTTTTTTCTTTTTTTTTTTTTTTGATTTATTTATTTTGAGATTTATTTATTTATTTATTTGAGACAGTGAGAGAGTGAACGGGGGAGGGGCAAAGGAAGGGGGAGGGAGAGCAGCAGACTTCCCACCATGGAGCCTGAGGATGCGGTAGAAGATCTCACAACACTGAGATAAGAACCTGAGCTGAAACACAGAGTTGGAGGCTTAACTGACTGAGCCACCCGGGTGCCCCATGATAGCACTTATTTTTAAATCACCAAAAGCAGCAAACTGAGTTTAGGGCATGTCTGTATCTCAACAACTTTATTTTTATTTCTGTCTATTTTTTTTTTAAAAAACACCAGAATTGCTTTATTTTCAGTAAGAGGAAAGGGGAAAAAGTTATCCAGGATATTTCATAGTTGATTGTAAGTCCATATCATTTAAATGCAGACAGTTCATATTTCCTCCACTATACCTTTTTTCCCCCCTATTTCTCAAAGATCTTTGTTTTAAGCCTTTAAAAATTACTAACATCAATCTAAAATATGGAATCTGTTAGTATTCAAGTTCATTAGTAACACTAGGATAATAGGAGAGCTTTCTGTGAATGCTTTTGTCTATCTGATATTTAGATGTGAAGGTCTCCTCTTTCAATGCTTAAAGTGTTACTTTATTGTTTAGACCTTACTTAATATTTTAGTAGTTTTGCTCATATCATCCTGAAATCATCAGGATTTAAAAAAAATTTTTTTTATTAACATATGATGTATTATTAGCCCCAGGGATACAAGTCTGTAAATTCTCAGGCTTACACACTTCACAGCACTCACCATAGCACATACCCTCCCCAATATCCATCACCCAGCCACCCTATCCCTACCCCCTACCCCCAGCAACCCTCAGTTAGTTTTGTGAGATTAAGAGTCTCTCATGGTTTGTCTCCTTCCCAATCCCATCTTGTTTCATTTTTTCCTTCCCTACCCTCCAAGCCCCCCACTCTGCCTCTCAAATTCCTCATATCAGGGAGATCATATGATAATTGTCTTTCTTTGACTTATTTCATTCAATATAATACCCTCTAGTTTGATCCATGTCGTTGCAAATGGCAAGATTTTCTTTTGATGGTTGCATAGTATTCCATTTTGTGTGTGTGTGTGTGTGTGTGTGTGTGTGTGTGTGTGTGTATTACATCTTCTTTATCCATTCATCTGTTGATGGACATCTTGGTTCTTTCCGTAGTTTGGCTACTGTGTACATTGTTGCTATAAACATTCAGGTGCATGTGCTGCTTCAGATCACTACATTTGGATCTTTATGGTAAATACCCAGTAGTATGATTGAGGGTCATAGGGTAGCTCTATTTTCAACCTTTTGAGGAACCTCCATACTATTTTCCAGAGTGGTTGCACCAGCTGTATTCCCATCAACAGTGTAGGAGGGTTCCCCTTTCTCCGCATCCTCGACAGCATCTGCCATTTTACTGACTTGTTAATTTTAGCCATTCTGACTGGTGTGAGGTGGTATCACATTGTGGTTTTGATTTGTATTTCCCTGATGCCGAATGATGTGGAGCACTTTTTCATGTGTCTGTTGGCCATCTGTATGTCTCCTTTGCAGAAATGTCTTTTCATGTCTTCTGGCCATTTCTTAATTGGATTATGTGTTCTTTGGGTGTTGAGTTTGATAAGTTCTTTCTAGATTTTGGCTACTAGCCCTTTATCTGATAGGTCATTTGCAAATATCTTCTCCCATTCCCTCAGTTGTCTTTTGGTTTTGTTGACTATTTCTTTGCTATGCAGGTTTTGATCTTAATGAAGTCCCAATAGTTCATTTTTGCCCTTCCTTCCCATGCCTTTGGCAATGTGTCTTGGAGGAAGTTGCTGCGGCTGAAGTCGAAGAGTTTGCCGCCTGTGTTCTCCTCAAGGATTTTGTGGAGTCCTGTCTCACGTTGAAGTCTTTCATCCATTTTGAGTCTGTTTTTGTGTGTGGTGTAGGAAATGGTCCAGTTTCATTTTTTTGCATGTGGCTGTCCAACTTTCCCAACACTGTTTGTTGAAGAGGCTGTCTTTTTTCCATTGGACATTCTTTCCTGCTTTGTCAAACATTAGTTAACCATAGAGTTGAGGGTCTATTTTTGGGCTTTCTATTCTGTTCCATTGATCTATGTGTCGGTTTTTGTGCCAGTACCATACTGTCTTGATGATGACAGCTTTGTAATAGAGCTTGAAGTCTGGAATTGTGATGCCACCAACTATGGCTTTCTTTTTCTACATTCCTCTGACTATTCGGGGTCTTTTCTGGTTCCATATAAATTTTAGGATTGTTTGTTCCACTTCTTAGAAAAAATCTGATGGTATTTTGATAGGGATTGTATTCCACATGTAGATTGCTGTAGGCATCATATACATTTTCACAATATTTGTTGTTCTCTCAATTCATGAGCATGGATTTTTTTCATTTCTTTGTGTCTTCCTCAATTTCTTTCATCAGTACTTTATATTTTTCTGAGTACAGATTCTTTGCCTCTTTGGTTAGGTTTATTCCTAGGTATCTTATGGTTTTGGGTGCTATTGTAAATGGGATTGACTCCTTCATTTCTCTTTCTTCTGTCTTGCTATTTGTGTATAGAAATGCAACTGATTTCTGTGCATGGATTTTATATCCTGTCACTTTACTGAATTCCTGTATGATTTCTATCAGTTTTGGAGAGGAGTCTTTTGGGTTTTCCACATAAAGTATCATATCATTTGCAAAGAGTGAGAGTTTGACTTCTTCGCTGAGTCAGATGCCTTTAATTTCTTTTGTTGTCTGATTGCCGAAGTTAGGACTTCTAGTACTATGTTGAATAGCAATGGTGATAATGGACATCCCTGCCATGTTCCTGACCTTAGGGGAAAAGATCTGTTTTTCCCCAGTGAGAATGATATTCGCTGTGGGTTTTCATAGATGGCTTTGATGATATTGAGGTATCAATATCCCTCTATCCCTACACTTTGAAGAGTTTTGATCAAGCAAGGATGCTGTACTATGTCAAAAGCTTTTTCTGCATCTATTGAGAGTATCATATCGTTCTTGTTCTTTCTTTCATTAATGTATTGTATCAAGTTGATTGACTTGCAGAATTTGAGCCAACCTTGAAGCCCTGGAATAAATCTCACTTGGTTGTGGTGAATAATCCTTTTAATGTACTGTTGGATCCTACTGGCTAGTATTTTGGTGAGAATTTTCGCATGTGTGTTCAACAAGGATATTGATCTGTAATTCTCCTTTTTGATGGTGTCTTTGCGTGGTTTTGGGATCAAGGTAATGCTGGCCTCATAAAATGACTTTGGAAGTTTTCCTTCCATTTCTATTTTTTGGAACAGTTTCAGGAGTGTAGGTATTAATTCCTCTTTAAATGTTTGGTAGAATTCCCCTGGGAAGCTGTCTGTCCCTGGACTCTTGTTTGTTGGGAGATTTTTGATGACTGCTTCAATCTCCTTACTGGATATGGGTCTATTAAGGTTTCCTGTTTCTTTCTTTCTTCTTTTTTTTTTTTTTTTTAAGATTTTATTTATTTATTTGACAGAGAGATCACAGTAGACAGAGAGGCAGGCAGAGAGAGAGAGAGAGGGAAGCAGGCTCCCTGCTGAGCAGGGAGCCCGATGTGGGACTTGATTCCAGGAACCTGAGATCATGACCTGAGTCAAAGGCAGCGGCTTAACCCACTGAGCCACCCAGGTGCCCCAAGGTTTCCTGTTTCTTACGGTTCAGTTTGGATAGTTTATATGTCTCTAGGAATGCACCCATTGCTTCCAGATTGTCCAATTTGCTGGCATATGATTGCTCATAATATGTTCTTATAATTGTTTGCATTTCATTGGTATTGATTGTGGTCTCTCCTCTTTCATTCATGATTTTATTTATTTGAGTCATTTCTCTTTTCTTTTTGATAGTCTGGCCTGGGGTTTATCAATCTTATTAATTCTTTCAAAGAACCAGCTCCTAGTTTCGTTGATGTGCTGAACTGTTCTTTTGGCTTCTATTTCATTGATTTCTGCTCTGATCTTTATTATTTCTCTTCTCCTGCCAGCATTAGGCTTTCTTTGATGTTCTTTCTCCAGCTCCTTCAGGTGTAGGGTTAGGTTGTGTACTGAGACCTCTCTTGTTTCTTGAGAAAGGCTTGCATTGCTATATTTTCCTCTCAGGACTGCCTTTGCAGTGTCCCACAGACTTTGACCTGTTGTGTTTTCTTATCATGTGTTTCCATGAATTTTTTTCAATTCTTCTTTAATTTCGTGTTGACCCATTCATTCTTTAGTAGGATGCGCTTTAGCCTCCATATATTTGAGTTCTTTCCAACTTTCCTCTTGTGATTGAGTTCTAGCTTCAGAGCCTTGTGGTCTGAAAATATGCAGGGAATGATCCTGGTCTTTTGATACTGGTTGAGACCTGCTTTGTGACCCAGGATGTGATCTATTCTGGAGAACGTTCCATGTGCACTAGAGAAGAATGTGTATTCTGTTGTTTTGGGATGGAATGTTCTGAATATATCTGTGAAGTCAGTCTCGTCCAGTGTGTCATTTCAAACCTTTATTTCGTTGTTAATGTTTAGCTTGGAAGATCTGTCCATTTCAGTGAGGGGGGTGTTAAAGTCCCCTACTATTATTGTATTATTGTTGATGTGTTTCTTTGATTTTGTTATTAATTGGTTTTATAGTTGGCTGCTCCCAAGTTAGGGGCATAGATATTTAAAACTGTTAGATCTTCTTGTTGGACAGATCCTTTGAGTATGATATAGTGTCCTTCCTCATCTCTTCTTATAGTCTTTGGCTTAAAATCGAATTTATCTGATAGAAGGATTGCCATGCCAGCTTTCTTTTGATGTTCATAGCATGGTAAATTATTTTCCACCCCCTCACTTTAAATCAGGAGGTGTCTTTGGATCTAAAATGAGTTCCTTGTAGAGAGGATCTTGATGGGTTTTTTTGTTTTTTTTTTGTCCATTCAGATACTCTATGTCTTTTGATTGGGGCATTTAGCCCATTTACATTCAGAGTAACTATTGAACGTTGTGAATTTGGTGCCATTGTATTGCCTGTAAGGGGACTGTTGCCGTTTATTTTCTCTTTTCTTTTCTGGTCTTCTACTTTTAGGCTCTCTCTTTGCTTAGAGGGCCCCTTTCAACATTTCCTGTAGGGCCGGTTTGGTGTTTATAAATTATTTTAGTTTTTGTTTTTGCTGGAAGCTTTTTATCTCTACTTCTATTTTCAGAGACAGCTTACCTGGATATAGTATTTTTGGCTGTGTGTTTGTCATTTAGTGCTCTGAATATATCATGCCAGTTCTTTATGGCCTGCCAGGTCTTTGTGGATAAGTCTATTGCCAATCTAATATTTTTACCATAGTATGTTACAGACCTCTTGTCCCAAGCTGCTTTCAGGATTTTCTCTTTGTCTCTAAGAGTTGTAAGTTTTACTCTTAGATGATGCGGTGTGGATCTATTTTTATTGACTTTGAGGGGGGTTCCCTTTGCCATATTAGGGAAAATCTCTACTCCAATCTAACTCACTCCAATATACCTTCTGCCCCCCTCTCTCTTTCTTCTTCTTCTGGAATCCCAATTATTCTAATATTGTTTCATCTTATGGTATCACTTATATCTCAAATTCTCCCCTCGTGGTCCAGTAGTTGTTTGTCTCTCTTTTGCTCAACTTCTTTATTCTCTCTCATTTGGTCTTCTATATCACTAATTCTCTCTTCTGCCTCATTTATCCTAGCAGTAAGAGCCTCCATAGATTTTTTAGTTTCAGCTTGGTTAGATCTTAATTCTTTTATTTCTCTGGAAAGTGCTTTTATTTCTCCAGAAAGGGATTCTCTAATATCTTCCATTTCTTTTTTGAGCCCAGCTAGCACTTGAGAATCACCATTCTGAACTATAGGTCTAACATATTACCAATGTCCTTATTGATTAGGTCCTTAGCCTTCAGTACTGCCTCTTGTTCTTTTTTTTTTTTAATAGTGAGTTTTTCCACCTTGTCGTTTTATCCAGGTAAGAATATATGAAGGAGAGAATAAATACTAAAAGGGTGGCAAAGACCCCAGAGAAATGTAAAAAATGTACACTAACCAAATCAGAAGAGACCCCAACTCGGGGGGAGAAGAAAGGGAGTAAAAGGAAATTTAAAAAAATTTTAATATATAAGGGCACCTGCATGGCTCAGTGGGTTAAGCCTCTGCCTTCGGCTCAGGTCATGATCTCAGGGTCCTGGGATCGAGCCCCACACTGGGCTCTGTGCTCAGCGGGAAGCCTGCTTCCTCCTCTCTCTCTGCCTGTCTCTCTGCCTACTTGTGATCTCTCTCTTTCTCTGTCAAATAAATAAAATCTTTTAAAAAATTATATATATATGTATATACAGAGCCACCCACTTGATTTTGGGTGTATTTTGGTCTCTTGGGAGAAACTACCTCCCAAAATTTTAAAGAAAGAAAAACTTATATATATACAAAAATAAGAGTAAACACAATGAAGGGATGGAATATGACTGTAAAGATGAAAATTTAAAAAAATTTCTAAAAAAAAGGAATTGATAAGATAAATTGGTTGGAAAAAGAAAGAAAAAGAAAGTGGAGAGGGGTGCCTGGGTGGCTCAGTGGATTGAAGCCTCTGCCTTCAGCTTGGGTCGTGATCCCAGGGTCCTGGCATTGAGCCCTGTGTCTGGCTCTCTGCTCCGTGGGGAGCCTGCTTCCCTTCCTCTGCCTCTCTGCCTATTTGTGATCTCTGTCTGTCAAGTGAATAAATAATATCTTTAAGATGAAAAAAAAGAAAAAGAAAAAGAAAGTGGAGAGAATTTGCCCAGGCTGGAGACTAAAACAAAGCCCTGTGCCAGATTTAAGGTATATTTTGATCTATTAAAGGAAATTGTAGCCCAAAATTATTTAGAAGAGAAAGTCCTATATGTATACAAAAAATAAATTTAGATACAATGAAGGAGAAAATGTGACTGCAATAATGAAGGCTTAAAAAGATTTTTTTAAAGAAAGGTATTGTTAAGATAAACTAGTTTTAAAATGTTAAAAGAGGAAAGGGGAAAAGTTAAAAAAATTAGAATAAGAAAAAAATAAAATAAAAAAAATTAATTAACTTTGCGAGACCAAAGAATCATGGGTAGAAAGCCATGAATTCCATACTTTGCTTCCCCCTCCTCTGGAATTCTGCTGTTCTCCTTGATCAGTGAGCTTTGTCTTGGCTGGATATTCTTGCTGATCTTCTGTGAGAGGGGCCTGTTCTCGTAATTCTCAAATGTCTTTGCCCGAGGTGGAATTGTGTTGCCCTTGCCAGGGGCCAGGCTAAGTAATATGCTCAGGTTTAGGAAAGCGCTCAGGGAGCTTTTGTTCCCTGAGCACTTTCCGTAGAGCTCTGGAGGAGCCAAGAGTTAGGGGCCCCACTCCACATTGCACCCTTGGAAAAAAGCGGTCAGTCCCTCCAGTCTCCCTGGTCTCCAGGTCTCCATCTGTGCTCAGAGTGTACCTGGCCTATGACCAAGTGTTTCTGTCTCTGATGCACACCACCCCATTTGGAGTCTGCCTCCAGAGGTGGAAGCTGAGTATTCATGGATATGCAACTTGTGGGGTCCTTGCTGGAAGATCAGAGGCCTGACTCTGCTGCAGATCAAGTTTAAGGTAACCCTGAGCTGAGAGCTCACTCTTTGGCTCCATCTCTGTAGTTGGCTTCCTTGCTCTGATACCTGCGAGCTCTGCTACTCTCAGACACCTCTGATTCTTCTATGACCCCATGGGACCTGAGACCACACTGACCCTGCAAGGACTCCACCCCACCCCCTTAGCCTCTGGAGTGATGTCCCCCAGTGGAGGAGACTTCTAAAAGTTTGGATTTTGTGCTCCACTGCTTGCTGGGAGCCGCTCCCTCCCACCGCAGTCTATCTTCCCGTTGCTTCGGATTCACTTCTCCACATGTCCTACCTTACAGAAAGTGGTCGATTTTCTGTTTCTGGAATTGTTGCTCTTCTTCTCTTTGATCTCCTGTTGGTTTTGTAGGTGTTTGGAATGCTTTGTAGCTATCTAGCTGAACTCCTGTGACTGATGTCATCTCAGACTGCTACTCCTCCGCCATCTTGACTCTTCCCCCAGGATTTTTTTTTTTTTTTTAAAGTTTAGACATTGTGCAAAAAGGTAAACTTTGGTTGAACTAGGCTCACGGACATTTTTTTCCCCCTCATAATGTTTTGTTCTGGACATTTTACATGCCTGTATATATGTACTAGCTTCTCTTGAAAAATCATAAGTTGTGATATATTGAGATGATTATTCACCGTGACAACTTGGTAGTGAATGCCTCATATGATAACCTGAGCCAGAACCTCCCAGTGAAGCCACTTCTGAATTCCTGACTCTTGGAAACTGTAAGATAAGAAATGCTTATTTTCTTAAGCCACTAAGTGTTAGAGTAATTTATTACATAGCAGTAGAAAACAAGTATGCACTTTAAATTAATCTAAGTAAATTTGGTTGTTTATAATTTGTGCATTATTTTCAACAGATATTGATAGCCTCCAATAATTAGGGCAAGTGAGAGTTGTAGTTCCTCCTGACACTCTCAATGAATAAAAAAAACCATGTTAGGTGTCAGATCTAATTCTGCCATGCAAACAAGCCCATACAAAACAATCACATAGCTAATCTCATGAACTCAGTCAAGTCCTTGTCTTTGTCATTTTAGGCTCTTTGTTATCATTGTGCATAAAATGTTCCTTTCAAGGCAAATGTGACCATGTTGCAATGGCAGGAGCTACTCACCTAGTTGAATCAGGTGAAAGAATTCTCTCGTAAGTCGAGATGACAGAGAACTGAACTGAATTATCTACCTCAGGTGTCACTCAGGAGGCGTTAGGCTTCTGGGCTCACCAGATAATTATACCTCATCCATGCCAGAATGAGGATGCCTGCAAAAAATTTCCTGCCAACCTCACATCATTTCACACATGGAAACTTATTTTTAACATCTTTTATGCTAATTAATAAAACTTCTGGTACAGATTCAGATGGAGATATTTGCAGCTCTTGGGGAAGGGGCTTCTCTGGTGTGTTGATTTCCTGATGAAGATCCTTTTGATGCTGACTGATTATAGTCTCTTGATTAGGACATTTTGACTTCACCACACATAGACGGTGATGTGCATACAGAAACATGTGTCTTAATGTCTCCTTTTTTTTTTTTTTCCCCTTAAGTAACTTTCCCAAGCTCACATAACTATTGTTAGAGTCAGGATTTGAAATGACATTTGTTTTACTCTGAAGTTCATCCTCTGTGTTATGTCTTTTTTTATTCAATGTATTTAAACTAAAAAGAAAAAGTTCACCTATTTCTTCCATCCTCCCACCCCCACTTCCTGCAACCACCAGTCTGTTCTCTGTATCTATGAGCTTTTAAAAACTTGTTTATTTATTGATTGATTCTACATATAAGTGAGATCATTTGGCATTTGTCTTTCTGTGTCTCCCTTATTTCACTTCACGTGGTGCCCTTAATGTCCATCCATATTGTTGCAAATGGCAAGATTTCATTTTTGTAATGGCTGAATATTATGCCTATGTGTGTATGTATACATGTATACATACACACACACACCACGATTTCCTTATCCATTCAACTACTGATGGACACTTAGGTTGTTTCCATATCTTAGAATAATGCTGCAATGAACTTGGAGGTACAGATATCTTTTCTAGTTGGTGTTCTTGTTTTCTTTGGATATATACCACGAAGCAGACTTGCTGATTCATATGACGGTTATATTTTTTTACTTTTTGAGGAAATTCCAGACTGTTTTCCACAATGGCATCACCAATTTATGTTCCCACTAACAGTGTACAAGGGTTCCCTTCTCTCCACATCCTTGCCAGCACGTGTTACTTCTTGTCTTGTTGATAATAGCTATTCCAACAGGGGTGAGTTGATATCTCATTGTGGGTTTGATCTGCATTTCCCTGGTGTCTTTTGTGTACCTGTTGACTATATGTTTTTGGGAAAATGTCACCAGATTTTCTGTCCATCTTTAAATCAGATTGTTTGGTTTTTATTTTCTTATTTATTTATTTATTGCTAGTGTGTAGTATGACTTTATACATTTTGGATCTTAGCCCCTTATCAGATACATCTGATTTGCAAATATTTCCTCCCATTCTGTAGGTTGCGTTTTGAATTTGTGGATGGTTTCCTTTGCTGTGCAGAAGCTTGTTAATTTGATGTGGTCCCACTTGTTTATTTTTAGTTTTGGTGTCAGATTTGAAAAATCATCCTGAGATCTACGTCAAGGAGCTCTCCACCTATCTTTTCTTCTAGGAGTTTTATGGTTTCAGGTCTTACATTCAAGTCTTTAAGTTTTTTTGAGTTACTATAATTTTTTGTATAGTGTGAAATAATGTTTTTGTTGTTGTTGTTGCCAAGACTTTATTGTTCAGATTTGCACCAGAATCCATGTCTAGGCCACTCTCTTGGCAACACAATAGATTTTTGTTGATCCTCTGAGATTACTCTCTCACTGATCCTATGAGGAGAGAGTTTGCCTCACTTGAGTCCATGAGATGGTGGGCACACAAACAAAACTGAGTCTCTACCAAAAGGAAGGGAAGGTAACAAGGTTTGAAAAAGAAGGATCAGTTGGTATAAATGTGGACCCGCAACCCCAATTCTGAATGCATTCTTCATTTCTAAGTGATGTCTCATGTCTGGTTTTATCCATTTCTGAGAAAATCCAATTTATAAACAATGCCGGGGACCACATATTCTTACATGAAAAAAGAAAACATATGGCGCAGTATGATATCCAGAATGCTGTGAGTGTTCCCGCTCATCTTGGGCTCCTGCTGAACATAGGGGAGTTTGTCTCAGTAGTCCACATGGCCAAGGCTTGGTTATCAGTGAAGAAATGATAGAATGGCCCATGTTTGTGTGTGCCAAGCAGGTCTTGGGAATAATAGACAGAAACCAGGAGCAGCTATTGATTCTTCTTTCAAGAAGGAATAGGTAGGTATCTGGGGTTTTTCTTTCTTTCTTTCTTTCCTTCTTTTTTGAAGAATATATGTTTGCAGTATTCATTCTGTGTTTCAGGCAAAGGTGCTTCATCTCACTATGTATGGGTTTGTTTTTTGTTTTTTATTTTTTATTTTTTTCTGTTGATGTCTAGTTGACACACAGTGTTACATTAGTTTCAGGGGTACAACATGGTGACTGGACAAGTCTAGACCTTCTGCTATGCTCACCCCATGTGTAGCTACCTTCTGTCACCACATAGTGCTAATCCAGCGCTATCCATCTCTACTCTTCATGGTCTCAACGCTGCTTCTGCTTCCCTCTCCATGTAGGAAGCTCTCACTTGTGCCCTGTATCCATGGGACTTCCTTCCTGATCTCTGAGTCTGTTATTCAAAATCCCTCTTCCGTCCAAAGCTGCCCTCAAATCTGGGCTCATATCCTTTCACTCTACTGTGTCACTGCTGACATATTTTGAAGTAAGTTATAGACAATATAAAAATAAGAGATGTTGTGTGAGAAAACAACAATCAATAATAGCCTCCAGGGGTGCCTGGGCAGCTCAGTCTTTAGGCATCGGACTTTGGCTCAGGTCATGATCCCAGGGTCCTGGGATCAGGCCCCACATCGGGCTCTCTGCTCCACAGGAAGCCTGCTTCTCCCTCTCCTGCTCCCCCTGCTTGTGTTCCCTTTCTCGCTGTGTCTCCCTCTGTCAAACGAATAAATAAATAAAATCTTTTAAAAAAATGGTAGCCTCCAAATTAATTACCAGGCAAGATACCTCAGAGGTGACTTAACTAAAAGGCTCACAGACCAAATTAAGATGTTCAGATCATATGGTTTGTTGAAGAGATTTAAAATACACATTTCAGGCGCCTGGGTGGCTCGGTTGGCTAAGTGTCTGCCTTCAGCCTAAGTTGTGATCCCAGGGTCCTGGGATTGAAGCCCACATCAGTCTCCCTCCTCGGCAGAAAGCCTGTTTCTCCCTCCCCCACTTCCCCTGCTTGTGTTCCCTCTCTCTTGCTGTCTCTCTCTCTGTCAAATAAATTTTTAAAAAATCTTTAAAAAATAAAATAAAATACACATTTCAGTGGTGATTGGGTGGCTCAGCCAGTTAAGCATCCAGCTCTTGGTTTCGGCTCAGGTCACGATCTCAGGGCTGTCAGGCTCCGTGCTCAGCAGGGAGACAACTTGGGATTTTTCTCCCTCTCTTTCTGCCTTTCCTCTGCTCATGCATTCTCTCTCTCTCTCTCTCTCTAATAAACAGATAAATCTTAAAATAAAATACACATTGCAAACTAGGGAGAGAAATGGGACAGGTCAACATATTTAATATAGAGTACTAATGGGGTGAAAGGCCCACACTATTTGAATTCTGGAGATGTTTGCATATTCTCTCTCTCTCTCTGTTTCTCTCTCTCTCTGCCACATCAGTCTTCCCAGGGATGGTGTGTTTACGAAAATGAGAAGTGAGGTTTGAGCAAGGCACCCGACAGACCTAAGTTACTTGTAATCTTAAAACACACTTGCTCTATTGGAAACACACACCTTGTCAAGCACCACTGGTCAACGTCCGTAGCTGCCAAAAAGCCAGATGAGCAGCCATCATTGTTTCTTGGGCAGAAACCCTGGTATCTGGATAAGTGTGAACAATAGGAGCCATTTTAGGACCTCATAGATTGAATATTGCACAATTCATGTTCTTGGAAGCAACCATCGCATTGATGTAATTTCCCTGCACGACATCCTTTTAAAAAATCTTGTTCTTGATGTGTGTAGCAGAAATATTTGGTGCCTCTTGTTTTGTCCATCCCTTCCTCTCTATATTGGCACATGTATTCCTCCACTTAATTGATCTATGTCTCCTGTGACTCGTAAGCTACTTGCTTCTTTGTTTAGTTTCATCTCCTTTCCCTGTTTGCTTCTCTTATTTTCCCTTGCAGAAGTGAATAATCTTAAATAATACAGCAAACACACATTACAAGAGATTATCATAGAATTAAGAGATTTTGATAAAAAAATATTAGTTTTAGAAATGATGATGGAACCTATTGTACAAAATTCATTTAGCTTATCTATCTTTGGGAATAGCCAAGGGAAAAACATTTCTTTGGTGTTTTGTTTATCTAGGGATTTTACTTCTAAAAAGAGAGGGCTTTCAGGAAAGAAGACATTGCAGAATTAAATTCTAAGTGGGTTTGTGAAAATGAAAATTGGAGATGGCTAATTCAATTAATTTCTATTCATGACATCAGTGAGACAGGAACTCTGAGCATCATATCAGACGCAAGAAATCAAGTGAAGCAGGACTCGGGAAACCAAATGGCATTCCCAGAATTCAGTATCAAAAGCCACAGAAATAGTCTTGGTTCAGTTGTGTCGACAAGCTCAGCCGACCTGAGACCTCGGCTTCGTTTATAAGGTCCATACCTGCCATAGAACACATTCCACAAGGGGGAGCCGATTTGCCTAAACGAGTGAGTTATTTCACTTCATAAATCACTCTGCTGGTGATTCACCTGTTTTTGTTGAAACTCAGAACGCTTTCAGCCACCTCTGACAATTCTAAATTGAATTAAAACAAACAAACAAACAAACAAAAACAGTCTCCCTTGGAGTGAAAGGAAACCATAAGAGTGGAAAGCAGTTACAAATAGGTTTTACGATTACAGAACCTTATAAATGGGTCCCAGGACAAGATTGACCAGGGCAGTTTAATGAAATGCACATTTCTGGGCTTCACCCCAGACCTAACTTATTGAATTAATATCTCATGGGCTGGGGCCAGGAATCTGCATTTTTAATAAGCTGCACAAGAGACAAAAGAGGTTTTTTTTTGGTTATATATAATATATAATATATATATGTTACACATATAATGTATTATTTGCCCCAGGGGTACAGATCTGTGATTCATCAATCTTACACATTTCATAGCACTCACCATAGCACATACCTATTCCCAGTGTCCATACCTAACCATCCTCTCCTCACACCCGCATTCCTCAGCAACCCTCAGTTTGTTTCGTGAGATTAAGAGTCCCTTATGGTTTATCTCCCTCCTTATCCCAACTTGTTTCATTTTTTTCCCTCCCTACCTCCCATGACCCCCTGCCCTGCCTCTCAAATTCCTTATATCAGAGAGATTATATGATAATTGTCTTTCTCTGATTGAGTTATTTCACTTAGCACGATACCCTCTAATACCAACCACATCATTGCAAATGGCAAGATTTCATTTCTTTTAATGGCTGCATAGTATTCCATTGTATATATATATACCACATCTTCTTTACCCATTCATCTGTTGATGACAGCTAGGTTCTTTCCATAGTTTGGCTATTGTGGACATCGCTGCTATAAACATTCAGTTGCATGTGTCCCTTTGGATCACTACATTTGTATCTTTAGGGTAAATACCCAGTAGTATGATTTCTGGGTCATAGGGTAGCTCTATTTCCAACTTTTTGAGGAGCCTCCATACTGTTTTCCAGAGTGGCTACACCAACCTGCATTCCCACCAACAGTGTGGGAGGGTTCCCCTTTCTCTGCATCCTTGCCAACATCTGTCGTTTCCTGACTTGTTAACTTTAGCCATTCTGATTGGTGTGAGGTGACATCACATTGTGCTTTTAATTTGTATTTTCCTGATACTGAGTGATGTGGAGCACTTTTTCATGTGTCTGTTAACCATCTGGATGTCTTCTTTGCACAAATGTCTTTTCATGTCTTCTGCCCATTTCTTGATTGGATTATATGTTCTTTTGGTGTTGAGTTTGAGAAATTCTTTCTAGATTTTGGATTCTACCCCTTTATCTGATAGGTCATTTGCAGATATATTCTCCCATTCTATCAGTTGTCTTTGGTTTTGTTGACTGTTTCCTTTGCTGTGCAAAAGCTTTTGATCTTGATAAAGATCAATAGTTCATTGTTACCTTTCCTTCCCTTGCCTTTGGCGATGCGTCTAGAAAGAAGTTGCTACTATTGATGTTGAAGAGGTTGTTGCCTATGTTCTCCTCAAGAATTTTGATGGAGTCCTGTCTTACATTGAGGTCTTTCAACCATTTTGAGTCTATTTTTGTGTGTGGTTTAAGGAAATGTTCCAGTTTCATTCTTCTGCATGTGATTGTCCAATTTTCCCAACACCATTTGTTGAAGAGACTATCTTTTTTCCATTGGATATCATTTCCTGCTTTGTTGAAGATTAATTGACCATAGAGTTGAAGGTCCATTTCTGGGCTCTCTCTTCTGTCCCATTGATCTATGTGTTTGTGCCAGCACCATATTGTCTTGATGATCAGCTTTGTAATAGAGCTTGAAGTCTGGAATTGTGATGCCCCCAACTTTGGCTTTCTTTTTCAACATTCCTCTGGCTATTTGGGGTCTTTTCTGGTTCCATATAAATTTTAGGATTGTTTGTTCCACTTCTTAAAAAAAAATTGATGGTCTTTTGATAGGGATTGTGTTCAACGTGTAGATTGCTTTAGACATCACAGACATTTTCACAATATTTTTTCTCCCAATCCATGAGCATGGAATGTTTTTTCATTTCTTTGTGTCTTCCTCAATTTCTTTCATCAGTACTTTATAGTTTTCTGAGTACAGATTTGTTACCTCTTTGGTTAGGTTTATTCCTAGGTATCTTATGGTTTTGGGTGCTATTGTAAATGGGATTGACTCCTTCATTTCTCTTTCTTCTGTCTTGCTTTTTGTGTATAGAAATGGAACTGATTTCTGTGCATGGATTTTATATCCTGTCACTTTACTGAATTCCTGTATGATTTCTATCAGTTTTGGAGAGGAGTCTTTTGGGTTTTCCACATAAAGTATCATATCATTTGCAAAGAGTGAGAGTTTGACTTCTTCTTTGCTGATTCAGATGCCTTTAATTTCTTTTGTTGTCTGATTGCCGAGGCTAGGCCTTCTAGTACTATGTTGAATAGCAATGGTGATAATGGACATCCCTGCCATGTTCCTGACCTTAGGGGAAAAGATCTCAGTTTTTCCCCCGTGAGAATGATATTCGCTGTGGGTTTTCATAGATGGCTTTGATGATATTGAGGTATCAATATCCCTCTATCCCTACACTTTGAAGAGTTTTGATCAAGCAAGGATGCTGTACTATGTCAAAAGCTTTTTCTGCATCTATTGAGAGTATCATATCGTTCTTGTTCTTTCTTTTATTAATGTATTGTATCATGTTGATTGACCTGCAGATGTTGAACGAATCTTGCAGGCCTGGAATAAATCCCACTTGGTTGTGGTGAATAATCCTTTTAATGTACTGTTGGATCCTACTGGCTAGTATTTTGGTGAGAATTTTTGCATCTGTGTTCAACAAGGATATTGATCTGTAATTCTCCTTTTTGATGGTGTCTTTGTGTGGTTTTGGGATCAAGGTAATGCTGGCCTCATAAAATGACTTTGGAAGTTTTCCTTCCATTTCTATTTTTTGAAACAGTTTCAGGAGTGTAAGTATTAATTCTTCTTTAAATGTTTGGTAGAATTCCCCTGGGAAGCCGTCTGGCCCTGGGCTCTTGTTTGTTGGGAGATTTTTGATGACTGCTTCAATCTCCTTACTGGATATGAGTCTGTTAAGGTTTCCTGTTTCTTATGGTTCAGTTTGGATAGTTTATATGTCTCTAGGAATGCACCCATTGCTTCCAGATTGTCCAATTTGCTGGCATATAGTTGCTCATAATATGTTCTTATAATTGTTTGCATTTCTTTGGTGTTGGTTGTGATCTCTCCTCTTTCATTCATGATTTTATTTATTTGGGTCATTTCTCTTTTCTTTTTGATAGTCTGGCCTGGGGTTTATCAATCTTATTAATTCTTTCAAAGAACCAGCTCCTAGTTTCGTTGATGTGCTGAACTGTTCTTTTGGCTTCTATTTCATTGATTTCTGCTCTGATCTTTGTTATTTCTCTTCTCCTGCCAGCGTTAGGCTTTCTTTGGTGTTCTTTCTCCAGCTCCTTCAGGTGTAGGGTTAGGTTGTGTACTGAGACCTCTCTTGTTTCTTGAGAAAGGCTTGTATTGCTATATTTTCCTCTCAGGACTGCCTTTGCAGTGTCCCACAGACTTTGACCTGTTGTGTTTTCTTATCATGTGTTTCCATGAATTTTTTTCAATTCTTCTTTAATTTCGTGTTGACCCATTCATTCTTTAGTAGGATGCTCTTTAGCCTCCATATATTTGAGTTCTTTCCAACTTTCCTCTTGTGATTGAGTTCTAGCTTCAGAGCCTTGTGGTCTGAAAATATGCAGGGAATGATCCTGGTCTTTTGATACTGGTTGAGACCTGCTTTGTGACCCAGGATGTGATCTATTCTGGAGAACGTTCCATGTGCACTAGAGAAGAATGTGTATTCTGTTGTTTTGGGATGGAATGTTCTGAATATATCTGTGAAGTCAGTCTCGTCCAGTGTGTCATTTCAAACCTTTATTTCGTTATTAATGTTTAGCTTGGAAGATCTGTCCATTTCAGTGAGGGGGGTGTTAAAGTCCCCTACTATTATTGTATTATTGTTGATGTGTTTCTTTGATTTTGTTATTAATTGGTTTTATAGTTGGCTGCTCCCATGTTAGGGGCATAGATATTTAAAATTGTTAGATCTTCTTGTTGGCCAGATCCTTTGAGTATGATATAGTGTCCTTCCTCATCTCTTCTTATAGTCTTTGGCTTAAAATCGAATTTATCTGATAGAAGGATTGCCATGCCAGCTTTCTTTTGATGTTCATAGCATGGTAAATTGTTTTCCACCTCCTCACTTTAAATTGGAGGTGTCTTTGGGTTTAACATGAGTTTCTTTCTTTCTTTCTTTTTTTTAAAAAAGGCTTTTATATATTTGACAGAGAGAGATCACAAGTAGGCAGAGAGGCAGGCAGAGAGGGACGGGGAAGCAGGCTCCCTGCCTAGTGGCGAGCCCAATGCAGAGGTCAATCCCAGGACCCGGAGATCATGATCTGAGCTGAAGGCAGGGGCTTAACCCACTGAGCAATGCAGGTGCCCCTAAAATGAGTTTCTTATAGACAGCATATCAATGGGTCTTTTTTTTTTTAATCCATTCTTATACCCCCTGTGTCTTTCAATGGGGACATTTAGCCCATTTACATTCAGGGTAACTATTGAAAGATATGAATTTAGTGCCATTGTATTGCCTTTATACATTTTTACTGTATATTGTCTCTATTCCTTTCTGGTCTGTAACTTTTAGGCTCTGTCTTTGCTTAGAGGACCCCTTTCAATATTTCCTGGAGGACTAGTTTGGTGTTTACAAATTATTTTAGTTTTTGTTTGTCTTGGAAGCTTTTATGTCTCCTTGTATTTTCAGTGACAGCCTATCTGGATCCAGTATTCTTGGCTGCATGTTTATCTCATTTAGTGCTCTGAATATATCATGCCAGTCATTTCTGGCCTGTAAGGTCTCTGTGGATAGGTCTGGTGCCAATCCCTCATTCTATATTAAAGACTTCTTGTCCTGAGCTACTTTCAGGATTTTCTCTTTGTCACTGAGATTTGTAATTTTTACTATTAGATGATGGGGTATGTACCTATTTTTATTGATTTTTGAGGAAGGGTTCTCCCTGCTTCCTGAATTTTGATGCTTGTTCTAGTCACCAAATTAGGGAAATTCTCTGCTATAATTTGCTCTAATATACCTTCTGTCATTTTCTCTCTTTCTTCTTTTGGGATCCCAATTTTTCTAATATTGTTTCATTTTGTGGTATCACTTATCTTCTGAATTCTCCCTTTGTGGTCCAGTAATTGTTTGTCTCTCCTTTGCTCAGCTTCTTTATTCTCTATCATTCAGTCTTCTATATCACGAATTCTCTCTTCTGCATCATTTAGCCTAGCAGTAAAAGCTCCATATTTGGTTGCACCTCATTAATAGATTTCAGCTTGGTTAGATTTTCATTCTTTCATTTCTCCAAAAAGGGATACTCTAATATCTTCCATGTTTTTTCGAACCCAGCTAACACCTTGATAATCATCATTCTGAACTCTAGTTCTGACATATTACTAATGTCCATATTGATTAGGTCCCTAGCCATCAGTACTCCCTCTTGTTCTTTTTTTTGTGGTAAGTTTTTCCCGCCTTGTCATTTTATCCAGGTAAGAATAAATGTATGAGAGAACAAAAGAAAAAGGTTAGCAATGATCCCAGAAAAATATACATTAACAAGGGCACCTGGGTGGCTCAGTTGGTTAAATTTCTGCCTTTGTCTCAGGTCATGATCTCAGGGTCCTGGGATCGAACCCTGCATTGGGTTCTCTGCTCAGTGGGGAGCCTGCTTCCCCCTATATCTCTGCCTGCCTCTCTGCCTACTTGTGATCTCTTTGTATCTCTGACAAATAAATAAATAAATAAATAATCTTTGAAAACAAAAAAAGAAAAGAAAAATATACACTAACAAAATCAGAAGAGACCCAAAACCCAGGGGCAGAAGAAAAGGGGAGGGAGAGAAAAATCTATCTATCTAGATATGTATCTATACATACATACATATATGTATGTATAGATATATATATTAGACTGGTGAATAGAACAGAGTTCAACATTTGATTTTGGGTGTATTTGCTCTGTTAGAAGAAACTACTTTCCAAAATTATAAAGAAAGAAAAACTTATATGAATAAAAAAAAAGGTTAAACATGATGAAGGGCTAGAATACTAATGTAAAGATGAAAATTAAAAATGATTGTAAAAAAGGAACTGATAAGGTAAAAAGTTGGTTGAAGAAAAAAGAATGTGATCAGGCTGGAGACTAGAATAAAGTTATGTGCTAGATTTAGGGTATATTTTGATCTATTAGAAGAAATTGTATCTCAAAATTTTAAAGGAAAAAAAAAACCCTATATGTATACAAGATGTAAGGTCAAATACAATGAAGGGATAAAATTTAACTATAACAATGAAAATTTTAAAAGATTTTTAAAAAGGTAGTGATAAGATCAAATAGTTAAAAAATGTTAAAATAGGAAAGAGGAAATTTTTTAAAAATAAAATTAGGAAATAAAAAGATTATGGGGAAGAAGTCATGAATTCTCATTGATCAATGAACTTGATATTGGCTAGATGTTCTTGCTGATCTTCTGGGGGAGGGGCCTCTTGCAGTGATTCTCCAATGTCTTTGTCTGAGGAAGAATTGCACTGCCCTTGCCAGGAGCCAGACTAGGTAATCTGCTCGGGTTTGCTCTCTGTAGATTTTGTTCCATGAATGCTCTTCCTAGAGCTTTGGAGGAGGAAAATGAAAATGGCAGCCTCCCAATCCCCTGCCCCATAAGAGCCCAGAGCTCAGGGCTCCACTCCTCAGTGCACCCTCAGAGAAAAGCAGTCAATCCCTCCCATCTCCCTGTCTCCAGCCATGCTCTGAGCTCACCCAGCCTGTGACCGATCATTTCTTTCTCTGGCACATGGCTCCGTTTGGAGTCTCCAAACCTAGCAGATTCCTGCAGCGCCCTCCCACATGGGTCCTCCCAGAAGAGGAGGGTGAGTCTCCTTGTATCTGCTGGTTATTGGGTCCCCGCCCAAAGAGTAGTGGTCCCACTGTGCCTTGGATTACAGTTTAAGGTAACCCTAAGCTGAGAGTGCACTACTGGGCCCTCTCTCTCTAGCCGACTTCCCTGCTCAGATACCTGGGGTCTCTGCCACACTCAGACACCCCTGTTCTTTTTGTGTCCCTGTGGATCCTGAGACCACACTGTCTCCGCAGGTGCTCCACCTCCCACTTATCCTCTGAATGGACATCCCTCAATGGAGCAGACTTCTAAAAGTTCTGATTGTGTGCTCCACTCCTCTACCACTTGCTGGGAGCTGGACCCTCCCCCCATGGTCTATCTTTCCATCACTTTGGATTCACTTCTCTGCACATCCTACCTTCTAGAAAGTGGTAGATTTTCTGTTCCTAGAATTGTTGTTCTTCTTCTCTTCTATCTTCTGTTGAGTTTGTAGGTGTTTGGAATGGCTTGATAACTATCTAGCTGAACTCCTGGGACCTGATGAAATTTAGGTCTCCACCCCTCCACTATCTTGTTCTTTCTCCCAAGAAGTTCTTCTCACACTGAATTTTGATCAGTAGAACTAGAGAATTGTTTTAATGACTGTCACAAGGATGGAGCAATCATGTTTGGATTTGTGTAGAAGTTGGAGTTCTTTCTTATAAGTTTGCCCCTTTGCAACTAACAAAAATGAGTCCAGTTGAATTGCAAAGAATTTTTCTTCTATCCTTATTAATAAGGAATGTGAGACAGTGGACCAATTTTTAAAAACCCCATCATGTGACACCTGTAGAATATTTGGTATACTTGGATATATTTATGTTTTGATGACCCTTTTCAGTTGAGTTTGAATGGCAGAAGAAGTTGGAACCTAATTTTTTTAGAGTAGGATTTACTCCTCTGAACTTAAATCCTAATGATTTTTTTAAAGACCTGGGATTATTTCCAAATTGAGATCTGATCTCCTTAAATGTCAAGTTCACTTTTACATTCCTTCTATCTCTTCTGATCCCATTTGTCTCATTTGTGCTTGACTCTTCACCAAATCACCTCCTTATCTGGGCTTTGGAATCCTCATCTGTAAAGTGGGAATAATGACAGGGTATACCAACTACTGTTTTCATGAAGATTAACAAGAGCCACTAAAACACCCTCCTGATTTGCAGTCTTGAATTTTCTTCTCATGCTCTTGCCACCTGCAGCGCAACTCGTCTCATCAATGTCCAGGCAATTGGCTGAAAGCTATTTTTTGAGAGAAAATGATAGATAAGAACCAATAACCTTTCACTTATCCGTTTGTCTCAAGGGGTCATACGTATTCCAGCAATTCATCCACCCATGTAATATCTATTGCAATGACTCTCCAAGCATTGAAATTAGATCTGTCTCAGGGCAGGGTTTTCCAAACTATCCAGCTCTTATGCACTTTTTCAAATACAAATTTTAGATCTATTTTTAGATAATGTGATTGAGGATTTCTGGGAGGAGAGGGTGCCGGCATCAGAATTTTAAATGAGAATCCCTGCAGGAGCACTAAGACTGGATCAGGTTGGAGGTGTTGCCTGAGGGTGTTGTTGTCCCTTAGTAAACACAGCACTGATTTCTGTTGCAAAAATGTCTGGCTGTTTTGGTCTCTTGGTACAATCTGGTTTGAATGGGACTGGGCAGCCAGGGGGCTGACTTTTATTTCACTGTGAGCCCTACTTGGAGGACTTCCTTCTTGTGTATTTTCTCAGCTGTATGAATGAAAACAAGGTAGCTGAGCAAAGAGTTGGTGTTTAATCATAAAAGCATCCATATTGTAACAAGGGCTTTTTGCGCATTCATTGGAGGTTTCTCAGAGAACATATTCAGAAGGAGCACTTCCTTCCACTTCCGATTCTGCTAGCCATTCTTCTCTATGGATATTCCTAGCATTTTAGAATTGCTACATTAAGTGACATTAGGATGGGTTGAGTGAGTCCTACTCACTGTGCTCACTGTCACCCTCCCTGTCAACTCATTGCTTGAGATGAATAATGGCCTATAGGTAAACTACATGTAGGACTTGGTGTTGAACTTTACTCGTGTTCTTTGATGTTAGATGACCTTGGTGAAACAATTTGGGGAACCACACTGATCTTTGCAGGTTACATCCCAGGCTCATTTGGCAGGTGGCAGCTCCTGGCACTGTTCCCACCACATTTTCAGGCTTGGTCTCAGAGACTCCATGTTGCCTGCTGGGCATTGCAAAGGACAAGCTGACCTTTTTTGAACTGATGAAGGGTAGCCTCAGAAATTGCACTTGGGCCTGGAGAGATCTGGGTTCCAGCAGCGCTTCTGTGATCTTGTGTGTGTGGTAGGAAAGTGTCCAAGCCTTATGGAGCACCCTCACCTATGAACGAAGGGTGAGGGGCATAGAGCCTCCATCACAAGGCTCTGAAGATTGAATAATACAAAATATGCAAAGCACCTGAAGACTGCCCAGCTAGTGGAAAAAAACAAAAATTCAGTTGCTTCTACCATGACCAAATTTATCAATTCTTAGATGTACATAATTTTTTCATATTTTTAGCTTCCTCGCAGATGAGGATGTGTCTCACAGTTGGTGGCATGCCACAGTTTAACTGGCAGTGCTTTTTCTTCACTGCACATGAAGAAGTGGCATGTTCTATAGTTGATGGCACTTAAGGTTGGATAGAAAATGGCAGCAGCCATCACTGTTATTATGATAGTACTTGGATTATGTACCATAGGACCATGTGTCTTCTCTTATGAAACCATTTAGCAAAGTGTAGGTCATTTCAAAAAATTTTTGGAATCACAGCTGGCCAGTGAACTTTGTTTCTCTTTCATCTATTCAGTGAATCTGCAAAATGACCCAGAATTCCTAATTGTGGGTGCCAGCTTGGAGAGAACACTCTCCGCACACTGAAGTGCCGAAGTTTCTCTCAGGAAGAGCTACTTGGTCTCCCTTGTAATAAAACACACTCTAGTTACAGTAAGAATGAGGTACTTTTTTTTTTTTTTTTTTTTTGCCAGTGAGATTGACTTAGAAGAAGCAGTACCGTAATATGGAGAAGAGATGAGACTGTGGGAACGAGGGGACTATTGCACACTGCTGTTAGGGATGTAATTTTTAGGGAATACTTTTTGAGATGTCTACCAAAATTAAAATGCACATACTTTTTCTTTTTTTTTAAGTTTTTATATAAATTCAAGTTAGTTAACATATATGGTATGCATAATCTTTCACCCACTGATTTCACTTGGAAATTACCCTATAGATATACTTGTTTATATGCACAAAGATGATCATTGGAGCAGTGTTTGTGTGTGTGTGTTTGAGAAAGAGAGAGAGAGAGAGAGAAGACATAACCTAATTTCCAGAGTAGAGGAATATTTATTATGTAGATTGTAGATGCCTGGTACATCCATTCAGCAATTACCAGAATGAGGGGGACCTTGTATCTTGTAACATGCAGTAGCATCCATCATGTATTGATAAGAGAAAAAAAGGGGCATTTTATAAAATCATGTTGAAATAGGTAGCAAAAATGGCTGGGAGACAAGAAAGTGTTGAAAGTGGTTATTTGGGTGAAGTAAGGAAAGAGAGGAGTGATTTTACTTTTCATATTATTTTCCTCTCTGCTATGCGTGGATTTGTTTTAAAGCAGGATGCATGCAGTATATTTAAAATAAAATCCTGATTTGAAAAATGCCCCACATGATCCCTCTTTCTCCCAGTACACTAAAAAAAAATTCCATTTATAAAAATTTGATTTATTCACTCTTTTCTGGAACACATCTACTCTGTTAAGGTACACCAATACAGTTAAATGACCCATTGCCAATGGCTTTCAATAAGGACTTTCTTCTCCACTGGCCATTTCCTCTGCCTGGAGACTTAACAAACTTCCAGGGAATTAGAATCTCCCAACTGAAGTGATTAGAAACTTTCTAACACTCACAGTGCAATTAGGTTCATTTGAAATGAATCTATGATTACAAAAGATTGAGGACTCTATCCCAATTTGGATTAGCAGATAGAGTTTCCCAAACCTTACTGATCATATTAACTCTGTGGTGCTTTTTAAAAAGAGAGACTCCTTTCTCCTTTCTCCTCCATTCTGACCTAATAAATCAAGGTTGGTGTCCTGAACCTCTTTTTTTTTTTTTTTAATTTCTCAAAAGCCAGGTTAGGGAACTCCTGTCTTGCACCGTGTGTCTTCTCTTTCTTCGAAATTACTATGTGATGTGCAAGTTATTCTCCCTAGAACGGGTGTTCCTATTTATTGGCTCAGTAACTGGGAACATGTTTACAGTTGCCAGGAGTTTATTTACTTGCAGAAGGAATGCGCAAGTGAGAATGGTATTTCTTAAGCTTCTCCAGCAGAGTTTTCAGTTACAGAGAGCAGCGTCTTAGAAGATCGCAGTGATGACATCTGTTGAGCGAAAATGATGGGAGGCGGGACTGATGAGAGCTGTTTGAAGAATCACTTTCCAACAATCAAAAGAAACAAAGAGCTTCTCAAGGCAGTCTAGGTGGATGTAGGGGCCCTTGCTGAAATCGTTTCCTTTAATGCTTACCTTTCGTCAAAGCTTTGGTTAGGGTTCTCTTCATAGAATGGACATCGAGCTTGAAGAAATTCAGCTTGGACTTGAATGTACATATCTTTTCCCTTCCAAACTATGTCACCAAAAATATTATCCAGAAGTTGGTTTGAACTGAGCTTGGCTTTTTTTTTTTTTTTTAAAGATTTTATTTATTCATTTGACACAGAGAGATCACAAGTAGGCAGAGAGGCAGGCAGAGAGAGAGAGGAGGAAGCAGGCTCCCCGAGGAGCAGAGAACCCGATGCGGGACTCGATCCCAGGACCCTGAGATCCTGACCTGAGCCGAAGGCAGCGGCTTAACCCACTGAGCCACCCAGGCGCCCTGGGCTTGGCTTTAAGAGAACTGCCGATCAAGACCTTTGATTTGTCCCCCCCCCCCCCGCCCCCCAACTAAATGCTACTTCCATGGAGACTTAATTTGATTTTCTTTGGCTCACAGTCATTGAAAACAAAAATAATGCTTTCATGTTGAAAAAATGGTGCTGACCCTGCCTGTTTCTCTAGATTCATCACTCACTGCCCCCAGTGTTCATGCATCCCTAGCTCTGACCTGAACTGTTTGCCCTTCCACAAATGCTCTGAGCTATTCCATACTCTGTGCCTTTACCCATTGCTGTTCTTTTGTTCTTCCTTGTCTTTTTGGCTTGGCTAACTCCTTCCCTTTAATTCCAAAATCAACCTCTCTGCACCCGTCTGATCTTGTCATCAGTAATTATCATTTTACTCTCTAAAAATTCTATTTCTGTGTTTGGATCTGCACAGAAGATCTGTGGACAATGTATTAAAAATTAATAACAATTGTTTGGGCAACTGAAGGACTGGGAGACAGGGATGGAATGCTTCCTTGTACATATACTTTTCGTTCCTTTTGAACTTTTATACAATGTAAATTTATACCTATTCCAATCAATGAAATTCAAATTTAAAAACAATAACAAATCTCAGCTGCAGGAGAAATTCTATTCTATACTCTTCTCAGATTAACATATTTTAGGCATATTTCCAAATCTGTCTCCTTTAAAAAAATCTTTATTTTTAATTTCACAAGTAATATGTAAATTCTCTCCATTATAAATGCCAATGCAAATTAGTCTTTCTGCTCCCAGCCTTCTCTAACATGATACTCATGTAATTTCCATTCTGGTCTTAAATATGTTTTAAGTTGAATATTAAAAAAAAAAAAAAACCCAAAAACCTCTGGGGTGTGTTACAAACCTGAAGAGGGTAAATTGTTTACAAAATGTGGACTCAAGGGCACTTTTAAATTAGTAATGTTGGGTTTTGCTGGGAGGGTTTATTAAGGTGACCAGCTGTCCCACTGGCTGGACTTTCAGTGTTAAAACTGGGGAAGCCCGTTCAAAGGGGGATGCCTGATCAGTAAGAATGGACACTGGCCCAGTGAAAAGGGATGCCTGATGTAAAAAGTCATACTGGGTGCTAGTACATGGTAACTGATTAGGAGCCCTGGTTTTATCGCTCTTTCCTTAAATTTCCAGAAGCATTGTTCATCAACTCAATGACATTTTTAAAAAGACCTTAAATTCTACTTTAACTTTCATAATGAAATAAGTGGCATAAAGAAGAAATTTCTATGACATTTGATGCTGTTATGTTCTTAACTGAAGCTGGGAGATTTATCACCTTTAATGGTGCATGCAAAGTAAATCTTATTTTTAACTCTAGATTCAAAAAGAAAATATACCATTCTGACAATTTTTTTTTTCCAAAACAGGCAAAGGTTTACTAAGTTTAGAAGCACTGAATACAATTGTATAGTAGGGTAGAAATAAGTAATTAAAAAGTAAATTAGCAGATGAAAATAATGAGTTTGTGAGTAGGAGAGGCAGCAAGACCTATAAAAAGTACTCAAGCTGAGAAGAAAGTGAAGAAGATTAATTTCATTAGAAGTTGATGTAAAGAGCTCATGCCATTTTCACCTAAAATGGAAATCACGCTGAATTAGGCTGTGCTAGACTTTATTGACCAGTTTTCTCTAGACCAGTAATCTACTCAAGAGTGACAGCAAATAAATGTGGCAGAGCAAAATAAAGAAGTTTTTCAAAATAAATATCTTTAAATAGCAGTAAGCTAATTAGTTAAAATAGCAAACAACTCTGAAAGCTAGCCGATGAAGAATTTTACCTCTTTGAAGCTTTTTTCTCCTATTCACAATTTCATTTCCTCATTTCAGGAACCTACAAATAAAGGAAGCAATTTCATATATTCTGTGGATCTTTGCAAAAAGATGAAAGCTACAGACTGGAGGCTTTGTACACAGATGGGTTAGGTAGATCACACAGAACATTTTTAAATGGTTTACTTTGGCCATTTCTGATGGTTTGGGGTAACCAGAGTAGGAGTTCTTTAGCTAGAAATCTTTCTGGAAGGACAAAACCAACTAAAATTTAGGAACTGTCTGCGAAGTTTTGGGTTCACATATCCATGTATGTTTTTCTGCAGGAAAATTCCTCAGATTTCTCTGAATTTTCAGAGAGTTCTATCATCCCTATAGTGGACAAGGGCAGGTTGCCCCAGGAAGGGCCACTTTGGCATGAAGATTATACTGAGTTAAAAGCCAACTGAAACCCAGCGGATTCAGGAAAAGCTCTTTACCTACCCCTCTCAAACACCACCAAAGAGTTTAGATAGAGAAATTGCTGCAGGAAGAGAGTTATCACCACGGATAACTGCATTTTGACAGAAAGTAGCTGTGGGAAACCAGGAGAAACCTAGCAAAGCCTATTTGATCAGAGTCCTCTATGTCCCATTGTTTCTGAGTGGCCTGGCAAACATTTATTTACCAAACATTTACTCTTTTTCATCTTCCTATGAATTGTGTTCTGCCCCTTTGAAATCTCAGACCCCAAGACCCATTTTCTTATTTCAGAATGACGTATACACCTCATACTGCCTGTCTTTGGAGTTTCCATGTTTGTGGGGATTCACTTTATGTACACTATAAAATTTGATTCTCTCCTGTTAATCTGTCTCGTGTCAATTTGCTTCTTAGTCCAGCAAGAAGTGTCATGAAAGGAACAGGAAAGTCTTGCCCTCCAAAATCTCCCATAATGTTTAGAATAAACTGAAGTGCAACGGAAAAAAAGTTCTCTATCTCTGCCTCTCTCTAATCTTTTGGCAAAGGGGCTTTCTGTTTGCTTTACTTGCAAAGGGCTGAAAATCCAACTCTATATAAGCAGAGGAGGGCCACTACTTTCATTCTTTACTCATTGGTGACATAGATAAAATATATCTTACAAATAAGTAGATAGATAATAGACTCACATATAGATGGTTTGTTGATTGCTGGGAATGGTTTGGCAAATTTGCTCAGGGGTTAAAAAATCTTCAGGGAGGAAAGACATCTAGATTCCCAATACTTTTCTTTTCCAGTTTAATACAGCATTTCTAATGGACTAGGAGGGCCCTGCTGATGAAAGCCTGCTGCCTGGGGGGGATTAAAAAAAGGAAGCCCTCTTCAAAGATGAAAGTAACCTTCAGTAAAAGTGAAGTCTGAACTGGTGAATCAGACTCCATGTGATGTCAGAAAAAAATATCCAAAACTTAAAAATAAGGAAGAGATATCTCAGTGTTCTACAATGAGGTATTGGGTCGCCTTTCTGCTGTCAAGGCCATTTTATGACTCATGGGAGGGAGACGTTAACTTGGCCATTTTGCTAAGTTAAGATGGCCTGCTCAGATGAAATTAAATTCTCTCTGGTGGAATAGATAGTCATAAAGGTTATACTTTTTGATCCTGTGGCATATTAACTAAGATTTACATAAAATTCACAAAACATAAAGTTAACCATTGGCTATTTCAAAGTGTACAATTTAGTACATTCAGAATGTTTTACAACCATCACCTCGATCTATCTAAAACATTTTCATCACCCCAAAAGGAACTCTGCACCCATGAAGCAGTTAGTCCCTATTTTACCATACTCAGAGCTCTGGCAACTGTGTATCCGCTCTCTGCTTTTGGATTTGCTTACTTTGAATCATATAGTCTATGACTTTTTGCATCTGGATTCTTTTACTTGGCATAATGTTTTTGAGTTCCATCCATGTTTAGCATGTAGCAGTGCTTCTTTCTTTTTATAGCCAAATAACATTCCACTGTATAGATATACCACATTTGTTCTGTCCATTCGTCTTTTGATGGCCATTTGAGTTATTTCCAAGTTTTGGCTATTGTGAACAGTGATACTATGACCATTCTTATACAAGGATTTGTTTGAATACCTGTCTTTAATTCATTTGAGTATATACCAAGGAGTGGAATTGCTGGGTCATACAGTAAATTTATGTTTAACGTTTTGATGAAGCGTCATACTGGTGTCCACAGTGGCTATACCGTTTACACTCCTAATGGCAACATACAAAGGTTCTAATTCCTCTACCTCCTTGTCAACACTTACTTTCCATTTTTGTTTGGTTTGGGGGGGTTTTGTTGCTGTTGCTATGGCCAACCTAGTGGGTAGGTCCTCATTGTAGTTAGATTTGCATTTCCTTAATGACTAATGACACTGAACATCTTTTCATGAGCTTTGTAGATCTTTGGAGAAATGTCTATTCAGGTCCTTTGCCCATTTTTAAATTGGGTCATTTGTGTTTTCATTGTTGTATTATAGGTATGCTGTATATGTTATGTATATTAAATAACCTTTTTCAGTTATACAATCTGCAAATATTTTCTCCCATTCTGGGCTTTGTCTTCTCGCTCTCTTGATAAAGTCTAATTTATCTATTTTGTCTTTTGTTGCTTGTGCTTTTTGTCTCATATTTAAGAAATCACAGTCAGGCGCCCCAGTTTTCAGCTAATTTTTGGATATGATATGAGTTAAGGGTCCAAATTCATTCTTTTGTATGTGGATAACAAGTTGTCCCAGGACCATTTGCTGATGAGACTGCTTTCTTCATTGAATGATCTTGGTCTACTTATCAAAAACCAATTGACTATAGATGTATGGGTTTATTTCTGGACTCTGTTCAATCCCATTGATATATATATATATACCAGTCCCATACCTTTTTTTTTTTTTAAGATTTTATTTATTTATTTGACAGAGAGAAATCACAAGTAGATGGAGAGGCAGGCAGAGAGAGAGAGAGGGAAGCAGGCTCCCTGCTGAGCAGAGAGCCAGACGCGGGACTCAATCCCAGGACCCTGAGACCATGACCTGAGCCGAAGGCAGCGGCTTAACCCACTGAGCCACCCAGGCGCCCCCTATACCTTTTTTTTTTTTTTAAGATTTTATTTATTTATTTGACAGAGATCACAATTAGGCAGAGAGGCAGGCAGAGAGAGAGGAAGGGAAGCAGGCTCCCTGTTGAGTAGAGAGCCCAATGTGGGGCTTGATCCCAGGACCCTGGGATCATGCCCGGAGCTGAATGCAGAGGCTTAACCCACTGAGCCACCCAGGCGCCCCTAAAGATTTTACCCATACTTTTTTGTTACAATGTTTCCTTGTTCACATGCCTAAAATCTCCACTGTAACACTGTGGCCATCCTCTTAGCTATGCCAAAGATGTGGACAACTCCTGACTTCTCTTCTTTGCCCACATTTTCTGTTCAATCCCTGAGCAAACCCGTCTATATCCCAAGGCACACAGAAGTACAGAAGTAGGTGACTCCAAGGTGGGGTTCACAGCTGACTGATGGGCTTAGACTTTTCCCATTTTTCCACTCTTTGATCCACAGTGTATCAGAGACTTCTATTCCTTCAAGGTTACAAGATGGCTGCTGTATTAGCAAAAAAGGAACAATACCCAAAAGCAGGAAGGGAGAAAGAGATTCTCTCATTCATTTCTCTCTTTATCCCAAGAAATTTCTCCTTCAAGTCCCATTGGAGAAGAATGTGTCACATAGCGACACCCTAATGTCAAGGAGGCTCAGAAATGGAGTATCAGGATTTTCAAGTTCCCTGGGAACATGGAGAAGACTCTGTGACAAGAAATTAGGGTAGGAAAATGGCTGTTAGGTTGCCATTCAGACACAATGGTAATACCACTTCCCATTATATATATCTGTCTTTACATCCTAAATGACCATGCTTGAACAGGCTGGCATATTTTGTTAGGAGAAAATGAATTTGCTTAAGGATGCTACAGGCTGCTAGCAAATCCTTGTGTGTCTCACTGACCACCTCATCATCCTGATTCAGTGTTGCTGTAGCAAGGGAGCCCTATGTGTCTTCCTCCTTTGGGCTTCTGGAGAATTCCTGATCCCCTCAGAGGCAATCTAATTTAATTAATCTCATAAAGGACAGCACAGAAGAAGGTTGTTATTGTGCTGCAGTGCTCTGGAGGTAGCTTTGTATTTGCTTAGTTTTTTTTTTTTTTTAAGTTTGATTAAAAATCCAATAAAGCAAACAAGTTATAATGTATAATTATCACTAATCTCAGAGAAGACTATTTTCATGGACTTATGAAAAAAAAATACTCCAGTAATCTTGCCCAGCCTTGCATTATAGAGGCACATTCACTGAGGAGCTCTTCTTTGTCTCACGTAAGATTCTACTCTGCCCCAATATTAGAAAATTTAACTTTTTTTTTTTTACACAATTTCCACCTTTCTGATCAGTTGTTTTTTGCTCAGACTTAAAACAAAAGAAGTATTGCTTAGTCATGCACTTTGGTTGTCATGAAGACACAAATAATATACAGTCTAGAAAGTAAAAAGTGAAAGTGCCCACTTTCATCCCTGCCCCCCAGCCACTCCCCTCTCCTGAAATACCCTTCCTCAGAGTTGTCCACAGTTAATGGTTTCATTCCAGATCTAGGCCAATACAAATAAATATAGGTGGCTATTGACCTGTGTGTTTCTTAAAAAAGTTGTATTTCATATTTTTCTCCAACTTTTTTTTTCATTTAACCATGTGTTCTAGTCAACTTTCCATATGCTTATGCATAGATTTATTTAATTTCTTATTTAATTAATTCATATAATTAATTAAATTATAAATTTAATTTCTTTAATTTCTTAATTTTCAAAATATTTTCATCTCCTCACTCCCCCATTTTTTTCCCATAGAAAATAACTCCTGTTGACCACGAGTTTAATGACTCTTTAAAGAGTCTTTAAAACAATTCTAATAAAGTTTAGGAGTACTAATGTCTTGGTGGAACACAACCTTCTCAAGCATGGAACTGGGTGGAAGAAGACTATTTATGATTTTATAATGATGATGATTATGATAACTCCTACTCATGTTTATACATTTTAAGATAATTTTCTATAAAGTATCTCGTTTAAACTCCATCTAATGATATTTTTCTCTGGAAATGCCTGCAGAGTCTCCTGATAACACTATTTTTATTGTAATAAGGTCCTACAATATGAGCTGAGAACAGCATGATAATGCTGTTATTACTACCCACACAATTATTATTTAATAAAAATGAAAATTAATAGTTCCAGCACTACTTCATGCCCAGTCTTACGTATCTTTGAAGGCAAGTTTCATGACTATATCCTGCTGTTTCCTCCTTCTCGGCTTCAATCCTGAGGAAAAACTGACAGGATTAAAAGGATAAAGGCAATTCTACAATTATAGTGTTGGATTTTAATATTCCATCACAAGAATTGATAGAAGAGCTAGACAAAAAAATTAGTAAAGATGTGGAAAACTTGAACAACATAATCAACCACGTTGATCTGATTGGTATTTATGTTACTATAGCAGGCACTGCAGAATACATATTCTTTTTAAGGGCTCATGATGCATTCATAAAAATAAACCATAAGCAAGTTCATTAAATAAGTCTCAATAAATTTAAAGGGAATTAAATCATACAATTTGTTTTCTGATTATAGAGGAATTGAATTAAAAATTAATAACAATACAATATTCAGAAAAACATTCAATACTTAGAAATTAAACAACTACTTCTTTTTTTTTTAATTTTTTATTTTTTATAAACATATATTTTTATCCCCAGGGGTACAGGTCTGTGAATCACCAGGTTTACACACTTCACAGCACTCACCAAAGCACATACCCTCCCCAATGTCCATAATCCCACCCCCTTCTCCCAAACCCCCTCCCCCCAGCAACCCTCAGTTTGTTTTGTGAGATTAAGAGTCACTTACGGGGGGTGCCTGGGTGGCTCAGTGGGTTAAGCCACTGCCTTCTGCCCAGGTCGTGATCTCAGGGTCCTGGGATCGAGCCCCACATCGGGCTCTCTGCTCAGTGGGGAGCCTGCTTCTCTCTCTCTCTCTGCCTGCCTCTCTGCCTACTTGTGATCTCTGTCTGTCACATAAATAAATAAAATCTTTAAAAAAAAAAAAAAAAGAGTCACTTACGGTTTGTCTCCCTCCCAATCCCATCTTGTTTCATTGATTCTTCTCCTACCCACTTAAGCCCCCATGTTGCATCACCACTTCCTCATATCAGGGAGATCATATGATAGTTGTCTTTCTCTGCTTGACTTATTTCACTAAGCATGATACGCTCTAGTTCCATCCATGTTGTCGCAAATGGCAAGATTTCATTTCTTTTGATGGCTGCATAGTATTCCATTGTGTATATATACCACATCTTCTTGATCCATTCATCTGTTGATGGACATCTAGGTTCTTTCCATAGTTTGGCTATTGTGGACATTGCTGCTATAAACATTCGGGTGCATGTGCCCCTTTGGATCACTACGTTTGTATCTTTAGGGTAAATACCCAATAGTGCAATTGCTGGGTCATAAATAATTCATGAATCAAAGGAATCACAGGAAAATTGGAAAATATTTTGAGTCATGTGATAAAGAACACATAACCCATCAGAATTGGTGGGAAGAAGCAAAAACAGCATTCAGAAGGAAAGATAAAGCTTTAAATACTCATTTTAATAGCCAAATGTATATTTACAAGGAGCTAGATCAAGCAAAGTAAACTTCAATAATAATAATAAAAAAATAGGACAAGAGCAGATCAATTAAGGACCCCTGGGTGGCTGAGCCAGTTGAGCATCTGCCTTCAGCTCGGGTCATGATCCCAGAGTCCTGGGATCAAGGTCAGGGCTCTCTGCTCAATGAGGAGTCGGCCCCTTTCCCTCTGCTCCTTCCCCACACCAATCCTCCCTACCCAGCTCTGCTCTTAATCTCTCTCTCAAATAAATAAAATCTTAAACAAAATGAGAGAGAGCAGATCAATGAGATAAACAATAAGGGAAATTAACCAATCAAAAAGTTGATTCTTTGAAATCAACAAAATTTACAAACTTCTAACTATGAACGATCAAGGGAAAAACAAAACTAAAATCACCAATATCAGGAATTAAATAGGTGTTTTGTTATAGATTCTATAGGCATTAAAAGGACAATTTAATGTTATAAACTTTATGCTAACATTTGACAAGCTGGATGAAAATGAGAAATTTCTTAAAATATACAACTTACTAAACTAATACTACATGAAACAGAAAGTTTCAATAGCTCCATAGCTATTAGAAGTTAAATACATTACCAAAAATCTTCCCACAAATAAAACGCCCTCTAGGCACAGATAGTTTCACTGGTGAAATCTACTAAACATTCAAGGAAGATATCAAACCACTATTACACAATCTTTATTAAGGCACAGAGGAGAGAATACTTCCTCACTCAGCTTTTGAGGCCAGCATAACCCTAACACCCAAACTCATATGCACTGATACAAAACTCAAAAGAATTGATAGAAAAATCCTTAGCAAAAAATTACCAAATCAGATGCAACCAGAAAAAAAAAAAAAAAAAAAAAGGATGAGGTATCATGACTAAGTAGCATTTATTCCAGACATGCAAGATTGGTTTAGCATTAAAACCCAGTTGATGTCTCTTTTTTCTTGCCAGACTTGATACCTTCACTTCTGCCAAGAGCTACCAAGGCAGACAAGGTAGAGTCTTGTAGGAGAGGCTGAACGACATCACATGTCCTGGTTCAGGAAGCTTCTTTTTCCCCCAAGGGCTCAAAACTCTCCCTCACTCAAGACAAGACAGCTAGGATCTTCCCAGTAGGGGAGTTGTCAAATGACAACAGATTTTTCATCTGAAACCATGGAGGCCAGAAGGAAGTGACATTATTTTTGAGATGCTGAAAGAAAACAACTGTCAGCCATGAATTCTAGATCTGTTGAAGCTATCATTCATGATTAATGGGGAAATAAAAATATTCTTAGTCAAAGGAAAGCAAAACAAATTTGTAACTTGCATATCTACCCTTCAAGACAAGTTAAAGGAATTTCTTCAAATGGGAAGGAAATGATAAAAGAAAGAATCTCAGAGTATCCAGGAAGGAAGAAGGATGAATATGGATACACAAAATAGACTAATCTTTTCATGAGTTTAATAAGTAATATTTGACTATTGAAAAAAATTATTATATAATTTGATGTCCAAATCAATGATATTCAAAGTGGGGGAAACAGGAGGTTCTAAGTAAATTAAGATTTCTACACTCAAAAGGTAAAATGTTGATAATAATAAATGTTACATGTCACATATGTATATTAAAATACCCAGAGTAACCACTATGAAAACTATAAAATATATGAATTTAAAAATACTGTAAATAGGACTTGAAGGATCGAATCCTAAAAAAATTTCAAGTAAGGCACAGGAAATCAAAAAAGATAATCACAGAAATGAGATTTAGGGCAGCTGTGTGGCTCAGTTGGTTGATCCTAGACTCCCTGGGGTCAAGTCCCATATTGGGCTCCCTGCTCAGTGGGGGAACAAACAAAAACCACTTCAACACATTTGAAAGAGTTAAGATCATATAGAGTGTAAATAAGCTGTGACTCAGGAAGTCTCAAAAAAAAAAAATCAACCTAACTCAGTGAAAATAAAAACAACAAAACACAGTGTATATAATGAAGCTAAAGCAGCGCTGGGAGGGAAATGTATAGCCCCAATATTTATACTAAAAATGAAGAAACAAAGAAAGATCTGAAATCAACAAACTACATTCTTACGTCAAGTAATTAGAAACAGAAGAACCAAATAAACTCAGATTAAGTGGGTGAAAGGAAATAAGAAAGGAGTAGACAGCCCTGAAATTGAAAGTGGACAATCGAGAAAATCAATGGGAAAAAAGCTCATCCTTTAAAAAACATAAAATGGATAAACCTTTGGTAAGAGCGACAAAATAAAAATATACCAGAAAGAGGGGTGCCTCACTGGTTCAATTTGTGGAGCATGCAATTATTGATCTCAGAGTTGTGAGTTTAAGCCCCATGTTGGTGTAGAGACTACTTAAAAAATAAAATAAAATATTAAAAAAATATATATATATAGGGCACCTGGGTGACTCAGTTGGTTGAGCAACTGCTTTCGGCTCAGGTCATGATCCCGGACTTCCAGGATGGAGTCCCGCATTATGCTCCCAGCTCCTTGGGGAGTCTGCTTCTCCCTCTGAACTTCTCCTCTCTCATGCTCTCTCTCACTCATTCTCTCTTAAATAAATAAATAAAATCTTTTAAAAAAGATTTCTCTATATATCTGTATATGGCACCTAGGTCATGCCAGTAGGCTAAGCAACTGACTCTTCGTTTCTGCTCAGGTTATGATCTCGGGGTCATGAGCTTGAGCCCCGCCTCAGGCCCTGCACTCAGGAGAGTCTGCTTGAGATTCTCTCTCACCCTTTCCTTCTGCTCCTCCCCCCATGTCTGCACTTGTGCATCACTCTCTCTCTCTCAAATAAAAAAATAAATCTATTAAATATACATATATGTATAAATGAAAGAAATCCCCTATATTAGCAATGAAAAAGGGGATATCACTACAGATTCCACAGCCATGAAAAAGATAATAAGAATACTATGAACATCTTTATCTTCATAAATTTGACAATTAAGAAGAAATGGACCAATTCCTTAAAAACCACAAACTGCCAAACTCAACCAATAGATAATCTGAATAACCCTGTAAGCATTAAAGCAATTGCGTTCATAGTTTAAAAGCTCCTGAAAAAGAAATCTCCAGGCCCAGATATTTTCTGTGGAAAATTCTATGAAACCTTGGAAAAAGAGTTAGCCCCAATTTTATACAATCTATTCCAGAAAGTTAAAGAGGAAACATTTCTCAATTTATCGTAGGAGGCCAGTATCACCCTGTTACCAAAAACGGATAAAGATAGTACAAAAGGGCGCCTGGGTGGCTCAGTGGGTTAAGCCGCTGCCTTCGGCTCAGGTCATGATCTCAGGGTCCTGGGATCGAGTCCCGCATCGGGCTCTCTGCTCAGCAGACAGCCTGCTTCCCTCTCTCTCTCTCTCTGCCTGCCTCTCCATCTACTTGTGATTTCTCTCTGTCAAATAAATAAATAAAATCTTTAAAAAAAAAAAAAAAAAAAAAAAAGATAGTACAAAAAATAAAACCACATACCAATATCTCTCATGAATTTAGATGTAAAAATCCTCAACAAAATGTTATCAAACCAAATCCAACAATATATATGGAAAAAAATTATATGCTATGACTAGTGGATTTATTCCAGTTATGCAAGCCTGGTTCAGCCTTTGAAAATTAATCAATATAATCTGCTGCTATCAACAAACTGTAAGCAAAAAATTAAAATCCATATTTATAATATATATAAAATATATTTATAATATATGTGAAATGTATTTTTATGTTGGCTGCAAATGAGAAAATAAAATTAAATTCCTAGTGCAGTACTGCTCCCAAATACAAAATACTTAAAATGTACCAATGATATCCAAGACTTTTACATTGAAAATACTGATGATATTTTAAAGAAGATCCAAATAAATGGAGATATATATATACCATATTCATGGGTTATAAAACTAAATGTTAAGGTCAATTCATTCCAAGTTGATCTACAGATTAAACAAAGTCCCAATCTAAATTTCAGTCCTCTTTTTTAAAGAAATCAACAAACAGGTCTTTAAATTAAATGTAAATACAAATTCTCTAGATTTGTCAACCCAATTAAAAAGAAACAAAACAAAACCAAGGTTGGAGGCCTCACTCTTCATTGGATAGGAGTGCTTCTAATCTATTTCTATTATTGTACTCATCATGTTTTACTGTAATTATTATTAGCAAATGAATGTTCCTTGAGAATAGGGACAATGTCTTAATCATCTCAGTCTTTTTTTTTCATACTGTATCCAGCTTTATTAAGGACAGTTTTCATAAATAGTCACGGTATTTCAGGCAGGGCATGGGCAGACCATCATTAATAGTATACAACAACTTTCAAACTCTCTTGTTCAGTGGACTACCAAAATAAAAAAGCCACTATAAAACCCAATGAATTCTTCGTGTGAATCTCTGAACAGGGCAAGTTTAGAGTGAGGGTTGATGTTTCACATGTAGCATATTGTCCAACAAACTTCTCACAAGCCAATCCTGACTTTCTGGAAATGAAACGAAGATGGCAGAATTATCCACCTGAAGATCCACAAGCTAAAAAAGGAGCTCTTTGGAGGGATGCCATCTCCATGGTGATACTGGAGAGTCCAGATGGCCTGACAAACTGGGAGTCATGTTTTGGGGTCAGGTTCCAACAGGTTTCTGGGTTTAAGGGAGTCAAGTCTATGGTGAAGGCAGAGAGGGAGAAGAGGACATAAAATAATGAATTTTACTTTTTCCTTACCACAAAGCTTTTGTGCCAAGGTGGCTAATGTGCGTCAACATCAAAGAATCCCTTCTCCTGGGAACCAAGAGGAAGTTTCTCAAAACTAGAATGAAAAGGTAGTTCCCCCTGTATCAATCTAGCTTTGGAGATACTCTACTAGTAATGTATGTCCTTTCTCCAAAAGAACTATGAAGTGTTCTGTGTGCTAACAACATAGCGTAAAAGAGAAGTTAAAACAAAATTCTGCATTTTTAGAAAACCTCATTAAAAAATAGGATTTCAAACTGTACAGTCACCACAAGTACACAGGTATCACTTGGCATCTCTAGCGCCCTCAGCCTTCTGTGCCTGGTGTGTTTGGCATCTCCATTTCTGCAGAGTTATTCCCATCCTTGCCCGTATCAGCTTTCTCCCTTTCCCTTTGGGCACCTTCTCTTCCCTCTTTGCAGGGGTATTTTTAGGCTGGAACTCTGGCGCTGGAGAAGCAGATTTATCAGATAACCTTGAAGAACTTCATCTTGGTTTAATTACCTGGAGCATCCACTTTGGCCTTTCTCCTGGGCGTGGGGACAATGGGGGAGATGTAGGTGTTGGACAGGGATGCAGTGGTGCGGGCTTTGGTTAGTCTGGGGGGTTCTGGCCTCTTCTTCATGCTGCTCCCATCATCTTTAGTCACCTTTGTCTTAACACAACATAGAAGTTTTCAGTAATACGTTTTGTATTGCTTAAAATATTGACCATTTTGTATTTATATGATTTTAATTTGAGAAAAAAGGAAGACGGGCATGTAAATCACTCAGCATGTGGACAGGAGTTTCTGGTGATAGCATCAGAAAAGTAGCCAGCTTTTTCTCTTTCCAAGAGCAAGGTCTAGAATCTTGGGACTCTGGTTTCCATTTAACACATGGGGAACTTCCCTGGAGGGAATTCAGTGAGTACGGTTTTACATCAAGGAATTACTTGGAATCTGCCTTTAGCCAATTCCACATTAATTATTCATGGAAAATATTGCTTGCCAATTTTCATCTTTGTTTGTATTGGCTCTGATGATTCTGAATATGTATCATTCAATTCTTCAACGTGAAACAGAGGGACCCTTTTCAACATTTTAGGTGAACTCCTCAGTTCCAAGTAACATCAGCCAATGGATTTTATATCTTGCCAATTCTCTAATACTTTATTCTTAATCCACAGTCCTTTGGAGTTTTATAAATAACTTTGATAAATCCAAAAGGCCATCTACTTTCTCTTCACAGAAGTTGCAAATTGGTATTGGTCCATGTGTGTGTATTTCCAACAGTTTTTCTACCCAAAATTGTTTGTTTGCAATGAGATTTGGTACAGTTTAGTGTCCTTTGAGATTACTCATAAAGGCTTTTGAAATTGTTTGTTGTTTGGTTGTTTATCTTTGGGAAACTTCATAGCACACCACTGAAGTCACCCCAGTCAAAGCCTGATTTTCTTTCCACTACGACATCAAGGACAGCCCCAAATCAAGTATAAGAAGTAGCTTTTTCCTTCTATAATAAACAAAGATGCTCTTATTTGATTTCCTGGGTTTCTTATTCTCACACTTTCTGACCCAGAGTATTTAAACATTGTGAAGTTAATGCAAAACAGATACTCTGTTCAGATAAATAGATCCAACATTGTCTACTTCAAGGGTGGTTATGGGAGACACAGACAAGATATGGGCTTTAAATGATCAGAGTCAATCTCACAGGTCGCAGCTACAGGTTTATGGTGTAGTCTATAGGGAGCATCCAACCAGTCAATGTTTGCTAGACATCAGTAACATTCTGTGTTCAGTGATATGAAGATTCCAGGTGTGAAAAAGATAAGGTTCCTAGACATATGTATGCAAGTAAAGCAAAGAAATATGTGATAAGGATCAATGGAAATGTATGAATTAACCCCCTTTTAAAAAAAGATTTTTTATACTTACTTGAGAGAAAGAGAGACAGACAGGCAGAACACAAACATGTGGAAGGGCAGAGGGAGAGGGAGAAGCAGACTCCCCACCACACAGGGAGCCTGACGTGGTGCTCCATCCCAGGACACTGGGACCATGACCTGAGCTGAAGGCAGAGGCTTAATGAACTGAGCCACCCAGACACCCTTGAGTTAACACTGTTGAACTGAAGGGCAAAAGAAACTTATAATTGGTAGACACTACAAGACTTCATGGAGGAATATAGTATTTGAACTGGGCCTTGAAGGAGGGTGATCGTTCCATTGGGAAGGAGGGATATGTCAGGTGGATGAAATGGCACATGCAAAAGCCTAGAAATGAGAAAAGCCTAGAAGTCAGAAAGGGGCGAAATCCATCTGTCATGGACTTTGTGCACGAACAAAACTTCAGTTGTTAGCTGTTTCATTCATAATGGTGAAGAGATAGGAAACAGGAGATATATTTAACCAAAGTCAACTCTGTACAGAAGCCACTTAGGGATTTCTTATTGGAAGAATTAGGCTTTTGTTTTGTTTTGCTTTTTTCAAATAACAGCTTACTCAGTAGAATAAATCCAGTGCAAAGATTTTTACCTTGCACACTTGTCATATAGTGGGCAGATGCTTCCTGTCCATTGAACAGAGTTGAGACAACTGACCTAAGCATAGTCTTGTTAGGTTGGACCCAAAGGTAAAGAGCAGTCCAAAAAATTAGATTGATACAGCTTTGATGATTGGTGCTTGATACAAACCTCAACTTTAAGAATCACAGCATTTTTTTTAAAAGATTTTATTTATTTTAGAGAGAGTGAGAGAGTGCATGATTGGGGGGAGGGTCGGAGGGAGAGGGAGAGAATCCAGCAGACTCCACACTGAGCTTGGAGTCCAATGTGGTCTTCCATCCCAGGACTCTGAGATCAGGACCTGAGGCGAAATCAAAGTCAGTCCCTTAACCTACAGAGTCACCTAGGGACCCCAAGAATTATAGCATTTCTTAATTATGTGTACCTTAGCTTAATATTAGCATTAGTTGCAAATTCTGTACTTACTCTCCAGACATGACTCTGTCTCCCAAGAATGGGGAAAAAATGTACCTGGATTTTTTTGAGTAAGAAATAGATACAAATACTACCATGTAACATTTATGGAGTACTAACCATATGAAAAGCCCTGAAATGAAAGTTCAGGTACATCCTCTCAATCTTCATGTCAGTACTGTGAAGTGGATAGTATCACTATTATTCACAAGGAGATTAATTCACAGTTAAATAATTTGACCAAAGCCCCATTGCTAGTAGGTAGAGAAGCTAGGATTTGAAACTAGGCAATGTGGTTCTAGTATATATGCTGAACTGCTAGATACTAAGATGCTAAATGGAAATAATAATGGTATACCTCTCATAGTGTCATTATGATCATTTCATGAGTTAATATGGGTAAAGTGCTTATCACAATATCTGGTGCCTAGTAAGTACTTCATAAATGATAAAAACTATTATTGGAACATTAAGTTACTTGCCCAGAGTTGCTTACACCAGAGCACCATGCCTTCAACCCTTTACTTTAGAGAGCAAAATCTGTTGGCTTCACTATAATCATGTCATCTTTTGTTGTTGTTTTACTGAATTTTGCTTTAGAAAGCTCAACTTACTGCAATGTTTTCAGAGGCCAGCAGAAGTAAATGAGTTTCATGTGAAACATGTAGAAATCTCATGTACATTAAAGAACATGAGTTCTTCAATCACCATGACTTGAGCATTAAAAACACAGATGCTATTCCCATGGCTACTGCAGCATTATTTTTATAGGCTAAAGGTGCAAGCCAGAGTGTCCATGGATGAATGAATGGCTTAACAAAATGTTATATATAGGCACAATGGCATATCGTTCAGTCCTTAAAAAGAAGGAAATCTTTTATTTATTTATTTTTTATATTTTTTATTTTTTATAAACATATATTTTTATCCCCAGGGGTACAGGTCTGTGAATCACCAGGTTTACACACTTCACAGCACTCACCATAGCAATACCCTCCCCAATGTCCATAGCCCCACCCCCCTTTTCCCAACCCCCCTCCCCCCAGCATCCCTCAGTTTGTTTTGTGAGATTCAGAGTCACTTATGGTTTGTCTCCCTCCCAATCCCATCTTGTTTCTTTTATTCTTCTCCTACCCCCTTAATCCCCATGTTGCATCTCCACTTCCTCATATCAGGGAGATCATATGATAGTTGTCTTTCTCTGCTTGACTTATTTCGCTAAGCATGGTACCCTCTAGTTCCATCCACGTCATCGTAAATGGCAAGATTTCATTTCTTTTGATGGCTGCATAGTATTCCACTGTGTATATACACTACCTCTTCTTTATCCATTCATCTGTTGATGGACATCTAGGTTCTTTCCATAGTTTGGCTATTGTAGACATTGCTGCTATAAACATTCGGGTACACGTGCCCCTTTGGATCACTACGTTTGTGTCTTTAGGATAAATACCCAGTAGTGCATTTGCTGGGTCATAGGGTAGTTCTATTTTCAACATTTTGAGGAACCTCCATGTTGTTTTCCAGAGTGGTTGCACCAGCTTGCATTCCCACCAACAGTGTAGGAGGGTTCCCAAAAAGAAGGAAATCTTATCACATGATAGAATGTGGGTGAACCTTGAGGATATTATGCTAAATGAAATAAGCCAGTCATAAAATGACAAATACTGTATGATGCAATTTATATGAGGTACCTGGAGCAGTGGGATTTAGAGAGACAAAAAGTAGAATGGTGGTTGCCAGGGGCTGGAGGGAAAGGGAAATGAGGAGTTACTCTTTCTTAGGTAGAGTTTCAGTTCTGTAAGATGGAAAAAGTTCTGGAGATGGTGATGATTGCACAGCAGTGGGCATATACTTGATGCCATTGAACTGTGCACTTGAAAGTGGTTAAAATGGGGTCGGCTGGGTGGCTCAGTGGGTTAACGGCTCTGCCTTCGGCTCAGGTCATGATCCCAGGGTCCTGGGATCGAGCCCCTCATTGTATCATCGGGTTCCCTGCTCAGTGGGAAGCCTGCTTCTCCCTCTAGCTCTGCCTGACCCCCAACCCAACTCCTGCTCACGTGTGCTCTCTCTCACTCTAAAATGAATACATAAAATCTTTAAAAAGATGGTTAAAATGGGGGCCCTTGGGTGGTTCAGTTGGTTGAGCGACTGCCTTCCACTCAGGTCATGATCCTGGAGGCCGGGGATCAAGTCCCGCAACAGGCTCCCTGCTCAGCAGGGAATCTGCTTCTCTCTCTGCCATCCTGCTCTCATGCTTGCTCTCATTCTCTCTCTCTCTCTCAAATAATAATAATTTAAAAAGATGGTTAAAGTGGTAAATTTTTATGATCTGGGTATTTTACCACAGTTTCCAAAAAGCACATATATAAATTGAAGTTCTATATATAAGATTTTCAATATTTCAAGTCTATATATTCAATATATATAGTTTATATTTCAGTACAAGGGCCTTCATAGTCATCATAATAAAAATGAGATCTTTTTGAAAAACAGGTAGAAGTCATTTTCTTTCTTACACATTGTGAATGCTACTTAGTAAAAAAAGAAAAAAATCTGTTTATTTTAAACACTGAAACATTAATTGGAACTTTCAATATTCCACAGCTGAACACTGGGTTTCAATAATCCTCTTTGCTGTTTTTCTGATGTTCTTATTTCTAAAACCCAATTCTCCTGGGGAATGCATTACTCTCTCTTATAGCAGGTGAACAATTTCTATAATTTAAATATTCAAAAATTTGAGGCCGCTCTGCAGTGGGAGGACACAGTAGGCAGAGATGTTATTATCTTGAGGATACCATATTACAAATAAATTGGATTCTTCATTCCCTTCTGGGAAAAGAGATGGGAACCGATATGTTTTTGAACACCCATTAGCTTCCATGGTTTTTGCAGCCATACAGGACACTTTGTATACATTATCTTATGGGACGGAGATGAAACAGTATATTGAATGTTGAGACATTGCAAGTGTTTTCCTCCCCTGGTTTCAAAAGAGGGAGACTTGCTGATGCTTTAGTCAAGGAGCTACCTTTATTGTACAGGATTCAGGTGTTCCTAAATGAAAATGAAGATGGAGAGACTCAGTTCATCTACATATCTGGCACGTTGATACTTAGTGCCAAAAAGTTCTTTGTTTTGGGGGCTGGCCTATGCATTGTAGGATGTTTAGCAGCCCCTGCTTGAGAGTCACAGATATACATGTTCCTGGTGGAGGTTGGGAGGGGAGAAAGAAGCAGGGCTAGGGAGGTGACAGAGCTGGATCTTATAGACAGTGTTGGATGGTAGAGAGAGAATTTTTTGGAGCTACTGCTACAGACAGAATAAGAGAGAAGCCCCAAAAGGATTTTGAGAAATCATTATTTTTTTATAAGTTTTCTTTAGAGAGCAAGGGGGAGGGACAGGGAAAAGGGAGAGAGAGAATCCCAAGCAGGCTCCACACTCAGCAGTACGGAGCCCTACTTGGGGCTCAATCTCGACCCTGAGATCATGACCTGAGCAAAATCAAGGTCGGATGCTTCACTGACTGAGCCACCCAGGTGCCCCGAGGAATTATTAAGAATGAATGTTCCCCTTTATAATTTTCTTGGAAGTTTGAATCGAGATTCTCTGACTCATGATTTTCTCTCTCTGGTTGTTATTTCTTTGAATGTGATTTTTGTGTTGAAACTGAATCACATAGCATGGGTTTGTGTAGATTTCCTGTGGATTACACTTATAACAGTCCTTTGAATTTGCATTTTCTCCATTTTTATAAAAGATGGCCTGACCTTTCCATAAGGTCAGATTGCATGGTGTGCCATTCTGCCTTCTTTTTTCCATTTGCCTTCCATAAAGGGAATATGCTTAGTTTCCTTGAGATTTTAAAAAGAATAGTAGGAAAAGATACCTCCCGTTCTCTTTTTAAATGATGTCAGATCTGATATTCAGAGGTAATTTACTATCTGACCATCCTATGATTTAAAAAGTTCTGTCTGCCGCTTTATTACTACTGCTCTAAAAATTACCATAAGTTCAGTGGCCTAAAACAATACTTTTTGGAGACCTGTCATCAGTGGGCTTAACAACCAAGTGTTGACTGGGCTGCATTCCTTCCAGGACTCTAGGGACGGAGAATCTGTTTCCTTGCCTTTCCAGTTTGTAGAAGTCACATACATCCTTGACCCTGTAACACCTCAACCTGTTTCTTTCATTTATCTTTTTGTCCTGCCTGCCTCCCTCTTAGTAAAGACACTTCTAATTACTTTGGGCCCACCTGAATAATCCAGGACAATCTCTCCCTCTTAAGATACTTAATCACATCTGCAAAGTACCCATTGCCACATAGGGTAACATTTTCCCAGGTTCCAGGGACTAGCGTGAGGACGTCTTTGAGGGAGTGGGTGTGCGTCGTTATTCTGCCTCCCACAGCTAGAGTATAAACACGGGCAGGATGTGTGGTCTCATTCTGCTAGCATGCTTCAATTGCTCCATCTTGATTTTATTTATTTTTAAATTTTATTTATTTATTTATTTATTTATTTATTTATTTTTAAGAGAGAGAAATCACAAGTAGGCAGAGAGGCAGGCAGAGAGAGAGAGTGGGGAGGAAGCAGGCTCCCTGCGGAACAGAGAGCCCAATGCGGGGCTCGATCCCAGGACTCTGGGATCATGACCTGAGCTGAAGGCAGAGGCTTTAACCCACTGAGCCACCCAGGTGCCCCGATTTTATTTTATTTTTTTAAGCACTTGAAATTCTTAGGCTTAGCCAACATTTAATTTTCACATTAGAAAAGTAATAAGAATTACTCAAATTATAGTAATATTGATGGAGAAACCAATAGAGCTTTTATTACAAACCCAAGTTCCTCTTTAACCTCATTTCTAGTAGCTAATTACCAGGTCTATTCAGAAGGACAAAGCACCTTCAGTGTTCTTCCTGAAACATACAACACATCTAACAGTTAAACGTGTGCAATAAATCCTCTTTCAACATTCAAAAGTATCATGTAATCAGCACAGTGCCCAGCACAGAGTAGTGTTTCAGGAACACTGGTTTAATGATTGAAAGGCTACATGATCACATCAGGTTTTATTAATGTTAAAATACGTTGGGGCTGAAAGCTGTTACTTATTTGTTATTTATTTGGGGATAATGTGGTTAGACCTGTGTCACCTAACTTCTGGTGAAACTCTGGAGTTGGGTATAATAATGCTGATGGCATTTCATTTCACCTTTTCCTTGTTAATAGATTCAAACCAGTTTCTCAGAAGCTTTTTTACTCACTTTCGTAGGTGCTTAATAAAGTGAAATTCCATGTGATTTAAAACTTGCTCCTTCTGGAAGGTTCAGCCAAGGACTAGAGGGAGAGTATATAGTGTATGATTTAAGAGCATGGACTTGGCATTAGTTGGACGGCATGTTCAAATTCCATGTCTGCCACTTGCTGAGAAGCTGTGTGTCTTCCCTGTGCCTCAGTTTCCTCACCTGAGAAGAGTGATAATTGTGTCTCTCAAATCATAGGGTTATGGTGAGGGTTTCAGGGGGAACAATGCAAAATGCAAAGTCAGAGCCTGGCACATAGTGATCACTTAGTAAATGCGAGCTAATATTTGTCCAATTGAATTATTATCTATTTAGGGATAGGACTGTAAAGTAGGCTTTCTGGCACTTTCCTGTGTCCATGACCATTTTGATAGGATTTTTGGGGAAGGAGCCATCTAGACAAGAGAATATGTCCCCTCAACTTTTTTGGGAAGAGGTGAGTGTAAATAGATGGGAAAATGAATACACACAGAATACTAACAAATAACAAAAAAGGAAGAGGTTCTGCCTGGTGCTCACATTTCACCCAAAGCTGACAGAATGAAAACAACAATTTGCTAACATTTTCTGAAGGCCTACTATGTACTTTGCTTGTCAGTGACACAGGGAGATACAAGATACCCATGATGATTAGACTGTATTTTTACAATTTACCAGTGACCTCCTATATGCTTTATAGTCATTATCTCTAATCATCATGACCAGCCTATGATATCTGTGTTCTACCCCTCAAATTCCCGCCCCTCATTCCACAGGAGGGGAAATGGATGTAGACCTTGGAGTTCACAGCTAAATAAAGCGTGAACTCAAGCCGGCTCTGACTTTTTTTTTTTTTTTTTTAAGATTTTATTTATTTATTTGACAGACAGAGATCACAGGCAGGGAGAGAAGCAGGCAGAGATAGAAGGGGAAGCAGGCTCCCCACTGAGCAGAGAGCCTGACATGGGGCTTGATCCCAGTACCCTGGGACCATGACCTGAGCTGAAGGCAGAGGCTTTAACCCACTGAGCCACCCAGGTGCCCCCCTGCTCTGACTTCTATGACCCACTTTCTGTCCATTCAAGCATGTGTGCTTTGTACCCTTTATCCTGGAGAGAATATGTATACATATAAACAGAAGTCACAATAGTAAGCAAAACAAGGTAAGCACAAACTATGGGGCACAGACAATAAGTTGGCTCTTGGAGTTCATAGGAACTGGAACAATCATGGAGAATGGGTCTGACCTGGGTCTTAAACATAAGTAGTCAGGGCGTCTGGATGGCTCAGTAGGTTAAGCGTCTGCCTTCAGCTAGGGTCATGATCTGGGGATCCTGGGATCCAACCCTGCATTGGGGTCCATGCTCAGTGGGGAACCTGCTTCTCCCTCTCCCTCTGCTGCTCCCCCTGCTTGTGCTCTCTCTCTCTCTTACTCAAATGAACAAATAAATAAAATCTTAAAAAAACAAAAACAAAAACCAGAAAACACAAACAAGTAGCCATCAGAGACTAGGGAAACCAGTAGGGTTTTCCAAGTTAGCAAGATGGCCTAAGTCAACAAGAGATGAGTGGAGTCTTAAAGCAAGGAGGACAAAATGTTTAATTTCTGTTTCCTGTTTGATCAATTGGTAGTGGTTCTAGGTTATGCATTCATGTGAGAATTGCCTAAATGACTGACTGAGCTGTTCAAGTAAAATAGAAAGCAACTGACAGAATATGGTTGGAAAGGTATTGGAACTGGCTTTAGGGTTTTTTAACCTCTTTCAAAAGGAATCCTTTAAAGATGTGGAGTGAGCGATGAAAATTAAAACAGGGATGTAAAGTGACAGTTCGGTACCTTCTCCAAAAATTAAAACTGAATTACCACGTGATCTAGCAATTCCGCTCTTAAGTATGTACCCCAAGGAATTGAAAACTGGTCTCCCCATAACAGTTTGTACGTGAACATCCATATCAACATTCCTCTCAATAACCAAAATGTGGAAACAGCCCAAATGCTCCTCCACAGGTAAACTGTGGGATAGCAATATAGGGGAACAGTATTCAGCCACCAGAAGGGGTGAAGGGCTGATACGTGTTATAACACCAATGAACCTCAAACACACTATGCTAAATAAAGGAAGCCAGACACAAAAGGCCACATAGTCTAGGATTTGATTTGTATGAAATGTCTATAATAGACAAATTCATAGAGGCAGGAAGATGACTAATGGTTGTCAGGGATGGGAGGAAGGAGGGAGGAGAGAGTGTATGTTTAATTTCCTTCAGAGGTGATAAGAATGTTCTGGAACTAGATAGAGGTGGTGTTTGTAAAACACTGAATGTGCCAAATGATACTGAATTGTAGACTTTAAAATGGTTAAAATGATGAATTTTATGGTATAGATATTTTACCCCAATTAAGACAAACAAACAAGCATGGGATGATCTGAAATTTAGGATATGTGGATGTAAGGGGGAGCTGGGGATACTTGTATATACATCAGCTAAAACTCGAGGGTCTTAATATAAGAAAATTAGATCTTAAAGCATTCAAGAATGATACACTTTGGGCTTTTTCTATTATAGTCAAATAAAACTAAATTTAATCTTTTATTTAAAAGCTACCTGATTTTTAAAAATTTTTTTATTAACATATAATGTATTATTAGGCCCAGGGGTACAGGTCTGTGAATTGTTAGTAAAAGCCACCTGATTTTTTAAAAAAGCTATCTGATTTTTAAAATATCTAATTTTACTAAAGCTTTTCTACCCATCTATCTAACCTATTTATCCAACCCTTTGTTTACCTAAGTAGACGACCTTCTCTCTGCACATACCTAGAAAAAATTCTGTGATAATAGCCACCTGATATCTATAATAGGAAGTCCTGGATGGGAGAATTTGGCATGATTAAAACAAGCTTCCCTCTTATTTTTCTGCATTATTTGGATCCTTTATATTGAACGCATATAATTTTTAAGAACAGCGTTGTGTGATTTTTTTTTCTTAAATTAATTAGCCTACAACAGACACAGAAGGTAGAGGCAAATAAGCCAAGCTGTAATGGCAATTAATTCTGAGGAAAATATGGCTGTTATTTCTCTTTCTGTACTAGTATTGGGATACTTTTTCAATCCCCAAAGTAGTGTTTTAAAAGTTTATAAAACTTAGAAACATTAAGAAAATTTCCCAGTGTGAAAGCCACTAGAGGTAGAGTCAACAGAGGTTTGGTTGGGGGTGGGGGTTTCAAGTTCAGATTTGCTTAACTCCAAAACTCACTTCTCAGCCTTGAGTTAACCTTGCCATAAGTGATACAGTTTGTTTTTCAAAAATTCAACCCCAGTGCACCATTCCACCCCCACCCCCCCGCCCCCTGATTCTAACTACTGATCGAGTCCTACATCTGGCATTCGAAATGCCAAGACTGCAGAGGAGGGTATTGTCTGTGGTACCTCTCAAGAACATGAAGAACTTGCTTTGTTTCCAGGAAATTATCCACCTACTACCAAAATGCCCACGGATGGAGCATCTGCTGTGTACAGGGCACAAATGAGAGGCGTTTCGCAGAGAATCCGAGTCTGAAGTTATCCAGGAATTAGGATGTCCAATAGCCCGCTGCAGAGAGAGTTTTGTGGTAATGAGACATTCATTTGCTTATTTATCTATCTACTCACTGCTTATTGAGTTCCTGGGAGCTATAAAGGTTGATTCCTTATTGTCACTAATGTGCTCCTTAAGACATTTTTGGTTGTAAGAACAGAAACCAACTAAAACTAAGAAGAAAAGGGAAACTTTATGACTGAAATACCAGGTAGTTTTGCAGGTTTCCAAGAGGGACGACCTTAGGCACCGAACGGCAGCGGGGATGGGCTTTGGAGATTTGGAGCAAATGCTCTGAAAACAGATTGTCAAACAGATTGTTGGAGTCTTTGCTCTGATGTGAGCCCTCTGTTCTTGAACAATTTACTTAACCCCTCATTGTGCTCATCTATAAAATAACTATCAGAACAAGAACCACCACCACCACCTATCATAGGTGGTTCTGACATGAAGCAGTAACGGGGGTGAAGGGCAGATCACAGTGCCTGTGACTTAGTAAGCACTCTGTCACTGTTGGTTTTTGAATTCTCTGTCACTGCAGGCTCAGTTTCTTAACTTTCCAGTCTCCATGGTTAAGAATGGCCACTCAATCCCAGCTTCAGGGAACAAATTAACTTGCCACTCTCTTGGTTCCAAATTGACATTTTTAGAGAAGAAAATGCTTGGCTTCATAGAATAGACATCCATCCTTGGTCAATGAACTGAATCCAGTGGGCAGGGACCTATTAAGTAATCAAGGCTGCCAGAAGCCTAGTTTGTAGCCACGTGGATGGTGGGGGGAAGGGGAAAGGTGGTGGATACTGGCCAAACTGAGAAGCATACAACACACCAAGGAAACTTCTAAATGTGCTACTTCTTAGTAGTGTTTAATAGGAAAATGGAAAAATGGAAACAAAACAAAACAAAACAAAAAAACCAAGAGAGAAACAAAACCAGAATGCCAAACAACAAAAAAGAAATACCCCCCCCCAGTCTTTGTTTTATCTGAGATGTCCAAAGCATATTTCTGTATCATCTTTCTACTAAAACACAAAACAAAGCAAAGAAAAATAGTGTTCTTAGATTAAACATTTCGTGATGGAGACTTTGCAAATTACCATGGAGACGATGGAGGAAATTATGCACTGACTCTTTTTTTCTTCACAGTCTATGCATAGGGATGGATGGAGGTATTAGCCTCAGCTCTGTTTCCCACGGTGAACTGAAGTGTTTTAACAAAATCTGCCACTCTATCAGCAATAATAGACTTCTCTACATGTTAATGTTAAAATTTTTTCATTGTAATGGATTCAACTTTACTAAACACCAGCCTATATTTTCTTGTCAAGTAAGATGCCCTACTCTGTCTAAGCTGTGACTCTCTGGTAATCTGGATAATTTTTAAATGATGTTTTTAAACATCATTTTTAAATGATGTTTATCTTCTAATTTCATTCCAGCCTCCATTCATAACTAACTAGGTTACAAGTATCTTTTATTTATAAACATTTGGTTATAAGTGGCAGATAATCCATTTAGAGTAGTTTAAATAATAAGGGAAGTTACCAGCTTATTTAACTGCAATGTGCAGTGGGATGTTAGGTTTCAGGTATAGATTGGTCCAGAGGCTCAACCATGTCACTAGGAGCCTTTTCTTTTTGTTTCTCCATACTGTCTTCCCTAACATCAGTTTCATTGAAAGATTGGTGTCTTTTATGAACACCAAACGTTGGCATCAGGAAGAGGGGTGACACTTTTCTGTTTTAACAGACAAGAGAAAGAATTTTGAGAGGAGCTCCCACAGAAAAGAGAGGATTCTTCTTTCTCAGAATTCCTCCAAAAAGCCATCCACTCTGGCTAGAAGGAAACACTGGTTGACAAAAACCAGTCAGAGCCTACCCTTGGACTCTAGGGAGAATTTAATCGCAGACAAACCTTATGCCTGAGAAGTCTGAGGCCCTATTAAAAAGGAACAAGGCTTAGAGGGCACACAGGGGTGACAACCAACAAAGGTTCTCTCCAAAACGTAACTCTTTATTTCGTGGCCCACTCTTTTGTTCCTCCCTAGGTTGGAACGCAATATAACCTTTTTGCCAGTTTTTGGTGAGTGTAGCTAAATGTCCGACTTTAGTGCGAGAATAACATCCACCTATTTATTATGGGCTGCCTCAGAAATAAATGAAGAGGGTGGGTTCTAGCTTTTCCTATTGAAGTCCATCAGAAAGATGAGATTAGTTCTGATTTATTAAGGAAGTACCCGTATGTTTAATAAAGTACTATGTAGATCTATTTTCATATTATGAAGGGGATCATGCTAAGACATCTTGATTTGGGTTTTAAAATAGTTCCAGGCTGGCTACCAAGCCCTGTTCCTGTTAAGGAGCTATTACTAATAATTTAGACATTGGTGAGTGTTAGCTTCATCTCATTGTCTATCAACAGCCAAACTGATGCTTGAATTACTTGAGGTTATATAGCAGTAGGGATGTCCTCAAAAAAGAGTGTTGAAGGGTGGGGAAATCATATAATAGAGGAAAAAATCAATTCGGATGAAATTTGGAGACTCTTTAAATCATGCTTTACAGACTTCTTTTGCTCCCTTTGATCAAATAAAACAAATTTGAACATCCAGAAGAGTGAGGTTGATAACCAGAGGAAAACGTTGTTAAGTCAGATAATTATTCTCTTTATAATGCTTTTCCCTGGTGGCTTGAATACTTACCAATATCTAATACTTTTCCTCTTCCCAGTTTGTCTTGTAAAGGCTTTTGAGATCTTCTTGGCTTAAGTCTCATGGCGTCCAGGGGAAGTCTAAGATCATTCCTGGTATGCTTCACTATTGATATAATGAAGGAAAGCTACTGGCTGTCATTTTTTGAGCAAATTAACAAGAAGCATCATATCACTTTGTTCTGTCTAAAATGTCTCCCCAAGCTTAGTATTTCTTTTTTCTGACAGAAAGGAAAAAAAAAAAAAAAAAGGAAAAAGAAAAGGTTAGAAAAAAAGTTAAGCAAATAGATAGAACAAGTCATTCTTTGTAGTATGCTTCTTGCAAATCTTTTGTTCTCAGAGTTACCTTTGATTGCTCTCCTTAAAACTCTATAATTTCTTGTTCAATCACTAGAATACATAGAGTTTGTTGAAAATTGTTCTTTTTAAATTTTTTTCTGTGTTTTTAAATGTGATAATTAAGTGTACCTGTGTAATAAAGAGATGAAAGTTTTTAAATTGTTATAGTTTTATGGATGAAGAGACACAGCCTTTAAATTATCACATCCTCCTTTATATTAAATTTTTTATCTTTTTTTTAAAAAAATATTTTATTTATTTTTCCATTTGAGAGAGAGAGAGAGAGATCATGACCTGATCAGAAATCAAGAGTCAGACACAATCAGCTGAGCACCCAGGTGCCCCCTCCTTTATATTAAATTTTATTCTGGAAGTGTTTTATGATCACACAGTAGAATTTGTGTTGCAAACCCAGGTGAGGGCTGGCTTGTAGTTACAAATTCTCAGGGGAATTTTTTTTTTTTCCCCTGCCTTCATCCAGATCTGTTTTATTCTGGTTGCTTTCAGTATACAAGGTTTATTTCTCCTTGCTCCTTGCACTGAGGGTACAACCTGTTTGGGTTTCTAGTTTATGTGAGAACACCAAATTAGCTTCCCTCTACACCCCCAACCCTACGCCTCAGACACCCCTCTGAGCAGTGGTCAATGTCAAAGTTCAAGGTCTTGAGTCTCAATAGAATGTCTCCCAGGAACCATGCTTTTCTCTTCCTGGCCTCTGGAGAATCCTTCTTTCCAGCTTAGCCCAGCAAAGCACTTAAACAGACGTTTTTATGTTTTTAATCCAGCTTTTTACTTGTTTCATTCAGCGGTGTTGTTTATCTAAGTGTCTGCCCTGCTGACATGAAAGTACTGAATTGCTTTCTAAAATGGTCTTTCAAAGGTTTGTTTACAAATAATATGACCTGTGGATATGTGAGGTCATACATTCAGGAAGACTTTCTGCATCTATCTTAAATCTCTTTTTCATTTATTTTTAAAAACAATATTGAGGCAGCTGGGTGGCTTAGTCAGTTGGGCATCTGACTCTTATTTCAACTCAGGTCATGGTTTCAGGGTCACGAGATCTAGTCCTGCGTTGGGCTCTGTGCTTTCTCTCTCTTTCTCTCTCTTTTTCTCTCTCTTTTTCCCTCCCCACCCACCCCTCTTGCACTCTCTCTCTCTCTTTCTCTTTCACTCTCACACACACACAAAACTAACAAAAACAAAACGCAAAAGCAATATCAGGTGACCTTCATAATTATTTCAAATCAGCATTGTTGCAGTCAGTTTTGGTTCAATAATTCATTCTCCAAATTAGGACATGCCTACCCCAGGAAGGGCATGTCCTATAATGAGAGACAGGGTAAGGACTCAGATATAAGGCAAATCTCTTCTTTCTGGTGAATAAATGAGAAAAAAATTATTTTATATTTGTGCATATGTGGTATTTGCACCCAAGCACTCATAAGAATCCTCTACTTTCTATATGGTTGGCCTGTGTAGGTCTTCGTCTCTACTCAAAGACCTTTAGTTTCTTGAGGGTAGAGACTGTTCTACTTACTCCTGTGTCTCATAGCCCCGGCATCATCGCTGGGCTTTGCATCTAGCCAGCTCAAGAAATGATTGAATAAAAGGACCTTAGAAGTGTTCCCATTTCCTGACTGTGTTCATATGTTCTTGACTATTTGCATATTCCTCTACATCAGCTTTGGCCATAGTTGGAGCCAGAGTCTTCCACGTATGAAGGGAGTCACATGTTTCCCCTGTCCCCTGTGGATAAGCCTGAGAGAAAACGGACGGATGTGGTAATAGACACACCCATCTCGGCCAGCTGGTACTTTCCGCTTTCTGCCAGCAGAGTAGTTAGCTGTTGCTGTGTTCTGGATTCCGGAACCCCTGGATTGTCTCCTGCTTCCCATTCCTTATCACAGCCCCTGCTTCAGGGACAAACAGCAATACGTTTGCAAGATCACTTCCTGAGGACAGTAAGTCCCACCTTCACCTTCGTGCCTGGCTGAGGCCAATTGAAGTGTCTGTGCAGTGCTGGTTATATTCTTCTCATTCCCGGCATTTAGCCTGGCCCAACTTAGTCACTCATGATTTAGGATAAATGAATGAATCTGCATTCACGAGGGAGAGAGAGAGAACACCAACAGACAGAGTATTGGGCTCCAAAGTCCCAGCAATGACATTGAAAAATTTTCGTCTCAGTACCATTATAGAATATCATATTGAGAACAAGCAAGCAGATTTATTCTTGTTTTCATTAGGTCTAATAATAATAATAATAATAATAATAAGCAGCAGCAGTAGCAGTAGCAGCCAGCATATGTCTCAGGTTGGGTTCTCTAGAAACCAGATGCCAAGCTGAATTTTGGAGTGCAGGATGTTTATTAGGGATCCTTCCAGTGTTTAAGGAAGGAGGAGAAAGCAGGACAGGGCAGAAGAGGAAGGCCTCCAAATTCTCAGCCAGCCTGGTGGGGAATTCTGAAGTATTAGCCATCCCAGAATCCTGCTTTAGGCTGAAATAGCCAAGCTGCACACTGATGCGTCACGCCTACCCCAGAAAGGGTATGACCTTGAAGGAGGGGCTCTCTGCAGCTGATGGAGGAGTGCCAGCTAGAATGTCTGCTGCCTGTATTCCTTGCAGCCCGACCCTAAGTTCCTCCCTGAAGGGGCTGTGGGTGGCCTGTTTCTGTGTTCACCATGGTATATGTTACTGGATTTGATCAAGGCTACAGTTCTATATGCTGGATGCTGTTCATCTCCTCACTTTTTATATGAAAAAACTATAGGTTAAAGGGGTCATATAACTTGCCCAAGTGGTGGAACCAGAATATATATAACTAGATCTGCCTGACTCCCCATAGCTGGGGTGTTATTGCACTAGATTACATGAACCTGAGGACCAAATATTTATTAAACTCTTAAATACTGAGATTGGGAGAGGGCCATGCACTTCCTTACTGAAGTCAAATTCTGAGACAAACTTTTCAGCAAGGACCCATTATCCTACTACCCTCTATTTCTTATAGCTTTTGCCCACGGAGACACAGAGGGTTAACTAAAGTTGGGGGTTGAGGAGAAGAAAAAGACGGTAAAAATAAATATGTCAAAATGAGCTTTTTTTTTTTTTTTAAAGATTTTTATTTATTTATTTGACAGAGAGAAATCACAAGTAGTTGGAGAGGCAGGCAGAGAGAGAGAGAGGAGGAAGCAGGCTCCCTGCCAAGCAGAGAGCCCCATGTGGGACTCGATCCCAGGACCCTGAGATCATGACCTGAGCCGAAGGCAGCGGCTTAACCCACTGAGCCACCCAGGCGCCCTCAAAATGAACTTTTAAGACAGACAGTATGTATCCAAAATTCCATCAGAATGACACAGTCCTTAAAAGACCTATTTCTGTTTATTCTTCATCATTCCAAAAATGCTCATTGAGCACCAACTCTACACCATGTGTCATGTTCTGCATTGGCAATACTATGGAGAACAAAAGGAACAAAACCCTATCCTCACGGATCTTATTTTCCAGTTTGGAAGGTAGATATTAAATAATTACAAGATAGATAATTTTTAAAGAATTTTATTTATTTATTTGAGAGAGAGAGAGGGTGAGCGCATAAGCAGTGGGGAGGGATGGGGTGGGGGGAAGCAGACTTCCCACTGAGCAGGGAGCCCAATGTGGGGTTCTATTCCAGGACCCTGGGATCATGACCTGAGCTGAAGGCAAGCACTTAACTGACTGAGCCATCCAGGTGCCCCCACGATGGATACATTTTGATTAAAATCTTAAATTTTTACCTGGTCCTGTGAGGCAACACATGGTCTGACCTTATGCACGTCTCTTTTCTCAAACTATTCTCCCAGGTCTTACCAGCACACCTGGTCATTGTATTTGGTGTCTTTACATTTGCTGCTTCCTGACGTTCTTGTTCCCCCATAATTGCTTGATGGATTCTTCTTATCGTCTGGGTCCCCGCTCACATGTCAATGCCTTAGAGAAGCATTCCCTCACCAAACTGTCTGTTGCCCTGCTTTAGGTGCTCATTGCTATCCAAAGTTAATTTCTACAGCTTCATGAGAACAGAGGCCCATCTTGTTTTATGTATGCTTACATCTCCAACACCTAGAAAGATGCCTGGCACTCAGTAGGGGCAATACATTCTGAATTACTGAAGGAATGAATGACTCGATTCCATGACAGAGAAGTTCTATAAGCGATGAGAATCCTTAAAAGAGTCAACTATCAAATTAAGAAGTCAGGTAAATCCTGAACATGTTTGTGCATGTGGTCCTTTTCTTTATGTTGACAATGAACTTCTGAAAGGCAGGAAGACTACTTTATATTTCTCGGAATCCTCTTATGCCAGCACATAACATAACATTTCAAATTCCAAAGGTGCTCCCTAAACCAAAGCTACCCAGCATTCAGAATCTGGAACAGATGCTCTGTAATTTTGAGTCCCTCCATGGTTGAACGTATTATATGTCAACCCAATTTTTTTTTTTTAAGATTTTACTTATTTATTTGACAGAGAGACACAGCAAGAGAGGGAACACAAGCAGGGGGAGTGGGAGAGGGAGAAGCAGACCTCCTGCTGAGCAGGGAGCGGGATGCGGGACTCGATCCCAGGACCCTGGGATCATGACCTGAGCCGAAGGCAGACACCCAACAACTGAGCCAGCCAGGCGCCCCTAACCGAATTTTTTAGTTGCATATCTCTGTACTTCTCTTTTCAGTGGACCTCTTGGACTCTTATTCTTCAGTATAACCCAGAGCTTAAGAGAGTGAATGAATGAATGGATGAGTGGCTTCTAAGACTACCCTTTCCCAGCTTCCATTCGAGGGAGGTCAGCCATCATTATACCATGTACATAGTGTGTAGCATGCAGGGGCCGCTTAATAAACACTGAAAGAATGAATTCTGCACACTGAGGCAGCTTTGAGATTAATTGTGATGCGTCTACAATGAAAAACTCATGGTGCTTCTTTAGTGACAGGTAAGGAACTCTGGGTTCTAGTTTGTTTCTGCTGTGGAGCTCTTGAGCAACTCCAACCGTCCCCACACCCCTCTGCTTCTCATTTTCCCCATCTGTGAAATTATGTGCCTAAGCTGAGGGCTGATCTGTCAAGTCATCTGGATTTCAGTTTTGGTTCTACCATTACTGGCACTTTTTTTTTTTTTTTAAGATTTTATTTATTTATTTGACAGACAGAGATCACAAGTAGGCAAAGAGGCAGGCAGAGAGAGAGAGGGGGAAGCAGGCTCCCTGCTGAGCAGAGAGCCCCAATGCAGGGCTTGATCCCAGGACCCTAGGATCATGACCTGAGCCAAAGGCAGAGGCTTTAACCCACTGAGCCACCCAGGTGCCCCCATTACTGGCACTTTTAAGCCAAGGGAAAATGCAACAACTTTCTGACTTCCAATGTCCTCATCTCTAAAGGGAGAAAAAGAATAGTCCTAATCTTTTAAAGCTGTTGCCAGAAATAGAGTACAAAATTTAAGAGGATGCCAAAAAACTCAGCAATCGAGATAAATAATATTTTAATACCATATTTTTAAAAAGTCAAAATTAATGCAAAAAAATTCACGCTGAACAAAATATCAACATTCTCAATGAAGACAGGATCCGTAATGGTGCGGTGCCAAGTCATACTAGAGTCTGAGGTAAAAAGAAAAAAGGGTGATTGAGAACATGTTTTTAAGGTACTTAGCACAAAGCCTTTCACATAGTAAGCACACAAGAAATGTACATCGGTACTATTAAATTATCTCCAGGGTTTATTCTAGTTATACAATTGCTTAGCTACCAATCATCCCCACAATTTGGAGCCTCTTAAAAAATGGCAACTACTGACTTAATTTTATGCAAAAATTCTGTAGGCTTGGTGCAATGCCTACCATCCTTCTGTAAAAATGTAGAAATAGTACTAGAGGAAAAAATAAAATGAACTACATTCTAAACTTCTTCTATGTGCACTTAGGATGCAGTTAAACACATTGAGCAGCAAAAATAATTTCAGAACAAAGTTAAGTCTATATGCAGCCGGGATTACAGTCAAACTAAGCACAAATAACCGGTAATTGTTCGCAAGTCATGGAAGTGCCCAACCACCTGCTCACAAAGTTCAGATTGAAGGCCAAAAATTATGTTCTGTTGCGCTGAGCTAGACACTGGACATAGAAAATTGAGAGAAGTGTGGATCCTGTGCCTGGTGTTCTCTAACAGGGTCATAAACAGGCCTGCAAACACAGACAGTCCTTATCACATGCCAAGGCCACCTCTCAGGAAAAATGCAATTAATAACACAAAGACCTGAAATGGGAAATTTTTATCCATTAACACTGACCTAAAAACACGTTTTAAACACACTTAAAAAGATAAAATAAAAAAATAAAAGACTTAATGTAAGTACTGAAGGAATCATACGAGGCCATGTGCAGGTATTTGTACCTTAAAATGCTGCACCTTGGCTTGGTGGAGGAATTACATGGACACAGTGAGATGCTGCGCAAAATCCCATGGCCAGAGAACGTGTAGTTGTCCCCGAGAGCAGTGATAATGGGGAAGAGAGAGGGGAATAAGGGTCGTCCGGAGCCACCTCTTTCAACACTCCATCTGTGTCAACTCCACATCTGTACTGGGGTCGTGAGGTTCAGATGGGGGTGAGAAGGAGCAGTTGCAGGAAGGGTCAAGAACAGGTGTTGCCTCTTTTATATCCTTCTTAAAGACAATGAAGAAGGAATAAAGGCTACCGCTGGTTATGCCCAATCTTAAAGAGCTGTAGGTTACAACTTGTAACAGTTAGTTAGAACTTGTTAGATGCTTGTAATGAGATGGAGGTAGGGAGAGGAAATGGAATAGGGCTTCCCTAATAAATTTGGTCAGCTGAGGCTCACCGCTCAGCTTTTCCCACTAGCACAGGTGCCGTATGAGGAGATATATCTTCCTAGTGAATGAAACTCTCCTTTTAATTACACTGCCACACAGGTTAATATAACCAGAGATACACAGAAAAGTGTCTCCTGTGTCTGGTATTCACCTCCACCCCTGGTTTCAAGGACTGGCTTAAATACCCTAATTTTTGTGCTTCCAACTCTCACATGAGTGACCTCTTGTGTTTTGATGTTCACGATTGATTTTAAATCGTGCCAGCGGAGATAATATGAACTAAATATGTGGTTGATTAGTTTTAAGCTACACCCCAGGGGCAGACTGTCTGACTGGGGATATGCTCCAGAAAGGGCTAGTTTACATTTATTCATAAGACCACACTCCAGATGAATTTAACCACAAGTGCTTCAACTATATTTCTCCTTCACCAATACCAAAGGTCTTGTTAATAGCATATGGAATGTTAGCAGGGGTTTTCATTGGCAAAATGACTGGTATTCGAGAGATGTAGATGGACTAAAAAATTTTAGAGACACTTACTATCCAATCTTACATAAATGGGACATAAAGCTCCAGTGAGCCCTTTACCATCTAACTTTTGGAATTGTGGCTTGATTCTAACATGGTCCTACTGCCTTCCAATATCTTAGATGATTTTGGTTGCCTTATGCTGGCTAGGAGGCTAACTGAATCCTGCCTCAATAATGTTGTGTCTGTTTCAAGAGAATTTGTCCTGCAAAGAATAGTTGGAACCCATAAAGCAGAGAGGTGGTAAGTCATTGAGCTTGGAAGTTATTTGAGTGTTCTTGTGCCTGTTTGCTGATAAGTCGCTAATAAATGTTTCTGTGACAGAATTTGGTGCTAGATTCACTTTTATTACAGCAAGGTTGGGGGAGGTAGTTTCTGCTGACCTATCTCTAACCATGTCTTGAACTACTGTTTGCTAAACAACATTGTGCCCTCTGGGAACTTAAGTCTACAAGGAAGCCTAGTAGTTCGTAATTAACCAGACTGGCCCGAGTCAGTTCACACTGTCCTAGTCCATTCTTCCAAGCAAGAGATAGATACATTCCAGTGGAGAGTTTTTTCCGATGTCAATGGCTATCATAAACTACATCCTTTGTTCCCTTTCTTCCTGGGTTTTCTCAGTAGAAGAATCATTTAATTTGTAGAAAAACAAATACAAGATTGCATTAGGGGTTTGAGAATGTAAGCATTCAGTTTTTAAGGCTTTTAGGTTTTTTCCACATCATATGGTTCCTTTTCTCCTAGTGAGAGCTTCTACCCAATGAATAACTTTGTAATGCATGTTGCAAATAAATGCATGATGTGATTGTAAAGGGGAAACTGGAAGTGTCAGTTCGCAAAACAGACCCCTCATTGCAATTCTACAAAGTGAGTGTAATGAAAAAGATGTGGAAATGTACATGGTATTTAGAGGAGGGAGTCATTACCTTGAGCTAAGGACTGTGAGTAAGGGCTTCATGAAGTAAATGGCTTTTGAGCTGGTTCTTTAAGACTGGAAAGATTTGGGATCCACACCTACATTTATCTCCCCGTGTTAAAAATAAGAGATACAGAATTTTTTTTCCTTAAGATTTTATTTATTTATTTGACACAGAGAGAGAGAGAGATCACAAGTAGGCAGGCAGAGAGGGGGTTGCAGAGCGCCCGATGTGAGGCTCGATCTCAGGACCCTGAGACCATGATCTGAGCCAAAGGCAGAGGCTTAACCCACTGAACCATTCAGGTGCCCTGAGATACAGAATTGTTAATGTGATTTTTTTTTTTTCAAAAGGACTATTCAGTATAATCAGATATGCAACAGAGTGGCTGCTCATTTGTCTATGAAGGGAAAAAACGTCTCTTGTGGAAATCAAGATGCTGGGATTATGGCACCCTTGGTAAAGCTAGCAAAACTAAGATCTGGTCAGCAACAGGGAATTCGATCATGTTCAGGGGAAAAGACCTTTAAAGAACACGGGAAGGGCCTTTAGTTATATGTTGACATGGTAAGGTTTTCTGAAAAAATGGGATTTGCTAATAAATAAGAAGGCATGTACTATTAAGAAAGCCTTAGTAAGTAGCTGAGGCATCACACATCTTTTTTGCCCCTGATCATCCCTAATAAGACTAATGGAAAGGAGAAATCTGTAAAATTAACAAACACTGCAAAAGCGGTATAGCCTCGTGGCTCTTTCATTTACTTTTTGTAGGCATGTGAGTTGATAAAGGCTTTTTGGGACAGGAACTTGGCAGTGTATCAGGTTAAATGCAGTAGCCAACAACTCCCAAGTGATGGTGATGTATAACAACGGATGTTTATTTCTCATTCTCGTGTGTATATGTGTGTGTGCGTGTGTGTGTTTGTTTGTGGTGGGTCAGATGAGACTCTGTCCCACATTGTCCCCAGTACACAGGTGGAGCAGTCATTATCTGGAATACAGCTGCTCACTGAGGCAGAAGATAAAGAAGGTTCTGGAAGGTTTGAAAGTGGTAGTAAAATGGTGATGACATCTGTCCCTTGTACTCATTACTTAGTGGCCAAGTCACACGGTCTTTGTACCAGCAAGGGGACCAACCCTGTGAGGCCTTAAATGGGAGAAAGCTGGAAATATTCTGGGAGGTGAACAGAAGAGTCTGCCTTGGGCCATAACTATTAAAATAAAAGACGTTTAAAATAAAAAGTACCTATAGACAGAGGAATTACATTTTTGGAAATTCATCTTAAGAAAATATTCCCATTAATGCCCAAACCTGTATGTTCAAGGATTTTCCTTCCAGCATCGAAAACCTAAATAACCATCAATAGTCAAAGGATTAAACAAATAATATGATACCAATGCCTTGGAATATTACAAAGTTATTGAAGAGAATAAGATTAAGAATAAGATAAATGTTCCAGATGAATTAAGCATTAAACAATTACAAAAATTTACGCACAGGAAGGTACCATTTAAAAATTATACACGATGGGGCGCCTGGGTGGCTCAGTGGGTTAAGCCACTGCCTTTGGCTCAGGTCATGATCTCAGGGTCCTGGGATCGAGTCCCGCATGGGGCTCTCTGCTCGGCAGGGAGCCTGCTTCCTCCTCTCTCTCTCTGCCTGCCTCTCTGCCTGCTTGTGATCTCTCTCTATCAAATAAATAAATAAATAATCTTTAAAAAAAATTTATACATGATATTAAAATTATGATTGCATTTGCACAGAGGAATGATAACATAGCAAGTGTTTTTTGGGCATTTATTACAGTTGGGCACTGTGCTAAGTGTTAAATGTTTTGTAAGCATGATTTCCAGCTAAGGCGACAGGAATCATCACTCTTATTTTACATACAGAGACCTTAAGCCTCAGAGAAGTTGAGTGACTTATTTAAGGCCATACAGACTAGCAGTTCTGCAGCCAGAGCCCCAGTGTGTCTGAGAATAACAGCTGTCTCAGGGCACTTGGGGGGCTCAGTCACTGGGCATCTGCCTTGGGCTCAGGTCATGATCCCTGGGTCCTGGGATTGAGTCCCACAACGGGCTCTCTGCTCAGTGGGAAGCCTGCTTCTCCCTCTCCCACTCCCCCCGCTTGTGTTCCTTCTCTCACTGTCTCTCTGTCAATTAAATAAGTAAGTAAAATCTTTAAAAAAAAAAAAAAACAAGAATAACAGCTGCCTGTAAGAATGGGGGCACAGAAGGGAAGACTTTCATAGTATACTTTAGAGAGTTGAATGTTTTTCCCATAGTAGTAAGTCCGCATTCCTTTTGCAAAAAAATAAAAATAAAAATGCAAAAAAATTAAAATAAACATTTTCTGTAAAACTTGGAGGGATGAAACAAAGGCAAAAAGTAGGAATTGTATAGACAGGATGGTGATAGCCACACATAAGTAGAAGTTGAGGATCCTTGGGGAAAAGAATCTACCAGTGTACCACCTCCATCCAAGTGTCTGAGTTTCAGGGGAGGTAAGAAGGAGCTCTCATATCAAGCTGAGTGTCTAAAACAAAGATAGGGAAGGAAGCTGGTGATGATGGACTTTGGGAGCAGGGGTCTCTCCTCAAGGCAGGGTGGGCTGGCCCATGGCTGTGGAGTGTTTCTGACAGCCTCCTGAATGAACCTTCGAAGGCCATCTTGAAATTCTGCAAAACCTGAGCCCAGTGGATCACTGAAAACAAGCAGCAGGGTTCATATGGAATAACTCATAGCCGGCAATTTGACAGCCCTTTATAAATAGAATTATTAGGCTGCTGAATGAAAGAGGCAGTATCATCCTCTGCATTTGGAACTCAGCAGGACTGTTTCAAGAATCCCTCTCATACCGTTTTCTCAAATGGGCTCGTGCTGGGGATATGGGAGTGGAGACAGGTAGAAAACAGTCATTTACACACTCAAGGATGCAAAGATGCATGTACAGTGTTCATCATAGCGCCGTGTATCATAGGCAAAAACTGGAAACAAACTACATGTCCACCAGTTGGAGATTTGTTAAAAATATTTTGGTGGCAGACCTGGAGGGCTCAGTTGGTTAAGTGCTCGACTCTTGATTCTGGCTCAGGTCATGATCTCAGGGTCATGAGATCCAGCTCCTGTGTGAGGCTCTGTGCTCAACGTATAGTCTGTTTGTCCCTCTCCCTCTGCTCCTCCTCCTGCTCTCTCTCTCTCTCTTCTCGCAAAGAAATAAAATCTTAAAAAAGCCATTTTGGACTATCCATGAAGTAGACTATTATATAGCTGTTTAAATCAGGGCTAGGCGATCTGTGGTGCATGGACCAAATCTACCATGCAAGTGAAGAATGATTCTTATTTAAATGGTTAAAAAATATTAAAAGGAAAAGACTTTTTCATGATTCATGAAACTCATACAGAATTCGACTCTTGTATCTATAAATAAAGTTTTCTGGAACACAGCCATGCCCATTCATCCACGTATTGTCTGTCGCTGGCTGCTTTCATGCTGCGTTGGCAGAGACCGTGCAGCCCCCAAAGCCCAAAATATTTACTATTGGGCCCTTTATAGGAAACGTTTCCCAACCCTTGTTCTGGAACAGATTGAATGAGATTCTTAGAAATACCAGTGTCCTCTCTGTCCGCTGCCCTTCCGAAGGTATCTGTGCTTTTACCCTTCTCCATGGCTTTTTGTGCTTTCTTTGACCTGGTTCATTTTTTATTGGCTTTGTTGTGTTTTCATTTTCTTAGCTCCCTCTTCGTCCTATAGCTGTTACAGATGAGTCATTATTCTGAAGCCAAAAAAAAGTTCGTTTTTTTTTGTATTAGCCCAGGAGCACCTTACCATGATTTTTTTTTTTTTTTTTTTTTTGCTGTTTCTATCAAGTTTGTTCCTTCTTTTTAAAAAATTTTTAAATTTTTTTAGTATCTTTTCAGTGTACCAGAATTCATTGTTTATGCACCACACCCAGTGCTCCATGCCATAAGTGCCCTCCATAATACCCACCATTTCGCTCCCCCAACCTCCCACCCCCCGCCCCTTCAAAACCCTCAGGTTGTTTTTCAGGATCCATACTCTCTCATGGTTCACCTCCCCTTCCAATTTCCCTCAACTCCTTCTCCTCTCCATCTCCCTATGTCCTCCATGCTATTTGTTATGCTCCACAAATAAGTGAAACCATATGATAATTGACTCTCTCTGCTTGACTTATTTCACTCAGCATAATCTCTTCCAGTCCCGTCCATGTTGCTACAAAAGTTGGGTATTCATCCTTTCTGATGGAGGCATAATACTCCATAGTGTATATGGACCACATCTTCCTTCTCCATTCGTCCGTTGAAGGGCATCTTGGTTCTTTCCACAGTTTGGCAACTGAAGCCATTGCTGCTATGAACACTGGAGTACAGATGGCCCTTCTTTTCACTACATCTGTATCTTTGGGACAAATACCCAGTAGTGCAATTGCAGGGTCATAGGGAAGCTCTATTTTTAATTTCTTAAGGAATCTCTACACTGTGATTTTTTTTTTAAATAGAAATCAAACAATATTTAAGTATATGATGTAATCCATTCATGTCAGTCTCTGTTGCTGGAATGGAAACTTCCCTACAGCAGGGTCCCCAATCTCATTATATCCCCCAGGTGGTAGCACAGGGCCTGACATGGAGTAAGCACTCAATAAATACTTTTTTTTTTTTTTTAAAACATACAATGTTATATTTGTTTCATGTGGACAACATAGGGATTCCACAGTTTTATACACTGTGCAATGCTCACCATGATGAGTGTCTTTATTGTCACCAATGTTGTTACAATATTATTAGCTCTATTCCCTGTGCTGTACTTCTTATCCTGGTGGTTAATTATTTTATAACTGGAAGTTTGTATGTCTTAATCACCTTCACCTATTTCATCCATTCCCCCACGCCCCCGCTCCCTTTCCCTTTGGCAACTGTCAGTTTTTTCTCTGTATTTATGAGTCTGTTTTTGTTTTTCTGTTGTTCGTTTATTTTCAGTAAAACTTTTTAATGCATTATTATATGAATGAATGAATTATAGCTATATCTATCTATCTATCTATATAAATATATGAGATCTTATGCAACATACTCTTTGTAGTGTGCTTTTTTCTACATGATGATACAGAGGGTACATGAATGCATTGAGATTGTATTGACAGTGTGATGAGAGAAAGCAATTTCTTTTATTCCTTGGTGACAGAAAACACACCCCTCTCCACGGGAGCCCAGCCCCTTGTATAGTTTGCCTCTGGCTCAGGGGTAGCCTCAGGCAGGTGGAGTGGATCACAGTCATGAAGCATTTAGTTCATCTGTTTTGGAGGCGACATACAGGCAGGGACAAGGGAGCACGGGCATGGAGCATTGTCCAGGCCCTCTTCTTCTGGAAAATAATTGCATTTTTGTTCCATGAGCACAAACCTTGTTGCTCTCCCCACTGCCCATGCTCTACATTTGTTTTTTATCTTCTGACTGGCAGCTCTGTCCTCCTTTCCCATACTTCGCTTTTCCCAGCAGATACTCTGAATGTAGGTGAGTTAATAACACTGCCTTCTGAGCAAGTGGCCCTGGGCTTCGTGTCTTCTTAGCCTTCGATTTATGGATTATGCTGGGCAAGTTTGACTATCCTTGTTTTATAGGTAAGGAAACTGGGGCACAGGGGGTTTAAATAACTTGCCCACGGGGGGAGTTGGGCACCCACAGCAGTGATCTAACCATTTTGCTAGGCTGCCTCTCCAGTACACACATTTCCTGTTCCAGCACCACCCTTCTCTGCTAGATGGTCAGGACTGTACTTGTCTGTGTACGCTCAGTGCCCAGCACAGAGCCTGCACCCAGGAGCGGACACCTGGAAGCTAGTTGAAAAGATGAACTAGAAAGAAACCTTATGAAGTTTCCCTGTGTTCCATGTGCAGCTACTTTGTAAGCTCTTTCTGATAATGCTGGGTGTACTTGGTTGGAACTTCTATGGTGGGTAACATGGCAATACGTAGAAATGTTCTTACTGTTCGGCAACAGCAATTTTACTTCTAGGAATTTGTCTTGAGGAAACAATCACAGATGTGTGTGTGAAGATGTGTATATAGTGATGTTCATTTTAGTGTTTTCTATAATAATGAAAATTTGGCAATAGTCTAAATGCTGAACAATCAAGAATTAAAAAGATCATGCTACATTTCTATGAGGTAACATTATGTATCCAGGAAAAAAATCAAACTTAAGGGGCAAGATGGGAGGAGACTATTATTCCAGAGGTATATATAGAAAATTTCAACTGTGTCTGTGATTCTTTCTTTTTTTTTTTTTCTTTCTAAATTTAATTTAATTTGTGTGTGTGTGTGTGTGTGTGTGTTCCAAAATTCATTGTTTATGCACCACACCCAGTGCTCCATGCAATACATGCCCTCCATAATACCCACCACCAGGCTTACCCAACCGCCCCCCCACCGCCCCTCCAAAACCCTCAGTTTGTTTCTCAGAGCCCACAGTCTCATGGTTTGTCTCCCCCTCCGATTTCCCCCAACTCACTTCTCCTCTCCATCTCCCAATGTCCTCCGAGTTATTCATTATGCTCCACAAGTAAGTGAAACTGTATGATAATTGACTTACTCTGCTTGACTTATTACACTCAGCATAATCTCTTCCAGTCCCGTCCATGTTGATACAAAAGTTGGGTATTCATCCTTTCTGATGGAGGCATAAGACTCCATTGTATATATGGACCACCTCCTTATCCATTTGTCTGTTGAAGGGCATCTTGGTTCTTTCCACAGTTTGGTGACCATGGGGGTACTGCTATGAACATTGGGGTACAGATGGCCCTTCTTTTCACTACATCTGTATCTTTGGGGTAAATACCCAGTAGTGCAATTGCAGGGTCATAAGGAAGCTCTATTTTTAATTTCTTAAGGAATCTCCACACTGTTTTCCACAGTGGCTGCACCAACTTGCGTTCCCACCAACAGTGTAAGAGGGTTCCCTTTTCTCCACATCCTCTCCAATGCTTGTTTATTGTCTTGTTGATTTTGGCCATTCTGATTGGTATAAGGTAGTATCTCAATGTGGTTTTGATTTGAATCTCCCTGATGGCTAATGATGATGAACATTTTTTCATGTGTCTGTTAGCTACTTCTTTGGAGAAGTGTCTCTTCTTGTCTTCTGCCTATTTTTTTTTTTTAATTTGACGGAGAGAGAGTTATTACAAGTAGGCAGAGAGGCAGGCAGAGAGAGAGGGGGAAGCAGGTTCCCTGCTGAGCAGAGAGCCCGATGTGGGGCTCGATCTAGGATCATGACCCGAGCCGAAGGCAGAGACTTAATCCACTAAGCCACCCAGGCGTCCCTTCTGCCCATTTTTTGATGTGATTATCTGTTTTTTGGGTGTTGAGTTTGAGGAGTTCTTTATAGTTTTTGGATATCGGCCCTTTGTCTGTAATGTCATTTGCGAATATCCTCTCCCATTTTGTGGGTTGCCTCTTTGTTTTGTTGACTGTTTCCTTTGCTGTACAGAAGGTTTTGATCTTGATGAATCCCAAAAGTTCATTTTTGCTTTTGTTTCCTTTGCCTTTGGGGTGATTATTTATTTCTTAAGCTGGGTGGTGGGTATAGGGTGTTCCTGATATTATTTCTTATACCTCTTTCTAGTCTGAAATACTGAATAACTAATTGAAAAAATTAATTTAAAAAATCGTGTTCAGAATTTTAATGATGTGGAAGAATGATCATAAATATTGCACTTAAATAAACACATTGTAATAAATAATACTAATAAAATCCTACCTTTCTAAATTAGTGAGTATATCTATACATAAAAGGAACACACTAAATTTTTAATCATGTCTATCTTTGGACATTGTAATTACAGGTGATTCCTATTTCTACAGTACAGTATTAGTTTTGTAAAAAGAAGAAGAAGAAGGAGGAGGAGGAGGAGGAGGAGGAGGAGAGATACTTTTAAATTTTCCAGTTCTAATCCATGGCTGTTTTCTATTTGTTGTTTAACTTCCTGAGCAAAAAACTCTAGCATGATTTCCAATTGGTCTTTTTCTTTGTAGTCACATACCCAGTTTTCGCAAGATCTTACTATTTTTTCTTTCTTTCACAATTTCCTTAATCTTTTGGCTCTAGTCATTCTCTGCAAGGCTTTAGATTTGAGCTTTTATCATATATCTAATGCAGAGGATCTTTGAGTTACCCTCACCCTGGTGCAGTGGTGTTGAAAACTACTGAGTGTTTTCTTTTAAGCAATCTGTGTTTTATTTTTAAGTTCCTTGAAGACAGCACAGGTTTGGGCAATAAATTACTTGTGAAGAGTCAAGGATGGTGATAAGCTGCAAATTGATTTTATAACTTCACACAAGTGAGGCATTTTGGGATACTCAGGACTTCCATCCAATCACATCAGAGAAACTGTTAAATATTAACAGCCTAGAGTCCCTCACTGAGGTATGAAGGCACTAAGAGCAGAGTGAGCACAATGGGATGAGTTCGAGAAGGCAACCCAGACCTGCTTTCTCTGAGTGTTCTCTCTGGGATTCATGCTGATGAAGAACTTGATCCAAGGGCAGGATGGCTGTGGCTGGGCTAATGACCTTGGCCTGATGGGAAGGTGTTCATGCTTCTTAAAAGAATCACAACTGGAAGAAAATCACCAAGGTGATAGGGAAGCCCTCAGAAAGCGAAATGGTTTCCTGAAGAAAGAGAAACAGTGGAAGTCAAGTTCATTTGGAATGTTTCAGCATATGTTCTGAATTTGAAAACATTGTGCAGAAGGAAGGCAAGGAAACAAGATTTTTGCCGCATAGCTTAGGAAATGTGTGGGAAAGTGTTTGTAGCAGGAGGATTCAATTATGAGAGCTTCCTGTCCTTCCCTTATGCCTGATCACTTTCCCTCCTAGACCAGAAAGAGTAGTTTATAAAGTTTCAGATGAATGGCTTAAGAAGCTTGTGAAATAGTCTTTGTGGGGTTCATTCTGTTGCTTCCCATTGGCATGACCCATGGGTTGCAAGTGACAGAAACCCAATTCAAAAATAACTTAAGCCAAACCAAACAGGACTTTATTGGCTGGTTGTAATGGAATAGCCCAATGGATAGTGCCACTTCCATCATGGCTGGATTCAGGGGCTCACAAAAGGACACCAGGGATCTGTCTTACTTAGTCTCTACTTTCCTCTGAGTTGGTTCAATTCTTAAACTGGCCCTTCCTTGATGGTGGCAAAACTAGCCTGGATCTAACTACCTTAACAAACTTGGCAGAAGGTACCTTCTTCCCAATGGCTCCAGCAAAAGTCCAGGTGTGAATCTTGCTGGTCTGTCTCATGTCATATGTCCTTCTCAGATCCATCACTGTGGCCAGGGAGACAGAATGTCCTGACTGGGCAGAACTATGTTCTGTGTCCATCCCTGGAGCTAAGAAGATGGTGTCACCCTCCCTGAAACTATGCAGGGAGAAATTGTCTCCCAGAAGCACACTGGGCTGCCATCCTCAGAGAAGGGGAACAATAATGATGGTGTCCAATGGAAAGCCTCAGAAGTCTCCTCTCCCACCAGAAATCCATGCTTCCAAAGATTGAGATAACTCCAGCATCTAGAACTAGTTTGTTAACAACAGTACGTAACACCAAAGCACATGAGATTGCCTTAGCTGCGAAAATAGAGTTACAGCCCTTATTCTGTTCTGCTACAATTTGTGCTGTAATGACTAACTCTTTAGTCAGAAATCTGTGACCAAAGGCTTATTATCATAGAAACTTTATTTGAGGGGACAATTAACATCCATTGTTATCGTAGGAATGTCATCATTTTATCAAGAGTTGCTAATAATGGTGCTTTTCTGGTTTTCCATGCTTGCCTGTGTATCTTCCTATTGCAGTCAGTTCCCAGAGGTCATGGCCTGATCAACACATTACCAGGCAGCTAATTAGTGGCTTTTCAATTGTCTGCTTGGTTCTACCAACTCTTCTTCTTTGGGCTAACAAAGTACCCCAAGGTGGACAAATGAAAAAGAGCTAGTAATTCTGAGTTTGCTAGCCCAAGACCAGTATTTTGGAGTTTAACAATAGTGAACAAGGACAGAAAACCCTAATTATTAAAAACCTTATTATATGCAGAGACTACAAGCATGGTATGCAAAAAAAGGAGAATGACATATTATGAAAAATAGGGTCTTCTTATGCTTTTGACAAGTTTACTTATGTGGAAATGTTGGCTGGGGGTATCTAGTACTGGTAACATATCCTTTACCAGAATTGTTAAGTGGAGAATTACTGAAAATTAAGGCCAGTGTTTCTCAAAGGCTGGCCTCTGGGTGTCTTGCGTCAAAATTGCCTGAGGAATAAAGGAATATCTCTCTGGTTGCCAGGGTCAGAAACTGACCAGCTAACTTGGAAAAAAGGTGTTTGTTCCAAGATATTTAGGGAAGTGGTTTGGGGGTTCATTGAATTGAGGGACAAGGTAGGTGTTAAGGAAACTCTGTGGCCAAGAAGCAGTAAGGGCACAATCACCTCATGGCTAAGACAGGACTTCCCTGCTGAGTTTCCTAATCTCTACTTGTTCCTTCACCCAAAACTTAGTCTCCAGAGGGCATATGATTAGCTAGGCTTAGTTCACATGCCAAGTCCTTGGTCAAATTAATTGATGGGAAGGGGGTTTGGCTTCTGTGGACGTGAGTGCTGGGAAATACCCTCCTCTGCACCAGGAACAAGCCCTGCAGAGGAGGGACAATCCCCCCCCCCGCCACCCAAAACACTGGGTTGACTTTAGGTCAGGGAATGAATGGTGGGCAGCTACAAAGTAAAAACTGTCTCTCTACCTAGTATGCTTGTTGAAAATATAGAGGCAATCTGATTGAATCAGAAGGTCAGAATGTGGAGCCCGGCCATTTCTGTTTTTACCAAGCTCCCCAGGTACACAAATGTAGATAACCACTGGACATTGTGGGCAGGGGTACGTGCATGTACACACATCTGAAAAAACTGTAGCAATTGCTGTAACATCAACTTCAATGGATGGGCAGAAAGGACTGGTCCAGTTAGTAACCAAAATTCTAAAAATGGATTCCCCCTTCCCTCCAGAATTTGCTCGGGAGCATGAAGGACTTAGACTTGGCGAACATTTAAGGATTGCAGAAATTCCTTGAATATTTGGCATGCAATGCCTGTAATCAATCCATGATATTACAGAATAGACTCATTGAGGGTTAGGTTTGGAAGGGGTTCCTTATTCATTTACTATTCAGTTACATCCACAACATTCATATTCAGTCACTGGAAAGGTAGTAGAGTTGAGGTCTTAAGAGTCTGGGTTTTGAAATCAGACAGAACGGGGTTCAAATTCTATTCTGCCAGTTACTAGTTTGGTGATCATGGACAAATTACTTAACGTCTCTATACTCCACTTTCCTTATGTGTAAAATGAGACTAGTAATACCAACCTCACATGGCTGTCCTGAGAATTAAAATGAGAACACAGATGTAAATTCTTAGTACAGTTCCTGACTCAAGGTCTCTGCTAGGTTAATAGCAGCTGTCACAGTTATATAATGGATACTAGGTACTTGTGGATTTCCTACAGGGATGACCAACAGAAGGTATCCACTGTCAAAGAGCCTAGTGAAAGAAAGAGAAGGTCACTTGTGGTCTTGATGGAACCCACCAGAACAAGAGAGGAAAGCCTTTTCATTGGTTTCCCTCCTTCCTTCCCTTCATTGGATCCTTCAGGGTCCCGGCATTATTGCTGATCCCCTCCAGCCTGTGGTGATGACATGTCCTTCATATTCACCAAAGGGAGCACTTCTAAGAAACTCAGTCCTTTCTGTATTTTACATTGACATGTCCTCTAAAAATATCTACTCTTTTGCTTTGTTTGAGCAAAGACTATACCCCACCAAAACTGACTTAGGAGGGGAAGAAAGGGGATAAGAGGGTAGGAAAATCACCTCAGGACTCAGTTAATTGAAAGGCATTGCTCTACCAGAGCAGCATTGAAGAATGTACTGGTCACTGGTGGTGGACATTGTGATGAGTTAGTAAAAGTAGTAGGGAAAACAACATTGATACTAAATGCTGGAGAAAATGTGGCGTAACTAGAACTCACATGTGTTGCTGCTAGGCTGCAAACTAGTACATTTTTGGAAGGTAGTTTGCATTTTTTTTAAAGATTTTATTTATTTATTTGATAGAGACGGAGAGAGAGAGCATGAACAGAAAGAGGGAGAAGCAGAGTCCCTACTGAGCAGAGAGCCCAATGTGGGACTCGATCCAAGGACCTTGAGGTCATGACCTGAGCCGAAGGTAGATGCTTAACCTACTGAGCCACCCAGACGCCCCCTTTGCCTGTTTCTTAAGAAGATAAACATACGCTGACTATCTAGTCAGTTTTCTTCTAGGTATCTGGTCTGGAAAAATGAAAGCACATGTCCACACAAACATGTGTACAGGAGTGTTTATTATGGATTTATTTATAATAGCTCAAGATTGGAAACCACCCAAATGTCCATTAACAGATAAATGGCTAAACAAATTGTGCTGTAGCCATAGCAGGGAATACTATTCTGCAATAAAAAGGAGTGAACTACAGATACATACAACACAGATAAATCTCAAAATATTTAAGTGAGTGAAAGAAGACAGCTCCAAAGAATACTTTTATACTGTATGGTTCTGTTTATATAAAATTGTTAAAAATGCAAATTTATAGAAAGCAGATGGGGGATTGCCTAGGAAGGGGAATATAGAAAGGAATAAAGAGGCATAAAAATTGAGGCACCCTCAATTTTTGAGGGTGATAGAAATATTTGTATTTATTGCAGTGTGGTTTGACAGGCGAATACATGTATCAAAATGGATCAAATTGTACCTTTTGAACCTATGTGATGGAGCATATTTCAGCTATACCTCAGTAAAGTTGTTGCTGCTGTTTTAATAAAAAGGAACATTGGATTAGGAATTGGAAGGCAAGGGTGCCAGCCCTGGCTCCTCTCCGAGTGTGTGTGTGCCCCTAGACAAGTCCTTTTAAATTCTGTGTGTCTTTATCTTTTCATGTTTAAATTGAAAATGGTAGATCAGCTCGTGTTCAAAGTCTTACTCAGTTGAAAAATTCTGATTGTTTAATGGCCTTTTGGCCAATAGGTAAATCCATCAAGATATCAGTTTCTTCAATTGATCTTTTAATGCTGCAGCAATTTTTAAACCAATTTACTGAATTCTCAGATCTCAAACACACCACACCAATAGAGTGAACTTTTTCAAGCTTTGAAAAGAGATCAATATAAGCCTGAGGTCTTCATGTTAAGTCTGTTATCAGTACCTGCAGATTCATAAGCAATTCTCAGACGAGAGATGTGTGTTAACAATGATACTTAAGGGTGAGAATTACAAGAGAAATACGATCACGTTTTCTTAACACCAGCTTAAGAGACTGTGGAGTAACTGCATCAGCTCACACACCGTCTCCACTACAAAACCTTCCTGGTATTCTTCTGTGCAGCTCACACGGCTCTTCTGGAATCCAGAAGTACTCTGCTTGCCTCCTTATTTTACTAGTATGATCTTTGGCAAATGATATAATTTCTTCATGCCTCTCATCTCTAAAATGCATATAATAACAGAGCTACTATGAGGTTTAGAGGAGACATTGCAGGTGTAATATTTTAGAGTTCCTGTGACAATGCAAGTCCTCTGATACACGTTAATTGCAATGGTTCTAATCAGTATCACTGGGCAATATACTTATTCAAGCACATGTATCATCTCCTTGAGGCAAGGAGCGGTCACGGCTTCGGTTTCATCTTTGTGTCCCTTAAGGCCATGCACACAGTAGGTGTTCGATGAATGTGTTTTGAATGAAGGCACAGATGATGAGTAATAGAAAATATAGGGACTCAGGATGTTAATTTCTTCATTGGACACACAGCCTCCGTACGAATCTTGCTGACTGCAAAGGAAATGTCACCAACTGTCAGAGATACGGCAACACATTGCTCAAGCATATGTGCCAGGGAAGCCAGAAACTTGTTATTGTATGTGTGAGAAATCCACAACCAACACAGTCCAAAAAGCGCTCTTGGACTCTTCACTGGACTAAAACAATGTATTTACATACATTTCATTTTTGCATGAGTTTACAGGGATCACTTATCATCCTCCTTGAGAGCAAGGTCATGAGGCAAAATTGAACTCCAACTTGTTGGTTTCCCTCCCCCTGTACTTTCTCACTTGTACTCTGAGGGCCTTTTTCATCCCCCGGAGGCTGGAGTCATTCATTTTGAAAGCTGCAACAGAGACTTTAATACTCAGAGAAAGAGGCTTCTGGCCCTAAGATGTTGAATGCGGGTTTCCAGGGTAAGTGTTTCTACTTGCCGGAACTAGGTAAGTCCCTGGCTCAGGGACTCTTGAAGCTGGAAGCTGACTCAGTTCCAAGGTCATATTGGCTGCTCTCGAGGGAAAGGCACCAATGGGCAGGAGCCAGGCTGTCTGCTATTAGGTCCATTTGGAATTGATATACGTGGGTGACTTAGAGACTCTGGCTGGTTCTACTCATTAATTTTCACCAATCCACTGCTGTGGCCAACCTCCATGTTTCTGCTATAGGAGGCCCTTCCTACTCAAATAGAGAGTGTGAGACATGGCCGATTAGAGGCTGGTGGTAGCACATGAATAAAGCCTATGGTGAGGTGGGACAGCACAGAAGCTGCTAAAATTTTCCCTATGATCCATTGCACCTGTGGACGTCTCTTCTTTTTTAGTGGTGAGGAAAGCTCTGGAATAAGACTGCATGCATGGATTCTAATCCAACACTACTGTTTTCTAGCTGTATGACTTTGGGTACATTTTTCAACCCAAGTTATCATCCTTTCAATGACAGTATTTTTACTCTAAGTTACTAACTGACTATAACTTAAGCAAAAATAGTCTATTAGAAGGATATCAGGACTCAAAGATCTGAAGGCACCATGCATGGAAGAAGGGCGCCCCCAGTGGTCTCCTTGTCATAGGAGTCTGGTCTGAATGCAGCGCCTTTCAGTCCCATTCTCTTTTCCTGGTATTCAAATTCCAGGGAGAAAGCACTTGCTTAGCCTAGAAACCTGGGTTGCACCTTGACACTTGAGCCTTGTCTAAGATTCTGAGCTGGAGAGTATCCCCTGGGAAGAATAATTTCTCAAGGCAAATTGTGGATGTTAAGACTTGTGCGTTTGGGGAAGTCCTCAACCAAAAAAATGCTCATTGTAGTAATCCACATAATTTTTGTGAGTATTAAAATGACAATGAAAGTCAAGCTCTTAGCACAGTGCTTGGAATAATCTGCTACCAACCACTGGAGTGTGGGCTCCGTGAGGTTAGCACTTCTGTGTTTGTCTGCCATTGCTGGGCAATATTTGCGAGTCACTGAATAGTTGTTGAGTGAATGTATGAGTGAATATCAGTATGTGGTCAATGTGTTTTATTGTATGTTTATAAAGTACATAGTAAAGCCTTGGATAAAACCAGATACAAAATGTGAAAAGTAAAAATTCCCATTTCTTTTGTTTTAACAATCAGGAAATTGTTAAAGCAAAAGGTCCATATGCTTGACCCCTGAAATAAATTCTGCAATGATAATGTCTGGATTTTTACCATCAGTGCATCCATTTATCCCTGGAAGCATCTGGCTGGTCACTGCAGATGGTGATGTGTGGCACTGACTTAGTGACCACTGGATGGATCACTTCCTGGAATGAGATGGAATCTGTTAAGTCATCTTAGTATTATCTTTCGTTTAAGTGTCATTATTGTTATTGTTTCAAATTATAAGGAAGTCAGACCATGGTTGATGTGTTGATTCTTTATCAGGGACCTAATCTTGGTGATCTTTAGGTACCTGAGTTATGATTTTTAGGTACTTGAGTTTGACCTCTAAGAATATTTAATTGTTGGGCTTATACTCCTAAGGGAGATTTTTAGTGCCAATCATTTATGCATTCTTTCATTCATCCAGCAAATAGTTTTTGAGGGTCCACTTTGTGCTAGTGACAGTGCCAGGGGCCAGATAGTCACATGATGAACAAAAGTAAATGCAGTCATGGGGCACCTAGTCCGTAGAACGCAAGACTCTTGATCTCAGGATGGTGGGTTCGAGCCCCAGGTTGGGTGTTGGAGCTTACTTTAAAAATAAAATTAAAATGCTTTTTTAAAAAAAGTAAACAACTCAGGTCCATGTGGAGCCAGGCATGTGGTGTTTGACATGAATCAAATACTCACAAATACATATAAAGCCATCTGTGATGAGTGTTACTAAGGAGAGGTATGTGTTGTTTATAAAAGGGGATCTGACTTTGTCTGGATATTAGGAAAGCCTTCTCCCACTAAGTGAGTCCAGAGCTGAGAGCTGATGGATGGGTTGGCATTAACTAGGCAAAAAGCAGAGGGAAGAGAGTTCCAGGGAGTGTGAGCTGAAAGTGCGCATGCTCCGAGGTCAGAAGGAACTTGCTGGAGGCCGGCAGAGGAAAGGCCAGAGTAGCAGGAGCAGTGAAGTGAGGAGTGCAGTTTGGATTGCATCTGGAGACTTGGTCGTGTGCCAGATCCCATAGGGTCTTGCAGGTCATGTTAAGGAGTTTGGCCAACAATGAATTTGAATCATGGACATGACCCTACACCATTTGCTCTTAAAAAGACAATTGAAGTGGTGGTTTGGAAAAAGGATTGAAGGGGCTGGAAACACTCCAGGGTATTAATTGTGCTCAAAAGTCTGCAGAGACATGTCTTGGGTTGGTGTGTGTAGCAGATGACAACTGTGGTGAGAACTGTTCCACCAGGCATGTTGTCTCCCATCTATCACCAACATTTGGTAACTGACAACTCAAATAATGCTTAATGCTGGCCCTGCAGAGGCCTCATTAGCAAGTAGGAGTCTATAGCAACCTTCCAGTAGATCACGGGGACTTCCATAAAAAGAAACGTGAAAGAAAAAGACTGAAAACAGATGATACTTGAATGCTCTCTGCTCCAGCTAGGTTTAAGCCTTCCCACGTTCATTTAAAAAAAATATTTGCAACCGTTCTATAGATCTTCCATTCAGTGATTTTTTTTTTTCATTCATTCACCCATCCAACAGTTTCATTCTTACAATGTCCACTCTTGCTCTAGGTGTTGGGGAACCGAAGAAATTCCCTCCCCTCTTTCAGAGGGAGCACATTCTAATGGGAGGGGACATCAAAATAGAAACAATGAACTACTACACCGTGATGGGTTTTATGACAGACACATGTACACAACTATGTGTAAGTCTCAGAAAGGCGTGGTGACTGATCTTACAGAAGAGACAAGGGAGGCTTTGCTGAGGAGGTCAATTGGCTTTGTTATAACAGCTGATACTTGGAATCGAAGGGAAGGGAAATCCATTGTATTGGATAAAGAGAAGTATTTTAAGTTAAATATTAAGTATAGAAGCTGTATTTGGTCACTGGGGATATAAATATATCATGTATATTTTAAATATAGGCTGGGAAATAGTCTGTGTGTCACACTGGTTGAAATAGAGCATCCTACCCCTGTGTTTGTTCAGTGTGATAGTCACCAATCACCTACAGCCATTTATACTTACACTAATTAAAATTAAAATCAGTTCCTCAGGAACACGAGTCACATTTTGAAAGCTCCACAGCCACATGAGGCTAAGTGGGTACCATATTGGACAGTGCAGACATAGAATATTCCATCATTGCAGAAAGTTCTACTGGAAAGTGCTGTACTAACCTGACTGGGTTTAGAGGAACATGAATTGATCAGAGGAGTTATAGGAAGACCTCAGTAAGGGTCGGTAAGAGAAGAGGTTGCAAAGTGTTTAGAATCTCATGAGCACAAGAATGAGGTAAACCAGTTGGAGAAAAACCAAACGAAGCAGAGGATTTGCTGAGGCACTTCTGATTGTCTGTCTAGAGGGGTTTTCCTCTCGCCTTAATGACATAATAAGGAGAAAAGTCACATGCAAATGAGATAAACAGGAACAGTGTGTGGTCTGGCTAATTTCACTGTGGAGGGAAGTCTGAGAGAAATTGCCAAAGGCTGTATGTCAGAGGAGCAAGGACAAAATGTCAGCGTGGAGCTGTGGTTAACAGAATGGTTGAACCAAGCCTCTGAATTTGAGAGCTTACCAGCTGTTGCAGACCTGGGGTGACTCTGTTGACATGGTCACAGCCAGCAAAAATCAAGGAGACGGTTGTAAACCCATGCTGCCTTGCCTGTGGACCTGGCAGCCTCTGCCCCAGTGAGGGGGTTGGCAGGGGGAGGCCAGACTGGACGAGACAGTAGCTGTCTTTCTCTGGGAATTGGCTGGGGTAACTACGTTTTGTCAGCTTGTTTCTGAGGACATCCCACCTTTTGCTACCAACAAAGAGATTTGCAGTCTACCAAAAGGTGTTAATTTGGGTGGAAGAGAAAAAGGTGGGTTAAATGTGCACAGAAGCAGCAGGAAAAATTTATTTAAGAGCATGGAGGAGGAAAGTGCAGGGCACGTTTGGGATTATTTCCCAATAATCCTGTGACTGAAACCAAGAGCCTAGGGAGGAAGGTAGTGGTAAATGGGGCGGGACTGCCCAGGTTCTGCTGGAATATCACAATAACAGGAGGCACAATGGAAAAAGATCTTGATCTTTGGAACCAGAGCCCTCGTACCTACTGGTTCTCTGAACTGGGGCAAGATGTTCCTTTTTGTGCTTCAGATTCCTCATAATTACTCCTTATAAGTAGGAGTTTCCTACTAAAATGAGTAGAACATTTTAAATACTACAATTTCCAAGTACCAAAAATTACAGCTTCTTTGTTTCTATAACATATCTAAACATCTTAAGTGCCTATTCCCTAAACGTTGCATAGATATCTGGATAGATCTCCAATTCTGCTGCTCTCCAAGAGTTGCCTTTCTTCCTCTTTATCCTAAGCTGGTGCCTGTGACTAGGCATGGTCATGGTCTGGGTCCTGGACTCCTGGTCCACCAGACTGGTCCCTGAAGGTGTTTGCTGGCCTCATGAAGGTGTCCTTGGTCTCACTTGGTAATTGCCACCAAACTTCAGGGATGGGAAAGCTTTTATTTTTCTGGTTCATGTTCTTCGCTGGGTTTTCCTCCCTTCCCAGGCTGCTGTGGGCATTCTTGCGGCAGATGCCCCGAATCTCAGCTCTGTCCTGCGTGTGAGCTCATGCTCTGGTCCTGCACCCAAGCCTCTTCAGCAGTCACCTCTCATTGTACTGCTGACTCCCAACCTTCTTGTATTCCCCACTGGGTGCGTGTGGAAGCATCTGGATTCCCCCCATGCCATTTCTGCCAAAAACATGCCAGGCTTCCTTTTCCTCCATTGTTACACATTTGTTAGAGGGAGCCAGAGGCTCCCTTCATAATTACAAATAGTAAGTCGGTCTCAAATCCCTGAGGTTTTCAGCCTCTATCTCAGGCTTCTGATGGTTTTTTTTCTGCCTCTCACTCAGTCCCACCCAAGCTTCTGACCTTGAAGGGAAGTCAGTACCCTTGTGCCTGACCTGGGTCTGGCCTCCTGGGAGGCAGGGAAATTTCCTTATGTCATATCTTGATTTCCAGGTTCCTCTGGCTTGTGGTAAAAAAAAAAAAAAAAAAAGTACATTCAGATTCTCCAGCTTTACTTTTGATATGTTCAAGGAGGGTTTGGGAATTGCTTTTTCTTTCTCAACTCAGTGTAGCTTCCAAAATCATTGTTTCACTGGTGCGTCATTGTCCTAAAGAGATGGTGATTAATAGAAGCACCAGCAGATGAAATTGGAGGGTGTAGGAATCTTAAAAGGCAAAGGATATAGAAACAGATTGTTAGCTAGAGCGGAATTCGTCACTGCCTGCTCTCAGAGGGATGGCTTCTCGGGTCCCTAAAGTTCTTCATAAGGACCTACAGCAGTGAGTGTTGTTACCTGTGCTGAGTGAGGGCTCTGCCAGGTATGAGAAGAGTCTCCTTTGCCATTTTTTTTTTTCCTGAACTCCCTTAACCTCTTTTCCTCCCTGCCTTTGTTGTTGTTTTTTTCTTTTTTCTCTTTCTTTCTATTTTTTTTTTTTTAACATACAAGGTTATAGTAGTTTCAGGTGTATAAGATAGTGATTCAACATTTCCATACATTCCCCGGTGCTCATCGGGATAAGTGCCCTCCCTGATCCCCATCCCCGCATGCACCTGCCCTCTGCTAGGCATCCGTGTGTTCTCTATAGTTAAGAGTCTCTTTCTTGATTTGGCTTTCTCTCTCTCCTATCCCTTCACTCACTTGATTTGTCCTTTCTGCCTTATCTGGAACATCTGGCATAAGAGGGGCGTCACCTGTATTGGGGCAATACAGTCTTGACTCCTTCCTTAGTGTTTGCTATGACCTGAATGCAGAGAGGGGTAATTCCCACCAGGGCCCACTCATCAGCCTCTGAGGTCCACTCCTGTAGCAGGAAGCTCCAAGCCTGAATTTCATGGTCATCGTTGAGCAATATATTTTATTGTTTCAGCCCAGGGTTTCCCAACCTTGGCGTGATTCACATACTGGGCTGGATAAAGTCTTTGTTGTGGAGGGCTCTCCTGTGTGCTGTAGGATCTTGGGCACCCTTGACCTCCACCTTCTAGATACTTCCTTTCCCAGTTGTGATGAGCAAAAGTATCTCCAGACCTTTTTGTTCTTTTGGGGGACAAATCATCCTGAGTTGGAAACCACTGCTCTACCGTGTATTTGCTCTCCTCAGGAAAAGGTTTTTTTCCATTTACTCAATAGACAAAAGGCCACAGGGCACATTCTTGAAGAGAAATTTTTAAAAATCTTTATTTAATAATTCATAAAATATCATAATTGTTATGTTATTATAAGCAAGTGAATTGCTTATAAAATGCTCAGCCTATAGGTTTTGCTAATGGTTATTATGAAGATTTTGGATCTAGTCCAGTAGGAAAATAGTTTGCCATTGAAGATTTTTAAAACAGGGTCCTGACAATATCAGATTTATGTTTTTGAAAGGTGTATCTGATGGTGCTGTGGCGGCTTGATCCTCCGAGGTAAGGTTGGTGACAGCAAGACTGGTCAGAGTTTAGAAGGAGAATTTGATAGTTCCAACATAGCTAGAAGAGTCTGGGCTAGATATGTATTTATACTGTCTGGAGATGAGATAATTAACTGCAATCAAGGAGGCATTCAGAAATTGTCTCTAGAAAGACTGGGAGGCCAATGACGGGACCCAGTCAAATGGGCTTTGTTGTAGGATGAGGTAGCATACAAGATTCTCATATAAAGAAATCTTCTATTTTTAACCCCCTAAGTAAACTAGAGTCCAGTAATGAACATTTAAAATGTATTAATATTATAAAAATCTATTTCTGGGAGATGGCTTTCTGCAGATATAGCAACATTACTTACAATGCCCAAAAGGGTCTGCTTTGTTAGAATAGACTAACTCATTGGCAAAATCATTTTCAAAGTTTCCAGGTAGAAATGGTGGATTGTTTGTGTTCACTTTTAGCACTGGTATCCTCTTCTATTTCATAATTTACCTGCTTTAACAGAAGGTTTGGCTCCTAAGCATCTTAAAACATAACTCCATTTTGCTACCTTGTACTTTGGTATATGTTGCATAATAACCATATATATATATACTTTGGTATATATACCTTGTACTTAGTGGATAAGAAATGGCCACAGTTTCTGGAAAATGAATTTAGAACTTGAATGGCATCTGGATCAGTAATCTGTCTTGGAAAGAGGGAGTGGCAAGCAGCAGAGTTCTGGAAACAGCAGTAGTCTTTTCCATCAATTATGAGCTAAAACTCATGATATTTTTGTTTCCACTTTAAACTGGTAACATTTATAAGTCTAGCTGCTTATCAGCCATCAGTGGTTGACAGACACAGAGCCATGCCTTGCTCTCATTAGCTTTAGCAGGTGTGGTTTTCAACAAAGGACAATTTCTGTATTTCTCTTCTTCTTCTGTGTTAGGAAATTGGAGAGATTTTTTTTCCCCACTCTGGGCTCTGCCATGTCTCTTTCCAACCTGTAATCTTTTTTTTACTTTCCCCTCATAATTAGAAAAATGAGCCTTTATGATAAATTTGTTCTTAAATTAACTTGAAGAATGTTCCCATCCAGATTGCAATGTTAAATGTCTTCCTAAAAATCAGTTAAGTCCTTAAAAGTTTTGGTGCACTGAGAGGGAAAGGGTTTAAAAAAAACAAAAACAAAAACAAAAACAAACCAAAAAAACCCTGCAGCATTTTTTTCCCCAGAGTTGGATGTTTAGAGAACTCCCTCTTCCTTTATACTGTACATAACAAATCTCTTAGGTTTTGCTTATGCCTTACTGATTGGCCACTTTGGATTTTTTTTTTAATTTAAGTCCAAACTAGCTACTGATACCCTGCTGCTCAAACAGTATAGTTCCTCTGATTCAATGCCAGACAATCCCTCTCAATATAAAAGTCATGTCTATAATCCACTGGCAGGCCACCCAAAGTGGTCTTTTGATATTTTCGAGTTGTTTTATTGTACAGTTCCAGCCTCTGGCTTCATAAAACACAAGTTTCATAACAGATGTAATTGCTAAGTCCATTTTTCTCATATACTAGGCCAAGGTTTTCTGGCGCATGTTGCTTTTTCCAAATTATCGGGCTCCCTTTCTCCTCCAGCTCTCATGCACTGACTCCCTTCCACATTGTACCCTCTGGTGGGGAATGTATTGGAAAACAACTCTAGTGAAATGATCTTTTCCTCAGGGAGAAAATAAGGCTAATCACAGCTTAAAAAGAGAGCAGGACAGATGGCATTTACATTCCAGAATGATAATGGTGATGATGGTGATGATGGTGATTCTAATGATGCTGCTGCTGTTAATGGGAACAGCTAATATTTGTTGAAGGTTGATCAAATTCTGTGCTTGCTGCTAGGTGCTTTACACACACAATGTTATTGGACCCTCACAATAGTGCCATTGCTATTCCCATTTTACAGATGAGGGAACCAAGACAAGTTATAAATCAATGACGATTGTAAATAAAAGAAAGAAATAAAAGTCCTGTTAATGGATGTTAATGGTCAAAGGCAATATCTGATGACACAGACTCATTTGTTTGTTTGATAACATGTTAGTTGTTACCTATCTACCTGGCCCTACACTGAGTGCTAAGCCATAACACTCTCTAAAGTAGTTATTAATGTGCCTAAAGGGATCATTATTTTAGACACTCACCAAAAACCTGCAATATATAGGAGTTCTCTGCTGACATCTAAATGAAGATTTGCCACGTTGGAAGCTTGGTTGCTTGAAAGTCTAGAAGACCCAAGTTCTTTGTAGCATATTGACGCAAGTAGGGAAGAACTCTCACTCTTCCTAATAGTGTTTCATAGGTTTTTGAAAATTAAAAGTAACCGTCAGTTATAATAAGGTGTTTTAGGTGCATTTAACATAAAAAGTGAAACTCCTTAGCTCCCTTTATTAATTTCTATTGATGTGATTGAATCCTTGTTTCTAAAACTGTTTTTAATATATTTTTAAAAAGAATAGCAGTGAACTCTGTTTTGCGTGCAATGCATACCTATAAGCTCATAGGTTTTATGTGCTCTCAGATATTTTAAGAACGGGCTTATCTAATCTTGAAATATCAGGATGAGTTGTTTACTGAACTATAAGAGGGGCAAAAATATATATAAATATAACTTTTACATGAGTATTAAATAAATGGAACCTATTTCCTGAGGAATAGTATAACACAAACATGTAAATCCCTTAAAAAAGGCTTTGCCAAATTGTATAAATGGCAGCTAAGGAAAACTGTCCTTTGAATTTGATGTCAAGGAGGCTATGCTCTCTTGGAGCTATTAATAACCTTCATTTGTTGAGCAAATACTATATGTAGGCACTGTGCTATGCAACTGTTTGAAATTACATATATTCTTTTATCTAAGCTCTCTTGTCAATAGTGTTTTGTATAATCAGAGATTAAGGGTTACTTCTTTTAGCCTTCAAAAAAAGAAAGAAACACAGGCATACTTATCAATATAGCTATAAGGATATTCTTTGCAATGTTGTTTTGAACGGCTGAAAATTGGAAGTAATCCAAATATTCAACAATAGGGAATTTGTTTACTAAATGATTGTATTAGGCAGAATTCTCCAGAGAAACAGATTCACTTACATGATTATGGATCCTGTTATATATCATCTGCAAACTGGAGAACCAGGAAACCTGGTGGATAATTTAGTCCAAGGCAGAGGGTATGAGAACCAGGAGAACTGGTGGTGTATCTTCCAATTAAAAGTTCCAGAAACCAGGAGCTGAAGCCAGGGAACCAGAGCTCTAATGTCTGAGGTCAAGAGAAGATAGATGTCTTATCTCCCATCCAAGTACTAACCAGGCCCAACCCTGCTTAGCTTCCGAGATCAGATGAGATCTGGCATGTTTAGGGTGGTATGGTCGTATTGGATAGATGTCTTATCTTACAAAGAGAGAGAGAGAGACAAAGAAAACAGGAAGAAATAGTAGATTTGAACAGACCAATCACCAGCAATGAACTTGAATCAGTAATCAAAAACCTCCAAAAAACAGAAGACCAAGACCAGATGACTTCACAGGTGAATTCTACCAACCATTTAAGAAAAGTTAATACCCATTCTTCTCAAACTACTCCAAAAAATTAAGGGGAAGGAAAACTTCCAAATTCAATGTACAGAAATCTGTTGCATTTCTCTATGCTAATAATGAAGCAGCATAATAAAATGAAATTAAGAAAACAATCCCATTTACGGTTATACCCAAAACAATAAAATATCTAAGAATAAACTTAACCAAAGAGATGAAAGACCTGTACTCTGAAAATTATAAAACACTGATGAAATAAATTCAACAGAATGCAAAAAATGGGAAGAAATTTTGTTAACATGTCTATACTACCTAAGGCAATCTGCAGATTTTAGGAAATCTATATAAAAATATCAATAGCATGTTTCACCCTGGACCACTTTCTTACACCATACACAAAAATAAATTCAAAATAGATTAAAGACCTAAAATGTGAGACCTGAAACCATAAGAATCCTAGAAGAGAGTACAGGCAGTAATCTCTCAGAAATTAGCTATATCAACATTTTTCTAGAGGCAAGGGAATTAAAAGCAAAAATAAACTGTTAGGACTACATAAAAATAAAACTCTGCACAGTGAAGGAAACACTCAACAAAACTAAAAGACAACCTATTGAGTAAGAGAAGCCATTACAAATGACATATCCAGTAAAGGACTAGTATCCAAAATATATAAAGATCTGATGCAATTCAGTACCCCAAAACCAAATAATCCAATTTAAAAATGGGCAGAAGACATGAACAGACATTTCACCAAGGAAGACACACAGATGCATGAAAGATATTCATGATCACTTACCATCAGGGAAATGCAAATCAAAACCACAGATATCACCTCATACCCATCAGAATGACTAAAATATAAAACACAAGAAACAACAAGGCAAGGATGGTGAGAATGGGAGAAAAAGGAACCCTCTTCCACTTTTGATGGGAATGCAAATTGGTGCAGTCATTGTGGAAACTTTATGGAGGTTCCTCAAAACATTAAAAATAGAACTACCCTACAATCCAGGAATTACATTACTGAGTGTTTACTCAAAAAATATAAAACACTCATTCAAAGAGATACATGCATCCCTATGTTCATTGCAGCTTTATTTAAAATAGCCAAACTATAGAAGGAGCCAAAGTGCCTATCAATAGATGAATGGATAAAGAAAAGGTGGCATATCTATATCTATCTATCTATCTATCTATCTATCTATCTAATATTCCATTGGCATATATATACAGATAAATAGATATAGATAGATAGATAGATACACACACACACATATATATATATAATGGAATATTATTTAACCATAAAAAAAATGAAATCTTGTCATTTGCAGCAACATGGTTGGAGCTAGAGAGTATAATGCTGAGCTAAATAAGCCAGTCAGAGAAAGACAAATACCATGTGATCTCACTTATCTGTGGAATTTAGGAAACAAAACAAATGAGCAAATAAAAGAGAAAAAGAGAGATAAACCAAGAAAAAGTCTCTCAAGTAGAGAGAACAAACTGATGGTTGCCAGAGGGGAGGTGGGTTGGGAGATTAAAGAGTGCACTTATTATCATGGAAAAGAAAAAAGATTAAGAAAGAGAGAGAGAAGACAATTTGCTCTTCCTCTGCCTCTTTGTTCTTTTTGGGCCTGCAAAAGATTGGATGATGCCCCCTGCGTGGGTGAGAGTGGATCCTCTTCATTCAGTCTATTGATTCAGCACTAATCTCTCTTGGAAACACCCTCAGAGACACACCCAGAAATAATGTTTTACCAGTTATCTCGGCATCCCTCAGCCTAGTCAAGATGACACATAACATAAATCATCACAGTGATATAGAGTATAGTCATTAAAATGGCAATGAAGAAGAATAATGAAGACATGGGCAATGCTCCCCAGCAAATTCCTAACATGGAATATAGTGAGATTCCATTTTGAAAGTTTTATGTATGCATAGAAAATTGATTAGGAAAGGCATATTCTAAATGTTAGCAATGACAAAAATTAATGGTAGCCATGGCTCTCTTGGGTAGTAAAATGAAGGTGGTTTTCCATTCTTATTTTTCCTTACCTTTACTTTAAAAATATCCTACAATAAACATGTATTACTTTGTAATTTCCAAAAACAAAAACTCAACATAGCCTGAATAGGTTAATGTTTGAAAAAAATAGAGACCAACATTATACTATGTGATTTAACTGTTCCTTTCTCTTGTATTTCTTAGGTTCATTTTTGTGGACCCAATTGTTTTGGACAGAGATTTAGGTTTGACTAGGCAGCTAAGCCTTGTGGTTTGCCCTATGCTATAAATTTTTTGACCCATACATTGCTCTGCTATGGGGATATCAAAGTACTTCATAAATGCTTTTACTTTATCCTCACAGGCAGATGCTGCAATAACAGGTGCCATTTTGGAAATTCTGTTCACAATTTATGAACTTGAAGAATTACTGAATCCATTCTCTGTGCCATATCACTCCTAGAGTACAAGTGAAATACAAAAATAAATACAAAACACTTATGGTGAGGAGAATGACTAAATCGCATGAAAAATAAAATTAACGCTATTTTATTTGAACCTTGGAGAAGCCTAATTTTGTTATAAAAGTGGGAAAATGTGTGCTTTTAACTATATAAAAATTATGTTGGAATTACATGATGGCTATTACAATCTCACTTTCTCTAATACTAATGTGTTAAGGTGGTAGAAAATTATAATGTAGATGTGGAAAGTGACTGCAAAATGTTACAGTTTACAGGGTTGGGGAGGCTGGGTAGGTGGCACCAAGACCAGAGACATAATTAACGGGCCCAGTGCAAAATGAAAGTGTAGGGCCCCTGTTCAAAATGTATTAAAAATCTCAAGATTGTTATAACCCAGCAATAATCCAAGTGCAGAGTCTTTCTAAGCCAGGGGTGGAGGGGGGAGCTTTGTGTGAATGCTCAGGTTGCACACTCATGAGGCCAGCCTACATGGCAAAGAGCTGAGAGACAGAATACCAGGATTCTAGTCCAATTCTGTCACTAACTATATGACCAGGCCAGTCACTTATTCCATCAAAATTTCATTTCTATCTCTAAAATCAAAAGGGTATTTTTTTTTGGAAAATATTTTGTTGTCAGTGACAGAGGTTCAACTTCCATTAGCTTAAATGTTTGGGGCTCATGTAACAGTTTGGGGTGGGCACGGGCCTTGCTGAAGAACATGAATCTGCGAACCTTTTCTGTAAATAGCTGGACATTAAATTTTTCAGCTTTGTCTACCTTATGATCTCTGTCACAACTACTGAATTCTGAGGTGAAGCATAAAAGCCATAGATAAGATATAAATGAATGAGCATGGCTGTTTTCTAATAAAACTTTATTTATGGACATTATATATGAGTTTCATATTATTTTCATGTGTCACAAAATATTCTTCCTTTGACTTTTTCCCAACCATATAAAAATGTGAAAGCTAGGGGCACCTGGGTGGCTCAGATGGTTAAGCATCTGCCTTTAGTTCAGGTCATGATCTCAGGATCTGGGACCGAGCCCCAAGTTGGGCTCTCTGATCAGTGGAGAGCCCGGTTCTCCCTCTCCCTCTGCCTGCTGTTCTCCTTGTTTGTGCTCTCTCTCTGTAAAATAAGTAAATACAGGGGTGCCTGGGTGGCTCAGTGGGTTAAGCCTCTGCCTTCAGCTCAGGTCATGATCCCGGGGTCCTGGGATCAAGCCCCGCATCAGGCTCTCTGTCTGCTTCCCTCCTCCCCCTCTGCCTGCCTCTCTGCCTACTTGTGATCTCTCTCTGTCTGTCAAATAAAAAAAAATAAGTAAATACAATATTCTTTTAAAAATGTAAAAGTTATAGTTATCTTTCAGGCCATATAAAAACAGGTGGCGGGCTGGATGTGACTTTTGGATATTAGTTTGATAACTCATGTTCTAGACCCAGAACGCAATGTCAAGTGCTGGTGTCAGTGTACATGTTTCTTTCTCACAGGGCTCTGTACTTCTAGTGTTGATCTCATTCCTTTCTACTAAAGATAGACTTCCTCCACATGACCAGGTGAGTAGAGGTGGGATGGGGAGTGAGGTCAATGAGAACTCTAGCCGCACTACTCTAATTTGGTTACCTCAGAGCAAAGAGTGCCTCTTCTGTCACAAAGGACAGAAAGGTGGTCACAAAGGATCTCTACTTTCTCCAACTTCACTTCTTGGGCAATAAGTCCCACTTGAGGTGACTCTTACATGGCTTTCCAGGTCCCTCTTATTGATATGAGCCATTACTCCCTCTGTACCTTGCCCTTGACAATTTTTTAATGCCCCCGTATGGCTTTAAATGGTGAAAGGTTTATACGATCTGAAGAGAAACCAGAGTATTCCCCATATGGCTTTGAGCATATAATGCCTCTTGTATGCCTCACTCCCTGACAGAGAATATTTCAGTCACCCAGCTTAGCTTCACTTAATAACTACAAGGAGATAAACATTTTTTCCTTAAAATGAAATTAAATTTAAAATCTTTTGTGCATCAAAAGACATTAACAACAGAGTACCTACAACTACAACCCTATCTGATGGAACTGATTTGGTTTATATGCTTCTTGTGGATTAATCACTGTGGGTAAATGGGTGGGATATTCTGATTAGTCAGCCAGGGCAAAGTTTTGTGGACATGTACTCCTGTGCCAGCAGTAGAGAGTGGATCCCATAAATTTGCCATCCCCATCAGACCCACATGACTTTCCCATGCCCTTTGTCTTTCAAATTACCATTGGCAAACAACTTAAGGGCATTTGCCATGGAGTTGACTCCTTCTTCTCCCAGTTAACTTTTCAACCTATGGTAATCGGGCCTCTCCATTCCTTCTCTACCACTAACTAGGCTTCCTTGGATACCAAGGATTTCCAGATTGCTCCATCTTAATTCTTCAAAAGTTTGCCAAATTATAAAGAGCTGAGCATGCCCTTCTGCTTGATGTCTCTTCTTGGCTTTCATAATTCTCTAAGGACAGCGCAATGAGCTTTCTGACAACTACATTATCTCACCTAATCCCTAGAGCGAACATGAATATAGAAAGGGCAGGTCTTGTTGTCCCGTCTTTGAATGAAACTAACCTTCAGAAATGTTATGTGACTTGATTCAAACAGTTCCACATCCTTGATATTTGGAAAAGCTAGGACTTGAATGCTAGTCTTTTAACAGGAAGACTTCTTGGCCAATGTACATGCTGGTCTTTTACAGCAGTCAGTAGATCTTTTCCTTTTCCTCTAATTTCTTCTCAGTCTCTCAGGCTGGATCCTGTTCATCCTCCCTTAGGGAATATCCAGGTGGTCACAAAGGATCTCTACTTTCTCCAACTTCACTTCTTGGGCAATAAGTCCCACTTGAGGTGACTCTTACATGGCTTTAAATTAAACTTAAAATCTTTTGTGCATCAAAAGACATTAACAACAGAGTAAAAGAGCACCTCACAGAATGGGAGAAAATATTTGCAAATCATCTATCTCTTAAGGTGATAATATCCAGAATATGTAAAGAGCTCCCACAACACAACAACAAACCAAACAACCCAATTAATAAATGGACAAAAGATTTGAGTAGCATTTCCCCAAAGAAGATAGATACATGGTGAATAAGAACGTGAAAAGATGCTCAACATAACTAGTCATTAGGGGAATGCAAATCAAAATCACAATCACAATGAAATACCACTTCGTGTAGAGTGGCTATTAAAAAACAAAAACTAAAAAACAACCCAGAAAATAACAAGTGTCAATGAGGATGTGGAGAAATTGGAACCCTTGTGCATTTCTGGTGGGAATGAGAAATGGTACAACCACTCTGGAAAGCAGTAAGAATGGCTCCTCAAAGAATTTAATGTAGAATTACCATATGAGCCATCAATTTCATATCTGGGTATATCCCCCAAAGAAATGAAAGCAGGAGTTTGGATAAATATTTGTACACTGATGTTCAGAGCAGCATTATTCACGACAGCCAATAGGTAGGAACTACCTAAATGTCCACTGACAGATGACTAGATAAACAAAATGTGGCATATATATACACACACACATATATATGTATATATTTTTTTGAATAAATATATAGATAATGTATATATTCAAATAGTATTCATTCAAATATTATTCAGCCTTGAAAAGGAAAGAAATTCTAATAGATGCTACAAAATTAATGAACCTTAAAGACATTATGTCAAATAAATAATCCAGACACAAAAGGACAATCATTTTCCACTTACAGAGATACATGGGATAATCAAATCCAGAAGGTAGAATAGTGATTATCATGGCTGGAGTGGGGAATAGTGGGAAATTACTGCTAAGTAGGCACAGAGTTTCAATTTGGGAGGATGAAAAAGTTCTGGAGATGGATAGTGGTGAGAGTTGCACAACCTGGTAAATGTACCTAATGTCACTGAATTGTGCACTTAAAAATGGTTATAGTGGTAAATTTTATATTATGTGTATTTTACCACCAAAAAAAAAAAAAAAAAGAAAAGAAAAGTAATTGAACCAAATTGCATTGCAGTGGACATCTTTTACATTCTGTTCAGTCCCTTATAGCAATGGTAGAAATGTGGTGGTTAAGTACTCTCATTCCAGACCAAGACAGCCAGCCATAAGATTGAACCTCTGCCTCATCACTTGGGCATTGTATGAACTTGGGCCAGTTATTTACTTCACTTTGCCTCACTCTCCCTAGCTGTGGAATCAGCATGGTGAAGAACACACTTATGGGCAGTTAGGAGAATGAGATAAGAAATGCAGGAGGCTTAGCAGGACTACAGCAAGCCTTCTGTGAGCCAAAGCCATTAGCGTGATTTCACATATTTTACATATGCTAAATAATCAGTACTATTTATGGAGTTTCTCAATGAATTCTTTGCTTTCTGGGCTATCACTTGGGATGGAATCTCTGTGCAATCATCCATTTTCATGGACGTATGGAGTCTTAATATCTTCAGTTTGCTTTAGCCTCACTCCCCCATCATCTGCCTAATGGACTCAGACCTGCAAAGGATGAGCGAGCTAGCCAGGTGAGGCTTGTCAGCCATCCTTGGCAGAGATCCACATTGTGGATATAATTTAGCAACCATTTTCATACTGCACATTTTTGCCTAGCATTTCAGCGCTGGTCCTCATAGGACTTTGTGTACATTGGGACTAATGATATTTGGGGTGAGCTTTGTGATGTGATTAAGCCAGAGGCTACACGGGGTATTATTTAATTAGGACAGATGTGTCTCCATGCCCATTTAGGAGGCTGTTTTTTGTCTTGCTACACAATTCCACAGAACATATCTGAGGGCAGAGTTCCCTTTGAACTCTGCAAGCGGTCTGTTCTCAGATAAGCATCACAGCCCTTGGAACATGAGCAGAAAGTGAGATCATTAACTAGTGTGAGTTTTTAAAAAAAAAAGCTATGTCATGAATATAATAGCAAAATGTAAAACCTTGTCTTGAATATGGAGAAGAATATGTTGATTTGATTTTTACTCATTAGTAATTTGGGCAAGTTAAAGCATTTTGAATTCTACCTGTGTCTTAGCTATGAAGTATGGGGTTATAACATAAATGAATGAGATAAATAAGATAGTTCAGGTAATGTTTAACTTACTTTTTGAAAATCGATTGTTTTTTAAAGGATTTAACTGGACCAGTTCCCAGGAATTACCCCCAGTTCTTTTTTCTAGTCTAAATTTGTCTCACTCCTCTCTCCCACCTCCTATAATCCCCATTTCCCAATTTATATTCTTCCATGTTATTTTATTATATGTCTTTGACCATTAACCAGGAAAGCCTGTTCCTCTGTCTTCTAATGCCAGCCCATCATAAAACATTAACAGAATACTGAGTCAGTGTCAGAGCTGTGTTAAATGTTGGAGACACAGAGAGAAAAGGGGAATGGCGGAAGATGACTTCAGAGGTTGAAAGCATGGATATTGGTGTTAGATGGGTACGGATTTCCATCCTGGCTCTGTCACTTGATGGTTGGGTCACTAGGCAAAGTTCTTAATCTGGGTGAGTCTCAGACATCTGATGCATAAAATGTGGAGAATTACAATATCTTCCCCAGAGAACTGTTACAGAAATCAAATGAAACAGGTGTTTACTAAGCAGGTATTTCTAGTTGCAAGGGTTAGAAACAGAACAAAAAATGTCATAAGGCAAAAAAGAGGCTATCATGACTCAGATAACAGAAAAGTCTAGAAGTGGATTTCAAGTATAGCTGGATCCAGGAAACCTCATATCATCAGAATTCAACTTCTTTTCCCATCTCTACATTTTGCTTTCTTCTATGTTGGCATCTTTCTTTAGAGGCCTTTCCAGTTTTGCATTATTTTCCTTATAGTTAATCACCATGGAAGAAAGAGACCATCTCCCTCCCAATAGTTCCAGCAAAAGTGCAACCAATTCTCATTGGACCAACTTGGGCCAACTCTGACCAATGACTATAGTCAGGAAGTTGGAATACTTTGAGAAGCCTAGACTGAATCATATATCCACTTATCTAAACCAAATGAACTATAAGCATGTGTATGTGTGTTTAGGTATAGGGAGTAGAAGGAGTTCTTCAAAGTAAAATCTGGATGGTATTTCCAGAAGAAATAGGCAGTAAGTTGGTGTTTACCTGAGCAGGTTAATGTAGAGGCTGGCATATAGAAATCCTAATTATTATTATAATGATTACCTTGAAAATGATTAAAATGAAAATAAATTAAAATGAAAGTATGAAGTCACAATTTGATTAAAATAATGAAAATTATTAAAACAAAAATAAAATGGGGAGCAATCAGTTTCCCATCAGAGAAGGATGGAGAGGATAGGCAGGAAATTAGAAGGGAGAGGGTTATTGCCAAGGGCAGACTAGCAGCATTTGGAGAAGATGCTAAGTAAAAATGACTGAAAATATTCCAGAACTATTTGCTCTTTGACAGTTCCTGGGTATCAATGAATGACAGTACATGCCAATGATAAATGCCCACAAAAAGGATTCTTAATGAAATACTTCTTTTATTATGTTGGAGGGATCCCTGACTATTTAGAAATATTTGTTTTCTAATTGAGTAGGCTGCTCTATAAATTAGCTGATCTCTCAGACAGCCAGATTTATGTTAGTCCTTTTGTGTTCCTTTGGTGTCCTCCCCAGCATTCTGCACTTGGGTGAGCATGTGGTAAGGAGCTCGGTAAATACTTGTTGATTAATATAGGTGAAAAGAAGCAATTAATGCACATTTACAAATGAGTCTCATTCACCAGTTAAAACTGGTCTTAACATCAGGTCCAGCACTTTGTCAGCCCCCCCCCCTTTTATTTTCATTTTAGAGGCATGTACTAGAAAAGCAACATTGTTTTATTTTCAAATATTTTCTGGCTTATGTTTTACTATTTTAGACTGGCCTTATCCTCATTAATCCAAATTAGTGCCATTTTAGAGTACACACACTCCTGAATACTTATTCTTCTGTTCTCACACTATTGAGGCATAGTTTTCTTACTTTAGAGTTCCAAAAATTTGATTATTTCCAGCTCTTCCATTTTAAGCTCAGGTATATTTTAAATGGACCAAGATAAAGATTATCTTGCATATAAACCCTTAAAGACAGACACCTCAATTTGAGACTTTATTCTTTTATAGCAAAAAAAAAATCCGTATCAAATTCTCATTATTTATAATCCCATTATGTCCCAAAGACTTTGAGTTATGTAATGTTTTGGACTGATTGATATTTTTTTCTTTTGCTTCCTATTAATTCAGAAAGATCAGTATCTTGGCTTCTGAAAAATGTGTTTCAAGATCTATTTCATTTAAGAAGATTGTATGATAAACAGAAAGTATAAACAGCTTACTATTGAAAATATTTTATTTTTGCAATGAACTTTTAATAAGTTCAACCCGTTGTTTTCCATCCATCATGCCTTAAGGAATGTGTTCTGCCTGATTTATGATGCAGAAGTTTATTATTTTCTAAGTTATAATCAATATCTACAAGGTGCTCTGGTTAATTAGGAAACATTTTATCATTAACTTTGCATTGAAGAATCCTTTTAACCCATTTTTTTCTTGTGCATTTCCAGAGACTATGGCTAGTATTTTTGTGTTTTTACTCTTTTGGTGATAATTCTTTTCTTTTCTACCTGACTATTGGCTCTTGACTATCTCCTTGACTAGCGTTTCCTCTCCCTATCCTCTCTATGACTGTACTTAATAGGGCTGGGGTTCACCATAGAGATTAATCAAACACTTACCAGCTCGATTTGATCATCAGAGAAGTTACTGATATCAAACCAACTGAAGCAGTTGTGGAAAGAAAATACGAACATTTATGTATACAATTTAATATGTAGTTGTACATGCATTTGGAAACTTTTAACTAGCCAGTCAGCTTGTCTAGGTAATCCACTTTATTAAAAAAAATTAAGGAGTCAGTTTTCTTCAAATGATCCCTCACATTATTTATGACACATCGAGGAGACTGGGCAAAAGCATAAACTTTTTTTTTTCTTTAATTTTAGATACAAGTCTTTTTAGACACAAGGGTAGATCAGTTGGGTGATTCCTTACTTCAAATCATGTATTCAAGCATTGTGTTAATAGCAAGGGTGAAATTATGGTCACCTAAATGTATAAGATTAGTTTTTTAAATTGAATTAGAAAAGTGTCTATGAAACATCTTGCTATGATACTGCTATTATTATAATTGTTATTTACTCAACATCATGCCTCCTTTACCAGTTAGGAAAGAGGAGGGCACTGGTGGCTGAGAAATATTTTAACTATTCTATATCCTTATGTCATTTCCAGCCTTAACTCTTCCACATGGCAAGTTTATGTTCAAGAGATTATAGAAGCGGCATCACAATATTTATTATTAAAGAATGTAACATTCATCACTCTCTATACAGTGATGTTACTATATTAAAAAATTACCTTATTGTTTTATGGGTCCCTAGGATGACCGCTGGCTCTATTTTCTGGACCAAGCAAACAGCCCATATAATAACAGTGTCTAATACCTCCCCAGATGAGTAAACTGTCTATATTGCAGGGAATGGTTTACTGGTCATCCAGGCCATGAACATGAAGAAGAGGCTACTCCAACCAATATCATCTTAGCTTTAGCTGGTGTTGTTATCTGGACACAATTCTGTTACTCTTTAGAGCATGTAGTAAATTGGTTGACCCATCTGATATTGCTCAGATCATTTTTGTACAAGCTTAATTGCGAGGAGGATGTGAAACTAAGAGCGGATTGGGTAAAAACAATAAAATTAAAAACCAGCCAAAGAGTTTTGGTCATCTAACATAACCTATATAGCCATTTTTAGTCTTATGGATTTTTATTTTTATTTTTATTTTTTAAATTAATTAATTTATTTTCAGCATAACAGTATTCATTATTTTTTCACCACACCCAGTGCTCCATGCAATCCGTGCCCTCTATAATACCCACCACCTGGTACCCTAACCTCCCACCCCCCCGCCACTTCAAACCCCTCAGATTGTTTTTCAGAGTCCATAGTCTCTCATGATTCACCTCCCCTTCCAATTTACCCCAACTCCCTTCTCCTCTCTAACTCCCCATGTCCTCCATGCTTTTCGTTATGCTCCACAAATAAGTGAAACCATATGATAATTGACTCTCTCTGCTTGACTTATTTCACTCAGCATAATCTCTTCCAGTCCCGTCCATGTTGCTACAGAAGTTGGGTATTCATCCTTTCTGATGGAGGAATAATACTCCATAGTGTATGTGGACCATATTTTCCTTATCCATTCGTCCGTTGAAGGGCATCTTGGTTCTTTCCATAGTTTGGTGACCGTGGCCATTGCTGCTGTAAACATTGAGGTGTAATTTTACTAACCACAAAATCCACTCATTTAAAGTGTATAATCCAATGATTTTTTAAATCAGTTTACAGTTGTGTGACCCTCACAACAATCTGATTTTTGAACATTTTTATCACTCCCTAAAGGAACACTCATTTGCAGTCACTTGTTTGGAACCCTACCCTTAGGCACACATTAACCTACTCTTTCTGTTTCTACAGATTTGTCTTTTTTGAACATTTCATATAAATAGACTCATGCAATATTTGGTCTTTTGTACTTGGCTTTTTTCACTCAGTCTAATTTTTTTGGGTTTATCTACATTGTAGCATTTATTAATACTTAATTCATTTTTATAGTATTCTATTATATGAACACACACATTTTGTTTATTCACTTGCTAGTTGATAGGTGTGAGTTGTTTCCACTTTTAGCTATCATGAATAATGCCATTATGAACATTTGTGTGCAAGCCCTTATATGGACATACATTTACAGTTCTGCCACTTAGATACCTAGGATTGATTTTGCTCTGTTTCACAGTAAATTTATAATTAGGATATCATTATAATTATATATATGTATTATATATACATATATATATACATAGAGAGAGAGAGAGAGAGAATTTTAAGATATCACTGCTGGACTGTGCCTAAGGTGAGTAGGTGGAGGAAGCCAGGCCAGGGCAAGAAGGAGGAGCTGATTCTGAGATGCAGAAATGAGAAAAGCCATGTAGAGAAATTTTGGTTGTTTTCTTCTATATGCTCTTGTTTGCATAATGCCCAGCTAAACTTTGTTTCCTCTTCTTGGATTTTGTGACATTGCTATAGTACTACAAGGAACCTCCACTTTCCATTTTCATCTGAGCTAGTTTGAGTAGTTTTTTTTTTTTAACTTATTTTATTTAAATTCAATTAGTTAACATGTAGTATATCATTAGTTTCTAATGTGGAGTTCAGTTATTCATCCATTGCATATAACATCCAGTGCTCATTATATCACATGCCCTCCTTAATGCCCATCACCCAGTTACCCCATCCCCTGAGCCACCTCCCTTTCCACAACCCTCAGTTTGTTTCCTGTTTTGAGTAAGTTTCTACTGCTTATAATCAAAAGAGGTTTGGAAAAAGGCTATAAAGCTAACTCAAGATCGTTTTATGCACATGTTCACTTTTAAGTCCAATTGGCCATTATTTATCACTTTTTTCTTTCTGTGGACCCACAGATAGTGTTTATTCATATTAGTAATGGTGAACAGTGAAATGTGTAAACCAAATCACTAGATCACCTCCTCCTCCTCTCAAATCCCATAGCTCTCTTTGTTGTTTTCCTTTTTAAGTACTCTCTACCCCAGCTTGGTGCTTGAACTCACAAAGGTGAGATCCAGGGGCATGCTCTACCCCACTGAACCAGCCAGGCACCCCATCAAATTTCATAGCTTTCTTTGTAATGATTAAAAAACAATCCTCGGAATATTTATATCCTCTGAACATTTCAGTATGATTCACTTGACAAGTACTTGTTGATTGCCTGCTTATTTCAGAACCCCGTCCATAATCCTGGAAAGATGAGGTGAACAGGAGGTCCCTGCCCTCTGTGAGCTCTCCCATAGGAAAAGCCTAGAGTCACACTGAGTAACAGAGAAGGACTAAAAATGTATGTGGATAGTTTACAGCATGGATACAAGAAAAGGGATGATGGCACATGTTAGCATTATTTCCCTTGTGAATGGTGCCCCAGTGCAGATGGCTTTCTGAGAGCTAACCCATAGCCAATCTGTTCCCCAAGACCTGAGGAATAAACTGGCAAAAATGAACAAAATCAGTTCGCGTATAGGAACTACACAGAGCAGCTTAACCAATGGTAACAAAGGCCCTGGAATGGGGACACCTGAGGAAAAAGAAAGAACAAAACAAAACAAACAAACAAACAAACAAAAAACAAAACAAAAACCCAACAAGAAAAAACCCTCCAAGATTCCAAAGAGAATGGAAAGATGGAGGTGTCTATGGGGGTGTCTAACTGCTAATTCTGTCTGGGCCCCAAAAGCTATTGAGTGCACAAAATCTGAGACTTCTCCTGGACACCCCAACCTGGTGACAGAAACACCCTCAAAGTTCTCGGTTGCCTTTGTTGCTCTCCTGACTAGAGCATGTTGGAAATGGCGCTGGGTAAACAGCTGATTGGGATGTGACTCCCAGTCCCAGGACTGGATGAGCGGGAACAACTGGAAGTCTGCACCCACTTCTGAGGTGGGACAAGCTCGTACGCTGGATACGGTGAAGTGGGGGGTTCTGGTAATCTAACCTCAGACGCTAGCGCGCAGCTCAGAAGAAAAAGGAAAAAAAAAAAAAAAAAAAAAAAAAAAAAGCCAGAGTGCGCGCCTGCGCATTGGCTGCCACGTGTCTGCGCATGCGCCACCACACGCCTGCGCAGGAGGTGGAGGAACAGAAGGAGAGAGTGGAACTCTTAAGCAGGCTTTGCGCCTCCCAGAACCTTTGACCGTGACTTGAGGCAAAACCGGGAGTCCAGGGCTCAACCAAGTGAGCCACCCAGGTGTCCTACAGCTCAGGAATTCTAATGGTGGCCTTACACCAACTCCCTGAGCGTCCTTGTGAAAATGGGGAGGCCTGCACTGTCTCCATCTGGCGCCCTCAGGCCACAGCCTTGACAGGAAAGCCTTGAAAAAACTATAAGGTGGGGCAGGGTGAGGGAGCGTTGGAAAACGGGTGCAGTCTTCATCAAGAGAAGCGCTAATACCGCGGGAGAATGGTGTCAGCTTGAGCAGAAGCCTGCTTGCCGAGTCAGATGGTGCCCATCCCTCTGGGACCTCCATGCGCTTCGTTCTGGTCAGGCCACGCCTGTGTCCTGGGAGAAAATGGAAATACTGGTAGTTTAGTGTTCAGCGGAACGAACGGCCGCTCCCAGCTGGGTGACCTGCTTTGTGAACTACAGCATGTGACCATAACCATGATTCTTGAGGTCTCTTAGGCTCTGAAATAGTACATAGTGCAGTGATCTTCCTACAACCCTATCAAAGATCACATCTACGTGCTAGGAAATTACTGATGTACGAAAGAAGGTCCTGGAGTCACTTCTGTACTAACTTCAGGACCTGCTCGCGCCACAACTCAAGGATTAAAACGTGGAGCTTCTGAATTTGCTGACTGGTTTGAGATGAGGTGAGAGGAAAAAGCTTTTAGTGAATGATGCTCCTTAATCTTTTAGCGTGTTACTCAAATAACCACAAATGAATGGAATTGCAGTCTTTGGGCAGTTTAGCGAGATTCTTTGAAGGAAGCTTGGCTTCTACCAGCGGACTATCACTCTAAAGACACTCTGGGAGCAATTACACACTCAGTAACCCCTTATTAAGTAGCAATTTTATCTAACCTTACCCATTTCCTTCTGAGTGCGAGAAAGAAGAGAAAAATGAATGGAAACACAAGGAGAAGCTCCATATGCTCTCTCGCCGTGGCCGGGGTGGGGAGCCCACGGCGTTGAAATGTTCCGAGCAGAAGGTGGGGGAGGCGGATTTGGGTTCATATCTCCCACTTCATCACCACCCACACTTCAGTCCAAGTTTCCCAATGCTGGCAGAGAAATGGGGTGGGTGTGAGGGGAAGAACAACTTGCTGGCCCCCTCCCCATTTCCAGTGGCCAATGTGCGTGCAGCATCAATCCTTGTTCAGAGTTGGGGGGTCTTAACCTGAGGCTGCTGAGAAACAGCATGACACAGTCTCTTGAGAAGGGGATGATCAGCCATTTCTCTAGTCTCATTTGTCTTAATGCTTGATGTTGAGATTTTTTTTAATTACCTCAACAGACCTGAATTAATTTATGACAAATTATGCTTATGTTACGGGTGCTGAGATAAATGCATACAGATAAGTAGGGAAATAAAATGGATCCAGAAGTAGAGGACCCCAGAATAATGCATTTAAAATATTTTTACTGGAATCTTTCTTTCCTATGTAGTGATTCCAAATTACCAATAGCAAGCTTGTTTTCCTTTTTTCCCCTTCTGCTTTCTCTATTTCCCCAGCCAGTGAAAAAAAAATTAAAAATGTAAATAAAGACTATCTTAGGATCCCTCCCGCTCCTCTTTAATTCTGGAATCTTTGCTACTTTTGTCCTTGCCCTTAGTTTTCAGAGATTTGTTAACCTAATAAATGGCATTTTCTTCTTGACAGTTTAGGAGTCCAGTCTTGGTAAAGATAAAACTGAATTTTAATTTTTTTTTTTTTTTAACCTCTTTTCAGATCGCTGTTTTAGGAGTCATCTAGCTCAAGAGACAATTCAGTATCGTGGAGCCAGCTGCCTGTTCCTACCTGTCTCAGTGCTGCTACTTACTTGGTAAATTTCTTAATTCCTTTGCCCCTGTTTTCACTTGTTCAAAACAGGGATGATAATAGTATCTACCTCCTAGAGTTATGTGGAGGTGGAATCATTTTGCATGTGGAGGGAACTTAAAACCATGCTGGCATGCAGTGAGTCCTCACTAAAAATTAACTACAGGATTCATTCATTGTACCAACATTTCTTGAGGACCTGCTGGTGTAAGGAATTGTTACAGATGTGTTTAAAGATAGAGAGACAGGGGCGACTGGGTGGCTCAGTTGGTTAAACATCTGACTCTTGATGTGGGCTCAGGTCATGATCTCAGGGTTGTGAGATTGAGCTCTGAGACGGGCTCTGCCCTCGGGGTGGATCTTGCTTAAGGTTCTCTCTCTCCCTCTCTCTTTCTGCTCCTCTTCTACTCTCTCTAAAAAAATAAATACAAGTACAGAACCAAGAACCTGCTCTCAAGGAACTTCTTAAAAACTAAACAATACCTTGGGAATATTTCTTCATGTTGTCAAATGCCATTAAAAAAAATAATCTCCATGGGACAAACCGTGAGAGTCTCTTAATCTCAGGAAACAAACTGAAGATTGCTGGGAAGTGGCGGGGGAGGGATAGTTTGGCTGGGTTATGGACATTGGGGAGGATATGTGCTATGGTGAGTGCTGTGAATTGTGTAAGCCTGATGATTCACAAACCTGTATCCCTGGGGCAAATAATACATTATATGTTAATAAAAACAAAACAAAAACAACAACAACAAAAAACCCAATCTCCATGGTAATCTGTAATTCACCTAATTATTGGAAAATTAGACTGTTGATGTTCCCATTTTAGGTTTGGGTGTAGTGACTGTAAACACTGTCAAAGCAGTCATTCTTCTGTTACATGTTTGCATGGTGTTCTGTCTTTTTAAAAATCTTTGTCAGGCGTGCTTTGATACGTGTTGCCAATTCACTAACGTGTACTTACTTGATTTTTTGGTGGGTATAGACTCTTCCAGATTACCATCAGAGTCCGCTCCACTTTCTCCTTTGACTTTATTTTCTTTAAGACTTCCTTAGAGGTCTTTCTCTTAACTTTCATGGGAAGGCTACTGGAAGGAAATAGGCAGTTATCAGTGCTGGTTGGGAACAAAATAACCTGACTGGCACCCAGCTCCTGATCCTGCCTCCATCTAAACCCTACAGGTGGGATCACAGGCCCCACATCACTAAAAGCTTAGAAAAGCTTAGAAAAGCTTCCGTAGTTGGGAGAAACACTGTGACCAGAGTTTCTCAACTCAGCATCAAATCCACTTCTTGTTCATCTTGAAGGTTTACTTCTCATTTATTTTCATGTGACTCTGCTGCTGGTTTGAGCAGTGAGTCCCCTGCTTTTGCCCCCTGTGTGCGAGTCCTTGCTTTGGTTCTCAGTTTAGCAGCAACCTTGCTTCAACGGTGATTCTGTCTTGTCCTCCAGGCTTAGTACGGCCTGGTCCTCTACTAAATCTCTTACCAATTATCTAGAGTCTACTCCTGCTCTTGGGTTTAACCTGATTATGTCTTTTGCACTTGGAGGGTCAGTCTTGTCTCTAGGTCCCAATCAGCCCCCCGTCTGGCAATTTTGCCAAATCCAAATCTGATATGAAATGAATAAAAAGAAAACAGCTGAGTCACTTATCTCCTTTCTCTGGTTATCTATTTCTGTGTAAGAAATCACCCTGAGGGGCGCCTGGGTGGCTCAGTGGGTTAAAGCCTCTGCCTTCGGCTCAGGTCATGATCTCAGGTCCTGGGATCGAGCCCTCGGCTCAGCAGGGAGCCTGCTTCTCCCTTTCTCTCTGCCTGCCTCTCTGCCTACTTGTGATCTGTCAAATGAATGAACAAAATCTTAAAAAAAAAAAAAAAAAGAAATCACCATGAAACTTAGTGAAGTCAAGCAACAGAAGTAATTTCCTTACCTTTCATGGTTTCTTTTTTTAAAATTTAATTTATTTATATTTGAGAGAGAGAGAGGGATAGCAAGCAGGGGGAAAGGGGAAGAAGCAGGCTTCCCATAGAGCCAGGAGCCAGACGTGGGGTTGATCCCAGGAAGGCAGGCAGTTATCTGACTGAGCCATCCAGGTGCCCCCCTCATCATTTCTTTGGATCAGAAATATGAGAAAGACATGACTGGGCTTTTTTGGCTGGGAGTGTCTCATATAATGAGAGGTGGCTGGAGCTGGAGCAGTTGTGGGCCGGCTGGCCATTTCTCTCTCTTTGTGTCATCTCAGGTCCCTCTGTGGAGTCTCTATAGTGACAAGGTTGGGCTTCTTCACCACATGGCACCCCCAAGGCAGTGGAAGTACATACACAGTAGTAGCTCAGGGCTCTAGCTGGAGCTTTCTGGAGAAAAGGGCAGAAATGGAATTTTGTAACCTAATCTTGTAATTAGCATCGTGTCTGCCATAGTCTCTTGGTTGAAATGGTCACAGAAGCCAACTTGTGTTCCAGGGCGGGGAATTAGAATCCATCTCTTCATGAGAAATGTGCCGTCTTTGGAGAAGATGATTGACCACATCCCTCCACCACAGCCTCTTCTATAGTTTACTTCCAACATAACACACTAAGCTCTTCAGTGAAGTAGATGGGCAAAAACAGAGACTCCTTGTGTGTCCTCTTTCCTAGTAAAGTAAAGCCTGTTCACCTGTAAAACCAGATCGAATCCTCCTGCATCCTCTGTGAGGCCTTCCTTAGCTCTCCATAGCATTATCTCTTCCAAAGCTATAAAATACTGAACATCAAAATAGGGTCTTGTATGTGACAAATCACAGTGCCAAATACTCCACCTTGTATCTTTATTCAAATGGTACTGGTGTGTGGGTTTCCCCTGCTTATGAGCAGGAATCCTGTATTATGAATCTCAGTCCTCCCTCCCTCCCTCCCACCCACTACCCTGGCATTGAGACCCAATGTAATTCTTCATGGATGTCTACCAGGTGAAAAAGAAATGAATAAGTGAGTGAATGAATGAATGAATGAAACAAAGAAGAGACAAAAACATAGCATAGGAGTTGTGCTGAAAAACATCATAATTCACGAGTAACCTGGGCTTAGAAATGCCTTCCTTGGGGCTCCTGGGTGGCTCAGTGGGTTAAGCCTCTGCCTTTGGCTCAGGTCATGATCTCAGGGTCCTGGGATCGAGCCCCGCATCGGGCTCTCTGCTCAGCAGGGAGCCTGCTTCCCCCCTCTCTCTGCGTGCCTCTCTGCCTACTTGTGATCTCTATCTCTCTCTCTCTGTCAAATAAATAAATAAAATCTTTAAAAAAAAAAAAAAAAAAGAAATGCCTTCCTTTAAAATTGCTCTGGGGGGCACCTGGGTGGCTCAGTTGATTGAGCGACTGCCTTTGGCTCCAGTCATGATCCCAGAGTCCCAGGATTGAATCCTGCATCAGGCTCCCTGCTTAGCAGGAAGTCTGCTTCTCCCTCTGACCCTCCCCCTTCTTGTGTTCTTTCTTTCTCAAATAAATAAAATCTTTTAAAAAAATAAAATAAAATTTGCTCTGGGTTTCAGATGTCCTGCTTTTGGTGGACAGTGGCTTAGTTACAAAATTCTAAATCCCCTCAAAAATAGGAATTCACTGGTGATACCTGTTATTTACTCATCCCCTCTTTAGTGGACTGTCCTGCCTTCTATGCTTAGCGGACCAGATAAAAACTGAGTTGTTGACGGACCAGAGTGTAAGTTAAAGGTCTGGGATGCATCATTAGATATATGGTCTCCTAGGAATTTAGATCTTCCTGCAGTAGGTGGAATTTGTAACACTCTGGCCTCTAGGACCATATGGTTGTATTTAGAGATGCCAGCAGAAATAAATACTTAACTTGTAGTGCAAGATTCTTTTTGCTGGTTCTTTCCACAGCCATAGTGATGTTTCCTAGGCAAAATTTCAAAGCACAAAATTAACATTTGGTTCATATCTTTTCACTGGCTTGTTAGTGATAATTTCATCCTGTGTATGGAATTGGTTATTCTTGCTGAGGGTCCGTGACCGTAGGCTAATTCTTCAGGTGGGAAAGGGGCATGCTCTCTATGAAATGATTCTGGAGTCTTAGCTGTGGCTGCTTAGACTGGTCTGATGCCTCACCTAAGACAGCCACTCAGGATAGCACCTGGCAGGATGGCCTGGCTTTTATGAGATCTGCTCTAAATAGAAAGGAAACAAAAGAAACTCCACTAGCAACAATCAGAAAGTAAAATTACAAAAACAATGCTATTTATGACAGCATCAGAAAAAATGAAATCCTTAGTCATAAATTTGACAAAAGATGTTCCAGACCTATACACTGAAAACTGCAGAACATTGCTGAGATGAACTAGAGAGAATATAAATAAAGGGAGAGAGATTGACATGGATTGAATGACTCATTGTTAAAACACTGATTCTCCCTAGATGAAACTATAGAGTCTATGTAATCCCAATTAAAATTCCAACAGAATGTTTTGTTAAAGAGCCAAAATAATAATAATCATAATCAATAATCCTAATCATAACTATAAAAAAGGAATTGGATGACTAATATTATCAGATGTTATAAGACTTACTATAAGGCTATAGTAATCAAGACAGTGGTATCTATCTTGGTATTAGGCCAAGATAGACAAATAGATCAATGGTACAGAATACGGACTCCAGAAATTGACCTCCACATATTTAGTCAAAAGTATTTAAAAAAAATTATTTATTTTTAGAGAGAGAGAGTGCACATGCACATGAGCTTGGGGATGGGGAAGGGGTAGAAGGAGAGGGGGAGAGAAAGTCAAGCACACTCTGCACTGAGTGTCAAGTCCAACATGGGGCTCAATCTCGTGACTCTGAGATGGCATCCTTGAGCAGAAACCAAGAGTCAGATGCTAAACTGAAAGTGCCACCTAGGTGCCCAATCAAAAGAATTTTTTTTGATAAAGGCCATTCCAAAGGCAGTTCAATGGAAAAAATAATAGTATTCCCTCAAAATGATGCTGGAATGTTTGTATATCTGTATGCAGTGAAGTGAACTCCAATCCATATTTCATACTACAGACCCAGATTGACTCAAAATGATCCATAGATTTAAATGTAAACCCCCAAACCATAACACCTCTATTAAAAAAAAAAGAAGGAAATCTTTGTGACCTTGAGTTAGGCAGGTGTTTTATATATAATATCAAAAGCACAAACCATAATAAAGTTAATAAATTGGACTTTATCAATTAAAAATTTCTGGGGTATCTGGATGGTTCACTCAGTTAAGCATCTGCCTTCAGCTCAAGTCATGATCTCAGGGTCCTGGAACTGAGCTCTGTATCTGGCTCCCTGCTCAGCAGGAAGTCTGCTTCACCTCTCCTTTTGCATCCCCGTGCCCCTGCTTATGCTCTCAAATAAATAAATAAAATATTTCAAAAAAATTAAAAATTTTCACTATTTTTAAAAAATGCAGTTAAGAAAATAAGAAAGTAAACCACAAACTGGGAGCAAATATTTGCAAATTATATATATGAGGAAACATTTGTGTCTAGATTATACAAAGAACTCTCAAAGCACAGTAAGAAAAATGACCTAATTTAAAAAGTGGGCAAATGGGGCACCTGGGCGGCTCAGTGGGTTAAGCCTCTGCCTTCGGCTCAGGTCATGGTCTCAGGGTACTGGGATCGAGCCCCACATCGGGCTCTCTGCTCAGCAGGGAGCCTGCTTCCCTTCCTCTCTCTGCCTGCCTTTCTGCCTACTTGTGATCTCTCTCTGTCAAATAAATAAATAAAATCTTTAAAAAAAAAAAAGTGGGCAAATATTTGAACGGATACTTCACCTAAGATATATGGATGGCAAATTAAGCACATAAAAAGATGCTGGACATTACTGTTCATTAAAGAAAAGCAAATCAAACCACAGGTAAATACCATCACACCTGTTAGAATAGCTGAAGTTAAAAAAATGGACATGCCATCATGGGACAGCTGAAACTCTCATAAACTGCTGCAGGGATGTCAAATGGCACACCCACTTTGGAAAACAGTTTGGCAGTTAAAAAACAAAAGCAAACTTAATTATGCACTTAGTATAAGACCATCCGTACTACTCCCAGCTTTTTTACCCAATCTCAATGAAAACATGTCTGTACAGAAACTTGTACACAAATGTTCACAGCAGTTTTATTCCTAATAGCTAAAAACTAAAAAAAATAAAATAAAATAAAATAAAAATATCCATCAACAAGTAAATGGATAAACAAATTATGGTATGTATGATGGAATACAGCTTAGTAGTAAAAAGGAATGGACTGTTGGGGTACCTGGGTGGCTCAGTCAGTTGAGCATCTGACTTTTGGTTTCGGCTTAGGTCATGATATTGGGGTTGTGAGATTGAGCGCCCCCCATTGAGCTCCACGCTCATGGGGAGTCTGCTTGAGATTCTCTTCCTCTGTTCCTCCTCCCACTTGTGTGTGCACACACCCATGCGCACATCCTCACTCTCTTGAAAAATACATCTTAAAAAAAAAAAAAAAAGACATCCAATGTCATGGATGACTCTCAAAATCAGCATAAGCAGAAGAAACCAGAGAAAAGGAGCACATACTGTATGATCACTTTGATTAAAAATTTTACAAAATGTAACCTAATCTATAGTGACATCGGCATATCCGTAATTGCTGAGGATTGAGGGTGGGAGGAGGGGAGGGCATGGAAGAAGATTAAAACGGGTTTTGGAAATTTGGGGGGTGACAGATGTTTACTCTTTTGATCCTAATGGATTCGTGGGTGTAAGCGTATATTAAAACTTATACTCTGAATTTTAAATATGTCAATTATAAATAACTAAGCTAAATAAAGAAAGAAGGAGGGGAGGTAAGAAGGGAAGGTGTTCTGTAGAGGGGAGAACAAAGAAGGGAAAGGAAGGAAGGAAGGAAAAATAAAGTCAAACCAAGGGCGGCTGTCATGCTAACAGCAGCCTCTAGGAGGCCACCTCTGCAGGCTCCTGTTGAGGAAGCAGATAATCAGATGTCTAAGAACCTTAGATCCTGAAGGAGACACGGTTCCGGCCCTATGAGGATGGTCTGTCAGACCTGCTGTTCTTTCTGAGAATCCTGCCCCCCTCACTGCTACATGTATCCCTACAGTCTTTTCAAATTAGTAGCAGTTGCTACTAAAGGCAACTAAAGTCACCCCCTAAAGGGAGTGAATGTCAAGTATTGAGTCAGCTTCACTGCTGCCTCGTAAACTTGAATTTAGTTTTTATTGAAAAATTTTTTAAGTTGTTATTTCTCCTAGTCTCCTCTTAATTAAGCTGTATCTTTGTCTTTCTTTGTAGCCAGTTTCCAGACTGGGGTATTTACGACTCCTCCTTCTGAGTTTGCAGGTCAGCCTGTAAATAGGGAGAGAGACAGAGAAACAGATGGAGACAGAGGGAAACAGAGAGAGATTGGCACCCTGTCTTCCTGTGGATTGATATTATGTATTATGTTCATACCCCAAAGCTGGTTGTTCTCCTACCATGTTTACTTGCTGTTGGGGGGGAGGGCTGGTAGCTGCAGACTGATAGCTCTTGGAGAGGAGGGATTGTGTTTTTATTTATCTTTGTGTTTAGCAGAATGACTACCATAAGTAAATGCTCAATAAATGTTTATTGAATGGATGTTTGACATTGAGAGAGAAATTGCCTCATGTTGGGTCACAGGGAGAGTTTCCATCCTCTCTCTCTCAAGAAGGGCTCTTTCTATAATGGTCAAAAGCATTTAGAACTATTTCACTTGATGTTCTTTCATTCATTCATTCCACAAATTCATTCCTAGCACCGACTAGGTTCCAGGGTCATTCCAAGGACCATTCCAGATAGAGCTATGAGCAAATACACAAAAGTTCTGTCTTTACGGTGTTTACTTTTTTTCTGGGGAGAGAGAAAATAAATAAGACAAATAAGTAAAATATATAGTGTGTTAGATCAGTGCTGAGGAAAAAAAATAAGTTCACATAAATGTAACAAGTCTTTCCCTAGGCACAGCAGGATGCTATGTCTGGGAAGATTTCTGGATATCTGTTTCTTTTTATCTGTTGGCTTTTCCCCCCTCTTCTTGGCTTCAGTATCTGGCCAGTAGTCTCCTGGTGACAAGGTGGCTGCTGAATTTACAAAATTTACAACCTCTTTACTGAGAAGCCCTAGGGAAAAGGGAGATGTCTTCTCTAGTGGTTCCAACAGCTATCCTGTTATTGGGTCTCGTTGATCTAGTTTGGATCACATGGAAACAGGAATCTGCTGATTGCTCAGACAGGTATCTGCCCTGAAGTAGAGCTGGGGAAGTGAGGTCTGGTGACCCAAACCCCAGTGAAGGGTGGGAGTGGGAGGTTTCCATTAAAAGGAAACATGTGTTATTATCAACAAAGACAGCACAGATGCCAGACAGGCAACAACAACAGATAGCTGCCATTCTGTCCTTGCTTGAGGAAGAGAGGCTGCTGACTAAGGCTCATGAAGCATCTGCCCTGCCTGAAAGGATAAAACAGCCACAGGTCAGAACCACAAGTGGCTCTTGGGCTTGATATGAACCACCACCCTGCTGGGCATCTACCTGAACATGTCTGTAGACCAACCTTGTGTACGGACCAGCCATTCTGAGCGTCCTTAATCCTCAGGACCTCAGAGCAATTACATTGCCAAGTAATGCCGTTTAAACTTAGGTATATTCATGGGGCGCCGGGGTGGCTCAGTTTGTTAAGCTCTGCCTTCTGCTCAGGTCATGATCTCTGGGACCTGGGATGGAGCCTCATGTTGGACTCTGCTCAGCGGAGAGTCCGCTTCTCCCTTGCCCTCTGCTTGCTGCTCCCCCTGCTTGTGCTCTCTCTCTGTGAAATAAATAAATAAAATCTTTAAGACAAATAAATAAACTTAGGTATATCCAAGGAAAGGGATGTGAGTTATATTGTTGAGCCTTGATGTCACAGACACACAGTTTATGTTGACAGATTCCCTGTTGGATCCACTCCAGGACAACTTCCAAATTGTAAAGTAACAAGTGTACAAGAGATGAGAGGGCTGGAGTCTCATCCTTCTGGATTTCTGTTCCAGAAGGGCAGGAGAGTACAGTGGTGAAGGGCATTGTTGAGAGCCTGAGAGATCTAGGTTAAAAGCCTAGTTCTGTCACTTCTGTTGACCTTGAGTAAGTTAGTTTGCCTTCATGCTTGTGTTTTCTCATCTATTAAGAGGGATGATCCTAATACCTACATCAGTTGGTCCTTGAATTAATACATATAAAGCCTTTGTTGTTAATATAATCGAAACCATGTGTCGTCCTACAGTCAGGGATAGTCTGCATGGTGTAATTTGTGCACAGTAGAAAGCATGTACCCTTAAACTTCACCCCCACAAACCTGCCTTGGGATCTGAGGTTTCAATGTTCTTTCAAACTTTTGGTTTGATTTAAGAAAAAGTTTGTTTTTGGTTTAAGGAGGAGTTTATGACATATTTTGGAAGTTTTAAAGTTCCAAGGACAGACTTTAAGCACCAGTAGGGATGGCAGGGTGTGTGGGAATTGGATAGTCCTCGGGACCCTCCCCCACTACCTCCAGCAAAGGAATTTTACTTACCTCTATTTTACATACTGACTTCCATAAGAATTTCTTTGAGGAAGAGTTGTGTGGTTGAAGATAAAATTCAGAAATGGCCCTGTCAAAGCATCAAGCCCCCTGCTAGAACATCATTATGTCAGCTGGAAAGGGTGAGGGATTGAGGATGTTTTGCTCAAGGAAGAAAATCCACTGGAGGAGGGGCGATGACTCTTTACGTACCGAAGTGTCATCTGAGGGGTCCAAAGAATCAAGAAGAGATCAATTTCAGCTTGGTGGATAGAAAGAGTAGGACATTTCTAGCAATTCAAGCTCTTCTTACACAATTCATTTATGGGGCCGTGGTACACTGCCATTCCCAGAGATGTCCCAGCAAAGGCTTTAGGCTGTTAGGGACAATACCAAGGATATTCCTCAAAAGGAGAATGATGGACTGTGACTGCCAAGCTATATCCCAACTGTAAAGTCTGTGATTCTGAGTAACATAGCAAGCTATTAATATGTTACACTCTGTGAACTTTATGGTGAATTTTATCACTTATTTAGATTCTAAGAGTATGGCTTTAAAAGAACGTGGCATAAGACAGTGGCATTTTGAACTAATTTTAAATTACAGTAAAGTTTTTAAAATAGTCCAGAAAGTTTCATTATCTCTCACCCAGCATCTTCTGATGCTAATATCTTATATAATCACAGTGCAGCGATCTGAATCAGGAAACTGACATTGCTATGATAGCATTAACTACAGTAAACTCCTTTTTCAGATTCCATCAGTTCTTCTCCTAATGCCTTTTGTCCAACAGTGAATGGTCTGTGTCTTATTATTTACAACATATTTAGTTATTTGATCAGTGTTAGTAGAAACTACTTAAGGTAAGGTTTTTAAAGTCTTTACTTAATAAATTCCAGTTAGTTAATATACGGTAATATTAGTTTCAGGAGTACAATTTAATGGCTCAGCACTTAGGCATGATAGCTGGTGCTCCTTACAAGCGAGGAGTGCCCTCCTTAATCCCCATCACCTATTTAACCTGTCCTCCTCACCGCCTCCCCTCTGGTAATCAGCTCGTTCTCTATGGGTAAGATTCTGTTTCTTGGTTTGCCTCTATCTTTTTTTTCTCTCCTATGATCATTTGTTTTGTTTCTTAAATTCCACATTGGAGTGAAATCTTAGGGTATTTGTTTTTCTCTGAATGACTTATTTCACTTAACATAATACTCTCTCACTCCATTGTTTTAATGCCTGAATAATATTCTAGTGTGTGTGTGTGTGTATGTATGTGTGTGTGTTTACCACATCTTTATCCATTCATCAGTTAGTGGACAGTTGGACTCTTTTCATAATTTGGCTATGGTTGATAATGCTGCTATAAACATTGGGGTGTATGTATTCCTTTGAATGACTATTTTTGTATTCTTTGGGTAAACACCTAGTAGTGCAATTGCTGGATCATAGGATAGTTCCATTTTTAACTTTTGGAGGAACCTCCATACTGTTTTCAGAGTGGCTGCACCAGTTTGCATTTCCAGCAACAGTGTAAGAGTGTTCCTCTCTCTCCACATCCTCTGTTGTTTCTTATGTGGTTAATTTTAGCCATTCTGACTGGTGTGAGGTGATACCTCATTATAGTTTTGACTTGTATTTCGCCATTGATGAGTGATGTTGAGGATCTTTCATGTGTCTGTTGGCCATCTTCTTTGGGGAAATGTCCATTCGTGCCTTCTCATTTTTTAACTGGATTATTTGTTTTTTAGGTTTTGAGTTTTTAAGTTCTTTATAGATTTTGAATACTAAACCTTCATCAGATATGTCATTTGCAGTTTTAGTTTTGTTGATTTTTTTCCTTCACTGCACGGAAATTTTTCATCTTGATGAAGTCCCAATAGTTTATTTTTGCTTTTGTTTCCCTTGCTTCAGGAGATACATCTAGAAAAATGTTGCTATGGCTAATGTCAAAGAGGTTACTGCCTATATCCTGCTGTAGGTTTTTAATGGTTTCCTGGCTCACATTTAGATCTTTAACTCGTTTTGGATTTATTTTTGTGTATGATGTAAGAAAGTGGTCGAGTTTCATTCTTTTGCATATTGCTGTACAGTTTTACTGACACCATTTGAAGAGACTGTCTTTTTTCCAATAATCTTTGTTACAGATTAATTGAGCATATAATTATAGGTCCATTTCTGAATTTTCTGTTCTGTTCCATTGACCTAGGTGTCTATTTTTGTGCCAGTACCATACTATCTTAATCACTACAGCTTTGTAATATAACTTGAAGTCTGGAATTATGATGACTCCAGCTTTGCTTTTCTTTTTCAAGGTTGCTTTCAGCAGTTTGGGGTCTTCTGTGGTTTCATACAAATTTTAGGATTGTTTATTCTAACTGTGAAAAATGCTATTGGCATTTTGATAGAGATTGCATTAAATGTATAGATTGCTTTGGGTAATATAGAGGCTTTAATAATATTTGCTCTTCTGACCCATGAACATGGAATATCTTTCCATTTCTTTGTGTCATCTTCAATTTCTTTCATCAGTGATTTATAGTTTTTAGAGTACAGATTTCTACCTTTTTGGTTAGGTTTATTCCTAGGTATCTTACAGGTTTTGGTGCAATTGTAAATGGGATTAATTCCTCAACTTCTCTTTCCACTGTTTCATTATCAGTATATAGAAATGCAACAGATTTCTGTACATTGATTTTGTAACCTGCAACTTCCCTGAATTCAAATACCAGTTCTAGAAATATTTTAGTGAAGTCTTTTGGGTTTTCTATATAGAATATCATGCTGTTTGCAGTTAGTGAAAGTCTTGCTTCTTCTTTGCCAATTTGAATACCTTTTGTTTATTTTTGTTGTCTGATTGCTGTGGCTAGGACTTCTAGTACTATGTTAAATAACAGTGGTCAGAGTGGACATTCCCAACTTGTTCTTAATTGTAGAGGGAATGCTCTCAGTTTTTCCCCATTGAGGATGGTATTAGCTGTAGGTTTTCCACATATGGCCTTTATTATGTTGGTATCTGTTCCCTCTAACCCTACTTTATTAAGGGTTTTCACATGAGTGGATGTTGTACTTTGTTAAATGCTTTTCTGCATCTATTGAGAAGATGATGTGGTTCTTATCCTTTTATTAATGTGGTGTATCACATTGACCGATTTGTGAATGTTGAACCACAGGCTTGTATCTATTGAGGAGGATCATATGGTTCTTATCCTTTTATTAATGTGGTGTATCACATTGATTGATTTGTGAATATTGAACCCAAGAATAAATCCCACTTGATCAAGGTGAATGATTCTTTTAATGTACCATTGGATTCAGTTTGCTAGTATTTTATTGAGAGGTTTTGCATTCATGTTCATCAGGGATATTGGCCTATAGTTCTCTTTTTTAGTGGAACCTTTATCTGGTTTTGGTGTCAGGGTAATGCTGACCTCATAGAATGAATTTGGACATTTCCTTCCATTTCTATTTTTGGAATAGTTTGAGAAGAATAGGTATTAACTCTTCTTTAAATGTTTGGTAAAATTCACATATGAAGCCATCTGGCCCTGGAAGATTTTTGATTACTGATTCGATTTCTTTACTGGTTATTGGTCTGTTCAAATTTTCTATTCTTTCTGCTTCAGTTTTCGTAGTTTATATGTTTCTAGACATTTATCCATTTCTTCCAGGTTGTCCAATTTGTTGGCATATGGTTTTGTCTTATATTCTCTTATACTTTTATTTCTGTGGTGTTGGTTGTTATTTCTCCTCTCTCGTTTGTGATTTTATTTATTTGGGTCCTTTTCTTTTCTTTTTGATAATTCTTTTTTGATAATTTCTCTTTTGATAATTCATTGATCTCTTCTATGGTTTGTTTTTTGTTTGTTTTTTTAGTTTCTATGTTATTTATTTCAGCTCTAATCTCTATTATTTCCCTTGTTCTGTTGACTTTAGTCCTCATTTGTTAGTCTTTTTCTAGCTCCTTTAGGTATAGAGTTGGGCAGTTTATTTGAGATTTTTTTCTTGCTTCTTAAGATAGGCCTCTAGGCCTGAACTGCTGTATACATCTCTCTTAGGACTGCTTTTGCTGCATCGCAAAGGTTTTAGACCATTGTGTTTTCATTTTCAGGTGTTTCCATGTATTTTTTATTTCTTCTTTGATTTCCAGGTTGGCCCATTCATTGTTTGGTAGTATGTTGTTTAACCTCCATGTATTTGTGGTCTTTCCAAATTTTTTCTTGTAGTTGACTTCAAGTTTCATAGCATTGTGATCAGAAAATATGCATGGCTTGATCTCAATCTTTTTCTACTTGTTGAGACCTGTTTTGTGAACTAGTATGTGATCTGTTCTGGAGAATGTCCCATGTGAACTTGGCAAGAATGTGTATTCTGCTGCTTTAGAATGCAATGTTCTGCATATATCTGTTAAGTCCATCTGGTCCAATGTGTCATTCAAAACCATTATTTTCTTTTTGATTTTCTGTTTAGATGATCTGTCTATTGATATAAATGGGGTATTAAAGTCCCCTACTATTATTGTATTATTATCACTTAGTTCCTTTATGTTTGCTATTAATTGTTTTATATGTTTAGGTGCTTCTGTGTTAAGGGTATAAATGTTTACAATTGTTAAATCTTCTTGATGGATTGTCCCCTTTATTAAGATATAGTGCCCTTCTTCATCTTTTTTTATAGTCTTTTGTTTAAAGTCCAGTTAGTCCAATGTAAGTATTGCTGCTCTACCTTTCTTTCAATGCCCATTTGCATGACAAATATTTCGCCATTTCTTTACTTTCCACCTGCAGCTGTCTTTAGGTCTAAAATGAGGGTCTTGTAGGAAGCATATAGATGCATCTTTTTTTTTTTATCCATTTTGACACCCTATGTCTTTTGATTAGAATGTTCAGTCCATTTAGATTCATAGTAATTATTGATAAATATATATTTAGTGCCATTTTATGACTTGTTTTGTTTTTGTTTCTGAGGATTTTCTCTATTCCTTTTTTGTTCTACATCCCTTTTGGCCTTTCCTTTCTACTCAAAGCGTCCTCTTTAGTGTTTCTTGCAGGGCTGGTTTAGTGGTTTAGTGGTCACTCCTTTAGTTTTTGTTTGTCTGGGAAACTCTTTATCTCTCCTTCTATTCTGAATTTTAGCTTTGCCAGATAGAGTATTCTTGGGTGCAGATTTTTCCCATTTAGCAGGTTGAATATGTCATATCACATTCTTCTAGCTTGCTGAGTTTCTCTTGGGAAATCTACAACTAGCTTTCTGGGTCTTCCTTGTAAGATTTTATTTATTTTTTTGATAGAGAGAGAGAGAGTGAGAAGAGTATTTCTTCTTCTTTCTACTTGCTCCACAAGTAGGGGGGCAGCAGGCAGAGGGAGAGAGAGAAGCAGGCTCTTCACCAAGGAGGGGAGCCTGATGTGGGGTTTGATCTCAGGACCCCAGGATCATGACCTGAGCCAAAGGCAGACACTTAACCGACTGAGCCACCCAGGTGTCCCAAGTTAGGGACTTCTTTTGTCTTGTTGCTTTTAAGATTTTTTTCTTTATTGCTATGTTTTATAAATTTAATTACAGTATGTCTTGGTGTTGGCCTGCTTTTATTGATTTGGATGGGAGTTCTCTGTACCTCCTGAATCTGGATATCTATTTTTCTTCCCCAGATAAGGGAAGTTTTCTGCTATTATTTCTTGAAATAAATTTTCTGCCCCGTTTTCTCCTTTTTCTTCTTCTGGATGAGTCTCCTATAATACATAAAGTGGTTTTAAGATTATTAAACTGTACCCTTGAAAGAAACACATCTACTGACTAGCTTATGGCTCTGTTATCCAAAATCATAGAATTTTAGTTTGATTGTCATCTCAATAACCATAGTTCATCTTGCTCCTGAGGAAATCCCTTTGATATTGTCCCATCTTCAGGAATGCTTGGCCTGAATTTTTTTCAGAACTATGTTCAATAGATACATATTTAGCCCTATGTATGTTTCAGACACCACTGATACAAAAATAATAGCTATGACCTTTCCTTCTGGAAGCTTGTAATCTAGTAAGAGACAGAGAAGTAAATGGATGATTATCATGGTGTAGAATGGGGTAAAGAAAAGAATGCAAATAAAAGTCACACTACATGGGGTAATTGCTATGGTGGGATAGATACTATGGAGCACAGAGTGGTAACTCTCTATCCTGGAGTATCAGAAAAATCTTCCTGGAGAACCTGATGGATGAGCTGGGTGCAGAGAGATTGGACACCTAGATTCAATTCCTCTGGTGTCTCCTTCAGATCCTTCAACTTCAAGGAATCTAATTGTGAGAAGGACTAGAGGATCTACATATATATTCAGTGATATAGATGTATATTATATTATATTTTATTGTTATTATTTTTATATATTAAGTTTTAATTCCAGTATAGTTAACATCCAGTGTTGTATTACTTTCAGGCATAGAGTGATTCAACAATTTTAGACATTGCTCAGTGTTCACAAAGACAAGTGTACTCTTAATAATATGCTACATTTGTAAAACACTTTACTATGTATTGTTGCTTGCTATTTCTTTGACTGCTCATAGCAAGCTTGGCAGATCTGTGAAACAGATGATGTCTGTGGAGAAAAACTATAAGAAGGCAAGAGTGGAAGTCATAGTCCAGACCAGAGATAATGCAGTTCGGACATACAGAGTGAGAAATTAAACCAGTGCCATCTGGGTCCCATACTAGCTATGGGATCTTGCTCAAGTTACTTAATCTTTCTGTAGGGAGCCTAAGTTCCCTCTTCTATGAAACAGGGATTAAGAATACCTATTTCAGGGACGCCTGGGTGGCTCAGTTGGTTAAGTAGCTGTCTTCGGCTCAGGTCATGGTCCCGGCGTCCTGGGATCGAGTCCCACATCGGGCTCCTTGCTTGGCGGGGAACCTGCTTCTCCCCCTGCCTCTGCCTGCCATTCTGTCTGCCTGTGCTCGCTCTCTCTCCCTCTCTCTCTGACAAATAAATAAATTAAAAAAAAAAAAGAATACCTATTTCATAGAATAAATGTGTGTATTTGGAATAATACATAAAGTGGGGTCTTACAGTAAGTGCATGTCCACCACATTCAACACTTGTATCTGTCAGGGTCTCAGTAGGGAACAGATGATGCCCTCAAATTATGATAATTCAAGGAGGGTTTAATTATGGGACTATTTTCAAAGCTATTGGCAGGGTTTAGGAAACCTACAAAGAAAAGTGTATACCCCAGGAGCCCTTATCATCTCTATGCCTGAAAGGACAAGTTGGGGAGCAATTACCAGAGCCAGGAAGGAAAGTTCAAGTAGAGAAGGTGGTCATAAAGGGAGAGCTAGTCTACAGCATGGTGACAAAATTCAACAACACTGTATTGTATACTTGAAAGTTGCCAAGAGAATAGACTTAAATATTCTTATCACCACCACAACAATAAAAGTAATTATGTGAGGTGAAGGATATATTAACTAACCTTCTTGTAGTCATTATTTTGTAATATATATGTGTGTCAAAACATCATGTTATACATCATAAACGTACATAATATCACATGTCAGTTGTATCTCAATAAAGCTGGGGAAGGAAACAGGTACTGTACTGGCTGGCTGATGGTTGTAACTAGACTGTAAGGACCTCTTCCTCCCTCCTTTAGATCTACTGTGGGTTCCCCACTCTCCAAACTTAACAGAAGTCAAAAGGTGTAGGGACTGGTACTCTTGTCCATTCAAATCTGCCTTTGGGACAGAAAGCATGGTTAGAAAGGTGCAGAGTGGAGCCAGAGGGGCAAGTTGGAAGATATTGGCTCAACCCATGAGGCAAATGGAGAGCTTTGCAGAGAAGGGTGGTCAGCTAGGAAGATGCCCCAGGAGGGGTCCACTCAACTTCCTAGCTTATTGTCAGTTTGCCCACCCACTGCCTTTGGCCCATCTTTTAGCTGGAAGCTTTGGCAGACATTTGTTATTTTCCCTTCCAGCTTCCATTGTTGTTGTTGTTGTTGTTTTTCCTAGCAGCATCACTTGCATCCATACCTATCCATACCTACTGAAAGCCTGTAGGGTTGCAGTGGGATTCCGTCCTGCAAGGCTGAACATGTGACCCAGGCCTGAGTTAACCAATATGCCCAGTGCTGCTGGCTATGGTGGTGGTCCCAAACTGAACACATGGCTTGGTTAGAACCTAAGAGAGACAACGACTCTTTTGCCAAGAAGGAAGGCAGAGAGAAAGGAGGAGCTGCTGTTCCCATCTTGCCATCAGGAAAGGCATCTTGAGCATGAAAATAAAACAAATTTGCAGAAAACTGGAAAACCTGGAGTATAAAAATGAAATGAATTTGGAGTCTGTTCCAAAGGCTGACTTGAATGGGCAAAGTTCCTGTACTTTCTGTCTTCTGGTTGAGTTTGGCGAGTGGGGAAATTTGCAGAAAGTTTTTAATTCACAATTTGCAGAAAACCAGTCCAGCTGTGCCTGAAGATAGCATCACCTTTGAACTTTACAGTTAAGAAAGCTGTTAAATTATATTTTCACTTACATTGTTTTGAGTTGGATTTTCTGTCACTTACACCAAAAAGAGTCCTAGTGTAGAAAGGGACCTCTCACATTAGTTCTTTTTTCTAGATAATAATTTTAATGCAAATATGAATTTAAAAATAAATATTAGCCAGTGTCATCACTATTAAAGGCTATTCCTTGTATCTTACATTTTATACTGTACCCCTTGATAGAACAGTGTTAGTGATATTCTACATAGCATAAAAGCAATTCACATGGTAATCAGCTGTAAATGTAATAATAGGGTAGTTGAGATTTGTGTTTTAAAACACATTCTTGCACAATTACTTCCCCCATTAAATTCATAGAGAAAGCTGAGGCTGGAAATCAAGATTGATATCACATATCTGCTAAGTGGCTGTCTGGGTAGAAAATGAAAATCGTGCAGAAATTTAAAATCCACTATTTGAATGAATTGACAAAATAGTAAAATTCCAATTGATCTAATCCCCAGTGGCTGGTGCTTTTATAATTTTTCTTAACAAAAACTATGATTTGGGAATTATGGGGCTCTCTCTAAATCATTGATCAGCAGCTCTTGTTTAAATGCCTCCATTTCAATATGATTCTTATATTTCAGCTAATTGAATTTTAGAATGCAAGGATCATTTTAAAGAACATGACTTTAAAATTAAGGATTTGAAAAGTCAGCTCTTAACCTTGTTTTTACCTAGGAATTTAGAACCTGGTTCCTCCCAAGGCACAATAAGAAGGCTTTTTTTTTTGGTAATAGCTTTATTGAGATATAATTCACATGCCATAAAATCCACCCTTATAAAGTGTTCAATTCATTGGCTTTCAGCATATTCACATGGTTGTGCAGCCATCACCACTATCTAATTCAAAAATGTTTTATTTTCCCCATAAAGCAACCCAGTACCCATTAGCAGTCACCCATCCCTTCTCACTGTGTCCCCTGGCGGTCACTCATTTACATTCTATTTTTATGGATTTGCCTATCTTGATTTTTCCTATAAATGAAATTGTGCACTATGTGGCCTTTTGTGACTGGCTTCTTTCACTTAGCATGATGTTTTCAAGATTCACCCATGTTGTAGAACAGGGAGTGTTTGGCTTGAGCTTTGGGGAAAAATAAGGATGTTGATGTTGGCCAGATGCTTGTCTCCCTACATACTTTACCTGTCCATTTGCCACTTCACGGCCAGAGTTTCTTCCACCTACATCAGTTGATGACCCTTCCATCTGCCCTCAATACAGCTCAAAAGGCCCTGCCTAGTTGCCTTGCCCCAGCTCCCCGCAACCCTCCTCCCCCAGCTCCAATAGGCTCTACTCTTCTCTTCACTCAGTCCCTGACATGCTTCCTCCATAAGGGCATCTACTTATGCTGTCCCTTCCACCTTCGGATGCTTTGCTTCTGTCTCTTTTAGTTAATTTCTTTTTTTTTCTTTTAGTTAATTTCTTAGATTTCTTTTTCATGTCTCAACTCCAGTGTCACTTCAAGTTTAGATCATGTTCCTTAATCACTTTACTTCATACCATTTATTTATACAGTTTCTAAATTATACCCCCACCAGTGTGACTATTTCATTAATCTTTTATCTTTACTTACTAGACCATAAACTTTCAGAGAAAAGAGATCATGTTTGTGTGGCTCATTTTTAAAAGTTGATAATTCCTGGCTCATAGGAGCTACTTCTTTTCACTCACAGAACTTCTAAAATGTTTTAGTGTGGTTTTCATGTTTGGTGTGTTTGTGAATAGTAGACAACTTTGCACATTGCAGACTCTCTGTCAGGCAGTGTATTGGACTGACCTTTGCCTGACCGGGCTGTGTAACATAGTCCGCTTTTCTTTATTTAATGTTGACCACACTGGTCTGTAACAGTGAATTAGAATCAGATGGAGAGCAAATAAAATGGGGAGTTAATATAAAAAAGTTCCCTCCTAGATTGTTTTGGATTAAAACAATTCTCTTTTAAGGTGCCTGGCTGGCTCAGTTGGGGTAGCATGTGACTCCTGATCTCATGGCCAGGAGTTCAAGCCCCATGTTGGGTGCAGAGCTTACTTAAAGGAAAAAAAAATACAGTAAAACAGTCCTCTCTCTTTCCTCTCTTCCTTCTCTTCCTCCTTCCTTCTCTTATAGCTAGAGAAGACCATCTTTCAAATTAAAATTATATTTTATATTATACTTAAAAAACCAAACCTACATTTTTATAGAATAATAAAGGACATGATCTCATCTTTTTACAAGATAATTATATCAGAAAAACTCTTAAAAGTTTTACATACAACTGATTTAAATGCTTTTATGTATGTAAGTATGTATTTTTATTTTAGAGAGAGAAAGTGTGAGTCGGGGAGCAGCAGAGGGAGAGGGAGAGAAGCAGACTCCTACTAGGTGCGGAGGCCGATGCAGGGCTTGGTCCCCATCATTCTGAGATCACAACCCAATCTGAAATTGAGAGTCAGGCACTCAACCAACCAAGCTACTCAAGTGCCCCTTAAATGTCTTTAAAAACATATGATAAGCTATGGCAGATTCTCTTTTACAAAGCCTAATTGATATCCTGAGGGACAAAATGAAATGTTATGGAAATTCCTGTCTTTACATGTGTTATGAAATTCAAAATATATATTGAACATCAATCTGTGCTTTTTGAATTATGTCTTCCCTTCCCCTCCCAGGATATTTGACAATGTTTGTAGACATTTTCGTTGTCACAGTTAGAGACAAAGAGCTACTGTTGTCTATAGGTAGAGGCCAGAGATGCTTCTAAACATCCTATAATACTCAGGACAGCTCCTGCAAAAAGGAATTATCTGGCCCAAGTATCAATAGGGCCAAAGTTGAGAAACCCCGATCTATATAAAATAAGTGTTTTGTGATGTTATTAAAATAAAACTAAATAGTCACTTAGTCATGTTATTCTCTTGTTTATTAACAGTTTATGGAAATTCTTGAATAATAAAGTATATCTAAGTATATCTTCCTTTGTTCACTCAACCAACATTTCTTTAGCACCTGCTTTGTGCCAGGGATGGTTTAAAATATATGACATTCATTGTTCAAGTGCTTATCAACAGAAAGACAGATAGAATTTGGTGTTTAATATGTATGGGAGAGTTTAAGAGACCAGTGTGCTCAAGGTTCTTGGGCCACACATATGAAAAACCCTTTGCTTTGCCAGAGATAGAGAGGCTTCATGGAGAACATGGTCACTTGGAATATATCCTGAAGGTTGATAGAGGTTAGACAGGGGCAGGACATTCCTCAGAGAGGAGAGCAGAGCAGAGGAAAGGAAGTGTGAACAGAATCTGCAGTTCACTGACGTTAGTAGTTTAGTGTTGAAGGCCAGGAGAGGCAAGAGATAAGGCTGAAGGGATGGGTTAGGGTAGGTAATGAGGATGGGATGTATAAATTGAAGAACTGGAGGGGAGGAAGGCAAGGCAGAATTGTATGCGGCAGAGCAACTTATCTAATTTGCATTTTATATAAATAACTGTAGCTATCCTGGAATTGATGGATTTCAGGGGTCAAGACTGGATGCCAGGGGACTAATTAGTGAGTGATTACAATGGTGCAGGTAAGAGATAATGAGTGCTTGGACCCAAGCACAGCCCAAGAAGGCTGAAAGGAGGGCTTGGATTGAGAGATATTAATGAGACCGAATCAGCCAGGTGATGAGAAGGAGTCCTCAAGGGAGGAATCCCAGTTTTCCTGCTTGGATGTCTCTGGGCAGGATGGGGATAAAGAATGAAGAACCAGGACAGAAAGTTACAGTGTACTAATTAATATGTAATATGTAAATATATATCCATGTATGTGTCTAACCTTATCTTAGCTTGATTACATAGCAAAGGTATTCCCAAATAAGGTCACATTCTCAGATTCAGGGGGTTAGGACTTTGAAATATCTTTCTGATGGATATAATTCAACCCATAACTATATGCTTTTAATTTTTTTTCCAGAACTTGTTTTAGAGAGAACAAAAATGAGAGAGAATGTGGGTACGTGGGTAAGTTGACTGTCTAAAACTTCTATAGGGTAAATAACCAACATACTTTTCAGTCTTGATATCCTGGGTCTACTTTGCTATTGGACCCAGTTGACTACTTAGGTCTTCTCAAAACTTTCACTTTCTGAGATGCTCTCTTGACCAATTCTCCTCCTGCCCACATCTCTATTTCTTCTTCTCCTTTCTCCCCAACAGCCAAACACTGGTATTCCCAATGGGCAGCAGCTTAAAAAAAAAGAAGTAGTTCTTTTGGACAGAGGGAGAGGAAGAGAATCCTCAAGCAGACTCCCTACTGAGCACAGAGCCTAACGCAGGGCTTGATCCCAGGACTCTGGGATCATGACCTGAGCCAAAACCAAGGGTAGATTACCCAACTGACTGAGCCACCCAGGCACCCCTGATACTATTTTTAAATATTAACAGGGTTATAAACAGGTTTGGGGATGGTGGGTCCTAATTCAGGGACTGTGTCTTCGTAAAATAAGGAAAATCTGGACACAGACACAGGGAGAAGGGAATGCTGTATGAAGACAGAGACACACAGGGAGATACCATGTGAAAACAGAGGCAGAAATAGGAGCAATAAATCTATAGGCCAAAGAATGGGAATGGCAAGGTTTTCTAGCAAGAACTGAAAGCTAGGAAGAGGGCAAGGAAAAGTACCTCCCTCAGAGCCTCCAAAAAGGAACCAACCCTACTGATACCTTCATCTTGGACTTTTAGCCTCCAGAACAATGAGAGAATAAATTTCTGTGGTTTAACCTATCTAGTTTGTAGTACTTTATTACAGCAGCCCTTGGAAACCAATACACATTTCCATGATTAGGATATTTAAAAATAAGAAAAGGAAAGAGAGTAAATTATTAGTGAAAATAGCCCCCCCCTTTACCAAGTATTTGGGAAATCTATCTATATCAACACATACAGAACTTCTTTTTTTTTAAGCTGCTGCCCATTGGGAATACCAGTGTTTGGCTGTTGGGGAGAAAGGAGAAGAAGAAATAGAGATGTGGGCAGGAGGAGAATTGGTCAAGAGTAGCATCTCAGAAAGTGAAAGTTTTGAGAAGACCTAAGTAGTCAACTGGGTCCAATAGTGAAGTAGACCCAGGATATCAAGACTGAAAAGTATATTGGTTATCTACCCTATAGAAGTTTTAGACGTCAACTTAACCACACTAGAGTGGCACTAGAGTAACAGAAGCTAATATTCAGTAAAAGATCCCATTCTCCAGGTGTTCATTCTCTAAGACAGGACAAAATAATGGACAGGACAAGTATTCATGCAGAATAGTATGTAAGTGTGCGTGAGGTACAAGGTAGAATTGAGATAGGTAATAATTGATTGCAAAAGGTATAAAAAGGCAATATTAAGCTTTAGCATGGCTTTAGAAGTCAGTATAGGTATGTATTCACCTTGAATGTCAGGATATAAGACTTTTAGACTGGAGCATTCTGCCTTTCATAACAGTCTGCTGTCAGAGTCAAGGCCCATTGTTTTACAGCTACATACATATGCCTTCCTAGCATCAAGTGCTTGTTATCTTCTGGGCACTGTGTCCAAAGGATTTAATTTCCTCAATCACCCTCTGAGGTGGGGCCTTTCAGTGTCTTCATTTTACAAATCAGGAAACTAAGGCCCACATATTTTGTTTTTTCTAAGGTCACTCAGAAAGGAAAGGTGCTAGAATATGAATCCTGGCTCATGTGACTCCAGAACCTAGGCTCTAACTACCAGTGTAAGAGGAGAGGAGATGGTATTCCCTTATCATTTATTAAGTGTAAACTGCAGATAGCTAGGACCAAGTCCAGCTGTGCTGTGCCCCTTAAACAGTATTATTCAATCAGGCTGAATTGATGGGGATAACAAGGAGCAAGAAAACCTTTTGGCCAGATTTGTTCATCTGTAGGCCCAACGAGAGTCAGTAGAGGCTTCCTGAGATATTAAATTAAAGTTTGTGTCTTATTATATACTACTCTGTAACATTCTTATTATCTCCAAACATGGAAGGCATCTGCAGAGCAACTGAATTTGGTTCTAAGACCCAGTGTGGAGGACAGACTCGTGAACTCTGTGAGTGGGGTTGTAGAGATCAGAACCTGGTGGATGCTGGAGCAGGGACCCTCCCCCCATGCAGTGGTGCCCTCCACTGTATAAGCCAAGATAACAGGCTTTATAGATACCTGTTTTTCTTTTAAAAATGTGCAATATACATGTTATGTATCTTTGTATGCATATAAACAGAGGTATAATATATATCCACATGTACATACATGTGTGTGTGCATGTGGATAGTTTCAAGCATATATAAAAGGAAGGAGAGCAAAACAGCAAACATTTATGTCACAGATGGTATGTGGAATGTCCAGCAGGCATCAGTCATCTGTCAGAATGATGTTCACCATAGACAAGTGAGCAGGCCATCCTGATAAACACAGCTGACCCACTGTTCTTCTCCCTCTTTTCCTAAAGAAGTGCTTCAGCTCACTGTAATAGAAGAGTACATTTTGAGATGGAGCTAGTGTTTTTACAAGCAACATTTTTTTTTAAAGATTTTATTTATTTATTTGACAGACAGAGATCACAAGTAGGCAGAGAGGGAGGAAGTGAAGCAGGCTCCCTGCCGAGCAGATGTGCAGATGCCCCCGATGTGGGGCTCGATCCCAGGACCCCGGGATCATGACCTGAGCTGAAGGCAGAGGCTTTAACCCACTGAGCCACCCAGGCGCCCCACAAGCAACATTTTTACTTAAGATTTTTTTTTTTTTTTTTTTTTTTTACTTAAGAATTTTTGAAAGAAATTTTTTAAGATTTCTTTACTCTGCTTAGTATATAATTTACAGTCAATAAATACTATCCATTTGTATTTCTAATAAGGTTTGGAATAAGTAATATATATTAGTTTTAAATTAAATAGAAATAGGGGCTCTGTCCACACAGAGCAATTTCTAGTCATTGCAGTATCTCAACTAAAATGTTCCTATTCCCCTTCTCTTAATTTTTGATCATCTACAGGCTGAAAAGAGGGCTAAATAAGAGAAAGAGTTAAGAAGGGGGTAAGAAATTAAGAACCAGTGAAACATATACATAGTCACTGGGGTCACCTTTTATGGTTATCTCCAGTGCTGGCAAGTCAAAAGTGGTTTGCCTGGAAATCTCCACTTCCACATCGCAGAACAAATGTGTTTATTGCTAATTTTGCTGGTAGAATATTTATAAGGAAAAGCCAACTCCCAGTGAAGAAAGTGTGTTCCTGTCCCTCGTAATACACACTCATTAATGGATTTTTCCAGCTCTTGTGAGTCAACAGATATGGCCATAATTCGAGGAATACTTCTCTCTGGCTCCATGAGTCCTGTCATAAAATAGTAGGCAAGAGTGTTAGATAAATCTGGGAGATAATGAAACCTATCTAACCTACCTCACAGGTTTCTTGGGAGGATAAAATGGAATAATGAATGTGAGCGTGTTTTCAAAAAGCAAAAATGTTGTAAAGTTCAGGGCAGAATTTTTTGATGCCTTGGTTGCTAAGTTGTTTTGTATCCTATTCCTTGTTTATCAGCTGTTCCCCCACATATATGCATGTGAAAAAGGCACTCCTCTTCCTTTTCTTCTATCCTCAAGAAGTTAGAAGATTTTTTGGGGGGTGCCTGTGTGGTTCAGCTGGTTAAGTGTCTGCCTTCAGCTCAGGTCATGATCCCAGGGTCTTAGAATTGAGCTCCCTGCTCCGTGGGAAGCTGCTTCTCCCTCTCCCTCTGCCTGATGCTGCCCACTGCTTGGCTTTCTCTCTTTCTCTGTGTCAGATAAATAAATAAATAAATAATCTTAAAATAAACAAACAAAAAAAGAAATTAGATACTGCCTTCATGAAGGTAGTATCACTTAGATTTCCATGATATTCTCAATTCCTCATTTATTGATTCTGCACTGTCCGTGGTGAGTTTAAGATAAGTACATAGCTCATTCTCTGAGGCCTAGTAATCTTAGAACACATCTAAACAGCACAAATGAAAGGATCTCTCTGGGAGTAACATCTCCAGTCCAATTTGAACATCTATGGATCAATCTGTTGATAAATTAATAGTGATATACCAGCGTGTTATGTCACCCACATGGATAATAACATACCCACACTTAATTTATAGATGTCTTCCTTTTTTTTTCTTTCTGAAATGGAGGCCATAAAGATTTCAGACTCTCCATTCAAATATGTCCTGTAAGTCTTTATTCTAAGACATCATTACATTTTTTTTTAGCCTAGCCAGTAATTTCTTTAACTCCAATAAATATCTATTTGTAACAGGAGAGATTGGGGAAACAATATAATAATACTACTCAAATGTTTTTCATTTTCTAACCATGTATAGCTTTTTGTAAATAAAACCAAAGACATGAAACTAGAAATAAACTGAAATGTAGGCTGTATATATTTGTGTCTGAATGCTACTTGGGTAAGGAATGTGTCCCCAGATGAAAGCAGTGTGAGTCATTTCAAGTCTAACAGCCTCATATTATCATAAAATTGCATTGATGTATTTGTAAAAATCCATGAAGAATTCTGTAAGGAACTTTTGATCTTGGTAGGATCCAAGGGTAGAAATGCAGACAGGAGGGAATATTTGTTTTTTTTAATCCAGTGGATTTTGCAATAGTTACATTGAATTAATTAATTAATTAATTAATTAATTTTAGATTTATTTTTTATTTATTTTCAGCATAACAGTATTCATTATTTTTTTCACCACACCCAGTGCTCCATGCACTCTGTGCCCTCTATAATAACCACCACCTGGTACCCCAACCTCCCACCTCCCCGCCACTTCAAACCCCTCAGATTGTTTTTCAGAGTCCATAGTCTCTCATGGTTCACCTCCCCTTCCAATTTCCCCCAACTCCCTTCTCCTCTCTAATTCCCCATGTCCTCCATGCTATTTGTTATGCTCCACAAATAAGTGAAACCATATGATAATTGACTCTCTCTGCTTGATTATTTCACTCAGCATAATCTCTTCCAGTCCCGTCCATGTTGCTACAAAAGTTGGGTATTCATTCTTTCTGATGGAGGCACAATACTCCATAGTGTATATGGACCACGTCTTCCTTCTCCATTCATCCATTGAAGGGCATCTTGGTTCTTTCCACAGTTTGATTTACTAATAAAATCTGTATCAGATTTTTAGACTAAACTAATGAGAAGATTTGAAGACAAAAATAATGACATTTTCCTGCATGGAATGTTAAACTGAAAGGCAATTAGCATCTATTTTAGGTATAGATCTTTCTATAGCCCACTTGCATTGCTAGTTTGTCCCCGTATTTCTTTCTGCTAAGCCTGTAGATGCCCTCAGAATCCTTCTCAACACAGCCTTCCAAGCAGCCATTATCAGGTAATTAGAGGTGACATATAAGTGAAATTCTTTATCAGTCCTCCTATAGAGCATTTCAAATAATCATCTTTAATATCCTTCAAATATGTCACCATATTTCTTGTGCATCATTATATTCTAGACATTGAGCATACACACAAATGGAAGAGATCTGAATGTCACCCTCAAAGAACTTAGAGTTCAGAGGAGGAAAAGTGACGTTAACAGGTGATAAAATACAATGTACTAAGAGCCAAGAGGGAGGTACACATGGGCCATGCAGAGGAGGGGTGGATTTGACATTCTTCTTAAGAAATGATGCTGGTCTTTACCTTGAATAAAAAGCAGGACTTATCCAGACAAAGCTGGGGTGTTCTGAGTCAGCAATTCTCAAACTTTTTTGTTCTCCAATCCTTTTATACTCTTCCAAATTATTGAGGATTACTCAAAAAGTAAAACAGAATTTTATACAGTCCAGAAATTCCATTTCCAAGTATATGCTCAAAGGATTGAGAGTATTGTCTCAAACAGATGCTTGTACAGCAAAGTTCATAGCAATATTATTTACAAAAAAATCATCCATTGACAGATGAATAGATAAACAAGATGTGGTATATACACACAAAGGAGTATTAGTCTTAAAAAAAGGCCGTCTGGGTGGCTCAGTCTGTTAAGCATCTGCCTTTGGCTCAGATTATGATCCAGGGGTCCTGGGATGGAGCCCCGCATCAGGCTCCCTGTTCAGTGGGGAGTCTGCTTCTCCCTCTCCTTCTGCCCCTCCCCACTCCTCATGCACACTTGTACCTTTCTCTCTCTCTCTCAAATAAATGAATAAAGCCTTAAAAAAAAAAAAAGGAATGAGTTTCTGATACTGGCTACAACACAGATGAGCCTTGAAAACCTTATGCTAAGTGAAATAAGCCAAACACAAAAAAGAATAAATACTGTATGATTCTACCTATATGGGGTATCCACAGTAGGAAAATTCACAGAGACAGAAGGAAGAACTGAGATTACCAGGAGCTGGAGGGCAGTGGGAATGGGGAGTCATTATTTAATGGATACAGAAATTATTGGGATGATAAAAAACTTCTTGAAACTAGCACTCTCTCTGCAACTGTTACTCTCATACCTTGCTACTGGGAGTGCAAAAGTGCACAGTTCCATTAGAAACAGTTTAGATGTTTCCTTAAAATTTAAACATATTTCTGACCCAAGTTTTCTCAACCTCAATGCTTGATAGTTTGGGCCATTTGGTCCTTTGCCATGGATGCTGTCCTGTGTATGATAGGATGTTTAGCTGTATTCCTAACCACCACCCACTAGAAGCATCTCCCAGTCATGACAAAAATGTCCCCAGACATTGCCAAAATTGTCCCCAGCTGAGTACTACTTATCTACGCTATGACCCAATCATTGCACAACTAGTTATCTACTCAAGAGAAATGAAAACATACATTCAAAAAGAGACTAGTGGGGTTGCCTGGCTGGTTCACTTGCTAGAGCATGCAACTCTTGATCTCAGGGTTGTGAGTTTGAGGCCCACCATGGGTGTAGAAATAACTTAGAAAAAACATACGGGAAGAGGCTAGTGCACAAAAGTTTACATCATGTTTATTCTGGATAGCAACAGGAATGGAAACAATCAAATGTCATTTTAGAGGTAAATGGAGGGGCACCTGGGTGGCTAGGTCATTAAGGGTCTGCCTTCAGCTCATGTCATAATCCCAGGATCCTGGGATCAAGTACTGCATAGGGCTCCCTGCTCAGTGGTGTGGAGCCTGTTCTTCCTCTCCCACTCCCCCTGCTTGTGTTCCCTCTCTCACTGTGTTGCTCTGTCAAATAAATAAATAAAATCACTAAAAAAAGAGGTAAATGGATAAATAAATTTTAATATATTCATAGACTGGACTGACTCATGTATTTTCTTCTCTGTTCCCACCCCTCAGCCTACCTACTCCCCTGCCCACATGAAATTTCCTTGAGAAGAGAGATGACTAAATTTGTTCATCACTATATTCGCAGTGCCAGCAGGGCCTGGAACATAGCAAACACTTACTAATTACTTGACTGAATGAACGAATGTAAGTTGTAGCTGATTTTATGGCTTTGGTTAATCTGTCTCCTTAAGGCCTTTACATGTATTTCTAACAGTAGCTCAGAGAATCTGCAGACCCCTGGCAATTCATAAGGTCCAAAGAATTTTCATTATGATACTAAAATGTTATTTGCTGACTTCACTGTATTGACATTTGTACTAATGGTGCAAAAGCAAGGGTGGGTAAAACTGTTAGTGCCTTAGCATGCATCAAGGCAGTGCTCCAAACCGCCCTTGACATTGTGTTCCTCACTGCCATGCAGTACAGTTAAAGAAAAAACAAAAACTCCAGCTTCACTTAAGGATGCCTTTTCTGAAAAAGTATAAATGATTAGTTCTTATTAAATCTCCTCTCTTGAATATGAGTCTTTCTAATATTCTGTGTGACAAAATGGGGGAATTTTGCATAAAGTAGTTATTTATGCTGCATAACGAAGTTCAGTGTCTGTGTCTAGGCTAGGGAACATTAGGGTGATGTTTTGAGTTGCAAGCTGAACTAGCTGGTTTTCTCATAGAAAAAAACTATGGCTATTTAGACTCAGGTGTTTGGCAAACATTCTGTCAAAATTTTTCTCAAGAATGAACAATGTGAGCCTGTCTTTTCAAAACAACTGACAGATTTGTTGCCAATGATAAAACTTGAGTTTTCAAGCAAAAAATTAGAATTTTGGAAAAAACTCCCTTATGAGTAATGCCTATTAAATCTAAGAAATCTTTACCTACCTCAAAAACCTTGTGAAGGTATTCTATGTCTTTTCCTAGAAGTATCAAATTTAGTTTTATTGTTTAGGTCTGTGTTTCATTTCAAGTAAACGTTTCTTTATAATGTGACATAGAAGTTGAGTTTCATCTTTCTTTGTACAATATACATTTAATTCAGTATAATTTATTGAAAAAAACATGTTCTTTCCCCAGTGAATAATCTTGTAACTTTTGTTTTAAATACTATAGGTTTATAGTTGTCTTGAAATCAAGCAATAGGAGTCTTTCAATTTAGTTTTTCTATTTTCGATTATTTTGGTTATCCTTAACCCCTTTGAAATCCTAAATAAATTTTAGAATTACTTTTGTCAATTTCTAAAAAAAAAATTCCCAAGGAAATTCTGTTTGGGATTGTTGAATTTGTAGATCTGTTTGAAATGAACTGACATTTTCATAATATTGAATCTTCTAATCATGGTATGCCTCTTCATTTATTTATGATTTTTAAAATTTTTCTTGATAATATGTTGTTTTCAATGTACAAGTTGTACTATTTTCCCACTTAAACTCATTCCTAAGTGTTTATGGTTTTATGCTATTAGAATGGTATTTTAAGTTTTAATTTTCTAATATAGAGAAATACAACTGATTTTTGCATATTGACCATATATCCTATAATTTCACTAAATTCACTTATTAATTCTACTAGTTTTAAAATAATAGACTGTTTTTGGTTTTCCACGTAGAAAGCCAAATCGTTTGTGAATAAATACTATTTAACTTTTGTGCTTTACGTTTGTGCTTACTTATTGGGTTATTCAAATTTTTATATATTTTTTTCCATAAGTTTTTATAAGTTGTGTTTTTAAAACAATTGTTCATTTCCTATAACTTGTCAATATTACAGACATAAAATTGCTAGTCCTCATTATCTTCTGTCTACAGAATCTCTCTTTTTTTTTTTTAAAGATTTTATTTATTCACTTGACAGACAGAGATCACAAGTAGGCAGAGAGGCAGGCAGATAGAGAGAAAGGGAAGCAGGCTCCCTGCGGAGCTCGATCCCAGGACCCCAGGACCATGACCCGAGCCCAAGGCAGAGGCTTTAACCCACTGAGCCACCCGGGCGCCCCCAGAATCTCTTTTAATACCTTTCATTTATTCCTGATATTTGTAATTTCCAGGCTTTTTTTCTTTTTTTGTCAGTCTTATTCAGGGTTTATCAATTTGATCAATCTCTTCAAAGAGCCAACTTTTTTTTTTTGGTTTATTTTTTGGTATTATTTTGTGTGACGTATGTCATTAATTTCTTCTCTTATCATTATTGTTTTCTTCCTTCTATGTACTTTGCAATCATATTCAATAATAATTTACTTAGAATTATATTCTTTAGTTTACAAATCTTTGCTCTTTTCTTTATGTTTTATTGTAGAGCTGGCACACCTTGCTGGTAGACCAGATGTGGGACATGAGAGAAAGAGGTAATTAAGTTTGGCTCTAAGGATTGTAACCTAAGCATCGAGGTGAACTGGTAGTGTGGTGTGCTGTGGTGGGGAATGCTTGGGTAATAGCATTGTTTAAGTTAAGTCAAGAAGTTAGGTCTGAGCATATAAATTATATTGTTGAGTGTGTATTAAGAAGTCAAGAGAGGACTCTCGGCATCGTGAAAGAAATGTATTGTTCTCATGTTTTCTTGTTAGAGCATACATATGAAGTAGAAAAATAAGAGTTCAAATAAGGAAATACTCACTGAATAGAACACCATCAGAAAAGAGTTCATCATGCACTCTTCTGACTTCTGTTTGATTTAAAGGAGATTAAAGGTATGGGCATCTTTTGCCAGTTATGTTAAAGGTTAGTAGTGAAACTGTACTTTACCTTCCAATGGCCACTGTATGGTTCTATTACTAGAACAGCATCAGAAAAATAAAATAGTGACCAAAATACAAATAGTGGAAATAGTCCTAGATCTGGGTATTTCTCTGTCTCCAAGATGTGATGATGGTCTTCATATGGAAAAATCCAGTAGCTTGTGGCTCAGCTTACCCATTTGTCTATTAGAAGATATGTGAGGTAAGGTGGCAAACTCTAACATCCTGGTATCTTTTGGAAGTGGGTACAAGCCAATTTAAATATTTTCAAAATTTAATTAGTTTTTTTTTAAAGATTTTATTTATTTATTTGACAGACAGAGATCACAAGTAGGCAGAGAGGCAGGCAGAGAGTGAGAGAGAGAAGAGGAGGAAGCAGGCTCCCTGCCCAGAAGAGAGCCTGATGCGAACTCGATCCCAGGACCCTGAGATCATGACCTGAGCTGAAGGCAGAGGCTTAACCCACTAAGTCACCCAGGTGCCCCCAAATTTAATTAGTTTATTAAATTTTTGCCACTGGTTTAGAAAAAGTGAAATACAGTGAAAATCTCCTTCTTACCCATTTCACACATGGATTCAGTTTTCTCCTACCCCACTCACCAGAAACCACAAATTTTCAAGTATCTTTCAAGAGTTTTATTTATACACATACAAGCAAATATTAATATATATTAATCTTCTTTCTTTTTAATATAGTAGTAGTATATTATGCATAATGTTCTATATACCTTGCTTTCTCACTTAAAAATGCATTCTGGATTTTTTTTCTAGTTGTGTATCATTCTTGTCTATAGATGTACTGTGTACCATAATTTATATAACTAGTCTTCTACTGATGGGCATTTAGAGTTTAAAAAAATTTTTGCTGTTAAAATTAATGCAGTAGTGAATACCCTTGTACTTCAATCATTTATCTGCAGGAAAAAGTCCTACAGATGGAATTGGTAGATCAAAGAGTATTTACATTTGTAAGGTGTTAGATATTGCTAAATTGTCCTCTATCGGGAAACCTAGAAATCCAAAAGTATTAATCTCTCAAGTCGTATATAATGTTCAACTTGCTGAAAGAACATTCTTCTTTGGATTAGAAGAAAGAAGAAGAGAGATAGCATTTTTTTGGAGACTTTCTTCATCAGCAACTTAAACAATTCTTAATGAGGGGCACCTGGGTGGTTCAGTCGGCTGAGCATCTTCTTTCAGCTCAGGTCATGATCCCAGGGTCCTGGAATCGAGCCACGCATTGGGATACCTGCTCTGGGGAACTTGCTTCTCCCTCTCCTCCCTGCTTATGCTCTTCCTCACTGTCTGTATTTCTCTCTCAAATAAAGAAAATCTTAAAAAAAGTAAAAATAAGCAATCCTTAATGGAACAAAGAAAGGATATAAAAGAAAAGAAAAATTATTTAAGGTTCTACAACTACATCTCATGTGTTATTCTGGTTATTTATGTGTGTGAATCCTCATCATCACTCTGTAGCATTGACTTCATTTTTCTTATTCAAAGATGAAAACCTAAGGTCCAGAAAATTTAAAAATTTCACCCAAAATTGCAGTAATAGTTGTTTAACAGAATCCAGAGCTTTCTTCTTCTCTCTTAAGAGGATATGTCTGTAACTGGGGAGATTCTATTTTTTTTTTTATCATGATCAAACTCCATACACCGTTTGATGATAAATCTATCTCCTCCCTGATTCTTGTGTTAGGATGAACTGCTAGGAAAATATTTGCTGACCATTGAGGATCTGATTCACCCCAAACCTGACTGAACTATGAAACTCACTGTCAGAAGATGTCACAGAGTTAAACTCTATAGGATGGATTTTTTCATGGTTCTGTAGAATATCTTATCTACTAATAGCCTTTGCAGTTATACAACCTAAGATAAAGCAATCAAATCTTTTGCTTAGGGATATAAATTAATTGCTGGCAGAAGTCAGTCAAGAGAAAGAATATAAGTTTTGACCAGAGTCCAGTGAACAAAGAGTCTTGATTTAGGCAGGCCACTGATTTCTAGGTGACCTGAGGCAAGATATTTAACTGTGACTGTTTTAGCACTCTATCTATAAAAAAGGGGGGTCATTATTGATAACAATCATAACAATGTACATGGCATAAAATTAGTCATGATTTCTGATGCAGCCTGAAATGGGAACTGGATAAGAGAATAGACTTTGCAGACAGACAGACCTGGGTTTCGATCTCTTTCTGCTCTTTACTGGATGTGTGACTTTGAGAATTTTAAAAAATCTTCTAAGTCTCCTTTTCTATATCTGAAAATGAGAATATTAGCAGTACCTGCCTTTTAGGGTTGTTGTAAAAATTAAATGAGATCACATGGATAAAATATTTAGCACAGGGTCTATAACATAATAAGTATATGGTAGCTATTACTACTACTACTACTATTATTATTATTATTTCATTTTACTGCTTATTTCTACCCTGAGATCACCTTAGCACTGGGTTCTGGGGCACATTTCTATACTGTGTGAACCAATTTACTGTGCTTACTATGGCTTTATGCTCAGCTAAATCAAAACATAGAGGTAGAGATCTACCTGACCTTGTAGGTGATTAGCTTTTGCCTTTTCATGCGTGAGATTTGATTATCTTTATCATTGTCTTAGCTTGTGTTACCTACATATCATAAAATTATCCCAACCTTTTAATATCCTGTCACAAACATTTATCTTTTTGACCTTCAATGGAATTGTGGTAAGATTGCCTGCTCTTGAATGCATCTATCTATCTCATGTAATGTGAAATTACCAGGGTTTAAATTTAATATTTACAGCATGATCACTTGGATGCCATGAGTTTTGATTCATCCTTGCCACTAGATGGCATCATAATAGAACACATTCATTAGAGTTATTATCCTTTACTGTCTAGCAAAACATGCCATAGAAATAGAAACTATGGAGGAGCCTTCATACTTGGAAGTGAAGTTGAGAGATTTGAAACAAGGACACTTCTTAAGTGGAGGATTTAGTGTTTGAACATTATGTGGCTGGTGTTCCTCCAGAAGCCTACTCCAAGATAAAGACTTGTATACATGTTTATTTGAGAGGTCATATTGGAACAGGAATGAGGGAGCAGGAAGAATGAGATTGGAAATGAGAAAAAGGAGAAACATAAGGGTGATGTTTTGAGATTGTGGATAACAGAGCTTCATTCTACTGAAATATCCTAAAATTCCCAGTAGTATCTAGGGCAACCACAGGGAAGAAACTAGAGATACTGTGTGGGCTACAGGTGAGATGCTATCAGGTGAAGCAAATCCAGTTTTGCATGGAATTATCTATTCCACCCTGGTTAAAATCAGATGTAAGTCTAGGTGGATGTGACTCAGGGTACCAGATGTGTCTGCTGCAGCTACCTAATAAATCATGTACTCTGTAAATTCTTCTATTCGAAATAAACAGAGAATCCTAATGAACCATCTGCAATTCAAAATCCTTGGGGACTACCTAGTAGGTACTCTGGCAAATGTTTAGTGAATAGAAATATTAATGATTACTTTATGAAATTCACAGGAAGATCTCTTGCTCTTTATAGCCTAGTATGAGAGGCCTAAATCTTACCCTTTTTATAATTTATAAATCTTGTCTGTATATAACTCAATATGGAAGGATTCCCAAACCTTTTATCTTTGTGTACTAGGACATAGGCATGGGGAGTGTTTGTTGTTACAGGAACAGGAAGAGTTTGCTAATAAGAAATCACTAGGTGGGGTAGTTTATAGAGATGGGATTGTATTGAACTGGGAGTCAAAAGAGCTCAGGATCTATCTGTGATGTTGGATAAATCATTCAGGTCACTGTAAATTAACTTTTGGTACCACAATATCTTTATCTGTAAAAGGAATATTTGGCTGAACTCAATCGTTTTTTTTTTTTTAATTTGCCTTTTAAAAAAGATTTTATTTATTTATTTGACAGAGACACAGTGAGGGAGGGAACACAAGCAGGGGGAGTGGGAGAGGGAGAAGCAGACTTCCCCCCGAGCAGGGAGCCCAATGTGGGGCTTGATCCCAGGACCCTGGGATCATGACCTGAGCCGAAGGCAGATGCTTAACAACTGAGCCACCCAGGCGCCCCTGAGCTCAATCATTTTAAGGTTTCTTGTAGTCCTATGAGATTATGAAAATTATATATGTAGGGAAACAGTAGATTTTTGTAAATGAACACATCATATTCATACCCATGTTTATATTTTCACTGATGATATTACAACTTTTTAGACATTGGAATTGATTATCCACTTAAACATGTGGAAATCTTGTTGGTCTTTTAAATTTATGAACTTCTTTTTTTTTTTTTTAAAGATTTTATTTATTTATTTGACAGAGAGAGAGATCACAAGTAGGCAGAGAGGTAGGCTGAGAGAGAGAGGGGGGAAGCAGGCTCCCTGCTGAGCAGAGAGCCTGATGTGGGGCTTGATCCCAGGACCCTGAGATCATGATCTGAGCTGAAGGCAAAGGCTTAACCCACTCAGCCACCCAGGCACCCCTGAGCTTCTTTTTCTGATTCTAGAATGATGTGTCAGATATTCAACTAAATAGAAGAAATACTAATTCTAACACGTGCACAAATAATATATAAGAAATCTGTATGTGGGTGTGTTAATGGTGGCAGTAAGGTTTATTAAGCTGTGTCTTAGTGTAAGCACTGGAGCTTGCCCATGGTGCTCTTAAAGTATAAAGCCCAGACATTCTGCCAATTCTTGAGCAATGACACCAGGAAATTGACAGCTAGGCAGATATTGTACAAAAGCCCATCCTTTATCATCTACATGTGGCCAGTGTCCACCGCCAGATACAACACCTTCTTCATTTGGAATTTGATTATGGGTCTTCACTTCATTGACTTTGGCCACCATGTTTTCATTGTGGTTCTATAAAGAAGGGAACTTGCCAGGCTTATTCAGGCCTCAGCCCAGGATTGATGGGATCTGCTTGATTAGATATTCCAAAGCCAAAAAAGCATCATACTTCTTGACCAACTTCTTGATGAATTTCTTATTCTTGTTAACTTATTCTTGTTAAGTTTCTTGAGTTTCAGTGTCCATGTGGGAGATATCCATAGCTGTGACCTCATCATAGTGCTGCTGGTCTCCCACAACACACACAGAGAACTTGGGGGCAGGGAGTGGACTTAAAGTGGTGCCCAAGAAACATTTGTCCTACTGAGGGTCATAGCTCCTCAAGTTGATCTGCTGCTCCATTGTGTCCAAAAACTTCTGATTCTTCCACTGGTTCCTGTGTGGGACTTTCTGCACTGCCTTGCAGAGGGTGTCACAGGAGACTTTGCTGCTCATGGTGCCTCATGCCACAGTAACTGCAAAAGAGCAAATTATCTCTCTTCTTATTTTTTATTTTTTTTGTCATTTGTCATTCTTTTATAAATAACTAATGACTATTTTAATGGAGGCCAGAAGAAAGATAAAATAACCTTTAGAGGTAAGATAGTTATCATACCCTTTATTGCATGTACTGGACACTTTTGAGAGTGAAAGAGGGCACTGGTGATTGTTATTTCAGAATAAGAGCCATAAATCAGAAGCATCCCAGATACTAAACTGAGATATAGTATCACTCTACTTAAAGGTTGATTTCAACTTTGTTAGAGGTTGAGCAACAGTAAGATAAAACCAAATTCTGTAGTATGAAACTAAATTCTCCATTGAGAAAGCATGAAATCTCAGTAAAGTGCAAAATAATAGCTGTTTGAAGGTATCAGACAATAATAAGGTGTCTAAAACTTGAAGGGTCAGGATCTCAAGAAGATAAGGGAAAAGCACGAGGTGAAGACTACATTTACTGTGCCTTTGCTTTTGGGACATTTGTTAATTTCTCTTGTGGGGCATAGAAACTGAAGAGAAAGCAGAGACCTAGAGTTTGCAGCAATATCACTAGAATGGGAAACCACAAACTTAACTTCAGCCATGTAGCTGAAATGTAGCCATTACTTATGAGGCCAAGATCCTGAAGAAACAGGAATTTCAGAGAAGTGATCCAGAATTCTCTATACCATTTCCCCTCAAATGAAGGGAAAGGTGAACCAAATCTAAGTTTGCATTGAATTATCTATTCTAACATAAAATCCGACATAAGGCTAATTCCTAAGCTGAGCATGCGTGGAGTGAAAGCCTAAGAAACCCAGAAAAAAGTAGTTGCTAAGCACTTAAAGAGCTAATCAGAGCTTTTGGCAGCCTCGTGGTGCTAAGGAGAGAAAAAAATTTTAATTTAGAACCTGCCAAGTAGAAGAGATCTCAATAAATTCCCCAGGTTTTAAAAATAGACCTCTGAAGTATCATGGCTGGTGATAGGGATAAATCAGTAATAGATCAGCCCTCACAAAGTCTTTTTTTATTTTTATTAAATAAGCTCCACACCTACCATGGAGCCCAATGCGGGGTTTGAACTCACGATCCTGAGATCAAGACCTGAGCTGAGATCAAGAGTCAGATGCTTAAGTGGATGACCCCACCCAGGCACTCTGGCTCTCACAAAATCTTAAGACTGGGCTCCAGTTATTTCAGTTTTAATTGGATCAAAATTTCCTGCCTGTTAGGCAAAGAAAAGAAAATACTCTCTGGAGAACTTTAACATCATATATAGTCTAATAATCACTCATGCATAATGTCAACATTTGGTCCAAAATTACCAGCTATTCCAGGAAACAGGACAAAATGACAAAACTCTGACAATAGAAATAGGTCTGTAAGTAATGCAATATCAGGGTTGACAGAGATATAATTTAGAAATAACATGGTTAACATGTTAAATAAATGAGGTAAAATAAAAGAGAATGTCACCATAAAATTAAAATCTGAAAGTATAACTAAAGTTCTAGAACAGAAAGAATTAAGAAATCAAAAGATGAGTTTAACTGCAAATTAGACACAAAGAATAGAGAATTATCAACTGAAAGTAGGTAGGTAGAAAATATTGCTTGAGGTGCAGAGAAGAAAAATAAATAGCAAATAAAAATAAGAGCATAGAGCCCACGCAAGACTTTGTAAAAATATCTAATAATGGGGGTTCCTGGGTGGCTCAGTGAGTAAGCCTCTGCCTTTAGCTCAGGTCATGGTCTCAGGGTCCTGGGATTGAGCCCCACATCGGGCTCTCTGCTCAGCAGGATTCCTGCTTCCCCCACTCTCTCTCTCTGCCTGCCTGTCTACTTGTGATTGCTCTCTATGCCGAATAAATAAATAAAATCTTTAAAAAAAAATCTAATAATGTGCAAGAGGGAAAATGGAAAAGAAGAAATATTGAAGATACAATGGCCAAATAATTTCCAAAACTAATGGAAGATACCAAACTGCAGATTCATGAAGCCCTATAAACCCCAAACAGAATAAATACAAAATATCACTGGAAAAAAATGATGACACCTATAAAGAGAAAATCTAAATCATATTCCAAGAAAAAAACAGGTGAGTGTCCTTTAAAAGAGCAAGAATAAACTGACAGCTGACATTTCAAAAGAAATGAAAAAATAAAATGACAGAATCAGAGAGGGAGACAAACCATAAGAGACTCTTAATCATAGGAAACAAACTGAGGTTTGCTGGAGGGCAGTTGGGGGGATGGGGTATCTGGGTGATGGAAATTAAGGAGGGCATGTGATATAATGTGCACTGGGTATTATATAAGACTTATGAATCACTGAACTCTACCTCTGAAACTGTGTAATGTATAATAATACATTGTATGTTAATTAATTGAATTTAAATTAAAAAAAATTTTAAAGGGGGAAAGAAAAGAAATGATGAAAGCTAGCAGATAACCAGTGATATATATAAACATCAGGAAGAAAATAACTGCCAAAGAAGAATTGTATGCCTCATGACAAAATCTTTCAAAAATGAAGGCGAAATAAGGACACTTTTATTCAAATAAAAATGGAGAGAAATCATTGCTAGAAAACCCATGCTAAGATAAGCACTAAGGGAAATTCTTTGCAGAAAGTTAATTATCTTAGGGGTGCCTGGCTGGCTCAGTCAGTTAAGTGTCTGCCTTCAGCTCCGGTCATGGTCCCAGGGTCCTGGGATCAAGCCCCACATTGGGCTCCCTGCTCAATGGGGAGTCTCATTCTTCCTCTGCCTCTCACCCTGGCTTGTGCTCTTTCTCTCTCACAAGAAAATAAATAAAATCTTTTAAAAAAAGTTAATGATCTCAGCATGGAAATGCAGGAAGGAATAAAAAGCAGCAGAAAAGAGAAATATGTGAATAACTCCAAATAAATATTGACTCTTTAAGACAATAATAAGGTCTGTTGGGTTTAAACAATATGCAGAATTGGTGTGCCTTGTGGCAAGGTTGGTTAAGTGTTGGGCTTTTGGTTTCAGCTCAGATCATAAACTCAGAGTTGTAGGATTGAGCCCCACGTGGGCCTCCATGCTTAGCACAGAGTTTGCTTAAGATCTCTCTCCCTCCAGGGAGTGGGTTAAGATGGTGAAGTAGTAGGGGGACCCTGAGCTTGCCTTGTACCTCAAAGACTCTCTACCGCCCCCCTAAAATAAAGAAATAATTACCAAAAAACCCAACATGTAGAATTGAAGTACATGACAATAGTAGCACAAAAGGCAGGAAAAGAGTAATGGGAGTTAATGTGTAAGATTCTTGCATTATCTGAGAAGTGGTATAATTACTAATTTAAGGGTATGTTGCAATAGTTAAAGTAAATAGTAAATGAATAAAAAATCATTAACAATCTAATAACAGGAAAAAAATGGAATGTTAAATAATTGATTAATCAAACAGAATGCAAGAAAGAAGAAAAAAGGAACACAGGAAGATCAGATAAATGAAAAACTGTAACATGGTAGATTTGAATTCAAATATTTTAGTACAGTCTCTGATTTTTGAGGTATGAAAGCAATCTGCATTCTGTAGAAATTGTACTTCAAATTCTGAAAATTGATGTTTTCCCATGCTAGTGATATGCAGCCTGTTTCTCTCTTGTGTTGCTGGCCAGTGGCAGCCCTGGCACTCAGTTAGCCACAGGATCATGAAGGTAAACAAGCAATACACTTACAACCGTTCTGTACCCAGACAACCATTCTGTTTTTCACTTTCAGTAGAGTATTCAATAAATTACATGAGATATTCAGTACTTTATTGCAGACTAGGCTTTGTATTAGATGATTTTGTCCAACTGTAGGCCATTACAAATGTTCTAAACATGTTTAAGGTAGGCTATGATGTTTGATGGGTTAGGTGCATGAAATGCATTTTCAGCTTAGGATATTTTCAACTTACCATGGATTTATTGGGATACAAAGCCATCATAAATTCGAGGAAGATATATAATATATTAAATGTGAGTGGGTAAAATATTTCAATTAAAAGCAAGGATTGTCAGACTGGATTTAAAAACAACTCAACTATATATTGCTTATAAGAGATATGTCTTAAAAACACAGAAAAGTTGAAATGAAAAAGTTGGAAAAAGATTCAGCATATAAATGCTAATCATAGAAATGTGGTTTATCTGTGCCAGTAGTAGACAAATTTTCATGCAAGAACTATTGCTAGAGATAAAAAGAGTCATTTTATAATGATTAATGGGACACTTCAACAGGAAGATATACCAATTTTAAATTTGTGTAGACCTATGACATATACTCTTAACATATAAAAACAAAACCAGATATGAATAAAAGGAGAAATAGACAAATCCATAATTATCATAGTGAGATGTTAACACCTCTCTCTCAAACAAAAAATTTAGTAGATATAGAATATTTAAGCAATATAATTAACAAATTTGCTTGTGTGTGGATGTGTGTGTTGTATAACATTGCACTCAACAAATATTGCAAAATATATATGTGGAATGTTTATTAATTAATTTTTTTATTATTAACATGTAATGCATTATTTGTTTGAGGGGTACAGGTCTGTGATTCATCAGTATTACACAACACACAGCACTCACCATAACACATACCCTCCCCAATGTCCATCTCCAAGCCACCCCCTCTCCTATTCCCTCCCCTCCCTCAAACCTCAGTTTGTTTCCCGAGATTAAGAGTCTCTTATGGTTTGTCTCCCTCTGTGGTTTCATCTTGTTTCATTTTTTCCTCTCTTCCCCTATGATCCTCTGCCTTGTTTCTTAAATTCCGCATATCAGTGAGATCATATGATAATTGTCTTTCTCTGATTGTCTTATTTTGCTTAGTATAATGCCCTTTAGTACATGGTATGTTTATTAAAATGAACCATTCTCTGAGTCATAAAGCAAGTGTTGACAAATGTCAGGTTATTTTTTCCAAAATACACAGTCTCTATCCAATCACTAGAAAACCGTTAGGCAAATTCAAATTGAGGGGCATTCTACAAAGTATCTGACTGATACCTCTCAAAACCATTAAGATAATGAAAAACAAGAAAATACTAAGAAACTCTTATAGACCAGAGGAAACTAATGATACTTAAAGATTAAATACAATGTGCTAGCTTGGTTTGGATTGTGGAAAAGAAAAAGAACATTATAGCGGAAAAAGTGGAGACATCCAAAAAAGCCCGAAGTGTAGTTAATATAAAATGTACTCATGTGGGTTTCTAAGCTTTAACAGATGCACCATGGTAAGGTAAGGTGTTAACACCAAGTGAAAGTAGCTGAGGAGTAAGTACATTGGAAGTCCTTGTATTATGTTTACAACTTTGTTGTAAGTCTAAAATTATCTCCCCAAATTTATTAAAAAATAAAAACAAAAATGGATAACTGAAAAAAATGGCAAAAACCCGAGGAATTTTTAAGAATTATATACAAATGTCCAATACAGACAAGAAGAGATGATCAGTTTAATCAGTCATGAGAAAAATGTAAATGAAAACCCCAGTGCATTTTTACTACATATTGTCCAACATGAGTAGAATGAAAAGACAAGACAGAGAATACCAAAATAGGTAAGGATGTTGAGTGACTGGAGTTCTATATACTGCTGGTGGGAATGTAAACTGATAAAATCTTTTTTTTTTTTTTTTTTGGCAACGTTAACTAAAACTGAAAATTTGCCTCCCCTACCACCCAGAAATTCTGTCCTACATGTACGTGTATGCTGAAAAATATGGGCAAGAATGTTTAGAGTCACTTTATTCATAATAGCCCCAAACAGAAATGCCCATAGATATATGTACAAAAGAAATACGAACTACCATTACAAACAAAAATAGAGTTGAATCTTACAGACTTAATACTGAAGAGGAAATCCATACTTCATGATTCCATTTATTTAAATTTCAGAAGTAGATCAGATTAGTTAGGGTGATGGAGGTCAGAATAGTGGTTTCCTGTGGGGGTGGTAATGACTGAGGGGCAGGAGGGAGCCTTCTGAGGTGCTGGTGATGTTCTAGATCTCAGTCGCACTGGTGGTTATAGGAATATGTTCACTTGGTCAAAATGCATTGAGCAGTGTCCTTAAGATTTGTGTACTTAACTATATGAATATTATATACCAATAAAAATTAAAAACACAAATCCCCTGGAAACCTGAATTTCAATATTAAAACATTTTTACCATGCTCTGTAATCCAAACTATAGCATAATGTTTGAGGCAAAGATTCTATAATGTTTAGACACAGAAAATCTAAGTATTATTCAAAGACAATGGAAGGAAACAAAACAGTATCAATTCTTGGGTGCATATATGTACTATTTAAAAAATCAAACATAGGGGCACCTGGGTGGCTTAGTGGGTTAAGCCTCTGCCTTCAGCTCAGGTCATGATCTCAGGGTCTTGGGATCGAGCCCCGCGTCGGGCTCTCTGCTGAGCAGGGAGTCTGCTTCCCCCTCGCTGCCCCTCCCCCGGTCTGCCTCTCTGACTACTTGTGATCTCTCTCTGACAAATAAATAAAAAAAATCTTTAAAAAAAATCAAACATATGCAGAATGCTGTTAGTAGAAAATGTCTGCACAATACTTTGATAACTAATTCATTGATCTTCTGATCTTTGGGATTTATTTTATGCACCACCTAAATGGGATCCAGGGAGACCAGGTAGAATTATTGTACCAACTAAGACCAAATTAGGCAACAGATTCTCCTAATGTTCTAATATTTTGAAGTGTAGAGAGAATAATTTGAATGCCTAATACTGCATTTACAAAATTTGGGGACCTCATGATCAAAGCAAGTTAATATTCATGGGAGATTTAACAAAGAGAAAATATGAAGGCAAGTCAATATCCCTAGAGGAGGCTGAGAAATTAAAAAAAAAAAAATGACAGCAGGAGGTTATAGAGCTTCGGGCAATCCTCTTTTAAAATAATTTATTATCAGCAAGTTAGAGTGTTTGAGCATTTACTTTGTGTTGGATAGTGATTAGCTTCTTTCTCTCTATATATACATATTATATAAAAATATAAATCTTTTTAAAAATGTAAATATATATAAATATATAAATGAATATAAATATTACAATATATATAAAATCTTTTTTTAAATTCTCACAACTCTGAATGATACTCTTGCTATCTTTTCATTTCACAAATGAAGCAACTGAGGCTTGGAGACTCTAGATTAAGTTACTTGACAAAGGACACCTTGTTCATAAGTGACAGGACCATGATGCAAACAGGTGTAGTGGGCTCTTGAGCCCAGGCTTTTAATTCACTGTTGTTCACAGAAGTATCTAACAGTGTGAGCCATGTGCCACCTGCCTGAAATCCTAGGGGACACTTGTGAAGTAGCAATACCCAGATGCCCAAAGCAGGCAGAATCTCTAAAATGGGAGGTTGTGGGTCTCAATTTTTCTTAAGAGCCCCGTGTTTGAGAACCACTCCTTTTTGCTCTAATGACCATGAATAGAAGTGGTATATTTTATCCAAATCTGACCTCTCCAGTTTGCATAGTTATCAAATAATAGAAGGAGATAATGCTTCTTGAGTGTATATATGCCATTGTTGTCTCATGCAATCCCTTTTCCATTTACTATGATTTCACCTGAGGTTTTTAAGGGAATAGATCCAATTTCTAATTTCAGGCTGTTTATGTGTTGAATATACACAAAAGGAATTTTGAGTTTGTTTAAATAAATGTTTATGAGTCCCAAGAAGAGTATACGCTTATTGATTCTTTTCACTACATTCTAAATGTTAAGTTGAAGCAATAAATTCATCAAAAGGAATATTACCCTGCCTACACAGTTTCTATATTGGACCCCTTGAGACTGGTGGAAATACCCAATAATGATATGGCATGTGTTTTTTCAGTATAAGATACGAGACAAAAAGTAATGTGGAAATGAACACATCATATGTAACAGTTAATTCTTTTAGTCTGAAAAAAATTATTTAGCACATTTCCATCTCCAAAGCCTTACTTTCCTGAAAAAGATGAGATGGGGGTGCCTGGGTGGCTCAGTGGGTTAAGCCTCTGCCTTCAGCTCAGGTCATGACCTCAGGGTCTGGGGATCGAGCCCCACATCGGGCTCTCTGCTCAGCAGGAGCCTGCCTACCCCTCTCTCTCTGCCTGCCTCTATGCCTACTTGTGATCTCTCTCTCAGTCAAATAAAAAAATAAAATCTTAAAAGAAAAAGAAAAAAAAAATGAGATGGGTTAACGGGTAGAGTAGAGGTTGTAAAGCTTAAACCTTTTATTTTTTCCTCCCAGTTTTTGGGAAAAAATATCGACTATCATGTCTGGAAAATTTTTGTCATAGGCAGAGAAAAATCACAGTAAATAATTAAGAATATTAGTCCTTAGGAGTCTGAGACATAGCCAGACTTGGGTTTGAGGTCACCTCTGCGACCTTGTATTCGATATTGGGCAAGTTCTTTACCATCGCTCTTTGTTTCCTCATCTTTCAGTGTGATGGCTGATAGTCGTATTTCATGGAACTGAGAATTAAATTAAATTAAATAATGCACGTACAGTGCCTGGCACCCAGCAAGTAAGCAGCAACATTAGCTATTACTGTAATTGTTAGTATCCATTTGTTCTATGAGACCTACAAAAGTAAATACGAAATATACTATTACAGTTTCATAAGTTAGGGAACTGAAGAAATAAATATAAAAAAATAACGACAAGTGGTTATTTGATAACATTTCCAGCCATGTGTGATTTTAAGAGCTCCCCTGTGCCAGATGCATGCTACCTGAAACAAGGTCCTCATTGTTTCCTGCCTTCTGTCCTGTGGCGGTTTCTTCCTGGACCCAGCATCGCTGGTTCCTTTTCTGAACACAAGCAACTCCATCATGCCACAGAGATTTGAGAAAGAAAAATAAAGTTGTCTTGTGATATGGAGGGCCAAGCTGAGAGACAGTACTGAGCTGTCACCAGTTTGTTTTCTGAGGATCTCAGTGGAGAACTAAGAGTTCTAATGGAGATCTAATGGAACCAAGAGTTCCATTGCTAAGTGCAGAATGACCATAGCCATGTTTTCTTCTTATGAAAACAGTTTGCCCCCCCCATACAAACAACGTGTGCTTACTATAGAAGAATTGAAAAAAAGGGAAAAGTAAAAATATGAAAACAAGAAATTAGAAATTACTTAAAGAAAAGCACGGTTAACATTTTGGATTGTTGCATTATAGGTTTCCCCCCCTCCTATATATTTCTTGTTAACAAACAAAACCATATATAGAGTTTGTATTGTCCTTTTTCTCTAAGGTAGTATCACATATATTTCCTATCATTGACTATTTTTCCACCCTAGCTACTTTGTATTAGCATTTTAAAATGTGTTATAAGATAATTGGAAAAGTCCAACCCGAGAGTGATTTTTTTATCTTTTGACTTAATGTTTAAATTTATTTATTGATTCATTTGATCACTGATATTTATGATGTGCGTACTGTGTACAGATGACTAGTTTGGGACTTTCTGTTGTCAGAGACTCTGGTCTTGTTTACCCCGACCCCTAGTGTCTCAAGCTGTGTCTGCTGTGTGGAGACACTTAGTAGATGTTGTTAAATGAACGATTGTTCAGTGCATACTTACTGGTATTTCTACTAGCTTTCACCCCAACAAGGGGTTGGAGTATTTGACAAAATAAGCTGTATCACTGTCCTGAATGTGTCTCTTAGCCAGTTCTGGGATTGGATTCTGAAGTGAGGGGAACTTGACTTAGTGGATAGCTTCTTTTTGTTTCCGGGTTCAGGGAAGAGGACATTCTGAGATCCAGACTCAACTTACTTTATGGTGTTTGGCTGTGGAAAGAGGCTGTTTGCATATGCCATTTGTGTATGTATGTGTGTGTGTTTATCCAAAAATGTACTTTCAAAGAAGTTCTTCACATACCTATTTATTCTTTGAACTGAAGCCTATGTGCATTTGGTTTGCTGAGACCTCTCAACAAACTTCCATAACCCCTGACTTGTTCCCCCATCAGGCTTCCAAATACTTCTGGAACAGAGTGCCCTCACAGCAGGGTACTCAGTATGTAAACTCAGGCTGGAGTGAGGCAGAAACTCGGGGTTTCCAATCTGAAAAGGTAATTTCCTCTCTAAGGTTTGAGATTAAAAAATAATTGGGGCTGAGGGAAAAGGTCTGTCCTCTAAGAAAAATGACTTCTTTCCCTGTGATCTTTTCTCACTGAAGGTGAGTTAAAAGTAGGAATTGGCTGGGAAAATGTGTGGTGAGAGCAGCTGGGGGAGAGGGATCCAATCCCAGGTAAGACCAATTCACACACATCATGATTACCTAGATAGTTCTACAGCAGCAGGTAAAGGGTGCATTATGGACCTGGGCAATAATTTCAATTCTCTTGGCCTCATTTCTGTGCTTGTAAAATGTGTCTATTAGCTATGACTTTTATGTTTGTGCCACAGGGATGGACATAACTTGTAATGTTTCTTTGTTAGCTCAGTATTATATTATGTTTTCAGGGCTGAATCCAGGAAGAGGAATACCAGCTCTCCTGGTATAAACAAAGGTTTCGAGAAATGGTCTCCTAGCCACGTGTTACTGTTACTAATATTTAAAACTTTTAAATATATTTTACCCTAGAAATATGCTCACATGATTTAAAAAGCTATTGGTACAAAAAAAAAAAAAAAAAAAAAGCTATTGGTGCAGAAAGGCTTAACAGGAAATATAGTTGTCCCCTGCTCTATCCCTCCCCACCACCAGAGGGAGACTCTTTTAACCATTTTTGTTTTGGGGGATTACTTCAGTATCTCTAATAGTTTTTCATTTCCTACTACTTTTTAATTTATCTACTTTGGGTTGTCAACTGACGACTCCTCAGAAAAAACACTAGAAAACCTTGTTTATTAGGCAAATTTCAGTTTGTTAGATTTACTGCTTAGGAAGGTCACTTTCCCGGAATCTTACTAGAGTCTCAGAAAGGGGAGATGAGAGAGACAGATATGTTTAAAGTTTTGGGTGATTTAAGGCAAGTCTTGCAAGGAAGAAACTGGAATTGGGCTGAGTTAAGGGGATACTAATTTTAGATTGGTGGGCATGAGATGATACTTTGAAACAAATGTTGATGAGCAAGTTGTTAGTCTTGAGTAGTTAGTTTGGTCTTACCTACCAGCAGCAGGTATTCCTTGGAGAAAGGAACTAAATTTATAGTTTTGTCCCAGTACTGTTTAGCACCGAAACAGAAAGCGAGTTTTGGTCTGGGTGCTTAGGTGCTGAGTAACTTCCTGTTATGATATATAAAGATTGATTAGGTCATTTACATCAACCTCTCCCCCACTCATTCCTCAGAACTATTTCCTCCAATGACCACTACTCCGCTACTCCTTTAAACAGTTAAGACACATAAACTTATTCTGTGTTCTGTCACCAGACTGGATCTCTTCATCATTCCTCTCCAATGTCTTCAGCATTCCCCCAATTTTGATTTATTTATTTATTTATTTATTTATTTATTTATTTATTTCCAGCATAACAGTATTCATTATTTTTGCACCACACCCCGTGCTCCATGCAATCGGTGCCCTCTATGATACCCACCACCTGGTACCCCAACCTCCCACCCCCCGTCCCTTCAAAACCCTATTCCCCCAATTTTGTACCATGAAATTTGTTCTGTGATTCTTGGTGTCAAGGAAACATTTGTTTTTTTAGCTTGCCAAATTAAATTGCATTAACTTAGATCTCAGCAATCTAGTTGGCATGATGTCTACTCAGCATTATTTTGGCCACTCTTCCTCTCAGTACTGGAAAATGGTTCTAAGGTCTTATAAGAGTCCGGGAAAACCAGTTAGTGGTGACTGTTCTGTTTCTCCTTCACCTGGGTTTACTTGAGGGAAAGGAATTCTGAAGGCACCCCTCTTTCCTTTTTTCCATGACAGACCTAACTACCGGGACTTCATACCATCTTTCAATACGATTAAACTTTGAGGCTCAGTCCCCCAGAGACCCATGTACTTATCCCACCAAAGCTTTTGTCAACCTGTAAGCTCTGTGTAGGAATGGCACACAGGTCTTCATCTTCATTGAGCCTTTCCATTTCCCTGGCTTTAGGGGACTCCAGCTTTCTAAGGGTCAGACTACTTAACTTTCCTTCAATTTTTAAAAACTTCTATCTGTGCCACACCAGGTTCTAGCACTCTAATACTTGTAGCAGTTAAAATTATGGGCTCTGCCCAGGTTGAAATCTCTTTCCAGAGCCATCTATGTGTTGGAGCTCTCTAACATGTTTCCTAGCTAATGGTGTCCATTGTATAGGGTTATGGTGATGATGAAATAATTTAATTGTCATAAAACATGCTTTTCACCATGCCTGGTACTTACTAAACCTTTAGTAAATGTTAGCTATTATTATAATTATCATTATATTGCTCTGTGATTGGAAGGTTACTAAAAATACAGTCTTTAACTCTCCCCTGGGGCAAGGGGAGCTGAGTTCTTTGGGATATAAAGCCTGGATCCACTTTAGAGAGGTGAGGACAAAAATACCATGAAAGTTAGAGACAGATTATCTCTCAGCTGTGTGGTCTGTCACATCAGAAGTCTTGGTTTTAAGGTAGTACAGGGCTTCCGTAGACCAGGGAGTGGCAAACTAGGCTTGTGGGCCCCTTACCTGATTTTATAAATAAAGTTTCATTAGAACACAGCCCTACCCATTTATCTAAGTTGTGTTGTTGCTTGAAAGCAGTCATAGACTATATAAATGTATGGCCAACAAGCCTGAGATACTTAATATCTGTCCCTTGAGGAAAAGGTTTGCCAGTTCTCATCCTAGACCATTTAGGTTGTCTTAGGATTTAAGTTAAAATACATTTAAACAAACCCTCTCAATCTTCACCCATGAGTAGTGTGGGAGTCAAGGCAACTAATCTAACCTGGCAATGCTCAGCCTTCAATCAGGAGGAGGAGGGGCGCCTGGGTGTCTCAGTGGGTTAAAGCCTCTGCTCTGCAGGGAGCCTGCTTCCCTTCCTCTCTCTGCCTGCCTCTCTGCCTGCTTGTGATCTCTGTCTGTCAAATAAATAAATAAAGTCTTTAAAAAAGAAAAAAAAGAAGGAGGACACTGACAGGTTTTTCATGTTCTCTCAAGAGAACTAAAGGGCTAACGAGAAGTAACTAGGGGTCCACTAGCTTCCAGTGATTTTCTCCATGTGCTTTGGTGGGCCTCCTAAAAATTTCTTCTCATTCTGCCCTTAGACACAGATAAGAAGAACCCAAGTTTTAAAGGACCCTACATGTGACAAATATCCAAGTCTGAAGATTATTTTTCTTTTTACTCTTGTAAGAAAATTGAGTAAACAGTTGAGAGTGATCAACAACTAAAGAAGAATGGCCTTTGAGCTTATTTGGGATCTCACAGCTTGAGAATATGGGACTGAGGGCTTGCACGTATCGGGGCGTATGGGGGTGGGGGATAGGAAGAGAAAGCCACAGCCTTTGTGCTTTTGTTTCAAGTTGGGTCACCCTAAGGTGGTGTCTAGACAGACTCAGTTACTCAAATAATTGGGTGCTGTAGTTTTAGAGGTCTTTAAGACAGCTTTTGGAGATATATTCACATGTCACACAATTCATTTAATGTGTACAATCCAATGGTTTTTAGTATACAGCCATCACCACAATGAATTTTTTTTAAAGATTTTATTTATTTGCCAGAGAGAGAGAGAGTACACACAAGCAGGCAGAGAAGCAGGCAGAGGCAGAGAGAGAGAAGCAGGCTCCCCACCGAGCAAGGAGCCCAATGTGGAACTCGATCCCAGGACCCTGGGATCATGACCTGAGCCGAAGGCAGCGGCCCAACCAACTGAGCCACCCGGCCGTCCCGCCACAATGAATTTTAGAACATTTAAAAAATGTTTCAAAAAGAAACCCACACCTATTAGCAGTTATTCCCCATTTCTTCCCAACATCCTCAGCCTTTGGCTGTCAGTATTCTCATTTCTGTCCCTACAGATTTGCCTATTCCAGACATTTCATATAAATGGAATCATATCATATGTGGTATTTTGTGGCTGACTTCTTTCACCTAGCACAATGTTTTCAAGGTTCATCTGTGTTGTAGCATGTACTAGTGCTTCACTCCTTTTTATTGTCAAATATTACATTGTCCATTCATCAGTTCATGGACATTTGCTTTGTTTCCACTTAGTGGCTACTAGGAATAATGTTGCTGTGAACACTCATATACAAGTTTTTGTGTGGGCATGTATTTTCACTTCTTTTGGCTACCTAAATGTGCATTTTGCTAGGCAATATAATAAATTAGTGTTTTAAACTTCTTTTATTTTATTTTTTCAGTGTTCCAAAACTCATTGTTTATGCACCACACCTAGTGCTCCATGCAATACGTGCCCTCCTTAATACCCACCACCAGGCTCACCACCCGTACTTGAGGAACTACAGAACACTCATGAAAGAAATTGAAGAAGACACAAAAAGATGGAAGAGCATTCCCTGCTCATGTTTTTAACTTTTTGAAGAAATGCCAAACTATTTTTCTAAAGTGGCTGCACCATTTCACATTCACACTAGAAATGGATGAGGGCTCTGCTTTTCTCCTCATCTTTGCCAACACACATTTTTGTCATGTTTTTTTGTTTGTTTTATCTTTTTATTTATTTTTTTTGTTATAGCTGTTTTAGTGGGTGTAAAGTGGAATCTCATTAGGACTATGATTTACATTTCCCTAATGAGTTAGGATGCTGAGCATTTGTTCATGTATTTATTGGCCATTTGTATACCTTCTTTGGAGAAATGTCTATTCCAGTTCTTGGTCCATTTTAAAATTGGGTTATTTGTCTTTTTTACACTTGAGTTGTGAGGGTTCTCTGTATAGTCTGGATACAAGTCCCTTACCAGATGTATGATTTGCAGATATTTTCTCCCATTCTGTGGGTTGTCTTTTTTGTTGTTGTTGTTGAAGGCATCCTTTGAAGCACAAAAGGTCTTAATTTTTTATGAAGTCTGATTTATCTATTTTTATTTTGTCATTTGTGCTGTTGGTATTGTATCTAAGAAGGTTGTGCCTAATGCAATATTTACTCCTAACTTTTATGAGTTTTAAAATTTTATCTCTTAAGTTTAGGTCTATAATTCCCTTTGAATCAAATTTTCTATGTGGTAGAGATCAAACCTCTTCTTTTGTTTGTGAATATCCCAACACCATTTGTTGAAAAAAATACTATTTCCCTCATTAAATTGTCTTGGCACTTTTGTGGAAAATCAATTGACCATAAATGTGAGGTTATGCTTCTAGATTTTTAAATTCTATTTTATTTATCTATCTACCCTTATAGATATACACACATTGCCTTGACTACTGATTACCATAGCTGTGTGTGTGTGTGTGTGTGTGTGTGTGTGTGTGTGTGTGTGTGTGTTTTAAATTAAGAAGTATGAGTCTTCTAACTTGGCTCTTCTTTTTTCAAGGTTTTTTTTTTTTTTTTTTGGCTATTCTGGATCCCTTCCATTACTATGTAAATTGTAGGATCAATTTGTCACCAGCTGAAATTTTGACATGGATAGTGTTGAATCTATTGATTGATTGATTTGGGAAGTATTGCCATCTTAACAATATTAAGTCTTCTAATCTGAACAGGGGATGTCTTTCCATTTATTTAGGTTTTCTTTCTTTCTTTTTAAATATTTTATTTATTTACTTGACAGAGATCACAAGTAGGCAGAGAGGCAGGCAGAGAGGGGTGGGGGAAGCAGGCTCCCCACTGAGCAGAGAGCCTGACATGGGGCTCGATCCTGGGACGCTGGAATCATGACCTGAGCCAAAGGCAGAGGCTTTAACCCACTGAGCCACCCACGTGCCCCTAGGTTTTCTTTAATTAAAAAAAAATGTTTTTATAGTTTTCAGAGTATACATTTTCCATTTATTTTCTTAAAGTTATGCCCAAGGCTTTGAGTGACACACTGGATCAGATGGACTTCACAGGTATATATGGAACATTCCATCCTAAAGCTATAGAATATACATTCTTCTCTAGTGCACATGGAACATTCTCCAGTATAGATCACATACTGGGTCACAAATCAGGTCTCAATGGGTACCAAAAGATTGGAATTATTCCCTGCATATTTGTACCACAATGCTTTGAAATTTGAACTCAATCACAAGAAGAAATTTGGAAGTAATTCAAATACTTGGAGGTTAAAGAGCATCCCACTAAAAAATGAATGGCTTAACCAGGAAATTAAAGAAGAATTTTAAAAAGTTCATGGAAACAAATGAAAATGAAAACACAAGATTTCAGAACCTTTGGAATGCAGCAAGGGTGGTCCCAAGAGGGAAGTGCATAGCAACACAAACCTTTCTCAAGAAATAAGAAAAGCCTCAAATACAAAACCCAACCATACACCTAAAGTAGTTGGAGAAAGAACAACAAATAAAGCCTCAACCAAGTGGGAAACAGGAATTAGTAAAATCTGTGCAGAAGTCAATGAAATGGAAACCAAAAGAATAATAGAACAGATCAACAAAACTAGTAGCTTGTTCTTTGAAAGAATTAGTAAGATTAATAAACCCCTAGCCAGATTTATCAAAAAGAAAAGAGAAAGGACCCAAATTAATAAAGTCATGAATGAAAGAGGGGAGAAAATGACCAACACCAAGGAAATACAAGCAATTATAAGAACATATTATAACCAACTACATGCCAAGAAACAGGCAGTCTGGAAGAAATGGATGCATTCCCAGAAACATATAAACTATCAGAAAATGAATAGGAAGAAATAGAAAACCTGAACAGACACGTAACCAGAAATGAAACTGAAGCAGTAATCAAAAATCTCCCAACAAAGAGTCCAAGCTTGGATATATTCCCAGGGGATTTCTACCAGACATTTAAAGAAGAATTAATACCTATTTTTCTGAAGCTGTTTTGAAAAAAAAAGAAAGAAAGAAAGAAAGAAAGAAAGAAAGAAAGAAATGGAAGGAAAACTTCCAAATTCACTTTATGAGGCCAACACCACCTTGATCCCAAAACCAGACAAAGACCCCATCAAAAAGGAGAATTACAGATCAGTATTCCTGATGAACACTGATACCAAAATTCTCACCAACATACTAACCAATAGGATCCAATAGTACATTAAAAGGATTATTCACCACAACTAAGTAGGATTAATTCCTGTGCTGTAAGAGTGGTTCAACACCCATAAATCAATCAATATTATATATCACATTAATATAAGAAAGGACAAGAACCATATGACCCTTTCAACTGATATAGAAAAAGCATTTAACAAAATACAGCATCCTTTCCTGATTAAAACTATCCACAGTGTAGTAATAGAGGGAACATCCCTCATTATCATAAAAGGAATCTATGAAAAGCCCACACCAAATCTCATTCTCACTGGGGAAAAACTGAGAGCTTTTCCCCAGGTCAGGACATGGGAGGGATGTTCCCTGTCACCACTGTTGTTCAACATAGTACCAGAAGTCCTAGCCTCAGCAATCAGACAACAAAAAGAAATAAAAGGCATCTGAATTGGCACAGAAGAAGTAAAACTCTCACTATTTGCGGATGACATGATACTGTATGTGGAAAACCCAAAAGATTCCACCCCAAAATTGCTAGAACTCATATAGGAATTCAGAAATGTGGCAGGATATAAAATCGATGTGCAGAAATCATTTGCATAAGATAACTTGGAATAAACCTAACCATAGAGGTAAAGGACCTGTAGTCTAAAAGATTTTATTTGTTTATTTGACAGACAGAGATCACAAGTAGGCAGAGAGAGAGAGAGGAGAGAGGAGGAAGCAGGCTCTCTGCCGAGCAGAGAACCTGACGCGGGACTCGCTCCCAGGACCCTGAGACCATGACCTGAGCCAAAGGCAGAGGCTTTAACTCCCTGAGCCACCCAGGCGCCTAAGGACCTGTAGTCTAAAAGTACAAAACACTTATGAGTGAAATTGAGGTAGACACAAAGAAATGGAAAAACATTTCATGGTCATGGATTGAAAGAATAAATATTGTTAAAGTGTCTATGCTACAGAGCAATCACATTCATTGCAATCCCTGTGAAAATATCACCAACTTTTTTCACAGAGCTGAAACAAATAATCCTAAAATTTGTATGGAACCACAAAAGACCCTGAAGAGCCAGGGGAATGTTGAAAAAGAAAAGCAAAGCTGATGGCATCACAATGCCAGACTTCAAGCTCTATTACAAAGCTGTAATCATCAAGACAGTATGGTACTGGCACAAAAACAGACACACAGATCAGTGGGACAGAACGGAGAACCCAGAAATGGACCCTCAACTCTACGGTCAACTAATCTTTGACAAAGCAGGAAAGAATATCCGATGGAAAAAAGACAGCCTCTTCAACAAATTGTGTTGGGACAGCCACATGCAGAAGAATGAAACTGGACCATTGCCTTACACTATACACAAAGATAAATTAAAAATAGATGAAAGACCTAAATGTGAGACTGGAATCCATCCAAATCCTAGGGAAGAGCACAGGCAGCAACCCCTTTGACCTCAGCTGCAGCAACTTCTTGCTGGACACATCTGCAAAGACAAGGGAAACAAAAGCAAAAATGAACTATTGGGACTTCATCAAGATAAAAAGCTTTTGCACAGCAAAGGAAATAGGTAACGAAACTAAAAGTCACCCTAAGAAATGGAGTAAATATTTGCAAATGACATATCAGTTAAAAAGCAAGAATATAAAGAACTTAGCAAATTCAACACTTAAAAAACAAACAGTCCAGTCAAGAAATGGGCAAAAGACATAAACACACATTTCTCCAAAGAAGACATACAGATTGCCAACAGACAAATGAAAAAGGGCTGAACGTCACTTGACATCAGGGAAATAAAAATCAGTACCACAAAGAGATACCACCCCACATCAGTCAGAATGGTAAATATTAACAACTCTGGAAACAACAGGTGTTGGCGAGGATGCAGAGAAAGAAAACTCTCTTACGTTATTGGTGGGAACTCAAGCTGGTATAGCCACTATGGATAAAGTATGGAGGTTCCTCAGGAAGTTAAAAATAGAGCTACCCAACAACCCAGCAATTGCACTACTAGGTATTTACCTTAAAGATATAGATGTGTAGTGATCTGAAGAGGCACCTACACTCCAGTGTTTATAGCAGCAATGTACACTGTAGCCAGACTGTGGAGGGAGCCCAGATGCCTACTGACAGATGAATGGATAAAGAAGATGTGGTATTTATATACAATGGAATATTACTCAGCCATCAAATAGGATGAAATCTTAACCATTTACATCGATATGGGTGGAACTGGAGGGTACTCTGCTGAGTAACATAAGTCAGTCAGAGAAAGACAATTATCATATGGTTTCGCTCATATGTGGAATATAAGAAATAGCACAGAGGATCATAGGGGAAAGGAGGGAAAACTAAATGGGAAGAAATCAGAGAGGGAGACGAACCATGAGAGATAATCTTAACTCTGGGAAACAAACTGAGGATTGCTAGAGGGAAGGGAGTAGGTGACAGGCATTAAAGAGGGCACGTGTGGATGTGATGAACACTCTCTTAATGCAACTGACGGATTACTGAACTCTACATCTGAAACTAATGATGTACTCTGTGTTGGCTAATTGTATTTAAATTTTAAAAAGTTATGCCTAAGTATTTTATTCTTTTTGATGTTACTAGGAATGGAATTATTTTCTGAATTTTGGTTTTGGATTGATCATTGCTAGTGCCTAGAAATAAAAATAGCTTTTTGTATGTTTATCCTGAAACCTAGCTGAACTTGATCATGAATCCAAATAATTTTTTAGTCCCATCACCCCTCAGAAGGCTTGGCCCTAAGTTCAGGTCTACCTTTTACCCTGTCCTACCCAGTATTCCCATGCTGTTTTAACATCCAGGGTGGAAGACTATTCCTAGACATTGGGCTACAGAGCCATGGGTGAGTTGCTAGCTGGGAGATAGGCTGATTTATAACTTCTATATATTTCAACGTGCTATGTGGTCTCCATTTGTATTTTTTTTCTTGGATCCCACATATCACAAGGATGGGCTTATTTTTTGTCTAAAACTCTACTGCCTTACCACTCTCACCACTATCCATTTGCTTCTAGTCTAATGCATAATATTCTATTATTAGAACATTCATTGTCTCTGGTTAAGGCATTATTCCTGTAAGACTCCCCTTTGTCAGGGACAGATTGTTGAAATGAGTTTGGAGGACTGACCACTTGTCAGGCACAGTGCAAAGTAATGTGATTAAACAATGAGTGTGTCTTTTTGAGGGGAAGGAGGAGGAATCATGATCAGAGTAGCTATAATGCCTGTCCCTTTTTAAATGGAAGAAATAAAAGGTAAACTTTGTTCCTTAAAATCTTATTTGAAGAGAAATCTAGGATTTTCTCCAAAATGATTTTTTCCTACCCATTTTATTTTCGTTTTTTAAAAAATTATTTTTATGATGTATTAAATTGAACCATTTACTTGCGGTGTGCTAGTTAAGACAATTTCCTTAGCATTTGCTGAATGATTTGGCAGGCTAGACATCCTAGAGCTAAATTGTAAAATCCCATTAAAACCTAGTCATATAAAAATAAAAGATGCTGCCTGGTGCACTCCATGACACGTTATGGTGAGGTCTCATCATATTACAATAACAAATGTCAAGAAGAAATGACTACTGTGTAAAAGAATATGATGAAGAAAAAGGAGTATATTAGTGATGCATCCAACTGCATTTAATTAAATCCCATGTCCAAATTAGTTCCCTGATTGGCATGTAAAAAGAAAACATGTTTACTGTGATAGTTCAAGTAGCACAGTTGTTGTTTTAGCATTCAGGCCTTTTTAGCCTCTCTCTCTCCCTCCCTCTCCCTCTCTTTGTCTCTCATCCAGTTTCTTGCCACCTCAAGGATGAAGTAGGTATTCCTGAAGGTACTCATCACTCAGGTGGAGAAGCATGCTCACATGGGTAAGTAGTTCCCCAGGTTACAACCTAGTAAAGAGCAAAGCTGGAATCAAGTGAGGTCAGGATAATTCCAGAGTCTGTACTCTTTCCTCTCTGCCATCTTTTGGCAAAGTATAACCCACAGGCCGAATCTGACTGGCTCCCTGTTTTTGTATAGTCCACAAGCTAAGAATGGTTATTATATTTTTAAATGGTTGAAAACAATTAAAAGAATAATATTTTATTCCTTGAGAAAATGATACAAAGTTGAAATTTAGTGTCCATATATAATGCGTTAATGGAACATGGCCACATCCATTCATTTATGTGTTGTCTACACTGCAGTTGTGGAGTTGAGTAGTTACAGCGGAATTTGTATGGCTGGCAAAGCCAAAAACATTTACTCTTTGACCCTTTATGGAAAATGATTGACTATAACACCCCACACATTCTAAGTTAAACATTAAAATGGGGGCACCTGGGTGGCTCAGTGGGTTAAGCCTCTGCCTTCGGCTCAGGTCATGATCTCAGGGTCCTGGGATCGAGTCCCACATGGGGCTCTCTGCCCGGCAGGGAGCCTATTTTCGCCTCTTTCTCTGCCTGCCTCTTTACTTACTTGTGATCTCTTTCTGTGAAATAAATAAATAAAATATTTAAAAAATAAAATAAAATGAAGGCTGGGGTCCAGGGATTTGTGTATTTTTAATAAATCCTCAATGTCATTTTGAACACTTCTCAAAGTAATTATTATTACTATGTTATATCTTGATTATTTGTGTATTTCCTTCCTTTTCCCATCAGGCCTTGAGGGCTAGCACTATGGTGAAGTACTTTTGAATGAATGAAGGAGGGTGAAGTTCACATATGGATTCATTAAGCATAAAGTTCTGAGTTTCTACCATATTCCAGGTACTTGTCAGTGATGAAACAGCATACCTCCAGTCTGAGGAGACAAGTAAAAGGGCTTTGGTAAAGCTCCATGCTAAGAGGCTTATTTTAATTAAGTAGAATAATACTTGCTATTCGTAATGTTAACTCTAAGATCCTTGTGTTAGAAGGTAGAAGAGGTTCAGTAAAGTATTCTTCTGAGCAGGTATTTTGAGACAGAAAAAACAAAGCAAGGCACTTCATACCATTTACACAGAGTTTTTTTAGGATAACTTACTGACAAAGGGGATCAGGCTGACAGATGATTCAGTGGTGTTTTCTACCCTCATTCTTTGCCCAGTCCAGACCTTAATCCCCGGCTTTTGTGGAGTGAGGGGCATGGTGGTACGGTCACAGGTAGTTATCTAAAGTGGAGCCCTCTGCATGACACTTACGGAAGATCAGAACAAGCCTTCCCACATTCCAGTTAGGATATACATTAACCTCCACTGGGGTCTGGAGCACATAAGCCTGACAGTTCATTGCGTGGGCATGAACGAGGTGCAGACCGAAGATGGATTCAGTGTGTTTGGCACTCTAAGAGCCTTCCAGTGTCAAAGCTTAAATTTCTTTGGTTCCATTAAAGTATTAGATGTATCTTATAAAATGTAAGGTTTATAACATTGGTAGTACAAAAGTAAGCTATAATGTATAGGAAGCATTAGAACTTGGGGTCCAGAAAACAGGGTGTTATCAATATGGTAATCCTCCCTTATCTGGGTTTTGCTTTCTATGGTTTTAATTATTCTGCTGTCAGCCACGGTCCAGAAGCAGGTGATCTCCTTTCTGACTTACTGACTGACGGTCAGTAGTAGACTAACACTAGGTCACAAGGCCTGTGTAGTTCACTTCACTTTATCACGTTGGCATTTTATCATCTCACATCATCACAAGGGTGAGTACATTCCAATAAAATATTTTGAGAGAGGGAGACCACATTCACATAACTTTTAGTACAGGATATTGCTATAATTGTTTTATTTTATTATTATTGTTAACCTACTGTGCCTGATTTATAAATTAAACTGTATCATAGGTACATATGTTCATATAGGGGGAAAAAACAATATACAGTGACCCTTGAACAACATGGGGTTAGGGGCATCAGCCCCCCGTACAGTTGAAAATCTGCCTAAACTTTTAACTTTCCCCAAACTTAACTAATAGTGGGGAGCCTGGGTGGCTCTGTCAGTTAAGCATCTGATTCTTGATTTTGTTTCAGGCCATAATCTCAGGGTCATAAGATTGAGCCTCTTCTTGGGCTCTACACTCAGTTTGGGGTCTGCTTATCCAGCTCTGTCTGCTTCCCCCACCCACACTCTCTCTCATTCATTCTCAAATAAATAAATAAATAAATAAAATCTTTAAAAAACCTTAACTACTAGGCTACTGTTAGACTGGAAGCCCTAATTGATAAACAGTTGATTAACACATATTTTGAGGTGATATCTACTATATACTGTATTCTTAAAAATAAAGGAAGCTAGAGAAAATAAACTGTAATGAAAATCATATGGGAGAAAAAATATGCTTACAGTACTGTGCTATATCAAAAAAACAACTTGCATATAAGTGGATTTATGCAGTTCAAACCCATGTTGTTCAAGGGCCAACTCTATAGAGGGTTTGGTACTATCCACAGTTTCAGGCATCCACTGACTGTCTTAGAAAGTATCCCTCACAGGTAAGGGGGGATACCGTATTTAGAATGGAATGGTGAAATGGTGTGACTCCTTGGGACTCCTTTGTACAGCTGTTGTCTGCCTATAAGGAATGAAACAGACAGATGTCATTATACCATAGATAGAACCAGATAGAGCCCATTTTCACTTTAATAGGAAGGTGTCTGAAGATAATTTTCACACTTAGTATTATTATGATATGTGCAATGTAGTGTTGAATAAATGTAATGCATTTTTAAACTATTTTTAGAATTTGGACTTGATTATAATTTTCTAGGAATGGTTTAAAGCCCCTTTTGTGAGTATACTAGGGTAGCATATTAGAATGGGAAAATAAATTTTCGATTGTAATAGTGCCTCCATATTTTGGTCATGGAAGGAGTAGCTGTTACCACATTGCCAAAGTAAAGCCAATTTTTGAGAAATAGTAGCTCATTTCATAAAGAGCTGAAAGTAGAAAATTAGAATGTTGTTACCAAAAAAAAACCCCCAAAACAACAACAACAACAAAAGCCACTGGGGTCCCTAGATGGCTCGGTAGGTTAAACGACCAAATCTTGATTTCAGCTCAGCTCATAATCTCAGGGTCCCAGGATTGGGCCCTACATTGGACTCCATGATCAGCATAGAGTCTGCTTAACCCTCTCCCTCTGTTTCTCTTCCTGCTTGCTCTCTCTCTCTCAAATAAATAAAATCTTTAAAAAAAACCACACCCAAAACCCAACTTTAAAAAGACCATTTTTTCCTGTAGACTTGTGTATTGGCTATTTATTTTTTCCTTTAATTGCATACTTTATTTTTTTAATTATTTAAATTTTATTTTATTTTTTCAGTGTTCCAAGATTCATTGTTTATGCACCACACCCAGTATGCCATGCAATACATGCCTTCCTTAATGCCCACCATCAGGCCCTCCCAACCTCCATCCCCCTCCCCTCCAAAATCCTCAGTTTGTTTCTCAGAATCCACAGTCTCTCATGGTTTGTCTCCCCCTCCAATTTCCCCCAACTCACTTCTCCTCTCCTTTACCCAATGTCCTCCATGTTATTGCTTATGCTCCACAAGTAAGTGAAACCATATGATAATTGACTCTCTCTGCTTGACTTATTTCACTCAGCATATCTCCTCCAGTCCTGTCCATGTGATACAATGTTGGGTATTCATCCTTTCTGATGGAGGCGTAATACTCCATTGTGTATATGGACCATATCTTCTTTATCTATTTGTTTTTGAAGTACATGTTAGCTCTTTCCACAGTTTGGCAACTATGGCCACTGCTGTTACGAACATTAGGGTACACATGGCCCTTCTGTTCACTACATCTGTATCTTTGGGGTAGAAGCCCAGTAGTGCAGTTGCAGGGTCATAGGGTAGCTCTATTTTAAATTTCTTCAGGAATCTCCACACTGTTTTCCTAAGTGGCTGTACCAACTTGCATTCCCACCAACAGTGTAAGAGGGTTCCCCTTTCTCCACATCCTCTCCAACACTTGTTGTTTACTGTCTTGTTGATTTTGGCCATTCTGACTGGTATAAGGTGGTATCTCAATGTGGTTTTGATTTGAATCTCCCTGATGTCTAATGATGATGAACATTTTTTTATGTGTCTGTTAGCTACTTCTTTGGAGGAGTGTCTGTTCATGTCTTCTGCCCATTTTTTACGTGATTATCTGTTTTTTGGGTGTTGAGTTTGAGGAGTTCTTTATAGATCTTGGATATCAGCCCTTTGTCTGTAGTGTCATTTGTGAATATTTTCTCCCATTCCATGGGTTGCCTATTTGTTTTGTTGACTGTTTCCTTGGCTGTGCAGAAGGTTTTGATCTTGATGAAGTCCCAAAAGTTCATTTTTGCTTTTGTTTCCTTTTCCTTTGGAGATATGTCTTGAAAGAAATATTAACTATTTATAGCCATGTATAAATTACACAAACTTAGCTCAAAACAACAAGTACTTTTTATCTCATAGTTTCTATATGTCAGGAATCCAGGTATGGATTGGGAGAGGAGTCAGGGTCTCTCACAAGATTACATAGCCAAGGCTGAGCATAGTCATCTATAGAGTCAAGTAAGGCTGGAGAAATCTGCTTTCAGCCTCACTCATATATTTGGTGGCAGGATCCAGTTGCTCATGGGACATTGGACTAAGGGCCTCAGTTCCTCATCTGAAGATGGCCAGAGTTCTCCTCAGTGCTTGGCCACCTGTACCCTTTCACAGGACAGCTCACAACATAACAGCCAGCCTCCATCAGAAAGAGCAAGTGAGAGAGCTAGAATATAAGTGGGAAATCCAAGTCATGTTGTAACATAATCTCAGAAGTGGTATTCCATTAGTTCTTTATTACAAGTAAGTGATTATCCAGCCAAGCCTCAAGGAGAGGGACTTTGCCCAAGGGCATGTCCACCAAGAGAAGATAAAAAAAACAATTGATTTTTTTCAGATTACAAAAGTAATACATACAGAGAAAAATTACCCATTTCATTGAGGGGTGCCTGGGTATTACAGGTATCACAGTTGGTTAAGCATCCAACTCTTGGTTTTGGTTCAGGGCATGATCTTGTGGTTGTGAGATAGAGCCCCGTGTCAGTCTCTATGCAGAGCATAGAGTCTGCTTCAGATTCTCTCTCCCTCTCCCTCCCCTCTGCTCCCCCTCCCCCCACTTGCTTGCATGTGCACGCTCTCTCTCTTAAATAAGTAAATACAATCTTTTTAAAAAAATTACTCATTGAGAAACACCATGCATTGATAATGTATTTATCAAGTACCTACTATGTGCCAGGCATGGGGCAAAACAAAACAAGGAAGTTTTCCTGTCTTCCTGTTGCTTATATTCTGGAGAGCCTGAAGCATTTAGGATCTTACAGCAGGGCTAGGTATACAAGAAGGTTCTCAAAGATGTTAGTTATTTTTATTTTTGCAGAGTAGACATTCTGTCACAGAAATAAAGCCAAGCTACCCAGTCTGTGGCATCTCTAATTCCATTGTAGACAGATATGATTGGCTTAACCAGAGCAGAAATGGCCTTTCTTTCACTTACGGTTGAAAGAAGCTATTCATAATAGTTTGCTACACTACACGCTGGTAACTGACTTTTTCGTATTTGTATTTTTAAAGTGTCCTTTGATAAGAACAAAAAACCCAAAAAACCAAAAACAACCTATAACAAAAACCACTAAAGAGTCCCACAGAACTAGCAGTGCTGGTAGTTTTCCTGGAGCGTCCTGATGACCACCCTATCCTTTTGTACTACGTGTGCCGAGTTGACCTAACGTCTTCCAGCTCTGAATGAGTTTAATTGCTTCTTTTCTGGATGCATCTTTCAGTCTCTCAAGTGTGCTTTAGAAAATGGGCTTCTTGAACTACAAATAAGATTTCAAATGTGTGCCTGGTTATGCCAGTATTCTGCTGTTGCTTTCTCTAATTAATATTCCAAATCTCAAAAACTGTCTCAAGATTTTAATTGACTTTTGTCACCTCCATCTCATTCAAGTACTATGCTGGCCATTCCTGTACATTATTAATAAACCATGCATATGGTGCTTTTTCTCCCTCTGCCTAACGTGTAGCTCTTTCTTTGCTTTGAATGACAGTCAAAGGATAATTTATTGTACTGGGCTTCCAACACCCCTAAAGTCAGCTGTAGTTTGTTCTACTAATTAGGAGAAAACCTTTAATTGAAACGGTTACTTACTTGTGAGAAGAGACATAGCTTATTTGTCCAGTACATAGATTCCTTCATATACTATCTAACCAACTAACCCCTCTACACCACTGAGAGAAGTATCCTAACAACTCTGAGTTATACAATATTTTTATAAAAATGTTGATTTAATCTCCTAGATTTAGAAATACATATATATTTTCCAAATATAATAAAAGGGTAAGAATTTCGATGAATATAGTAGTTGTTCATTAAAATGGATTCTTTGAAAGCATTCTTTAAAATACTTGGCTAGGGGCACCTGGGTGGCTCAGTGGGTTAAGCAGCTGCCTTCAGCTCAGGTCATGATCCTGGAATCCCGAGATAGAGTCCTGCATCTGGCTCCTTGCTCAGCAGGGAGTCTCCTTCCCCTTCTGATTTCTCCCCTCTCATGCTCACTCCTCTCTCTCATTCTCTCTCTCTCTCTCAAATAAATAAAATGTTTTTTAAAAAATACTTGACTGAAATTCTTCCATTCATCATTCTCTGTTATTAATGTCACTGATACTGCTGAATTAAATTTATCCTAGACTCTTTCCAAGAAATTGCACATGAGTTGCCACCAAATTAGTATCATTGGTACAGTGGTAGTTGTCCATCTGAAGCCTGTTGATTTTCTCCATGGATGGATCTACCCATGAGACTACCCATGAGATATTGAACATCTGTTCATAGCAATGTTGACCTTTTCCTGTTCAAACAGAGCATTTTTATAAATCTTATAAATTTTATAAATCTTTATAATTTCATATACCCATCAGAAAGTGGTAGCATAACTAATTTCTACTCAGATCACCTAGGTGCATAAAAACTACTGTACATGCAGTTGCTTCCATAACAAATGAAAAAAAAGCATCATGAAAAAAAACCATCACTGAAGGAGACACACCTAATTCCTCTAGAGCTATTTTCCTCTCAGTTATCAGAACACTGGAGTCTAAAGATAGCAGAATCACAAGAATAAATATTGGGGGGTTGTTATCTTTCAGGCTAGGTGGTGATAGCTAGAGGAAAGTGAATGGATTTTCAGGAAATTATCTGGATGTTTTGGGTATGCCGGTCATCTTCCTTCCCCAGCACATGCTGAGCCACCCAATAATGATATTTTCCTGTGGCCTCTGACACACTTACTTTTTTCTTGCCATTATCCCATCCTTCTTTTAGGGATTCTCAGCTCCAAATCCAAGGCACTTCTGAAATAGCTATTCATCCTTGTACCAGTCATGTACCTGCTCCCCTTCAGATCTGCTCCATCCTTCCCTCTGCTCTGTTCGGTGTCCAGATTTATGACCCCTGTAAATGATATTTCCCCAACTTCCCTGACAAGTGGCTTCTGGCTGAGTTTGGCCACTGAGAGGCACTGGAAGGGGACTGGAGGGAAGGAGGAGGGGATAAGCCAATGTATTTTCCTTTCTCTCTTTCTACCTGTGGTGGAGATATAGCTACTGGCTATATCTCCTGCACGGTTCCTGCTGTCTCTGGGATACCCCTTCCCTCTTTGGTCCAATATCCCATTGAGTAGCTCCAGCTTTTGGGCTCCAGTAACACCATGTACTCTCTTTGTGCCACCTGTTCTAGAGTAATAGTTGTTTTTTGATATTGCAAATCTTGGGGTGGCTTCACTGTTCTCTATTTAGCTTTTCAGCTCATCTAACCTTTTGTAGCTAGTTGTTTGTATTAATTTTTTTTCAAAGTTCCTGACATGAAGACTTCTGCTTCTGGGAAGATGGAATAACATATTTTATCCTATTTCTATTCTAAGTAAAAGCCCTAGACATAATGTAATGTAATATAATATTATATGATGTATATTATAAATATAAATTCTATATTATATAATTATTATTATACTATAGCATATTATAAATTTAAAACAAATATCAGAAGACTATGAAAGGTGGCCAGAAGGCAGACTGGCTAGGGACCTCAGGACCCAAATAACGACATGGGTTTTCTTTTTTAACTCATATGTCCCAGACCATGCTGAAGAAACCGGCAGTTCCAGACCACTGAGACAGATCAAATGAGTCCCAGAAAAAACCTGCTTTCTTTAACCAAAGGACCAGGAAAAGGGTAACCTAACAAGACTGAAAACGTTTAGAAAGCAATAGCTGTAAAGAAAAAATTATTGCCCTACCCTTATCTCCGTCTCCACCGATGGTATGAGGAGCTGAGCCCCAACCTCACCAGGCTGTCACCGAGGTGCCACACACAGAGCTCCAAGATGCAGGAAACAAAAAATGGTAGAGCTGAAAGATGAAGTGGACAAACCCACAATTACACCTGAAAGGTTAATGGGGGGATGAGCTACACAGAAAATCAGTAAGGATATAGAAGAACTCAAAACCACCGACCACCAGAACCAAAACGACATTCCTAGAACACACCACCTGACAAGAACAGAATACACACTTCGTGAGTGCCCATGGTACATATGCCAACATAAGCCACATGTTGGGCCATACAACAAACTTAACAAATTTAGAACTGGAACCATACAGAGCATGTTCTTCAACCACAAAGGAATCAGACTAGATATCAATATCAGAAAGATAAAAGAAAAATCTCCCAACACTTGAAGACTGAACAACATACTTCTAACTAATCCATGGGCCAGAAGGGAAGTCACAAGGGAAATTTAAAAGAAAAAACAGGGGTACCTGGGTGGCTCAATCAGTTAAGCAGTTATGTGTCTGCCTTCAGCTCAGGTCCCACTGGTATGGAGCCCTGCATCGACTGGGCTTCCTACTCAGGGGGCAGCCTGCTTCTCCCTCTTCCTCTGCCCCTCCCTTCCCTTGCTCTCTCTCAAATAAATAAATAAAATCTTTTTTAAAAAGAGAACATTGCACTCAATGTAAGACTTCATGTTGAATTTATGGGACATAGAAAAAGCAGTGCTGAGAGGAAAATTTATAGCATTAATTCTTGTATTAGGAAGGAGGAAGGTCTCAAACCTGTAATCTAAGCTCTCTTTTCAAGAACCAGGATCTAAGAGCAGTCAGTAAAGGGACTGTTGGTGAAGATCATGGCTGGCTTAAAGGAAACTAAGAAGGAATGGTGAAGCATCCCAAGTGTAGCAGTGGGAGAAAGTTCACCCTTTATGCCTGAAGACAGAAAAAGAGGGAGTTTCTACAGAAACCTGGTGAGAGCTACAGCTTTATGATAAGGTGACCTGGAACTTGGCATTTGCTTGAGTAATGCAGCACTGTCAACACGTGGGAAGGGCATCAAGGAAATAAATACCCTGGTTTCTTTCTGTCCTCTGATCTTCCATGGGGCTGCCCATTGACTGAACCCAGAAGGAAGCCAGAAGGAAAGGGATATTTGGTCTGCCAAGGCCTCCCGGAGCATAGAATAGGGTGAACAATGATGACAGATGGGTCTGGAGGAACAAAAGGAGAATATCTGGAACAATTTCTTTCAAGGTTATTCAGTAAGTTCAACTATAAGTCAAGTATTTTCTAGAAAATCCTCTAAACTATTTTGATAAGTTATTTGTCATCATCAAACATGTTAGGGATTTGAATAGAGATGTTAGAGATGTGAAAATAATGGCTTCATTTATATCCATCCCCCCCCATACATCATCAACAATCTATGAAGAAAATATTGCTAAGCAATGATAGACATTAGCATGGACCTGGCAATGTCATCAGTAGATTAATATTTGTCAGCTCTTCCCTTTTCTCACTGGGTAACCTTGGGCAAGTTAGTTAACCTCTCTGAGCTTCTGTTTACTCATCTACAAAATAGATGAGATAATATCTACTTCCAAGAATAGTTGTGTAGTTAGAGAATTAAATGAAAGATGCATGTGAAGGCACCTGCTAAGAACTCAATACATTTTGATTGAATTTGAATCACAAATCCCAAATTAGTGGCTTTAAAATTCACGAAGGAAGGCCACAAGTTAGAATTAAGAGTGAATTTTTAAAAAGAGAAGAAAATCTGTGTTTAGACTGTTAATGTCATCTATCACTCAATCCACAATTATGATAATATGATCAGCAAACTATTCTCTATTGAGGGATTTTCACATTTTGATTACAAATGTGAAATCTTACCTGGATTCAGCTCATATTAGGAATTCAATGAATCTTAATTATCTGATAACACGACCAAAAAAAAAAAAAAAAACCCACCCGAGTCCCTCAGTTAGGATGCTGGTTATATCATGAGTCTGTACTCCACCCCTCTAGTCAAAGATGAGCATCACTGGCGAGTGTCAGCTATAGGGAAGCCTGAGGTGCATCTCTTTGCAGCCCCTTTAAACAGGTTGCCGTGGTAACATTCACAATCACAAATTCTTAATAGAGACTACTGAGGGCGTGAGGGAAAAATAAATACTGCAGGTAGAGCTTTGATTCAAAAGTAGTTTAATTCCTGCAGTATTTGCCAGCTTTCCTTTTCGGTTGCAAGCTCAGATTTGGTTATATAAATGTTTATCAATTTTAGCAATCTTTGTTTCTATTAATTATCTTTTTATTGGCATACTTGTCAAGAACAAACCAGCTGTACAATTCTAATAGGCAGGTGTATTTTATACATGAGAATTACCCTGCTGGGTCAGAGCCCACACTCCTTGTAACTTGCTTGTGACAGAAGTCCCTAGAATCATATCAATTGCTTTTTCTTCCTAAGTAATTTTAAGACACCCAAGGCTCTGGTACTACCAGATTTTTGTTGTTGTTGTTTTAAACAAAGAAATGAGATGTAAGGGATCATCTAACTTTTGATGGTCAAAATTTTTAGCAGCAGAACATGGCTCCTCTGTGTACACACATACACAAAATCTTGCACAACCCATCACATAATTATAAGTACCATGAAAACAGGAACTTCATTAATTCTACGTGCTCTCTATCCCTGAATGCCTGAAACAGTGGCTGCCACATAGACAATAAGTTTTCTATGTGGTTTAAAGCAGGGATCAGCACATGTTTTCCAGAAAGGACCAGGTAATAAGTATTTTAGGCTTTATGGGCCATACAATCTCTGTCACAACTATTCAGCTCAGCTGTTATAGCCGAAGTAGATGTAGACAACATGGTTTTGGCTGTTCCAGTAACTTTCCATAAAACACTATTTACAAAATCAGGCAAAAGGGGGCGCCTGGGTGGCTCAGTCAGTTAAGCATCTGCCTTTGGCTCAGGATTCTGGGATGGAGTCCCGCATCAGGCTCCTTTCTTGGGGGTTGGGGGAGGGTGAGGGAGGGGTCCTTCTTCTCCCCTCTGCCTGCTGCTCCCCTTGCTTGTTCTCTCTCTGGCAAATAAATAAAATCTTAAAAAACAAACAAAACCAGGCAAAGGACCAGATTTGGCCCATGGGCTATAGTTTACCAACTCAGGCTGCCAATCTCTAGTTGAGAGCATGGCACAGCAGCAGGACTTCTTTCTGGGTGTTTATCCTAACCCTGACAGCAAATAGCTGCATGACTTATTATTATGTCCTTCACAGGAGGAGTTACTAATTCTGTGAAACGTAGTTGTCTCACCTGTGAAAGGGATGGGGGGTTTTTCTGACCTTGTCAGATTTCATAAGTAAATATGTGTGAAGCTTTAGGACAGGGAATCCACCTTGTTTGTCAGTATTCTCTTTATTATCATTTGCTGAGTGGACATGGAATAGACAAATCAGTCTTTAAGAGTACAAAACCCAAATATGTCTTTAAATATGTAGCATGCTATGTTCTTTAAAGCTATGCAAGTGACAAGCTGGGGAACACCAAATGTGAAATTGTGGATCTGGGATAATTACTGTTTTCTATGGGCCCAGAATCCCATTTATTTTGATCTGGTTGTGTAGTTTTAGGATGTGCTTAATAATAGTTTTAAATGGTGATGGTGTTGTTAATCATCTCGTCATGCAATCCTAGGAGACTATTCAAATAAGCAAAGATGGCAAAGGAATTTCTCTTGAGTTTCTATACAAAAATGCACTAACCCAGCACAAAGTAACACATCAGATATAAATTTGCAATATGATATATTTGTGCATATTGAATTTTTTTCATTTTATTTAGAAATATTTATACACACATAGTACCATATAGATGTACCTACGTATGTTGTTATTACATGTGTAGACTCTCTGGACGCCTTTATGCAATCCTCACATTCTAGCCGGCTGGTCCTTTTGGACGCTGTGCTGGGTGGTGGCACTGTAGCTGGGATTTGCTCCTCTGCCCCTTGTCCTCCTCTCACCCCCATTTTCCACCTAATAATCTGAGTAATCTTAAATATGCTTTAGCGGCACTTCTGGTGCTATCTTAGTGTGAGTCCTTGGCCTCCCATCCAAGCTTTCACCCTTGGCCTAAAAGGCCCTGTGAGGGACGCCTGGGTGGCTCAGTTGGTTAAGCAGCTGCCTTCGGCTCAGGTCATGATCCCAGTGTCCTGGGATCGAGTCCCACATCAGACTCCTTGCTCCGCAGGGAGCCTGCTTCTCCCTCTGCCTCTGCCTGCCATTCTGTCTGCCTGTGCTCGCTCTCTCTCCCTTTCTTTCTCTGACAAATAAATAAAATCTTAAAAATAAATAAATAAATAAAAGGTCCCATGAGATCTGGGTTCTTTCTGATTCCCAACTATACCTTGCACCTGGCCTCTTGCTATGCTTCAGCCCCATCATACAGCTGAGGGACTTCGGTCTCTTCCTGGCTCCTCTCCTGCTGGGCTGGCTCTTCCTCAGCCTCACACCTTAGTAAGTGTCACCTATTTGGAGGGGATCACCCTGTATAAGGTGGCGCCCTGCCCACCCACATTCACTTGATCCCATTCCTCAGTTTACTTTCTTCACAGCATTCGTCATGATCTCTAGTTATCTTGCTGTTCCCTTTATTGCTGTCTTTCTCAACCTTGGTGGGATGGCAGTTCCATGAAAGCAGGCACTTGACCTTCTTGTTGACCCCCTCTGCCTAGTCCAGTGCCTAGTCCCGACTCCAGGCAGGGCTTGCTCCATTATTTGCAGGGCCCAGTGCAGGATGCAAATGCAGGTCCCATTGTTCAGAAGTTGATAAGGATTTCAAGATGGCAACAGTAGAGCTTTGAGCTGAGTATTAGTCCTTTCTAAAGTTGTATGCTCAAGAAGCTGACCCTGCCTCCAGGCCAGTGACAATCTCTCCAGACTCATATTGCTCCTCTGTTAAACAGCAGAGACAGAAGTACCCCCTCATTGGGTGCTTGTGAGCATTTGAAGAGATATGGGAACCTGGGGACTAGCAGCCACACCCTGCCCACCATCAGCTCTTGTACACTGCAGTATTGTAATTAATTATCAGCCTCAACCAAGTGAGGCGAAGCCCCCGCAGCTCTGATTTTCTGGCATTCCTCTTTACTGAATAATCTCCTTAGCAACTCTTCCAAATGACTAACCCAAGTCTATCAAACGGAATGGGGATGTGGGTGTAGCTTGCAAATTATTTTGACACATTCAAGGTATGGACCGACAGCATATTTGGTTTGCTGAAAGGAATGTGTCAAATGGAGTTTGGCTGTTATGAAAACTCGTTTGACAATAGGTAAATCATGTCACCCTTCTGAGCCCACTGGTGACACTGGAATGATAAATAATACCTTTCCTACAAGAATGAGGCAAGTGTGAATTGGATTAAGAGGAAGCCAGTCGGACACTTTGATTTTTTTGGGAAGAGGGGCCATGCAGGCACTGCTTGCTGGAGAATGTGCATATAGTCAGACATCCTGTTTACTTAGTCTGTGTGGCTCTGGTTATGGTGTGCATTGTGTAACAAATCAATTGCACCTTGAATGGATACTGTTCACAGACTCTCACATTTTGATTTATTTTCGTGTATAGTCAGTGATTCGAGTTAGTTTAGAAATGCAGAGAGGAAAAGCAGCATGTCTTTTACATTTATATTGTGGTCTCTGGGGCGCTTCCGCACAGTGTGGATTGCAAGATGGGCCCACTCCCTGGGAGGGAGCCTTAGTTCATTTGCTGGGGGGAGCTCCTGCCTGGGAAGGATCTGGACATTCTGATTTTATCAGTGGTTTCTCTTTGCCAGCGGAGACTAAAATGAAGTGGAAAAATAACATCTGTGAAGCATATATTATGTATCTGGCCCTCCACCTTCAGTTTTACTTGCTCTGAAAGACTGTACAGTATAAAAGTATATACTCCGATTTGGCAATTAGACCTCAGTAAAGCCGGTGGGGGAGGGGGAGAAAAGAAAAAGGAATAAAAAGAGTTTATGTTTGGGATGCCTGGTGGCTCCTTTAAGTGTCTGCTGCTGGCTTGGGTCATGCAGGTTCCTGGGATTGAGCCCCACATCAGGCTCCTTGTTCAGCGGGGATCCTGCTTCCTTCCTCTTCCTCTGCTGCTCCCCCTACTTGTGCTCTGTCTGACAAATAAACAAAAATTTTTAAAAAAGAAAGAGTATATGCTCTGGATCAGATGAATGACTTAACCTCTCCAAATCTTAGTTTCCCTGTCCATAAAATGGAGTGTGTTAGATATCTTCTCTCTGTCCTTCCAAATCTGTCCCCCCAAATCCAAATACTTTCTACTCCAATTTCTGCTCCAAGAGGCTAGCTGTATGAATGCCATCAGCACGCTATGGCACCCTATGCTTTCTGTTGGGACTGGCCAACAGGAGTCCCTGCCATAGCTGGGAGAAGGAGAACAAGGGTGGGGTTTTTATTTCCCACTTCCTTTCCTGGGAATTTGCCTTGTGCTCTTAGCCAAATGTCATGGCTTCTCTCTGGTTGCTGAAACCATCTCCCCTTGTCCTTGTAGGCCTGAGGGTAGTGACAGTTGAGCTGCTGTATTCTTAGATCTCTCTGCAGGCTCCCTAGTGATTCCCTACACCCAACCTACACCTTTAAAAAGAGCTTCTTTGCAAATAAGCCTTCCTTCAAGGGCTTTAACTTGAGTGTGCTATTTGTTTTCTGTTAGGCTACTGATTGATAGTAGGGATAATCAGATTAGCTACCTCCTGCTGTTGGAATTTACATATATGTAGAGCTTCTAGGACTGTATCTAGCATATATCTGAGATTTAGGCCAAGTAACTTGCCCGAGGTCACAGGTGTGATTGATCTTTCCCCATCTCATCCATTCCAAACCAACTGGGAAGCTCCAGGCATTTGGGAAAGCTGATCCTGCCTTGGGAATCAGCCAGTGACTTAATCAGCACATTCCAAGCTCCTTTGGGCCAGGATTATTAGTTTAAGTGCAAGTACTTGTCTTAATCCAGTCTAATCTGTGTGGTTGTCGGAATTTTCATTGGAAATTCTGGAGCACAGATGTACTGACAGGCCAGGCATTGGGTGTGGTTGCGGTAAACCTAGCTGGGAGAAGCATTTGATCACTGACCTGGTTTCATGTTGCCACTGCTTTGTGATGATAATAATAGAACCACTTGTGTAGGTTTTATTGTTATTTTAAAATTCTCTGCAGATCATATGCCCCCTGTTGTGGGAACCATGGCAGATCTCTCCCTGTTCCCTGCCCTTTGCATACCAGCATGCAGATTCTGTGTGCTCCGGGCGTGAGGTGGACCCACGTCGCTACTGTGGGAAACAAGTTGAGGGTGAAGCCGCTAAAGGCAGAGGGGAACCTAGAAGGCAGTGGAAACAAATTGGAGCCCTGCTCAAACCACATTCAAACCCCTCCCTGATGCTGGACTTTTTCAATTATGCCAACCAATAATTTTCTCACTGTTGAGATTAAAAAAAAAAAAATCAAAAGCATACTTAGTGATATGCCTGGATGGTTATTTGGATTTGAAATGAGGTCTTTCTGGCTCTGGAGCCTGACAATATTTTCATCTGTTCATTTTCTTCATCATTCGACTTTTATAGATCCAATTACACCTTGTTTTCCTTCAGATGAGGTTTTTCATGATTTACTTTATTATGTGAGTTTCAGGATGAAGGCAAGCCTGTGCTGGGATCTCACCTGGTCCTCTTCCTGACCCTGGGCAAGTCATTCTCCTTGACGTCTCTGCTTTTCCATCTGTAATGGGGGATGCTGGACACCATGTGTCCTCCTGGATCTAACGTTCTGTAACCAACCACATGGATGATGAAAACTGATCTCAGAGTTGGTACAGCCTGCTTGGTCAGAGGCTAATGTAGGTCTGTGCCAATTAATAATAAAAATGAAACAACCCTGCTCATTACTATAGAAACGTGGACCATTTTTTCCACATTAACATTAATTTCCCTGAAGTCAAGCTTCTCGAAATAGTTATGCTCCACGTTGTAGCAGTTTAGTGCATACTGTTGTAGAATATTCCCAAATCACCTCACATGTGAAAGGTTCAACTTGTAGGCAAGATCCACTCTAATAGTTTCAAGGGCTGCTGCGTCTAATCTTCATCCCAGAGCTGTCACCTCCGTGGCCCTTAGGCAACTCCAAAGCCACTTGTCTATAGCTGCAACATTTTCCCCCTCCCGCTTCCGTCCTTTCTTGGGTGGAGAGAAAAAGCTTTTATTTCAAAGCTCCATCTGCCCAGTTGGCCCAACCAGAAACCACGAAATCTTCCCTCATAGTCACTCAGTCTTGTCGATGTGGTTTCCTTAACATTTCTTTAAATCTTGAATTAGTTTTCTAGAGCTGCCATAATGAATTACCACATATTGGGTGGCTTAAACAACAAGTTTATTTTCTCGCATTCCAGGAGTTCAGAAGTCTAAAAAATCAAGGTCTCAGCAAGGTTGACAATACCGTACTGCACACTTCCATCTCCCTGGAGTTAGAGGGCATCACCCTCCCTGTATGTGGATGTGTTCATCTACCTGGAAGTTCTCTGAACCCCTGCAGTATTTGGACTTATCTGAGAGCTTCATCACATGGGCATGATAGATCATTAACTCCATTTGCAGCCCCTCTGGGAGAAGGATGGGGGCAGGACTGAAAATTCTAAGCTTCTATTCATGACTTGTGTCTTTCTGGTGACCAGCTCCATCCAAGAGCCCCACCCAGAGTCACCTCATTAGAACCAAAGATGCTCTTATTACCCAAGAAATTACAAGCATTTAGGAGCTCTGTGCCAGGAACCAGGGGCAGAGACTTATATATATATATATTCTTCAAAAATATATATTCTGTATATATATATATATATATATATATATATATTCTCTATTATCTCACAGTATTGTATTGTAATAATGTATTTATTTGTCTGTCTCTTCCCCAAGTCCCCAAATGAAGGGATCAGGTTTTTCTTTTTATGCCCATTGCCTTGCACAATGTTGGGCACTTAGTAGTTATTAAATATATGTGTGAATGAAGGCTGAAGGGGTCATGGGAAAACATAATGCCAAGCACCTAGGAGATGAAAGCAAAATTGTATTGAATTAGGTATACATGAGCCATGCTTCATCCTTTGTTACACACATGATTATAAAAACTATATGTAACCAAAGTTGGATGTGAGACTTTGAAGCAGATTAGTCATTCATTATTTAAGAAACATTTATCAATTGATTATGATACATTTTTTGAGGGCTGGGTCCTTTTTTTAAATTCACATTTGCATTCCTAATGCAATGTCTGGCAGTTGAAAAGTACATGATTTTTTCCTCCCTATTAAATTGGACAAAGGCACAAATTCAGTGCTATGAGCTTTCAGAGGAAGGTGAGGACTGAGAAAAGAACCACAGAGGAACTCGTATGGGAGGCGGATACATAGTTACCTGGGGACTGGGACTCCAGTGGTACAGCCAGCATGGGAAGGCATAAAAAGTGCTGAGTAGTCCTGCTTGAGGGAATTAAAGAAACACGAGAAAGTTACAAATATGAGCTGAGTCAGATCATGGAATTCTTAGAATGACAAACCATTGGTGCTTTCTTATTCTGAATACCTGTAGTAGAGGGTACTTCTTTCCTCCCCAATGTCTGTTCTTCCCTTCTTTTTAGTGACAGGACCTTGATATCCAGCTGGGCAAGACTTCCAGTGTCCTTTGCAGCTGGGCATGCCCATATGAGTAAGTTCTGGTTAATGAGATATAAACAAAAGTGTCTCATGGGACTCTAGGAATTCTATTGAAAGTGGGGGGTGTGCTCTTGCTTGCCCTTTCCAGCCTGGAGCTGCTGGAGTGAGGATCTTGGTGCAGAGATCTAACTGTTCTGTCAGAAGAGGGAGGGTGGGGCTGCCTTCTAGGCATCTCATTGAGGATGGATGGGAGGAGCCTGGACCTGGATGACTTTTTGGAACTGCTAGACTAGAACTCAGATGGCTTCCTCCTATGTGAGAAGTCTCCTACGTGAGAGAGAAAGAGAGAGAAATAAGCTTGTTTTCCTTTAAGGCAGTGTTACTTGGGAAGGTTCCTGTTTTATATAGCTAAACCTAATTCTAGTTGATACATCACCCAGTGTAAGTGTTATGAGTACAAAGGAACCAAGATGAATTTTCCACGGACTTAATTTTTAGTCCTGGATACATTCCAGGAGTGGAATGTCTGGCTGTCTTCACTTTTCAAAGCTATGACAACATGTACATTTTTTTAAAAAAATTGAAGTCTAGCTGACACACAATGTTACATTAGTTTCAGGTGTACAACATTGTGATTTGACAAGTCTAGACCTTATGCTTGGCTCACAAATGTAGCTACCATGTGTCACTATACAACGCTATCACAATACCATCAACTGTATTCCCTATGCCGTGATGTGTACATCTTCTGGAGGGTCCTCCCTCTCTAGGACCTGTTGTCCGAGAATCCCCAGCCTGCCCCACACCTTTGCTGCCCCTGAAAATAAGGGCATGGTCCCTCTCTATTGTAAGGATGTTCATAGATAATCACTATGAGGAAACCAACCAGGAAGTGACAAACGGGGCAGTTCTAAGTGGTCCTATACCCCTTTCATAGCTTCAGCACCTGTTAATGGTCTTCATTTCATCAAAAGTTATTAGTGAATATATTAGTTATAGATTGCTGCATGACAAATTACCCTAAAACTGAGCAGTTTAAAACAATACTTGTTTATTATTTCATAGTTTCTCTGGGTGGGGAATATAGGCACAGATTAAGGGGGATGCTCCCAGTTCATTCTCTCACGAGGGTGCAGGCCACATGTGGCCGGGACCTCCAGAATCCATGTCCAAGTTAACTTTTATGGTTGATAATAAGCTTCTAAAGTTCTATTTCTAAGTTCCCTTTTTGGTTGCTGGCAGGCCCCAGTTTTTCTCCATCTGGGCCTCTCTGTAGGCTGCCTGATTATTCACAGGAAGTGACAGTGGTCATCTGAGAGAGGAGAGAGAAAGCACCAGAAAGAGACAAATTCAGAAGACACACATCCTTTTTCTAATCTAGTCTTGGAAGGGACATCCCATCACTTCTGTTGTATTCTGTTTATTAAAAGCAAAGCAATAAGTCTGGCCAATAATCATGGGAAGGATTATATGGAGTGTGGTTATCAGGAGGTAGACTTGTTGAGGGAAAGTCACTTATCTTTCTGCTCTGTTCTTTAATTCCTGAAGGTCATAGCTCTTCAACATTCTCACCTCCTAAGAAGGTTCCTTTTCTGATCTGGTGAACCTAATAGTATATTCATTCATTCAACACATATTCCCTGCAAGAAACATGCTGGGGACTGGGGATAGACTGGTGAGGATAATAGATGTGGTCACCACCCTCAAATCAGGTGATGCCTCAGGTGCCACAGCACATAAGAACTCATTATATTTTGTTTCTGTACCAGTCTGAGCAACTCCAGATAATCACACGTTTTGTCTTTGTACCTTCGACCTTAATCCTCCATCTCCAGGTTGTCATTCAGGGACTTCTGGACTCAAGGGACTGAAGAGAAACTTTTCTTCCAGCCTAACACCTCCCACCAGGAACATAGTGGTAGGGGTTGGTAGGGAGGCAACTTTCTGGAAAAGGCTTGGATTCTAATCCCAGCCTCACCCCTTACTAATTAAATGTTGTTGAGTATTCCATTTCTCTAAGCCTTATTTTAGGGGTGCCTGGGTGGCTCAGTTGGTTAAGCATCTGCGTTTTGTCCACGGCTTAGTTCATGATCTTGGGGTCCTGGTATCGAGCCCAGACTTGGACTGCCTGCTCAGTGGGGAGTCTTCTTCTCCCTCTCCCTCTGCCCTACCCCAACCCATGCACATGCACATGTGTTCTCTCTGTCTCTCTCTCAAATGAATACAATATTAACAAAAAAACCCCAAAAACCAAAAAACCCTCATTTTACTTTTTAATGAAATGGGGACAAAGATACTGTCTACTCATAGGGTTGTTGTGCAGGTTATATAAGAAAGTGTTTGCAGAGTACTTGGCAGTCTGGCAAATGGTAGGCAGTACAAAGATGTTAATGGTGTTGAATCATTACTTTGCTATTAAGTTTACTACTGTGATCCATTTGGAAGTAGCAATCAGCATGGGAAAGGAATGCATCCTCGGATAATTCAGTTCATCAAGTCCTGTTTGAGCTACCTCAAATCCTCTTGCCAGATGCAGGGCCGGGCATAAATAAATTAACTAATGAAGAAAAAAGGCTATGTATTTTAACTTGTTATAACTGTAATCCTTTTTCCAATTGGGAAGTAATCTTTTGGTAAATAGAGAAGGTGGAACATGTTCAGAATAGTGGCACTCCATTGAAATGGTCAAATATTTAGCATGCCTTGATACCAGCAACAGTCAACCTTCAGAGCTCTCGGAGTATGCCCTCCCCTTGCAGCACGCATTCCGGCTTCTAAATGTATGCCTAGCCTTTCCGGGGCTCCTTGCTTTAAATGTATTCAGAGTTTTCACACATGCTCACACGTCGGGAATGATGAACAGCAGTTTTAAGAACACATCGTGGAAATGCCAATTTCCAGATGGATTTGTTTTGCTACAAAGTTAGTTAACACTTGATTCATGAAATAGTGGGTGCAGACGAGATGTAGCATGAGTACTCATATCCACACAAGGTGAGACCTGCCAAGGCATGGGTGACCAAAAAACCCCCAAGAAAACTGAAGCAAATATCCAAATTATCTTTTGAAGGTAACTCATTAAAGCCACAGAGAGAAAGGGAAAGGAAACAGACAAAATCATGTAAGGTGGTGGGCAAGTATTAACCCTTTTTAAGAATGAAGTAGTAAAATAAAGCTGTGAGTTCGTTCTAAGACTGCTTGTTTTATTCCCAAATGATGGTTAAATTCATAGTAAAACAAGAGCCTGAAATCTATTAGACAATCTCTTTTCCTCCGCCTTCCTTTTCTTCTGTTTTAATTCTATTTGTTTTTGTTGTTAAAGTAACATCTCTTGAGCAAGGCATGATCCAAGCACACAGGAAAGTATTTAAAGGGAATCCTTATCAGCAGATTCTTTCTGTATTTAGACATGCTCTAGTTTAAGCCCTAAAAATGTGAGTATTTAGTTGCTCTTGCCAGTTATAGACCAACTTTCCCTGTGAGATGCTCAGTAAGAAATGTTGGAATAATAAATGGATGGTACCTGGTAGTCAGACATTCTCTGCCTCTTCTAAATTGTTCTGTGCTCCATTTCTGTCTTCTTTTTAAACCCTTCTTTTAATATATTTTTTCATTTTCAGTTGTCAAAAAATAGTATACACTTACTGTGGAAAATATAGGCAACCCAAAAAATTAAAAGAAAGTAAATAACCACTCATACCACCAAAAGATAAGCATTGTTCATCTTTCAGTAAATATTTTTTTTCCTCCATTGTACAAACAAACCAATATAAAAACATGTTTTCTTTTTCTCTTTAAAAAACAGAGTCACACTGTAGGTAACATTTATTTAGCTGCTTTTTTTCACTTAATAATATTTTGTCAACAGTTTTCCACGTTCTTAAATAATTTCTCCAACATCCTTTTTAATGGCTACAAACTATCCCATCATTATTAATAGGTACTTTTAAAACACAGAGTATCATTCCTCACTACCTATTTAAAACTTCTTTCCCCCACTACAGTAATGTTTCCATGAAATCCCTGCAGGTGACTTTTTCACACATCGGTCATTACTTTCTGACTGTCTTCCTTATTTAAACTTGTACATGCACACATCATTTCTCTTAATAACGAAACTTCCTGAGATCAACATTCAGGTTAACTCATCTTTGTTTTCCTCAGAGTTCTCTAAAATGAGGAAGAATGCTTATCAAATGAAATAATTTCTTGATATGAATTCTTCCTTAATGGAATGAAAAGATAGCAAGGTAGGAAAGAGGTCATGTTAGCCAATTACTGACCATGGGAGAATGGCTTCTGCCTCAGTCTTCTGTCGGGTGGGCTTTCTGGGGATCTGCGCTGCCCCGTGGCCCCCAGCCCCAGCTTTCTGAGTCAAAAACATCTGGCTGCATTTTAAATTAATTCACACAATTTATTTCACCAGCCTCTAGGCCCCAAACTGTTTGTAGATATGCATCAGCGTCTGGGGTGGTAGTCAGTGGGGGCTGTGGCTATGCATGGGAGAATGTAATCTGCCCTTGAGTCATTATGTTAAAATGATTCCCCCACGTTAAATTGTTTAGTGTGAAATAGGATTGTTTGCATTCCATTTACTCTTTAGTTTCTTAATTAGAGTGACCTCCAGCTTCAATCCACCAACTGCTGGATTTCATTATATCTTTCCAGGAATCCCTCTTGTAATAAGGTTAACTTTAAATACTGCATTTCCTCGAGGATGACATAAAATTCACTCTCCTTTAGAGAAAATAAATCCAAGTCTTTAATAAATGAGGCCAGACAGAATTCGAGGAATATTGGAGTCATGTAATTTTGGAGGCTCTTCCCTTCATTGTTGATTATAAAAAGTGCTTTCAGCAGACCTGCCTACTTTCTAGGAGGCCCCGGTGTTAGGGCCTATCTCTAGGAGAGATCAGGACCCCTTTTACTTGATGAGAGCTAAAGAGACCTTTTTAATGTTATTTCTTTTAAGTTCAGAAATCACTGTGTGACCCTTCCTTTCTTTACATTTCCTGTAAAAGAAAACCAAAACACATTGGCAGGCCAGAAGTTTGGGAACCATATTGTACAGGTTGATAAAAGCACTCGATCTTTATATTTCTGCCTCTGAATTCAGCTCCACTGGCCTCCTCCCCAGTATTCAAACATACCACATGATAAAGTGGTAAGAGTCTGGGTTGCAGGGGCCAAAATAATTATCAGGACTCTTTCTTACCCCTACCCCCACAATTTCTGAAGGTCAGATAACTTTTACTTCCATTTTTTTTTTTTTTTAAAGATTTTATTTATTGCGCAGAGAGAGAGATCACAAGTCGGCAGAGAGGCAGGCAGGGGGCTGGGAAGCAAGCTCCCTGCTGAGCAGAGAGCCCAATGCAGGGCTCAGTCCCTGGACCCTGAGTTCATGACCTGAGCCAAAGGAAGAGGCTTAACCCACTGAGTCACCCAGGCGCACCCCCCCTTTTTTAAAAACGATTTTATTTATTTACTTGAGAGAGAGAGTGAGAGAGAGAGCAGGAGAGGGGAGACGGTGGGGGGAGAAGCAGACTCCCTGCTGAGTAGGGAGCCTGATGTGGGACTCGATCCCAGGACTCCAGGATTATGACCTGAGCTGAAGGCAGTCACTTAACCAACTGAGTTACCCAGGCGCCTTAACTTCTACTTTCTAACTGATATCTGTAGCTCCCACCAGGTCTTTACTCTTTAATTGACTGTCTAGTAGTTCATTGTTGTCCTGACTTTCTAAGTGCCCCCTCTCTTTTTCCTTGATATCTCCCTTTACTTATCTATAAGCACCCACAATCATCAGAGAGACTGACGATTTCAGGGGTGACCCTCCCAGATTCTGAAGTCCCAAACAGAGGTGTCACCATGTCTTGTGTGATGTGGCCTTGTCTACCCTTCACCCTCCCCTGTCCCTTCTACTTCACTTTGGCATTTCCAGTTTTGTCAACCAAGGAAGAATTCACTGAACGTTTAAGCAAATAGGCATTTATTTGGGCAATTAGAATTTCAATTTGGGAGCAGAGATTCAGGTAGAAACTTGAACTGTGTTCCCAGGAAGACAAAGAGGGGCCAGGGCTATAAAGGTGAAAGGTTCTGGAATGCAGTTGTCAACCAGGCCCGTTAGCAAAACAGGAATAGGAGCCAGGTTAATGGGAATTCGTTGAGTCGATATGCAAACAAGGAATGTATTGACTCCTTTCCAAATGAAGATTGCCCACAACTCAGGCAGGTGTCATGGTGAGTAGGGGGTTAAGTCCAGGCTGAGGGGTTGTAGCTGGCAGAAAGTTCATGGTTCTTCCAATGAGGACAGACATAAATTTCTCCTCCCTGTGGCCTCCTAACCCTGTTTCAGAAAGACTCTCTTCAATAGGCTTGCTTGATCTGTTTTGAAGTCTTTTTTTTTTTTTAATCACTTGAGGGGCAGGGGCCTTCGTGTATGCCCCTCCCTATGCCTGCAATGCTCTTTCCTACCTCTCCCAGTGATGGTTCTGTCTCACGCTTTTGGACTCAGCCTCCAAGTCATCCCTTTGGAGAGAGCCTCCTAGACCAGCACGTGTGATGTTCTATGTATTTAACCATCCTTAGGCATAGGTACCAACCACTCAGAACAGACTCCAGTGTTAACAAATAGTGTCCTTGTACTGGGGTTAACCAGTGAATACTAGCTCTTTATGACCCACCTGATAATTTGATTCACTGCAATGTTACAATCTGTAAGTATTCGTTTGTGTATTTGCTCTTTCTGTATATGTTTTCCAGGTAGGATGTGGTTTCCATGAAAGCAAGAATTTTTCTGTCTTTGTCACTATCAGAGAGGAAAACCTTTTTCTTTCTTTTTTTTTTAAATTTCTTTTCAGCACAACAGAATTCATTGTTTATGCACCACACCCAGTGCTCCATGCCATATGTGCCTTCCATAATACCCACCACTTCGCTCCCCTAACCTCCCACACCCCACCCCTTCAAAACCCTCAGATTGTTTTTTAGAGTCCATAGTCTCTTATGGTTCATCTCCCCTTCCAATTTCCCTCATCTCCCTTCTCCTCTCCATCTCCCAATGTCCTCCTTGTTATTTGTTATGCTCCACAAATAAGTGAAACCATATGATAATTGACTCTCTCTGCTTGACTTATTTCACTTAGTATAATCTCTTCCAGTCCCGTCCATGTTGATACAAAAGTTGGGTATTCATCCTTTCTGATGGAGGCATAATACTCCATTGTATATATGGACCATATCTTCTTTATCCATTCATATGTTGAAGGGCATCTTGGTTCTTTCCACAGTTTGGTGACTTTGGCCATTGCTGCTATGAACATTGGGTACAGATGGCCCTTCTGTTTACTACATCTGTATCTTTGGGGTAAATACCCAGTAGTGCAATTACAGAGTCATAGGGAAGCTCTATTTTTAATTTCTTAAGGAATCTCCACACTGTTCTCCAAAGTGGCTGCACCAACTTGCATTTTCACCAACAGTGTAAGAGGGTTCCCCTTTCTCCACATCTTCTCCAACACACTGTCTTGCTAATTTTGGCCATTCTAACTGGTGTAAGGTGGTATCTCAATGTGGTTTTAATTTGAATCTCCCTGATGGCTAGTGATGATGAGCATTTTTTCCTGTGTCTGATAGCCATTTGTATGTCTTCATTGGAGAAGTGTCTGTTCATGTCTTCTGCCCATTTTTTGACATGATTATCTGTTTTGTGTGTGTTGAGTTTGAGAAGTTCTTTATAGATCCTGGATATCAGCCTTTTGTCTGTGCTGTCATTTGCAAATATCTTCTCCCATTCTGTGGGTTGCCTCTTTGTTTTGTTGAATGTTTCCTTTGCTGTGCAGAAGCTTTTGATCTTGATGAAGTCCCAAAAGTTCATTTTCACTTTTGTTTCCTTTGCCTTTGGAGACATATCTTGAAAGAAGTTGCTGTGGTTGATATCGAAGAGGTTACTGCCTATGTTCTCTAGGATTCTGATGGATTCCTGTCTCACATTGAGGTCTTTTATCCATTTTGAGTTTATCTTTGTGTACGGTGTAAGAGAATGGTCAAGTTTCATTCTTCTACATATAGCTGTCCAATTTTCCCAGCACCATTTATTGAAGAGACTTTTTTCCACTGTATATTTTTTCCTGCTTTGTACTCTGTTCCACTGGTCTATGTGTCTTTTTTTATGCCAGTACCATCCTGTCTTGGTGATCACAGCTTTGTAGTAAAGCTTGAAATCAGGTAACGTGATGCCCCCGTTTTGTTTTTCTTTTTCAACATTTCCTTAGCAATTTGGCGTCTCTTCTGATTCCATACAAATTTTAGGATTATTTGTTCCAGCTCTTTGAAAAATACCAGTGGAATTTTGATTAGAATGGCATTGAAAGTATAGATTGCTCTAGGCAGTATAGACATTTTAACAATGTTTATTCTACCGATCCAAGAGCATGGAATGGTCTTCCATCTTTTTGTGTCTTCTTCAATTTCATTCATGAGTGTTTTATAGTTCCTCGAGTACAGATCCTTTAACTCTTTAGTTAGGTTTATTCCCAGGTATCTCCTGGTTCTTGGTGCTACAGTAAATGGAATCGATTCTCTAATTTTCCTTTCTGTATTTTCATTGTTAGCATATAAGAAAGCAACTAATTTCTGCACATTGACTTTGCACCTATTCTCCTGAAGCTGTTTCAAAAAATTGAAACAGAAGGAAAACTTCCAGACTCTTTTTATGAAGCCAGCATTACCCTGATCCCCAAACCAGGCAAAGATACCACCAAAAAGGAGAATTTCAGACCAATATCCCTGATGAATATGGATGCTAAGATTCTCAACAAGATCCTAGCAAATAGGATCCACCAGCACATTAAAAAGATTATCCACCATGACCAGCTGGGATTCATCCCTGGGTTACAAGGATGGTTCAACATTCGCAAATCAATCAATGTGATAGAACAAATCAATAAAAGAAGAGAATAAAAGAACTGCATGGTCCTCTCAGTTGATGAGGAAAAAGCATTTGAGAAAATCCAGCATCTGTTCCTGATTAAAAAGCTTCAAAGTATAGGGATAGAGGGAACATTCCTGAATTTCATAAAATCTATCTATGAAAAACCCACAGCAAATGTCATCCTTAATGGGAAAAAGCTTGCAGGCTTCCCGTTGAGATCAGGAACACGACAAGGATGCCCGCTCTCACCGCTCTTGTTCAACATAGTATTAGAAGTCCTAGCAACAGCAATCAGACAACAAAGAGAAATAAAAGGTATCCAAATTGGCAATGAAGAAGTCAAACTCTCTCTCTTCGCAGATGACATGATTCTTTATATGGAAAACCCCAAAGACTCCACTCACAAACTACTAGGACTCATACAGCAATTCAGTAAGGTGGCAGGATATAAAGTCAATATAAGGAAAATATTTTCTCTATCCTCTTAAGTTCTGTGTTTAAGGGTCTGTGCATTAAAATGACAAAGTTTAGCATTAGAAAAGGCAGATTTGTATTTACTCAGGACAAGAGAGTTAACAGAAAAATGTGACTCACAAGATAGCCAAAGGGTCATATATCCATTTCACAAGGGGAAAGGCAAGGGGGGGAGAAAAGGCTTTTATGGGAAGAATAAATGTATTTCTTTAGGAAAAACAAATGGGCTTATAGGAGGGAAAAAAAGGAAGGTAAGAAAGTTTGTGGTTGGGCGCCTGGGTGGCTCAGTGGGTTAAGCCGCTGCCTTCGGCTCAGGTCATGATCTCAGGGTCCTGGGATCGAGTCCCGCATCGGGCTCTCTGCTCAGCAGGGAGCCTGCTTCCCTCTCTGTCTCTGCCTGCCTCTCTGACTACTTGTGATCTCTCTCTGTCAAATAAATAAATAAAAATCTTAAAAAAAAAAAAAAAAAAAGAAAGAAAGTTTGTGGTTTATTTGTTTGCTTAAATGTTTGTTCATGTAGGTGCAAGTACTCCTCTTTCTGGCCAGTAGCAACTCTCCAAGAGGAAATTTATGGCAGTTTCACTTTCAGTTTTTTCTCTAGGAGTGAAGGTGCCCCAAAGAGGAGATTTATGGCAGCCTCACTCCCAGAAGTTTCTGTCTTTAGTCAGAAAAGGGTTTGAAGGGTTAATAAATATGATGCCAGCTGCTAGCCCATTACTTGCTGGAGTAAGATTTTTATAACTTTCTTTTCTTTAGTGGAAAATGTCAAGCAAACAGAGTAGATTATTATCATGCACCCACATACACCATCACCCAGCTTTAATAATTGTTTACATTTGGATCATCTTGTTTCATTTCCAGCCCAGTCCCAATTCTGTTATAGCCCCTCAGCCCCTCCCCTCACAGTGTATTTTAAAATAAATCTCAGGGGCTCCTGGGTGGCTCAGTCAGTTAAGCTCTGGCTTGGGCTCAGGTCATAACTCCAGGGTCCTGGGATCGAGTCCTGAATCAGGTTCCCTGCTCAGTGAGGAGTCTGCTTTTCTCTTTGCCCCTTCCTGCTCATGAGTTCTCTCTCCCTCAAATAAATAAATAAAGTCTTTAAAAAAAAAAAAAAAAGAAAGAAAGAAAGCAAATCTCAGCATATTCTTTCACCTATTAATACTTCAGATCTTATTTCTAAGAGATAAGTGCACATTTAAGGAAAATTATGATAAGGGGCACCTGGGTGGCTCAGTTTTTTAAGTGTCTGCCTTCAGCTCAGATCATGATCCCAGAGTCCTGGAGTCCTGGGATAAAGCTCCGCATTGGGCTCCCTGCTCATAGGGGTGTCTCCTTCTCCCTGTACCCCTCAGCACCACTCATCTTTCGCTATCTCTCTCTCAAATAAATAAATAAAATCTTTTTTTAAGAAAGGAAATTGTGGGGCGCCTGGGTGGCTCAGTGTGTTGAAGCCTCTGCCTTTGGCTCAGGTCATGATCCCAGGGTCCTGGGATCGAGCCCTGCATTGGACTCTCTGCTCAGCAGGGAGCCTGCTTCCTCTTCTCTCTCTGTCTGCCTCTCCACCTACATGTGATCTCTCTCTCTGTCAAATAAAGAAATAAAAAAAATCTTAAAAAAAAAAGAAAGGAATTGTGATTATATTTATATTTTTGGTGGGTTTGTTGGTTTGCTATTTGCCTTTTTTTAATTGTCGTAAAATAGCACAAATTTTACCATTTTAATCTTTTTTTTTAAAAGATTTTATTTATTTATTTGACAGAGAGGCAGGCAGAGAGAGAGGAAGGGAAGCAGGCTCCCCGCTGAGCAGAGGGCCCAATGCGGGACTCTATCCCAGGACCCTGAGATCATGATCTGAGCCAAAGGCAGAGGCTTTAACCCACTAAGCCACCCAGACACCCCATTTTAATCATTTTAAGTGTTCATTAATTCATTAGTATTAAATAAAGTCACATTGTTATGCAACCACTGCCCATCCATCTCTAGAACTTCTTCATCTCCCCAACCTGAAACTTTATACCTGTTGAATAATAATTCAACATTCTCTAACCCCCAGCCCTTGGTAAATACTGTTCTACTTTTTGTCTGTGTGAATTTTAATTCCTTTAGACACTTCATAGAAGTGGAATCATACAATATTTATCCTTTGTGATTGGCTTATTTTACTTAGCATTTCTTTGAGTTTCAGCCAGTGGAGCATGCATCAGAATCCCCTTCCTTTTGAAGGCTGAATAACATTCCATTGTGTGTTTATACTTCATTTTATTTGTCCATTCACCCTTTGATGATCACTGGGTTGCTTCTACCTTTTGGCTATTGTGAGTAATTCTGCTATGAATATGGGTATATGAGTATCTTTTTGAGTCTGTGTGTTCAATTCTTTTAGGTACATTCCTAGAAGTGGAATTGCTGGATCTTGTGGTGATTCTATTTAATTTTTGAGGTGAATACACAATTTAAAAAACACTACCAGTTCTATTGCACAGCTAAAATTTTAACAATAATTCCTTAATGGCAGAAACTTTTCTTTCAATTATTCAAGACTCAGTACCATAGTGGTTAATAGCTGAGTCATCAACTCTGTCCACTAGGACCTTAGGTAGGTCACTGAAATATCCTGTGCCTCTGTTTCCTCCTTGGTAAAATGTGGGAAAGAAGTTAAATGAACTAATATACATAAAACACTACAGATAATTGCCTGTCCATTGTAAGGACAGTCATACATGTTATCTCTACGATATGCTTATCAGGTACCAGAGCTGCCCATGAAAAGTCTCATCTAAGTCTGATCCTTGTTCTGTGTAAATAGTCCAGGGCTGAATTCCAGAGAGCCTAAAATTTGTAAAGAGAATTTGTAGGAAAAATGACTCTAAAACTACACACACTCAAAAAACCATGCAAAATTTCATATGGAATTTATTTAAAATCAGAGAAAAGAGTCACAACAAATGATCAGAATCTTGGAGATTTGAGTTTCTTTCTTCTGAGACCTCTTTGACAGGTTATCTGAAATGGTTATAGAGGATCCTTACTGGTTTCAGCCTGGCTACCCTTCTCACCTAGGGTTTTGGTGAAGTTTGAATGTATTATTTTATGTCATATACTTAGAACAGTGCTGGACATAGCGTATATTGTCTATAAATGTAAATTACGATGTTTGCTGGTCCTTTTTCTGGAAAAGAAATATTGAAAGTGGAAGAGTTCGGGGTGGGGGGAAGTTGGGAGAGAACGTGGTCAGCCCAGTTTGGGGAAAGAGTTTGCAATGCCTTTGAGAGAGGTGACAAAAGATATCTGTTGGTGATCAGTAAGTGTTTGATGATGGTAATGATGATGATGATGATGATGATAGTGATGGCGGCAAGAACGCTGATGATGGCCACAGTGACGGCTATGGACTATGGCTCGGTAGGTCTCTGTACTGACAGCCTTAGAATGGGCAGATCACCTGGACACTCTCAGTATGAGGGACAGGAGTACTACTTACCCAATTTTGCTTCAGGGAGGGAATTAATTCAGAGACTGGGAGCTTCCACCAGAAGGTGGAGGTAGTAGTGGGCACAGCTTGCATCCATACTAGCATTCCTTTCTCCCTTGGCCTTAGCGCCACTTCTTTGGATAAGAGTCCTCTGGCTTCTCAGGCTGGGAGTAAAATCCTGGGGTCAGCAGGTAGTGACAGTAGGGGGAAACCTAGCTTTGTTTGCCTGGGGATGGAGGAACTAGGAGGGGAGCATGGAAGCCACCATTGCTCTGTCAACCAAGAACCGTACCACAACAGCACAGTTGGGAAGGTGGCAGGTTGGAAGGGGAACGGGCAGTGGTGGTGGGAGAGGGAGCTGATGGAAATAGTTTTCCCAAAGATAATTTCAGTCAACCTCTTTTTCAATCCTGGCTTCTGCTGATTTTGGCCATCTTGACTGTAGTTTCTAAGCCACGTTTCTCTTTCCTCCTTTGGAGTCTCCTCCTACACACCCTGCAGCTACTTCCCTGCTCCCTCTCCTTCATCTACCAAAAGCCTTCCACCCTCTACCCATCCATCAGTTGTCCTGGTGACTTATTCACTGATGGCTGCCCCCCTTCGGTGCTTGTCTTGGTTATAGGTTGATTCTTTTATTATCATTTATTGGGTCTTGGCAGTGAGAGATGATGAATGCTTATGGTCAACCCTCTGTTTCCAGTGGATGTATTTCTACAGATGTCTAAAAATACCTCATACTTGAATATTCCACTCCTAAGAAAACAGTCTATTCTCTGATGTCAGAAGTGAAGGGCAAGGCTATACTGCTTGTAAAGAATTATCCAAATCAAATATGAGCAGTGACAGTTGTCCAGGGCATGTTTCTGTTATCATTACATTCACTTTGCTGCTGTTTGTGTTTATGGCTTATCAAACATGAGCACTCATTCAGGCATCACTCAGGCCACTGCAGATATTTTCAGTTTTCTCTCTGTGTACTGATCTCTGCCAGCCTAAGACAAAGTTTCCTTTCTCTTAAGTCAGTTGATTAAAAAGGCCCATGTTTTCCAAAAGAATGGTTAGCAGTTTGGCTTCCTACTTCTACCACTCAGTTTTAGAACAATTGAGAACCTGGAATAGACTCCAGTCATTCACAGCCAACATAACAACACCTTATGGAAGTAGCATAACTGTCCTCCAGACCGTGGGACCTACCAAAGAAACTAGCAAACTCTAGCCCCCAAAGCCACACATTCCCTTTACTTGGAAGGCAGTAAGCACTACGGACAGACACTCTACAGGCACACGATGGAGGTGAAGCCCAGGGCTGACTGAAAGCCCTTGCTTTTAGGGGACCATTTCTCTAGAATTCTCTTAGCTTTAGTTAAACATACGGAGAGTGTTTCTTCCTGGCCTTGTGTATTATTTTTGCATTTTAAAAAGCAGAAAGAAAAGGGAGGAGGAAGCATAATGAGGAAAAAATAATGGGAAAGGGTGAAAAAAAAAATCTTTGTTTGTAAATGTATCAGACCTTATAAACTTGTATAATCCACGGATCATTTCCGTGGTAGACTGTTATGGTTCCAAAAGAGCCATTGTGCTAATGTAGCAGCTGATGATCTTACACAGAGACTCTGCATACTAAATGCCCTTATGAAATTGGGAATGAAATATGGGAACTGAACATGGCCAATAACCATTTTTAAAAATAATGAAGTACTCTACCACCTCACTCTTCCATCAGCCCCCACCAGAATCACGAAGAGCTGAGTCAATGTAATGAACTAATTGCCTGAAAATGTAATTAAAAAAAAAGAAGAAGAAGAAAAACTCTGTATGCGTAGCAGGAAAAAAACAAATCCAAAATAGGGCTCGCATTTTGGAGCATAAAACATATTTTTGCACTCGGGTAAAATGAATGAGCCTGTGCCACATTTCATTTCAGCCACTGCTATTTAAGTCTTAGAAATTAAATCATAGATGCCCTGGGTTTTAGAGAAGGGATGGAGGTGGGGACCTGGCTTTGCCAAGGCACTTTGGGCCTAAGTAACAACACTCTGCTTGGTCATGCTGGAGAATAGACTGCCAATTGTGCCAAATTATATGATGCTTTTGAGATGTGCACAAATAGCCCATTACACTTTTCACAGCGTTCCTTCATTAAGCTTACAGAATTGTTTCTTTGTATTTTCTTCATAATAGCTTCAGAAAGGTCAAGAACTGCTTCCTTGACTTTCTGATGCCCTTCGGGGAATTATGCTGTTAACCATTTGTGGCTTCTGCTTCTCCAGGCTGACATTTGCTCTAAGGTTTCCCATTGGTTGTGTTAAGTTGTTGAGACTGGTGTCTTCCTGCCTTGAACACAGACACAGACACAGACACACACACACAGACACAGACATACACACCCAGGCACAGACACACGGCCCTCAGCTTGGGACAGGTAATAGAAGGAGGACCATAGAATCCCTGCCAGTTGAGATTTTGCTTGACTTCCTATTAGAGGTGATATTCAGCGGGCAGCATTTGGAAAGTAGCAGAGAGTGGTGAGTTGAGAATGAATCAAACAAAATCTTAGTTTAAATCCAGATCTTCTGAATCCTTCTGAGTTGGGTGACCTGGGGCAAGTCACCTTAGCATCTGGGACTTAATGTCCAAATGTGCAAAAATTGGTGGATAACAGTAGTACCATCTCCCATGGTGCTTTTCTGGCAGAAAGTAAGCATTTAAATGTTGACTCAAACCAAAAACCACTAGCCTGGGAACCCTCTGAGAGGAAATAAACCTTGACTGGCAGCCTATATACAAACCTCCATTACCAGCCGGATGGCTCACACCCAACCCTCACACAGATCTGGGAGGAGGCAGAAGCATTTATCAAATGCCTTCTATGTGACAAGAGCTTACCTATGCTTCTCATTTAATTCTTTACACATTCTTGTAAAACAGGTACTGTTATTGCCATATGAAGCATGAAGACATGGATACTCAGGGCTGGAGATAATGGTTGTTGTTTATTAAGTGTTCACTGTGTGCCAGGCAGTCTCTTGGACACCTTCATCTGTTTTCTTGTCAATGGATATTTCAGTCATTTTCATTTAGTTGGTATTACAGAGTATACATGCATGGGGCTTCATACACATGTCTTCATGGGCACACGAAAGGATAGTCTCCATATATTCTCCTTGGGAGTTCACATCCAGGAGTAGAGATGTTGGCTTGAAGGTATGTGAATGTTCAATTTTACCAGATAATAGGAAATTATTTTGTGAAGTGGCTACAACAATTTATTTATACTCCCACTAGAACAGCCTTCCTGTTGAACCACATCCTGCCTTACTTGGTATTCTTACTTTTCCCAAGCTAATGGGTATAAAATGCTATTTTGGCCTTGATTTAGATTTCTCTGGTTACTAATGAGGTTGATCATCTCTTTTTGTATTAATTGGCCATAAATGTCTCCATTTCTGTGCATTCTCTGTTCCTGTCTTTTCTATTTAATTGTTTTTGTTCTCTTATTGATTTGTAGAAGTTCTTAATAATTTTTTCATAATAATCTGTTGGTGGTTGTGATAGTTAATATTATGTATCAACTTGACTGGGGTAAGCAATGTCCAGGTCACTGGTAAAATACTATTTCTGGGTATGTCTGTAACCTTGGTTCTGGAATTGATCAACGTCTATGTTTATAGACTGAGTAGAAATCATTCTCCTAGGGTGGGTGGGCCTTATTCCCCTCCTCTGGGGACCTGAAGAGGACAAAAAGGTGGAGAAAGGGTGAATTTGCTCTCTGGTTGAGTTCGGACATCTGTATTTTCTTGCCCTCAAACATCTGTGCTCCTGGTTCTCCAGCCTCAGGCTCAGACTGAATTATGTCACCAGGTTTTCTGAGTCTCCAACTGGAAGAGGGCAAACTGTAGTGCTGCTCAGCCTCCATAATCATGTGAACCAATGACTGTAATCAATGTCCTCACATAGATATGATCTCTTTCCTATTGGAGAACCCCGACTAATAGTTATATCATTGCAGGTATGTTCTTCTTGCTTTTTTTTTTTTTTTTTTTTTTTTTTTTTTAAAGATTTTATTTATTTATTTGACAGAGAGAAATCACAAGTAGATGGAGAGGCAGGCAGAGAGAGATAGAGGGAAGCAGGCTCCCTGCTGAGCAGAGAGCCCGATGCGGGACTCGATCCCAGGACCCTGAGATCATGACCTGAGCCGAAGGCAGCGGCTTAACCCACTGAGCCACCCAGGCGCCCTGTTCTTCTTGCTTTTGACTTGCCTTTTTCACTTACTTCAGGGTGCTCTCAGCCTAAGTTCTTAGTTTTAATGGGGTTGAATGTATAAGCTTTTTTTTTTTTTTAAATGATTAGTGTTCTTTGTATCTTTTTAATAATTTCAGTCCTCTCTATTTCTCTCTGGCATTTAAATCTTTATCTGTAATTGACTTTTGAATATGATTGAGATAGGGACCCAAAATCACATTTTTCTATTATGGGCAAGTAGTTTTTACTAGCTCAGTTTATTGAATTATCTCTCCCCTCCTTCAGTCTCTCCCTCTTCTGCCATATTCTCTCTCTCATGTATCAAATTTCCATATGTATTTCTGGGCGCTCTATTCTGTTCCATTGGTCAATTTATCTATTCATGAACCAATACACATGGTTACTCTGAGTTTATAATAAATCGCTATGTTGTGGGGCTACACCCACTTTTTTTTTCTTCTTATAACATTAGTGAGTACCCATCTTAGACAATTGGAAAAATACAGAAAATTCCAGAGGAATTAAAATGTACTTACAATTTCATCACTCAGATGCAACTGCTAACATTTGGTGTATATTTTTCTATAATATATAATATACTTTCATAGGAAAATAGCTCAAATACATGTATTTTATGTATGTACATATACACCCACATTCATTCTTTAACAAATATAAAATAAATACTGATTGCTTTCTATAGTCGAGGCTCTGTGTTGAAAGCTTTGTTGTTGCCAAAGCTGAGAGAGTAGTTAGGGAATACGATAATATTTAAGATACTAATACTAATGTTAGAAGGAAATCTGTTTTAAATTTGGCACTTAATATGATTCCTGTTTGGGTACCTCAGTCCAGGAAAGCATTTATTTTGAATCCCTAAGCTTTATTACTGCCCTAAACTAAGAAAGTAAATCTCTCTCCATCCCTAAGGTAACACACTTATCCTCCAAAGCAAACAACTATCCGCTTGTTTAATAAAACAAGAAAACATGGTGTATTACATTTTTAAAGAGTTATACCTTGATCTTAAAACCAGACTTGGGTTTGAGTCCTCCATCTGTCACTGTCACCTTTTTGGCCTTGGATAATTCATAGAACTTTTGGGGTTCAGTTTCTTCATCTTTAAAATTCTTGTAGAATTGCCAGGAATGTTAATGTATTTTTTAAAAGCCTCATAAAATCCTTGCCAATATTTGCTTTTGAATTTTTAATCACTTTTTATTTTATTACAAAGGTAATATGAGCTTCTGGTAAAATTTTTGAAAGCACAGAGAGGTATTCCGTGGAAGCTAGAAGTCCCTTCCCTCTGAATGTCTCCTGTTCTCCCTCTCTCCCCCTTGCCATCCTCCACCTGCCCCTGCCGAACCCCCATCCATCTCACTCTTCTGGAAAAAAACAAAACAAACAAACAAACAAAAAAAAACCCAGCATTAAATTCTCAGGACATATGATTATTAAGAACATTCTAAGATTCCATAAAATCCTTGGGATCTTTTGTAAACATCGCATAATAGCCAAGCTAAAAATGTCCAGAACCTGTTGTGACTTTAAGAAACCTTTTATTTTAAGGTTTTTCTATTTTCTAAAAATTTGGAAACAAATAAACAAGTAGAAATACTCAAATTAAGAAGGTGATTAGAGGTTGTTTGAAAACTAACTGAACATCTGATTATGATATTTGTTGTTTTTATAATTTTTGTTCTAATGATAATACATTCTTATGAAATGTCAAATAATTGTTAGGTGTATAAAGTAAAAAATAAAATTCCCTTTTCATATCCTCCCAATCCCACTCCCCAGAAACAACCATTGGGCACAGTGCTGATGTCTTAACTTTTATATTCTTGACCCACCAGACTTGAAAATGTCTCAGCTTAATCATATAGCTTTGCTTCTTTCATGACTGTAATAATTTTGCTTTGGTTAACTTGGGCATTTTATTTATTCATTGCTTATAAAACATGTAGTAAGTCCCTTTTCTAGGCCAGGTCCCAAGCAAGGTGCTGGAGACTTCTAAAGGTTTGGGCCTGGTCCTCTTGTCCCTAATAAATAATTATCGTTTTGTGTCCTAAGTGCTTTATATTGTCAGTTGGTGCAAGATGCTGTGGGACTGTAAGGGAGGATAACAAATGCAGGTGATGGTGATCTGGGAAGGCTTCCTGGAGGAAGTGATCTCTTAGTTGAGAAGTGAAAGCTATATTGACATTAGGCTGTTGCAAGGACCAGCGCTTTGGAGATGTTAGCACATTGAAGCTGGTGAGAAGCTAGAAGGAAGAACACATCTGTATAGGACTGAGAGCTGAAGATGTCAGAGAGAGATGGATGAGGTGGGAAGCTAGAAGAAAGGGGTTCAACCATGAAGAGCTTGTATGCACACAGGACAATGGGACCCATAAAAGCATCACAAGGAAGGGAGTGACAGAGCTAAGTTTGTGTTTTACGAGTTTCCATCTGCCTGTAGTGAGGAGGAAGAGGTGGGGGTTGGGGGTTGGTGAGCCAAGAGCAGGGCAGTAGGAGGCAGTGTAATAACCTAAGTGAGAAATACTGGTGGTCTGGACTAAGGAAGTATGGTAGGGGTGGGCAAAGAAGAGACATTCAAGAAGAATTGATACCTGGAAGAGGTCACTGAAAGTAAAGCCATTTCAGGCAGGGACCAATGTTTCAAGTAAATAGTGAGGGTAAAAGATTGAAACTAAAATAATTAAAATTAAACTAAAATTAGTTTTTATTTTATTTTATTTTATTTTATTTTTTTATTTGACAGAGGGAGAGAGATCACAAGTAGGCAGAGCAGCAGGCAGAGAGAAAGGGGGAAGCAGGCTCCCTGCTGAGCAGAGAGCCCAGATGCCAGCCTCGATCCCAGGACCCTGAGATCATGACCTGGGCCAAAGGCAGAGGCCAACCCACTGAGCCACCCAGTTGCCCCCCTAAAATTAGTTTTTAATTCTCTATTTTAATATAACAAATAATTACTTATTATAATTATGAACTAATCTTTAAGACAAAAAAAATCCCATGATTTTAGTAGGCAAAATTTTCAACACAAATTGACAAAGCGACACCTTTCACTTCATTTTAAGTTTCGTGGCAAGTTCATCATAAAGATCATTTTGGGGGAAATATTTGGTCCTTGCCAGTTTTCCCAGGGATATCTTCTTTTCATATTCGGATCATTTTCTTTTTGTAGTGCTATTATGTCATCCCTTTATGGTTTTAAACATTGAAATATAACTGACATATGATATTCTCTTAGTTTCAGGTATATAACAAATGACTCCATGTTTGTGTATATTGCAAAATGATCACCACAATAAATCTAGTTAACATCTGTTACTGTACATAGTTACACATCTTTTTCTTGTGATGAGAAATTTTGAGATCTACCCTCTTAGCAAATTTCAAATATGCAATATAGTGTTACTGACTACAGTCCTCATGTTGTATATTACATCTCAATGACTTACTTATTTTATCACTGAAGTTTCTACCTTCTGACCCCTTCACTCCATTTTGCATATCTTTTTCAGCTCTTAACTAGTTATAGCTAGGCCAATTTGTCATTTGCCAAAGACTTGGCCTACTATTGGAGCACTTCTCCCAGATTACTTTTATTGACCTCATGAAACTTTGTATCCTTTAGAAGATTTTCAGTTTGCCTTAGCAGTTGATTTGCCCTTTTTTTTTTTTTTTTTTTTAAAGTAAACTCTACCCACAGTGTGGGGCTTGAACTCACAACCCCCAGATCAAGAGTTGCATGTTCTACCGACTGAGCCAGCCAGGCACCCCAACAGTTGATATGTTTTGAATTCTTAGTTTAATATGGGTATTTGCAATTAATAAGAAATACTTAAATTAAGGTTATTATAAATATTATAAATGGTAGGTTCTTTGGTAAATATTTTTTGTGTTATGATGACTTATGCTTTTCTGTGCAACCTGTTTCCTATGGGGAGTTGGGTAATGAGGAAACTCTGTAATTAGCTGTCACCTACTCACCAAGATCATGCCCCAGGAGGGAAATGTGGAACAAAGTTCTCCTTAGGGAGAAGGAAAACAGATAAAGTCTTCATCTTCTAGGACTAAATCCTTTGTGTACATCAAAGATGCAACAGAGGAGAACATGAAATGCCTTCTTCAAATTTCTCTTCCATACTTGCTCAGCTGCAAGTATTTTCTCAGCAGTGCTCACATCAAAGGCCATGAGATTTGCTTGAAGGATCTCTGTCACTCTCTGGAAGAAAGCCCATATCTCATTACCAATAAGAGAGCATAGTCTTACCCACTGATGTTTTCTGAAGGAAAAAAAAAAAAAAACTTTTTCTTCTTTTTCGATGAGAACATAATATTCTCTCCAGCCACTCCCTAACTCCCTTCTCCATCAAGGATCCAAGGAGATCTTGAATTATGTTAATGTCATCATCCTTATGAAGAGTTAATTTACTGGGCTCTGTGCATTGGTCCTCAGTGTACACCAGGATCTTTTGATTGATGATGCACTGATTGATTATCAAACTATATAATTCTCTCCCTTATTCCATTCTCTCCTGATTTTCTTTCATAATTATGTACTGAGTACCACTGTGTCCCAGACACTATACTGTGTACCTGGGCTCCAACACAGACACCATCCCAATACAATGGGAAACATCATAGGGGAGTGACTGGATGCAGTTTATGTTGATTGGAAGTATTCCCCTCACTCTGGATCTTTATTCCTGCCTTGTAAGGCATGATTTTTTTAAGGAAGCAGTGGTTTTCATAGAAGAGCCTAAGGGATGCCAGGTCTAGTCAGATATTTTATTCCACCTTTATTATTTAACTTTTCATTTACTGTCCTTTGTTTGACAGGTATCTTTATGAATGACAGCAGTTCCCGGGAGCTCAGATTGGAGTCACAGAAGTAACTCTGAGAACCTAGTCTGTGTGTATGGTCCCAGCCACTTGGGAGGCACAAGGGCTTGGCAAAGTCTCAGGGGATTTTTTTTTTTTTTAATCACACCACCTAATATTCTTTTTCCAAAGGCAGTGCTCAGTACCCAGAGTTTTCCACCCTCTCCTCTGCTCGTCGTTCTCCCTCTCCTTTCTTTTCTTCCCTAGGCAACAGCATTTTCTGCTCCTGGATCTTTCCTCTCCTCCCACATATACATCTTTATTTCTTTAGAAAAGCAATTCATCTCTGACCTGGGTGCTCCAATCTTGCATCCCCACAGCCAGCACTTAACAACATGTTCCTCAAGTAGGCTGAAAAACCAAACCAAACCAAACCATACCAAACCACAAACCAGTGCACTATAGACAGTGACCTTGTGAACAGCCAAAAAGAGATGCACCAGTTTGCAACCTTGTCCTTAGTGTCTCTCCTCCTTCCCTCCCATCCAGCCATCCGTCCTTCCTCCCTCCCTCCCTCCTTCCCCTCCTTCCGCTCCTCCCCTCCCTCCCCCCTCCCTCCCTCTCTTCCTTCCTTCCACTAATTCACTGATACTGTGACATGCTATTAATTCTCCCAATAACCTGAAACAAGGGCGCGGGTGCAGGGAATTTATGTGGGAGGTGATCTGAGGGAGAGGACTGAGGAATGGGGAGAGTGAGCTGGGAAGGACAAAAAGCCAGTAAAGATACACTATTGAGCCAGTTATTATTGGGGACACTGTGGGCAGACTCTGGAGGGGACTCTCTGAGAAACCATGTGGAATGCCCTGAGCTGTCCTTCTGAAGGATGAATGTTGGGACATTCATCTACCAACTCTCATCCGCTTCTGACTGAGGGTCTGTCTTCAGGGAGGTCACACCCCAACCCTCTGAGTTAAGCCCCTGCAGAGGGAAGCTGTCAGCAGACTTGGGAATGCCCACCACAGCTGCACTGGAGTCAGAGAAGGGCTGACAGCCTTGAGCCTGGGGCTTCACCTGCAACTGTTCCAGACAGCATTCATCTCATGCTGTCCTCATTCCCTCCTGCTTGGTTTCTCACACAGATTAACCGTCTCCATCAGGACAAGGAGGGTTTCTCCATCTTTGTTTCTAGGGTACCCAGCAATGTCAGACTCACAGGTCTCACTTCCTGAATGAATGAACTAACAAAACAACATTGGCCTGAAACCAGAAATCTGAGTTTTAGTCAATCTTGGGTCACTAATTTCCTTGTGATCTTGAATATATCAAAACCTTGCATTCAGGAGTCTGGTTTCTTAGGAATTTACAGATCTGTTTTAAAAAAAAGTCTCAACATCCAAGCCTTATTGGAAAAGGAGACTATTTCCCATTAGTGACTGACCTGAGAATAGAGTATCATTCTCTAACTTCATGGCTCTCCTTCAGTCTGGGTTTAGACCCCTCTGAGGTGTAAAGATGAACACTGTTGAAACTGTAAGTCTATGTCACAGAGTTAGTTACCAGAAAAACATTCTGTTTTCTGCATGGTACATGGCTCAGAAAACCTTCACTAACACTCTCATGTGAAGAATGTTAATTTCCCACAGATTCATTATCACCATGAAATGGAAATTTGGAACACATCAGAGGTAAGTATAATGTGCAAATGTAGAATTCAACAATTCAAGTTTTAGCTGCCTCATGTTTTTTATATCTCTGTCAACAGGACACTCATTAAAGGCTTTTTTCCATTATCCTACTTGAGACGAAAACTGAAGAGAATATAATACCCAGGATGGAAAAATGTTCTTTCAATTAACCCTTTATGGAGTCCATCTGTGTATTTATTTTTCATTATTTTTCACCTGATCACAAATATTTATTGTGCTTGGTACTGTCCAAGGTCTTAGATACAAGCTACAGAAAACCATATTTAGTTGCTCTTCTTGTGGAATTTATAGTCTAGTAGGGAAAGACTATATTCATTATTTAAAATGAGCATCAAACTACGTTCTGGAATAAATACTCCTTGGAAAGAAATGTGGTTTTACTAAAGCAAAATACAATGGAAAGCATAATGATCTGGGATGTTAAAGAAGGTTTCTTCACAAAAGTGGGATTTGTGTGGAAAGCTGAAGAATGAGTAAGAAAGTGAAAAGAAGGATAGCATGTGCAAAGGCCCAGGGGCAAGAACAACAAGATGCCTCAGAGGAACTGAAAGAAGGTCAGGAGAGCTGGCTTTTCCAGAATGGGGGAGAAGTGTGGTGTCAGTGACGCTGGAGAAGTGAGCACAAGGCAGACTAGGCAGTCTTCCTGGGCAGGCTAACCATTCTGGTCTAAATAACGGGAAGCTTTTGTATAGTTTCAACAAAACCTGGTGGCGTGATTAGATCTGCATACTTTTAAAAGGGCCTTTGTTTTCACATCCTTTTATACATCCTTTTATATTTTCTATAATTAAATGAGTGGTTCAGGGGCACTTGGATGGCTCAGTGGGTTAAGCCTCTGCCTTTGGCTCAGGTCATGATCTCATGGTCCTGGGATTGAGCCCTGCATCAGGCTCTCTACTCAGCGGGGAGCCGGCTTCCCTCCCCACACCCTGCCTCTCTGCCTACTTCTGATATCTCTCTCTGTCAAATAAGTAAATAAAATCTTTAAAAAAAATAAATGGGTGGTTCAAGCAAAAATATTGGTTTTTGCCTGAATTATGCTGATAATTGCAGACACACACACACACACACACACACACACACACACACACAGTGTTTCTCCAAAAGATGTCAGTCCAATTTGCTTCAGTATTTTGTTTGTACTTCTGGGTGTTAACAACACTTACCTGATAACTAAATTCCATGCTGGAGTGCCATGGGGAATAAATAGAGAGTCCTATCCCCACATATTTAGTGTTCAAGTAAAATTGTCCTTCACTGTTGGAAAGGACGAGAACAACAGCCATTGCATCAATAAGATGGGTCCAGAACAAATTGGCTGGTGGTATCTGCAGGGCCTCCCTAAACTATGTATATAACATCCATTACCTTCCCTAAATTTCTTAGCATATCCAAAAATGGATTAAGTTGCTTTGACAGGCTCTATTTTTTATGAACCTCTTTGGCTATTACTTACTATGTTATTTTCCTCAAGGTGCTCATGGACTGATTTATGATTTCATTTAAGGTTTTGACTGGTAGTTTGGATACGCTAACTAGCCCACCTTTTCCCGGATCTGCTTTTGGCTGCTTTATCTCCAACACTAAATCAGCCTGCTTAAATTTTTCTGGTACATAAGTCTCCACGACAAACACTAGTATCGGAGGTACGTCCTGCCTTAGCCGGTTTGTTGAATATGTTCAAATGAATATCATCCAGCTCTGCTGATTTATAAATATTTAAATTGTTTAAGTATTCTTTTACCTGCCTCTTATTAATTCTGTTTCTTGATATTCCCAGAGAATCATTAATATTTATCTTATGGAGCTCCTGCTTCCTCCATTCTTGTGTTAAAGGCAGAGACTAAATAGTGGTTCCATATTCACTCTTCTTTGCATCTTTTATAATCTGTTCTTGCTCCTGGTTTAGCAAAAGTACGCTTTGTTTTCTTGGGTGTAATGTCCCATTTTTAGAAGGCTTTGCCATATTTTCTTGCTTCTTTTGCTTCTCTAATTCTGTTTTTCAGCCATCTCCTGGATTTATATTTTCTTCATACTGGATGTTCTTTTCCCTGAACTCTACATACAATTGGATTTCTGCTTTTTTTTTCCCTCCAAAAGGAAACTTTTATGCTTGAAGCCTCCTATATCAGAATATGCTTTTTGGTTACGTAATAGCACCCACCAGCCACTTGTGTGTTCTTTTTCTAGATGTACTTGAATGCCTACACCCATGTTTTTTATTCCAGTGGATCCACACAAGTAGTAATCATTTATTTCCCGAAGGATGGTTGGATGTAGTCCATTAATTTCAGAGCATGTCCAGAAAATTGATCTGAAGAAAACAGTGAATATGTGAAACCAATACAAGGGATTTCCAGTTATCAGTAAAAAAATAAAATAAAATAAAATAAAATAAAAAGGAGCCAAGTTCAGGAATATATCCTATTAGAAACACACTGGAAATTTTAACATATTTTAAAATATGTCTTCAAAAGGGCACATACTGTTTACCACAATTGAATAAAAAAAGGGGATACACATTGGACCACTACATTTATGTGAATTTCTAGAATAGGACCAATTTAAGTGGATAGAAGTCACAACAGTGATTAATACTTCTGGGAGTAAGTATTGGCTGAAGAGGGCCTGAGAATGCTGGAAGTGAGCTGTATCTTGATGTGGACAGTGAGTCCGTGTACATATGTATTGCATAAAAACTGATCAAGCTATACACTTGTGGCTAGTGCACCTAAAATTAACAGACTTTACTCCGTGTTAAACCTCAATTAAAAAGTAAAGCAAAACAAAACAATGGATGTGTTAACAAAGACGGTTCCTAAGAAAAAAAAAAAAGCTGTAATAAATACTTGCATTAGCTATGTACTATATTTGAAGCGATCTGAAATACCATTTTAAAAACTTGATATGTGCCCATATAGATTTGTCTTCAGACACACTTATCTGTTCAGTAGGTTCGCAAAATGAGAATCACCATGGCTATAATATCCTGAGTGCCTGCTGTGTGATAGGCATTGTACCCACGGTTTGTCAGCTCAGCAGAGGGAAGGTGACATTATTCCCATTTTCCAGATGAGGATATGGAACCAGAAAGTGGTTGCCTAAGTGGTTGCCAAACAGCACGTAGCTAAAGAGAAGAAATTAGAGAATTAAACTCAGATTTTTAAAACTTGTCAGCCTATGTACTTTCTCTCACTCTATATGGCACCGAGGCATCCTAGATGGTTATGACTTAGTATTTTTATTAGTCTTTTTTTTTAAACTACAGACAATATACATCTTCTGTGTGTAAGCTTTTAGATATCACTATCTCTTGTTTTAGGAAATAAGTATTGTAGATACATTGAAATGAGTTATAAATAACATTAGCTGATGTTTATTTGGCATCAAGAGTGTGCCTAGTCTCTCCAAAGCATCACCTAATTTAATAAGCATAGGAAGTCTGTGAGATTCAAAGTATTTATTTCCCCCATTTTACCAGTGAGGATGCTAGGACTCAGGGTGAAAGATCAGATAGCTAATACGTTTCAATCTGTGGTAGTGCACTTTGAGAGAACACACCCTTTACTAGTCCATTATATTGTGCATTAGTGATTCTTGAAGAATGTAACGGAAGGGAGAAATAGACTGATCAATTTTTTAAAAATCTGAAAACAATTTACAAGAACAATAGACATGAGTAGAAGAAGTATTTGTCAGATTTGCATCCATTATTAAGATGAATTTGAGAAGAAATATCATTTTATTGGATCTTTCTGCTGTTTGGAAAGCTTATGAACTTGAGTTCAGCTGTTGCGGGCTCTTAGGTGTTTTGGTGAGAGATCACACAATTGATGTCAGTTTTTATGGGAGCAGCTGAAAGCAGAGGTTCCCTGCTCTGCCACTTGTCTGTCTACAGACTCGTCATTTAAGAAGACAGGTCCGAGATATCTAGTCCTCTCTCTTCACTGGATTTAATGACCATTTCAGGCACTTCTTTAGCTGTCTTGGATCATTTTACTTGAGTTCTGTTATTCTATATGTATTTTCTTATGTGCAATAAAATCTATTTCTGTAGTTATTGTCAGATATTATCTCTATGGAGACTTATGTGGATGCTTTTGGTCCCCAAAGAATTTTTGTACAATTTCATGCACTGTCAGATTATCATATTCTCTTGTTACCCAATTACCGCATCTTTATTATTTTCTTTTTTGCCATTTCTTTCCCTGCAGATTTTGAAACTTCTCATCATAAAGGACTTCCTAACCCTTCTTTTTATTTTGAACAGAGACGATCAAGAGTAGCACAATGACCAAGTTTAGACTCTAAATCCATCAATTGTTAACATTTTGCCACATTTGCTTTTTAAAAATCTCTCTATATACATATGTGCATAAATGTGTATGTACCTGTATGTGTGCATCTGATACATAATATAATGATTATACATAGGACATTTAACCTTAACTTAAATATCATTATCTGATATTCTGCCCATATTCAAATTTCTCCCAGTACCCTATAATGTCCTTTATAATTATTCTCCGTCCGCCAGTCCAGGATTCAATTGAGGATTCCATGTTTTATTCAGTTACCATGCTTTCTTTAATCTATAATGGTTCCTCAGACTTTTTAGTGTTTTGTGAATAAAGATCGCTGTTACAAACATCTTCATTTTGCCTTTCAAGTTTCAGGCATACGGTTCTAGGTAGCCACTGATCAAACTCCTGATTTGTTTCATGGATTATTCCATGGAGCCCTGCTAAGGTAAAATATTAAAATAATTCTTATGGGGGAACTTGGGTGACTCAGTCAGTTAAGTCTGCTTCAGATTCTCTCTCCCTCTCCTTCCTGCTCACTCTCAAACAAATAAATAAAATCTTTTCAAAAAGAAAATGAAATAGGAGAGCCTGGGTGGTCCTGCAGGTTAAGTATCTGTCTTCCACTCAGGTCATGATCTCAGGGTCCTTGGATAGAGTTCCTGCTCAGAGGGAGTCTGCTTCTCCCTCTCCCCTCCCACTACTTGTACTCTCTGTTGCTCTCTCTTTCCCCCTCTCTCAGATAAATAAATAAAATCTTTTAAAAAATAAAATAATTCTTATGCATTTTGGAAAAGATGCAACGAGTTTTAAAATACACCTTAGAACTTCAGTGTTGTTGAAGTTGTTCATCCAGTAAACATGTTAGTTCAACTAAAGGACACAGAGAAGAGACAGCTTCATGCTCAGCCTTTAAGAAACCCAGTTTCTAATCACAGATGGATGGAAAATCCCTTTTCAGGAACAGATGATTTGGTGTTTCGTGCCAGCCCGAGTTTTAGAAAGAAAGCAAAGTTCCAACCAGCCCCTTTATTGCTAAAGTCTGCTGAGCGGTTGGAAGCCAGGGACACCACAAATAGCGTGCTGAGGAGAAAAAGAAATTGAAATGCAAAGAGTGACTAATAATAAAATATTATTCTTCCAAAAGTTACCGTTGTGAACATTTCTAGCACCATCATACGCAATTTCCTTTGATAGCAGGATGAGCCTCTAAGGAAGCAACTTGGGGCTTCTTGCAAAGCAAAGAAATTAGTGATTGTTCAATGACTAAAAGGACAGTTGTGTGAGAAGTTTCCATAACAACATGATGAGGCTGTCCCTGTGGCTTAATTTCAGTCACGTTGAATTGGTCTAGATGTTGTGTTTTAAAATATGAGTCAATATTTTAGGGGTTTTGAAGAGAAGATGTAAATATTAATTGTATGGCCTGAGTTTTCCTCTGAATGTAAGCCTGCCAGTGGGAGAGCTTCCAATTCACTGTCCTCATTTCTCCATCAAACAAGTATTCTTCTATGAAGTGGAGCTGAAATGTTCTTTCTTGAAATCTCCTTGCACTGCACAGAGCATGTGATAAATCATCACACAGGGTACACATTGCCACCTTCTCTCCAGCATTTCATGGAAAATGGGGACATCCGTGGACATGGTGAGCTTTGGCCTATCTGGATCTCTGTGGTTTGAGGAGTACATTCTGCCAAACCTGGGACTACCTTTGAACACTTAGCACTTACTTACTTGTTGATAACTGCATATGAAGGCAAACTTCTGAGATATCTGAAAAGCTTGGGCTCTGGAGTCAGGTTGCCCAGGTCACAACTCTGCCTTTGCCACCTGCTAAGTTTTGGGACCTTGGGCAATGTCTATTCTTTGGGACTGGGCAAGAACTATTCTAATTCTCCATTTCAGCATCTGTAAAATGGAGATAATACACTAATCCTCTAATCTACTAAATGGTAACATAAGAATTATTTGGTTTTCATTTGCCTACTTCACCCATCCATGGAAAGAGGTGAGTGTACATAAGAGTATCCCTATGATTTTGTTGTTACTTCCATTATTGTTGTTGTTGAGTTTGTTGCTGTTATTAGCACCAATTAGGTGTCACTCATTAGGTGGTGGAAAGGCTTCAAAGCTGAACCATAAATCCCAGCATTGAAATGAACATTTAAATCCTGGGAAGCCAACTTATACTTGAGGAGTAAGGCAAGAAAGGGCTGAAGAGACTGCTGGATGAGGCCAGCTGTGGAGCATCCTTCCCTGAGGCTCCAAATAGGAACACCCCACCCCGTGATGGAAGTCAGAGCCTGTGAGTTGTGCCATGGCAGGTTTCATGTGGGCATCCCCCTGTTCCAGCACAGCTCTTCATGGCTGCGCTTCTTGCTAAGTGATATTTACCAAGTCACCTGGCTTCGCTGGGTGATAAATGCATCACCAGTTGAGTAATTTGTAAACCAAGCCGCTATAGCCCTGCATGGCTCTCCACCTACAAGCCCACAGATGGAATGAGTAATTGCATTCCTGAATTTTCTGAAATCTTTGCTTATGTTTTCTCATTCTGCCAGAGTGAGTCCAGTTTTGACCTTGGCCATTATGGGAACACTTTTCTACCCCTTGTTCCCTATCCCCCACCCTCCACCAAGGGTGGGTCTCTTATGACCCCAAAGGAAGCATGGTGAATCATCCTTAAATGCTGCATGACCTGCTTGGGTTTGGTGCCTTAAAATCAGGGCAAAAGTGGAAACTCGGAGCCTGGCTTTCAGCCTGCTTAAGCACCCCAGAGTAATTCCCTCTGAGATCTTTGTGACCCCAGAGTGCTGCCATGGTTGGGCCATTGGCCGCAGCTACTCAGAACATCCTCAGCATTAGTCCTCTTCCCCATCTTCCCTGAGAAATGCCTCCCTCCCTCCTCCTACAACCTTTAAAGGTACTCGCCTTTCCACCAGCTCCAGAAAACCCATTAACAATCAGTGACTGGGTTTCCATATAAGACAGGAATTGCTGCTGACTTTGGACCTCTCCTGAGACAAGGAAGCCCAAAGTCTGCCTCTCTGTTTGAGATGAGAATCATAAAAATATAGGAAGAACCTAAAGAAGTGAATTCCATCCCCCAAATTACACTGCAATTTTCCATCAAAATGAGTAGCTTCATTCATTTACTTGATTTCCCGAGTGCCCACTCTGTGCCAGGCAATGCATTGGGCACTGGGGGCATGGGAGCGAGCTAGGCACAGATCCTATCATCATGGACCTATCTAGAAGCACAACAGCAGGATACCCTGGGTTGGGTCCAAATTCCACAGGTGCTAGAGACCAGAGCCCGCTGCCACTGCCGACTTGGCTATATTATTATTTAACATTGATGAAACTCATGTTTGCTTTTCTTTCTTTTTTTTTTTTTTCTTTTCAGCGTAACAGTATTCATTGTTTTTGCACCACACCCAGTGCTTCATGCAATCCGTGCCCTCTATAATACCCACCACCTAGTTCCCCCAACCTCCCACCCCCAACCCCTTCAAAATCCTCAGATTGTTTTTCAGAGTCCATAGTCTCTCATGGTTCACCTCCCCTTCCAATTTCCCCCAACTCCCTTCTCCTCTCTAACTCCCCATGTCCTCCATGCTATTTGTTATGCTCCACAAATAAGTGAAACCATATGATAATTGACTCTCTCTGCTTGACTTATTTCACTCAGCATAATCTCTTCCAGTCCCGTCCATGTTGCTACAAAAGTTGGGTACTCGTCCTTTCTGATGGAGGCATCTGTACCCCAATGTTTATAGCAGCAATGGCCATGGTCGCCAAACTCTGGAAAGAACCAAGATGCCCTTCAACGGATGAATGGGTAAGGAAGATGTGGTCCATATACACTATGGAGTATTTTTTTTTTAAGATTTTGTTTATTTATTTGACAGAGAGAAATCACAAGTAGGCAGAGAGGCAGGCAGAGAGACAGAGCGAGAGAGAGAGAAGCAGGCTCCCGGCTGAGCATAGAGCCCGATTCAGGGTTTGATCCCAGGACCCTGAGATCATGACCTGAGCTGAAGACAGAGGCTTAACCCACTGAGCCACCCAGGTGCCCTCCACCCCCATCTATTTTTAAGTCTGATTCCAACTAGGCAGGATTTTTGTATGTCTCCATGGAAGCAAAGATATAAGGCACGAGTGTGGCTTGTATTCCAAACCCCTCCAAATATGGCCATATATCTCCACCCATAAAACTCAATCTTTACTTCACTTTCAGAGCTGTGTGTGTTGCTCGATCATCCAAGATGACAGATTCTCAAGGGAAGATGAAGTTCAGTACACTCTCCTTCATAAGGCCTTCTAGTAAGAATTTCAAGGATACAGGCTGGAGAAAAAGATTTTCTGGTTAATTAGATTAACTAGAATGTGTCATTCCTGAAGCAATCTGATTAATCCATCCTTTAATGTATTTTGAAGAATATTCACTAGAGACTTTGAGAATGTTTAAAGGAAATTCTAATTTTGAAATCACAAAAGCTAAGCAACAAACAAAATTTTCAATATGGTCCTGTTTATTCAGTCTTCTAAAAATCTGGCCAATTTCTTCCATTTCAGAGTTTACTCTAATAGCACTAATTTATCATTTGCTTTTAAGACTAATTTTCCGACTGGCTTTCTGCACAATGATTTAAGCTATATTGGAATGGCTTGCATTTCAAGGTGGGTTTAATATTTTCTTCAGAGGCAACATTTGTAATTGGGTAAGCTTGTTGAACTTTTATGCATCTCAACAATTCAACACCCACTTACTTGAGTTTCATATGGTGTGGTTAGCACTTTGACTAACATATTTCCTGGCTGCTTAAAAAATGAGGTATTTTTGATATCTAACATATTAAAATGGGTTTTATTTTGCATTAAGTTAATGTAACTTAATAAGCTATGGTATTTGCCGAGGGGAGGAAGGGAAGAAATCATGACCATCTTTTAATTTCGTTCTGAGCTGAGCATAGAGTTTCAATAAAATACTTTGAAATCTACCTGGCAAAAACACTCCCTTACAGCCTACATTTATGTTTGGGAAGTTTACCGTGGTATTGCTGAATTTAGTGTGCCATTATGACTACTCTTACTTATTATTGACTTTCATCAGTGTTTTCTGCATGGACTCTCCTAGGAATGGATCTTCAGATTTTAGATGCAAATGGGATGAAGCTAATGTCTGCTTGACTGGTGGCTTCTATGTAGAGTTGAAAGAAATGCTGTTGATATATGTTACAATCACAGAGGCAGCTGTGGTGAAAAGCCAGTGGGGGAGTGAGGAAGACTTTGTCTCAGGTTGAACAGAAGCAACTCAGTGAGGAGCTACTCAAGTGAATATATGTTTTCTGCAAAAATAGAACTACAATTAAGAAGGAACAAAAGATGCTGCACTTAAAAAAATTGTTTATTTGACAGAGATCACAAGTAGGCAGAGAAGCAAGCAGAGAGAGGAAGAGGGGGAAGCAGGCTCCCCACTGAGCAGAAAGCCCTATGCAAGGTTTGATCCCAGGACCCTGACCCAGAGATCATGACCTGAGCCGAAGGCAAAGGCTTAACCCAGTTGAGCCACCCAGGCACCCCAGATGCTGCACTTCTGATAGTCTGGAACAGAGACACATGGGAACTGTAGTTTGTTTTGTAGAGTACAAACAAACTGTAGTTTGTTTGATAGAGTAAAGATAGACGCTTTACATTCCCAGCCCTCCAGGATTATTTATTTCAGGATAACATGGCTTTTATGGAAGCCTGAAGCTCAGTACAAAACAAACTACAGTTCCCATGTGTCTCTGTTCCAGACTGCCTCTCCAATCCCTCTTGGCAGCAAAAGCACTGATTTTCCTAAGGGCTTGGCTCAATAAAGGAGTAAGGTAAAATTGGCAAAGACAAGCAAGATATTTAAAATCTTGTGCCACTGTGAAGGATTATGGAGAGAAAAATCTCATGTTTAGGTTTTCTAAGTCTTAAGGAGATGAGTGTAAACAAGAAAAGAATCAGTCCTTCCAACTGACTGTGAATTAGGCATATGATATGTGTTCTTGACAGACTCTACTTGGCTTCTCTTTAAAAGCTAGGTTGAATTGGAAAAACTAATTAATTAAAACATGAAGAAACCTTTTATTTGTTTCACATTTTTGAGTTTGTTTTCCTCTCTTAACAGAGAAGCATTAAATAGTTTTGGCTAAATCGTTTTGGGCTGCGTGCGTTTCATTATACTTCATTGTCTGCTTTGCAAAAATATGGTAGTCAAAATTTTCACATGTGATAAGTAATCTGTTGTTAGGGGAAAGTGTTATGATGTTAGGAATGGAAAAGGAACAGAACCCCTGACAAATCAGAGCTTTTTTTCTGTTAATTTGGAAACTAAATTGATAGCTCTACTTTCAGGACTGATGTGATATGATGTGGAGCTTAAAAGTTGAAACTTCCTCAAATCAATTTTAGTTTCTGTCATTAAACTTTATGGTTTTTATTCTTTTTAAAATATTGCAGAGGCACCTGGGTGGCTCAGTTGCTTCAATGTCTGATTCTTGCTTTCAGTTCAGGTCATGATCTCAGGGTCATGGGATCAAGCTCTGTGTTGGGCTTCACACTCACTGGGGAGTCTGCTGGAGATTATCTCTCTCCCTCTGCCACCCCCCCCCCACATAAATAAATAAATCTTTTTAAAAAGAGATTTTAAAAATACTGCATTTAAACTCTATTCAAAAACAACACAGGTGGCAAGCAGGCACATGAGGGGAGGCTCAATATCACTAACCATCAGGGAAATGCAAAACCAAAATGAGATATCACTTCACACATGTTGGAATGGCTATTAGCAAAAAGACAAGAAATAACAAGTGTTGGCAAGGATGTGGAGAAAAGAGAACCCTCATGCACCGTTGGTGGAAATGTGTACCACTGTTGGTGGTATAGCCACCGTGGAGAGCAATCTAGATGTTCCTAAAAGCATTAAAAGAAGAATTCCATATGATCTATTATTTCAACTTCTGGATATTCATCTGAAGAAAGCAAACTTGAAAAAATGTCTGGACCCCCATGTTTATTGCAACATTGTTTACAATATCCAAGATAGGAAACCACCCAAGTGTCCTCAAATGGGTGAATAGAGAAAGAAGATGTGGTATAGATATACAATGAAATATTTAGCCATAAAAAATGAGGAAATGACAACATGGATGGACCTTAAGGGCATTATGTTAAGTGAAAAGTCAGAGAAAGGTAAATAGTGTATTGTCTCACTTGTATGTGAAATCTGTAAACAACAACAACAACAAAACCCCATGCTCATGGATACAGAGAACAGATTGGTGGTCACTACAATCAGAGAGTGGGGGTGGGAGACATGGGTTTAGGGGGTCAAAAGGTACAAACTTCCAGTTACAAAATAAGACTTAGAGATATAATTTACAGGATGGTGAGTATAGTTAATAATGTATTGTATATTAAAAATTTGCTAAGGGGGCATCTGGGTGGCTCAGTCAGTTAAGTGTCTGCCTTTGGCTCAGGTCCTGGAATTGAGCCCCATGTTGGGCTCCCTGCTCAGTGAGGAGTCTGCTTCTTTCTCTTTCTCTGCCCCTCCCTCTGCTTGTGCTCTCTCTTGCTCATTCTCTCTCTCTCTCTGTCAAGTGAATAAATAAAATCTTTTTTTTTTAAAGTTGCTTAGAGTAGATCTTAAAAGTTCTCAAAACAAGAAAAAAAATTTATAACTGTGTGGTGGTGATGGGTATTAACTAGACTTATTGGGTGACCATTCTGCAACGTATACACATATTGAATCACTATGTTGTATATTTAAAACTAATATAATGTTATATGTATATGTAATTGTACATATATGTATATGTAATTGTACTTCAATTAAAAAAAAAAAGAAAGCTCTATCTTGAAACTGAATTTTTGGTGTGCCCTTAAATTTTGCTTGTAAGATGATCACCTCACTTGCCTACCATTAGTCCTGCTCTATTTCTGCTTGTCAACGGCCTTTGGGAATAAAGCTCCATATGGTGAACAAAGGTATGTATTTACCAACTACTGTCCTCATTGGTTGAGGTTTCCCCACTGGAGGTGCTAAATTCGTGGCATTTCTTTCTTTTTTCTCTTTAAAGATTTTACTTATTTATTTGACAGAGAGAGAGAGAGAAAAGGAGAGAGAGAGAGCACAAGCAGGGCAAGGGGCAGAACCTTGCTCAGAAGCAAGGAGCCCTATGTGGGGCTCGATCTCAGGACCCCAAGATTATGACCCAAGCTGAAGGCTGATGCTTAACTGACTGAATCACCCAGGTGGCCCTCTTTTTTCTTTTTTTTTAAAGATTTTATTTATTTATTTGAGAGAGAGAGTGAGTGTGTGAACTGGAGGGAGAGGGAGAGAGAATCTGAAGCAGAGCCCAATGTGGGGCTCAATCCCATGACTGCAAGATCATGACCCTAGCTGAAACCAAAAGTTGGCTACTTAACCAACTGAGCCATCTAGGCATGCCTAAATTCCTGGCATTTCTGAGCACCTTGCTCAAGAGCTACTTGGGCTCCCCTGGTATGGGAGAAAACTCCCAGGCAGAACATACAAGTTGGACACATGAGATGGGAACCTGTCAGCATATATGCAGACTGTGCGCTGCAGTTGGGGTGGACCAAGAGGATTCAGAGTGAGGGAAAATAGAGTGAAAGATCCCAGAGCAGCCGATGGCAATAGCTCATTTAACCTTCCCAATAATTCCATGGAAGTTGGTACTAGAGAGCTGGGTAAGGCAAGTGAGTACCAAAAAACACAGTAATCAAGATAAACCATGCTTTAACACAATACTTTAAAAACTAAAAATTAATATTAAAAAGCATGCTCACTAAAAATATCAACATTTTATTTTATTTATTTTTTGAAAGAGAGTACTCACAAGTGGTAGGGTGAGGGACAGAGGGAGAAGAAGAGAGAGAATCTCAAGCAGGCTCCATGCTCAGTGTAGAACCAGAAGCAGGGCTTGATCTCACCACTTTGATACCATGACCTGAGCTGAAACCAAGAGTCGGATGCTTAACTGACTGAGCCACCCAGACGCTCCTAAAATATCAGCATTTTAAATACAGAACTGACCCCACACTTGGATGACTCTGCCTTACTTGCTTCACTACAATGCTACCACTGGTTTCAGTGAAACCTTAATTACAAAAATAGGTGGCTACAGATTGCCAACCTGATTTCTTAGAATATTGCACTGAAATGTGAATTGTCTGACTACTGAGTTTCCAGTGTCCTCCTAAATTTTGCTCCTGAAGCTAGTGCTCCTAGCCTTGATACTAATATTATCTCCATCTTCCAGATGAGGAAGCTGAGGCTCAGCCACACATATCTATCTGATTGTCTAAGTCACTGAGGTGACCAGAGAACTCCAGAGTGAGCACTGTCAGCCACCAATGCAGAGTTCTCTCCCAATCACTAACCCCTTTGGTGTCTATGTCAAGGAAGTGTAGAAGTGAGGCACAGTTCTCCACTTCAGGCAGGCTACCCTCCGAAACTTTCTCCTATTTTGGGTAAATTGCCATTAGTAGCTGCACTACTTTATACTTTATACTAAAATTAATAAAGTAGCTTTATCGGAAAAAGAACAGCAGAGTTAAGCTGATGATGATGTTGTAACTGGCTGCTTATTACATTATACATAGATACTGCAAACTGAAAACTTGCCAGTTACACAAAAGGTTATTGACGTGTCACAGCTGCATGTGTTTATTTCACAACCTTAGAGTAAAACCCGCAAGTATGTATGTGCCATAAAAAGAAAAGTTGGACATTTTATAATTTTGCAATATCTAATAATTGCACATGAATGTACCTGATTTTCCATTAGCTAAATGGGGTTGCCAAAAAGAACTAATGAATATTGCATGGTTGAGTTCTGTCACTTTTTAAAAGAGAGACTGGACATGAAATCATTTCTTTTAATACAGAGACAAAGACAAGTGACTTTAGAATTTAATGAGAGGTGCCAGATTGGAAAGCTTGCTTTCCCAGCCTGGCTTCCTCTGCACGTGGACTTACAGAAGGCTCTCAATATGGGTTTATGGATTGAGTGACAGCCTAACTGACGGCTGTTAGACACAGAGCTTTAGGATACAAAATAGGTAAATTGTCCAGGTTGGTACAAAGCCCTTTATAACACATCCAGCTCTTTTGTTTTTGAATCCTCACAAATGATAAAAGTGTGGGCCAGGAGTTTTTCCTACTGAAAATATCAGAGATGAAATTCGAACAGACATGGAGAGAACTCTTCTGGAATTTCTGGTTTGGCTGTTTTCATCACAAGACTTACTACTGGTGGTCACCAACTCTTTTCTTCATTGCTGACCATATCATGCCTTTGTTTTCCTGGTGACTGCTGTGAAAATATTTCCCTCTTCAAAGTCAGGCAGAGATATTTTTATGTTGCCCATTTGGATAGGCATTTATCTGCCCCATTATTTAAAATGATTCTACAGGCTCATAAGACAACTGCTTTGGTTATGTCTCTACTGGAGATGCCAAAGTGGACAGATGTTAACCAGGTGGCCACAGGTTGTTTAAGACCCAGCTTCTTAGAAGTGGGACAGCTTATGTTCATTATTCATTGACTTTCCAAAATTAATTTGAAGTGTTGGCCATTAAAGGGACAGAGAATAAATGAATTTTAATATGTTTTAGGAGCATAAAATTAGAATGGTGTGGCTTAATGGACAGCAGTCTAATGTTATTAGCAATTCCTTCCTAGTTGAAAGGGAAAAAGGGAGGGGCCATGTTTCTTCGAAGTCACAATCTTCATTTTTGTACTTTGTAAATTATTAAGCATTCTATTAGAAAAATAATGAGAAGCTGCAGATTAAATGGCCAAGGCATAGTTAGTAAGAAATGCCTTTTGATAATTTTGACCTTGGGAATGTGATGGTGGGTGTGGATTAGAAACAGGTTGGTTCCTCATCTGAGTTCTTTTTATTGTACTGCAATGTGGGCCTAGCTCTAAACTCAGTACAAGAACAATAAGCCTTATTCCATGCCCTGGAATTAAAGACATTATAAATGTATGGGAAATGTCAGAATCAATTAAATTATCTGCTGAATGACTTGTGTGGGAAGAATATTGTGCTGTGATCTTGAGAACAAAGGAAATAAAATATAAGAGCTCATCATTGTCAGTGGAGAGCTTACTGTCTGTCTAGGGAAACAAACAGAAGTATGTAGTTCAAGTGCAATTTTATAGAGCTGCAATATACATGAGTAAAATGAAGTGCTAAATTGTATATTGTAGATAACCTGAGAATAATGGCATTTTTTAAAGGTGCTGCTTGTGACAATCATTAATTAATGGAGTTAAATAGAAAGAGTAATTGTAGGGGTGCCTGGCTGGCTCAGTTGGTAGAGCATGTGATTCTTAATCTCAGGATTATGAGTTCAAGCCCCATGTTGGGGATGGAGACTACTTAAAAAAAAAAAAAAAAAAAAAGGAAAGAGTAATTGTAGCCAATCAAGAAATAGGAAATATGATGTGATACAATGTGCTTGCAATGTACTTCTGGCATTTCTTTCTCTATCCTCCTTTCAGTTGTCTTTGATCTCTGGCTGTTAAATGTTGGAGTTCATCAAGACTCAGTCCTGAGTCATCTCCTTTTCTGTCTTTACTTTCTCTGTCTGAAAAAAACACATTCGTGACTTGACTCTGGCTGCAATGACCTCTCATAAACAGATGTGTCACAGATTTACATTTTCAACCGAAATTACTCCTTCATCTCCAAACGCATATACCCACTGCTTTGTGGATATTGCTTAAGGATTAAAAAAGCACATGCACTAAACTGGAATTATGATTCAATTTCCTTCCAAATGTAGTCTCCTTCCAGTATTTGCTAGCTTGGAAAATGGCCCCACCATCTATCTGACTTACTCAAGGCAGAGGCAATCTAGAAAACTGGAGGTCATTGCTGATGTTGCCACCATTCTTACTGTGCTGGTCAGTTCATCGTCAACACCTGCCAATTTTACCTCTGATCTGTCTTGCAAATCCAACTGTTGCTCTTCACTATACCAACTCTATGCCCCATTCCTTTTTTTCTCTCATGGACTCGTGTTTCTTCCTTTCATAACACGTAGTCGGTAGTTAGTAGATAGTTATATCAGACTCAGCTAGCCGCCTATTCATTCATTTCCACCTTTTTTCTTGGTAACAAAACCTAAATTTTGTTCAGGTATCTGCCCCTCCCTTTGTAACTTAGTAGAAGCTGTCTGTATTTTGATCTCTTTGTAAATCTCTTTCTAATGATTGGTTAAGGGGTAGGCACATAACCAAGTTGGAGACAATGAAACCAACCCATCTGTGTGCCAGACAGCTGGGGCAATAGCATTTCTTGCTGTTAACAAAGGATTCTGAAGAAAACAGTCCATTTTCTGCATCTGCTGACCAGGATGGGCTGCCTGGAACAGCTTAGTTATCTGCTGCCAGCCTGAGGATAGAGAGCACAGAAAGACGTGAGAAGCATGGATACAGCTACAAGCAAGTGGAGTCACCTTACCGTCAACTTTTAATAAGAGGTGGCACCATATTGGGTTTGCCAGTGTGAGGTGGAGATTTTTCTACCTCTTGAAACTGAAGCTATCTTAATGGACACAATAATTTCATTTTCATCTGCATGATTATTTGATTAATAAAAAGCATCAGTTTCCACCCTTTTCCCCAACCAGCCTGTATCTATGTCTGATTTGCTCACATCGGGTTCTTTCTGTAGAGGACCATATTTGTACACAGTAAGAATTCAGGGACTAGTTGAAGAATGCCCCAGTCATGGAACTGGTAGGCGAAGATGTAGAAATGAGAGTAATTAGACAAAAGGGTGTTTGATCAATGCTAGTCACTGGTAGGAGAAGCTTGAGAGAGAAATAAACTAAGGTGGTCTGGGAGGCTGCAATGATCCTTGGAGAGGAGATAAGCTCTTTCCGCACTGGCTGGATTTGGACGGGAAGACAGAAAGATAGTAACGGTGGCAGTGGGGGAAGAACACACAAGGAAGGGTTTCAAGGGCAAGAGAGTGCAGTAGAATGAGGATACTTTGCTCAGCGCCACAGCTTGAAATTTGGAAGACCTTGTGATTTGATGACAGATGTCCCTGAAAGCTATATGTAGCATGTGGACTCATTCTGAGAGAACTGGAGAATCTTAAAGATTTTTGAGCAGAGTGTGTCCCAATGGTATGCATCTTGCTGGTACTTAACTCCTGGGTCGGGGTGGCCCTCACTTTACAATCTCCAATTATTAGAGAAAGAGTGGGCCCCCATGTCCATGATTGTACAATTATGCGTACAATAGGTAATGGAATTAAAAAAAAACTCATTTTAAGCTTTTAAAAGCATGTCTCTCTAGTTGAAATTGAAAGAATAATTGCATACACAGTGTCTTACCTGTAGGCAGATTTCATAGTCATTCATTTTCAAATATCTGATGTCAGTAATTTAAGTAAGACTTCCAGGACATTATTCCTCTGTGCTACAATGTCGGCTACTCAATAATTTCAAATTGATTCATTGCCATACCTAATGGAAAAAATCATTTTAAGCACTCTACCCATTTTCCCTAAGGGAAAATTCTTGGGGAGCCCACCGTTCAGTGGTTCTTATGATGTCATGATTTGATTTCACATGTCTTTTCAGGATGTGTTTAAGGGATTTGGAGTAGAGCTTTAAATATCTGTGAATGCTAGTTGGAAAAACCCAATATCTTTGAAAGTTTAATTACTTGTGCCTCAAAAACAGGAATTCCACAAATAAAGGTTCTAAAAAGATTCATCTGAAGTAGTTATAAATCTTTGCTGATTTAATTTTGCTAGTTCTATTTATTTAAAAGATTTTATTTATTTATTTGACACAGAGAGAGAGAGTACAAGTAGGGGGACTGGAAGGCAGAGGGAGAGGGACAAACAGATCCCCCACTGAGTAGGGAGCCCAATGTGGGATTTGCAACTTGGTACATACTCTTTTAGAAACATTGTACATATTTGTATGTATGTGGATATGATTATATTATGAGCCATACTTATTAATCAAAAAATTATTTGAAACCTAGAAACTAGGGTTACCTGGGTGACTCAGTTGGTTAAGAGTCCATACTGGGCATGGAGCCTACTTAAAAAACAACAGCCACCACCTAGAAATTATGCCCTGCTTATTTTAACTCCTATTTCTCAGAACTTTATTAATTAGTTTGATTTCTTTAGATACAAGTAACAGAATGGGAATTGGGTAACTTAAACCCCCCCAAAAGAAGGGGGGTCTCACACTCTAGGGGGGAAGCTGAGGGGCAAGCAGGGGTATAGCAGGGCAATAGTGGGGTTTTGGGGATGTAGGGAACAGAAAATAGTGTGATCCCCTGAGAACACTGTCATCGGGTTAAAGAGAGTCCTTCTGTCTTCAGTTCCTTTGTCCTTTGGCTCATAATTCAAATTCCAGGGAGAAACAAAGGATGAGTTTAATCAGCCTAGCCTGTGCCTGCAGCCTACCTCTTCCCACCAAGCCTAAAGCCAGTAGGGAAGGGTCTTCCCTAAGGCCTTCTTTCCAAAGACTACTCATGGGAAGTACATCAGATGTTACTTACAGCACCCCACATCTGGACCCTTAGATGTCATTTTTCTCCAAACTTGTTTCTCTCAAATTCAACCTTTATATTGGCTGCTCATAGAACCCCAAAGTGGCTAGTCTTCTCCCTGGGTTACCACTCTGCAGACCCCTTAGAGATCCTGTGATTTTCTGGTGTCACTTCTTACCAGTCTCCCTAACTACTTAGAGCTTCTCCCAGCTTAGCCCTGCCCTGCCCTCTCCATCCTCTGGGTTCCCTAAGGGAAACCAGTCCTTACGTCCATCCATCACTGGGTTTATCAAATGGGGTTACCATGCTCAGCTACAGGGCCTGTTCCCTACAGAAGAATTATATTGCATCCGTTTTTGTATCTCTAGGCATTGCACAACACCTAGTTTCATTATGATTTATATTACTTCTCAATGAATTTTGCTTAATGAGTAAATGAATGAACAGAATATATTTTTCCTTGATGTTCCTTTACAGATAACTATGGCAAAACCTGACATCTGTAAAAACTATTATCTTTTTAAAAGTTAACTAGCTTCTAACAGAACTAGATTATCGTTCCCCCAAATTCCTGAAGGGCAATTTTTATTTGGGAGCCCTATTTTCACTGTGAAAATAGTCTTATTTATTTCCATTTATTTCTTATGTTTCCTCGCTATTTTAGGAGTGTAGAGATAAAGAGGCACATTTTCATAGTGAGATCTGTATTGCTAGGTACTTTCCTAAAGCAGAAATTGGAAAATCATGGGGTGACTTGGAATAACTTACATTACCACAGGTATTATTCTGCTCACTTGGTACCAGTAATTTCAGATTGCTCCTCTTCTAGAACATTTACCTCCCTGCCTTTTTTTGTCCCCCTCTTTGCTACTAGCAGCACATTGTAAACTCTTGTGAATTTGTTATCGACTATCACCCCCAAATCCTCTTAAGCCTTTCACTCTTTAGAAGAATTCTCAGTTTATGTTTGTGCTTCATAGTATTTTTCCCAAAGTGCATTGTTTTATGTTCTTGTAAATTGAACTCATCACACTTAAACTCGTGTGCCTCTCCAAGGTCTCTAGATTATTCTGTGCTGTTCATCTATTTTTTTCAGTTTATGATTTTCTGCAAATAAGAGTAATGTACAATTTATTTTGCGCTTCAGATCATTAATAAAGATATTAAATAGCATGTGCTTCAGCTTTTGCCTCTGGCACCCTGCTTTGCCCAGTTTGACTCTGGCCTGTTAACAGTTATTTTTTATTCTGTCAGGTTTTTCTTCTTGTTAAAATATTTTTATGTATTTTTTAAAAACAGAAAGTAGCTTGCAACTTTTCTTAATTTCAATACCAAGGAACAGATAGCCAAGATAAATTATGTCAGAAAGACATCTTATTTGCCCTTGGAATATATATGTTTTGGGGGAAGTGTCAGTTGCTTATTATAATATGTATTCAGAGTATACTATATGAATTATAGTAGCTAACACTGATGTAGTATTTGCTCTGTTCCAGAACTATTTTAGGTATTATGCATGGAATGGTTTATTTAAAACTTACAACAACTCTGTGAGGCATGTCCAGGTAGTTCCTCTGTTTTGCAGGTAAGGAACCTGAGACCCCAAAGACCTGCTACACTGAGTAAGTCACACAGCCAGTAAATGGCACTGCAGGGACTCAAACACAGGCTGTTTGACTTTGGGATCTGGGCTCTTAGCCATCTCAGTATACTGGAATCACACCAGCTCTCCCTTAGTGAGAGACACTAAAATGAGTCCTACGTGGGTCTTACCCCCAGATGTTTACAACATAATACAGGGTTTGTAAGTAAACAGCTTGTGTCTTTTTCTCCCTCCCCCTTGTTTCTCTCCCCAGTCAATCAGAAGTCAGCTTTGCCTCCTTAACATTTCTTCTCTCCTTCCATATTACCACAGCCTTGGTTCAGGACACAGTTATCACATGCTGAGATTCCTATCACCATCTCCCCAACTATCACATCCTGGGCCTCTAAAATTCATTCTCTACAATGCAGACTGGATTACTATACAAAAACATAAATGTGATCTCTTATCTTCCCTGTCTGAAGCCCTCAGATGACTCCCAGGAAGAATTCCAAACTTCTCAGCAAACATCCAAGGCCCTTTTCCCTCACAGTTTCCCACTTCCTCCTCTGAATTCCATGCTCCATGGAACTCATCTTGTGTCCACCCATGTTGAGTCCTTTGAATGAACTGTTTCTTCATTACCCCCACTTGAGATTCCCTCACCCCCTTCCTGAAATGTTCTCTTTGGCAAGATCTGGATCATGTACCCACTCTTGGAAATAGGGGTAGGGTGGGGCCTTCCTCACACAAAATGTAGGGCCTATGAATTAAGAAAGAGTAATTTTCCTGGATGAAGTTACAGGCCCCGTTGCCAGAGTAAGAAGAAGTGGATGCTGGTCAGGAGAACACAGTTTATGTCCATCCAGCATTAACCATCATGGGCATGGAATACACATGCAATAAATTACTTATTTTGTTAAGGGTAATCAGCATACAATAGATATCATATAGGGCTCTTTATTTGAAAGTCTCCAACTACCCAAACTGATTCATCATTTTGAATACCCTCTTCTTTTGAATAATTTTGAATAACCTCTTTAACCAGTTAACTCACGTTTTATTTAATATATAGAGAAAGTGATCTAGGAAGAGGTTGGGTGATTAAAAATCATTAAAATGTCTGTAAGGAAGAAATTGGAATTTTCTCTGCAACAGAACATCTTCGAAGTGGTGCTCATTCTTATAGAATATTACAACTCAGGGTAAGTTTAAAAATCCCTTGTTAGCCGAAGGACAGGTTCAGGTCCCCTACTTATCTGCTTGAGAATTTATCATTATGATGGGACAAGTGTCATGAGTGAACTGGACCCAGAACTGTGAAATCCAGTCACTCTGTTTTGGCTGAGTTCATCCTAGCGCATGTGGAGGTTATCTAAATGGATGCGGTCAAGGTGCTTTGTCGTTTATCATTTGAAAATGCTCACCCATCTCAGGAAGTTCTTGGCTTCATTAGCAAATCAAGTGAGAACTAAAGCTCATTGAATCTATCTAACCGCTCCACTTTTATGCAGGATAAATTTAGGTTTGGGGCTTTAAATGTCTTGCAACAATCAGTTATATGGATGAACCATGGGCCATTAACCAAGTTTTTTCATAAATCCTGACATCTCTAGACGTGCCCTGTGTTATTAGCCTTTGAGGTTATTGTGCGTTGGGATCAATACAAAGAAAACAAAACACATCCCAAACTTTATTCTAACATTGAATAATATAGATAGAAAATGAAAATGTCTTAGGGTTAAGAAAAGACATAAGCATAATGTCTATGTTCAAGTGAGGTATTTCTGCATGGTCAATATTTTTAGACCCTTGAGCATAGCATGAACAATGGCTTCCTCTGGGCTGATTCCTCACTAAAGTAGCATTTGTTCAGCTTTCATGAATAATCAATTGTATTAGGGGGTAAATGAGACCAACAGTTGTTCTTGAAGTTATTGGCATCTTAGCCCAATCTCTTCTAGCCCAGTCTAAGCTCTAGGTTTTGAGTATCAGTGGAATATTGAGAACCCAGAAGTACCAAGCAAGTTGGAAAAATACCAAATGCTTTTTAAGGAGTAAAGGCTGGTTGCTGATTCTAGATTTTATAGACATTAAAAAGCTGAAGCATTATTTATTTTTTCATAATATGTGTAAAGGAGTGCTCTGATTATTAGTACATTATAACAAACTCTCCCCAAATGGAGTAGCTTAAAATACCCACCTAATTGTACTCAATACTAAGTAGGTCAGGAAATGGGGAAGGCCTGAGTTGTGCAGTTCTCACTTGGGCTATCTCATGAGGTTACAGTCAGGTGTTGACTGGAGCTGTAGATAGTGGGCAGGACACCCACGATAGCGTACTTACATGGCTGCAGTTATGTTGACTGTTGGCTGGGGCTCAGCAAGGCTGTCTATCTGACTGCCTGCGCATTTCATCTTCAGCATGGTGGTCTCAGGGCTGTGAGTTCTCACATGGCACTTGACTTTGAGCATCCCAGGAGAACAAAGCAGAAGCTACATGGCTTTTTCTGACCTAGCTTCAGGATTATGTGGCCCCCCTTTTATTGCATTCTTGTGTTTACAAGTCACTAAGACCAGTCCAGATTCAGAGAGAGGGGACACAAACCTTCATCTCTCAAGAGAGGAGTGTCAAAAAGTTGTACACATGCTTTAAACCATCGCAAAGGGTCTCCAGTGGGCATGAGGAAATATCTTCCTCTTGTTGCCCAAGGTAATTTTTGGAGTATCCACTGTCCAGAAACTTCAATATTCTTCATAAAACTGGGAGTTACAGAGACATGATTTTGCCCCAGTGTTCCTCATTCAGGACCAGCATTAAATAGCAATGTATTATTTCCCTTCTGAAGTAGAGCCAAGAATTTTATCCCAACTGCTGTAGGAGGAGAGGAAGAACTGAGAAGCATTTGGATCTGACTCAAGAAATTGGGATGTTAAATCCACCTGTAATGCAAAACCAATCTTACCTAGCTCTCTGTAAATTCTCTACTGAGTTTGACAAGATTTTATTTTTAACCTAGCAAATGAAAAACCCATTTGAACTACTTCGTTCTTGAATAGCCACATATTAAAGATAAATATGAGGCCATGAAAGATATGTTGTCTGTTTTGTAAAATCAAGAGAATACAGATTGTTCAGACTTCTTTTTTTTTTTTTATAAGCAATTTCCTTCTATAGACCTTTAATACTAGCAAATCTATAAAGGTCTATTGCTGACCTAGATTATCCTATAGAAAAATGAAATCTTTTCAAAGTCAGCATTAAAATTCACATTATTGAGGGCTTTCTTTTTCATGGTTTATCTTACAGTATGCCTATAGGAGTGGTCTCGCTTCAAGTACAATAGTATCACTGCTGGCTTCAGCTTGGTTGGCTCTGTGGTGTTATCTGTTATACAGAAGAGGTTGCTCCTTCATTAATAAACTGATAAAGAGCTCAACTGAATGCCTTCAATTTCATCTCTCTCCTCGGAGAGACAGTCTTGCAGATATGATACACTTTGCTAATGCTATTCTACGTATAATGCTATGGCACCTGCTTCTTCACAGTTACAGTGGTGGACACTTACTAGCCCTAAGAAGACTGAATCTCAGAGCAGACACATGTAGATTTTGTTTTAATGACATCCTAATGAGTGATGGGTATTGTATTTTGTATTTTGAGTGAATTAAACTATGTTGTTGCGTTTGTACCCATTGAAAGAAAATAATTCTTGACTTGGTACAAGTGGAAGTTAACTTATGATAACTATAAAAATTACTTAATATTATAATTTTTTTCTGTTCCTTAGGCCAAAATATGGCTGTCAGATTCTTCCTAAAGTCCTATTAATGCATTTGCTGCTACCAAGTTTGTTAAAAAGCAAAGTAAAGCAAAACAATCCTATTTTAAGAATGACTTACTATTTTAAAAACATAGTGATCTTTTTTTTTCATAGTGATCTTTCTAGTTACAAGGGCAATAGTTTAAGCAAAAAGGATGCAATAATAGAAACAAGTTCTTATCTCACTGCCCAAAGATTGCATGTTTATATCCTTTCAATGAATTTCTCTAATGTATGGATATACATTCACACACATACTTATGGATTATATCTGAATAAGTAATGTAATCTCATAGTTCAAAATTGAAAAAATAAAATGGTGATAAAACAAAGAAAAAAATCTTCCTCCTTTAGAACTTCAGCTGCCTAGTTCCCTTTTATAGAGGCTCCCACTCTTCTCTATTCTTTCTTCTTGAAGAGATATTTTAAATAGATTCAAACAATTATATGTATGTTTTTTCCTTCTTACCCCCCACCCAAATAGCAGCTTAATATTCAGACTTTTGGAAATCGAAATTCGAAGTGTCAACAGCATTGGTTCCTTTTGGGGGCTGTGAGGAAGAATCTGTTTCAGCCCTCCTCTCTTCATAGTTTCTTGATGTCCATCTTTTTGCTATGTCTCTTTGCTTAATCTGCCCTCTATGTGTGTGCCTCTGTGTTCAGACTTCCCCTTTATACAAGGACACCAGTAATCTTGGATTAGGGCCCACCCTAATGATCTCAGTATGACTTAATTGCCTTCTAAAACTCCCATTTTTACATAAGGTCACATTCTGAGGTACTGGGGTTTGGGACTTTAATATATGAATTTTGAGGAGGACACACTTAGACCCGTAACACCTGTTTAAAATATGTCATTTTACTCATAATAAAGTGTATTGGGGATAAATTTCAAGAATTTGAATAACCAAATGAAAGTTTATATTCATTCATGGTTTTTACAAATATTGTCAATTTACCCCCCATAAAAGTTGCACTAACTGACAATTCTCCTGAGCAATGAACAAACATACCTTCTCCCTCTACCCCTCATCATATGATGTGTTATTGAACACATCTTTGTTAATAGGTCTTTGATAATCTAATACATGAAAATGGCTCTTGATGTGGTTTTAATTTATACTTCTAATAAATGCATAAGCATCAGTATTTTTTCACATTTTAAGTGTATGTTTTAAAAAATATGAAGTCAAGCTGTAAATAACATTTTATAATTCTTTTTCACTTAAGCAATATATAATGGGCATTCTTTCATATTATGGAACATTTTTTGACAATAGGAAAGTCACATGACTTTATACCATCCCACTGCATGTTTGTATCGAAGTTTATCTAATTAATTCCTTATTGTTATACATTTATGTTGTTTCCAACATTTTTGCTACTAAAATAATGCTAACTATATAGATAAGTCTTTGTGGACAGCTGGGATAGAAATAAACTCTTTGGTTTGTTTGTTTGTTTTAACTGAATTAGTAATTAAATGAATCTTTTCAATGCCCCACATTTTAACCCTCTTATTTTCCCTACAAAATATGTTTGCCTGTGATTTCAAGAAAGTTACTCAGCAGTTGAGGTTGGACTTAGATTTTTTCCTGTAATACATTTTTTTTTTTAAAGATTTTACTTATTTATTTATCAGGGAGAGAGGGAGAGAGCACAAGCAGGGAGGGTGGCACACGGAGGGAGAAGCAGGCCCCCTGCTGAACAAGGAGCCTGATGTTGAGCTCAGTTCCAAGGTCCTGCGATCATGACCTGAGCCAAAGGCAGCTGTTTAACCGAATGAGCCACCCAGGAATGCCTCTGCATTATATTCTAATCTTCCTGTAATGAATTTTGTGTCTCTGAAATCAACTGTGCCATGCACTACATAGTATTCTAAGTATGAGTGGATGGTGTCTCTGTAGCAGAACAGTTAGAAATATATTTTTGCTCATTTGGGGACTTGTATCTTTCGATTTATGGTTGATCCTTGAACAGCATGGGGGTTAGGGTTGTCAAACGCCCTCACAGTTGAAAATCCACATATAATTTTGATTCCCCAATAACAACATTAATAGCCTGCTATTGACTGGAATCCTTACTGATAACACAGATAGTTGACTTGTACATATTTTGTATGTTATGTGTATTATATTCTGTATTCTTATACTATAGTAAGCTTGAGATAAGAAAATGCTATTAAGAAAATCATGGGGAAGGAAAAAATGCATTTATAGTATTATACTGTATCGAAAAAAAATCTACATGTAAGTTGACCCATGCAATCCAAATCTGTGTTGTTCAAGGGTGAATTGTATAGTTTATATCCATTTGCTGAGCTAGGCAGAATAACAACAGCCAATATTTACTGACTGCCTGAAGTTTATTAACTCATTTAATCTTTTCAAAAAGACAGGAGGACTAATGGGAGAACACTGTAATGGACAGCTATCACTACAATAACACTGTGTAACAAACTGCCTTAAATTTCAGTGCCTTACAATAGCAAGCATTTAATCTTGTTTTGCTTATGAATCTGAAGTTGACTATGATTCTGCTGTGCTTGTGTAACATCAGCTGGCCTTTTTATAATCCACCTGTTGAGTCCAGATTTCCTTCTCATATCTCTCATCTCCTCCCTCCCCCATTTGAACCAGGAGGTAGCTGTAGAATGTTGGATAATAATGGATAACAAGAATGTAAGAGGCAAGTCAACCCATGCAAGCACATTTGTGGCCTTCTTAACATTTCCTTGGCCAAAGCAGGTATGTCAACAACCAAGTCTGACATCACCAAGGCAGAGAAGTATGTTTTATTCAAAATGAGAGAGAAATGTAAAATTATGCACATAATTATATCACAGGAGAGTAAAGAATTGGAACCAATAATTTAACCTGCCATAGATACTTCTGAAGAATGGATGAATAAGTGGAAAATTTCAGAAGTTCCATATAGAGACCAAAGCCATTATTTCTTTGTTAGCTTTGTGTCTGAAATCCTACAGGGCTAAAAGCCCCATAAAAGATCTTAATTTGAGAGTTTTAGTTAGGACCTGAAAAAGATCCAAACATTTGAACGAATAGCCCTAGTTATACACAAATTATGATGTACTGGAGAAGAAAATAAGGCATTTGCATAAGTAATTCCATGGCAAGATATAAGATGGTGAGTATCCTTCAAAGACCAATTGCAAATAAAAAGGTAGAGAGATTTGCTATGTATTAATTCTTGGTTTGATCTTAAGTTCTTTAGTAATGAAAACAGTAGAAGAAATTGCCTAACAGCTAAATTGGGAAAATTTTTTTCTAGAAATGCCACAGATGTATTTTTATTATGCATATTTTAGGAGGAGACGATTTGAGTTCCACGATTTTAGGAAAACAGATTAATGTATTTCTTAAGCCTTTTGTCTTTCAACAAATTGAACAGTCTTGAGTGTCAAAAGAAAAATATGAAAAGAAAAATATGTTACTACGAAGGAGCATATCAATAGTAATGTAAAACAACAAGATCCATTGTTGAGAAATTTTAAAATCCTGTTAGTCTTTAACTGAATTATGAACTGTGAAGTTAGAGAAACAAGCAATAATAATTTTCCAAAAATAATTCTCTTTGGGTCACTGCTAGGAATTAGAGAAATTCATTCACCTTTGGATGTAGGAAACCATTGCTGATTGTCAGTATTGATATGAAAAAAATAGTTATAGTAGCTTGAGAAAAAATTTTTTAACAAAAATTTTAATTTTTATTGCATTGTTTATCCTAATCATCTGAAAGATCACATTAATGGTGAAAAAAATCTATTGAGACTAAGATTGAGTGCATTTCCACATAGCTTATTTCAGAAATTGAGAAAGATTTTTTAATAGAACATTATTTTACCTTTAATGATATAGATGTTTGAATTCATTTTTTTCAACAACTTGCTAAGATTTTTATAACCTATATGAGAGTAATAGAGAATGAAATGGTAAGCAATGGTACCTGGAAAGTCATTATAATGTAAAAGAATGTCACCACAGGAGGAAAATTTGGGGCACAGCTGAGATGAATGGTTTTCATATCAGTTTGATATATTGTAGTGTGTTAACAGGGATGCAGAAATAACCTAAATGAATGAAGACAATAATGTAATGATATAGGTTCTTGATTACTGTGCTATCAAAGGATTGTGAGATACTTTGATATTACTTATTTAAGTTCAGAGTTCACATATGTTTTTTGGATTATTTTTTCGGGTGGAAATTCTTAAAAATGAATCTTTTGGGGGTCACACAAGAAGAGCACAAAATTCAGTCTTCCAAGATATGGTTTTGAGTTCCAACTTTGCCATTTATTAATGAGTTACTCAACTTCTCTGAGGTTTACTTTTCTCCTCTATAAAATGGGGATATAAATGTCAATTGCGAAGACTATGATAAGCACAAAATTTAAAAATTTTATAATATAACGATATATAATTATATGTGACACAATATGTAAATATAATTTAGTTTATAATGCATAATTATATATATTATCATATATAAATATAATACAATTGTTTCACACATATAGGTAGTCAAGAAATTGTGGTTGCTATTAATACAAGTATTTTCCATCAGAAAGACAACTCTTCAAATACACAGATTGCCATATATATTTTCAAAGATTTTATTTTTAAGTAATCTCTACATACAATATGTGGCTCAAATTCACAACCAGAGATCAAGAGTTGAATACTCTTCCAACTGAGCCACATATTTTTTAGTCAATTAAACATGCAGATATTCTCTGCAATAATCAACTGCCATGATTAGAGGGGCTTACAGAGGTATAAGTGTAGGATAGAAGTCAGTACTCTAAGTTCAAATAGAGGAGAGGGTAATACATCTATGAAATAATCAGTATACTTGTCTCCTGTTGCTGCATAACAAATTATCCCAAAGTGTATCGGCTTAAAACAACTGACATTTATTATCTCCTAGTACCTGTGAGCTGAAATTAGCAAGCAGCTTTACTGGGTGGCTCTGGCTCAGGGTCTCTCATGTCATTTTAATGAAGACATTGGCCAAGGCTATAGTCATTTGAAAGATTGACAGTGGCTGGACAATTCACTTCCAGCATGGTTCATTTACACGGTTGTTGGCAGAATTCCTTCCTTGACATTTGGACCTCTCCAAAGGGCTGTTTGAGTGTTTTTATGACATGGCAGCTGGGCTCCCCCAGAGGAAGACATCCAGGGAGAGCAAGATGGAAGCTGCAGTGACTTTCATGCCTTATTCTTGAAAGTCACACATAAACACTTCTGCATATCTCACTTGCTGGAAGTCAGTCACTAAATCTATCTCACACTCTAAGGAGGAATATCAAAACATTGTGGACACATTTTAAAAGTGTAACAGTCTATGGAAAGTATAATTTGATGCTTTATGTTTGCTCTTTTACTTTACTGTTATTTTGTCATATGACTAATAAGTGAAGTGATACTTAGGGCTTAGAGGATAATGAACGTTTAGTAGAACTGATAAGAGTTCTACTGATAAGGCTTAGATCCTCCCACTCAGGAGAAAGATTTGAGATTGTCACACATAAGGCGCCTTTGCAAAGTTATCTTTGAGAGATCTCTAAGGTAGGGAAAAGGATATGGTGTATAAAGTCTAAAGAAATAGAAATCAAATATTCATTAACTGTGCTAATTGAGGATGTTTGGATTATTCCCACTGTTTTTTTCATTTGGCCTTGGATATTATGATTTAGAAAATTCACAGTTCTTTTCCCGTTTGACACATGTTCTGGGATCATTACCAGGAGATTGCTTTCCCTGGTTATGTGTTAATTAAGGGAATTAAAGTGGAGGATGGTGGGTGCAATGTAACACAAAGGGGAGCCAGTCTGTCCTTACTATCCACTTCATACTTTAATTTGTCTCATTCTGTTTTCCATCAGTTGGGATTGGTGGAGAAAAGTAGTGGTGATATATGTAGGATCTAAGCTGAAAAATTTTTTTAAAGATTTTATTTATTTATTTGATAGAAAGAGACCCAGCGAGAGAGGGAAGGAAGCAGGGGGAGTGGGAGAGAGGGAGAAGCAGACTCCCTGCCGAGCAGGGAGCCTGAAGGGGGGCTCGATCCCAGCACCCTGAGATCATGACCTGAGCTGAAGGCAGACACTTAATGACTGAGCCACTCAGGTACCCCTAAGTTGCAAATTTTTTTGATATCAAGAAAAAACATTCCATAATCATATTGAAACACTAGGGGAAAATCTAGGAAGGAAAAAACAGACATTCTGAAGAAAAAAGGTTCCATTGTATGACTTTGACAAGTTCATTTCAAACTTTTTCTTCTCAGTTTTACTTGAGTGTGAAACGTAAGGGAGAGAATGAGTCAATGAGAGAGTAAGTGAAAATAGAGAGAAAATTGCCATTCTGGATCAATTGAGATTTGGTTTTTGAAATGGAAAAAAAAATATATATATATATATATATGTATTAGGAAGTTAAAATACAATGCTAGGGAAGAAAAACGTGGAGTAAGATTGCTAAGAGGGAAAATATAGACTCCATCCTATACCAGACTGACCTGGGTCTATTGACTTTTCCAACACTGCCTTCCCCTGCAGGCAGGGGAACCCTGCCTGGGACTTTGATAATGGGTCTCTTAGCCACAAATTTAGTGCATAAAGGCATCCAGTAGGAGGTAAGATCTATTTTTGTGGTGCTAAAGCATTTGCATTAGTGCACCCTAATTGTGTTTGCAGTAAAATTGAAGACTATTACCAGAGTGGGAAATCAGCTGAACAATCATAAATAATTGGTCCTATGAGTGGCAGAGCTGCCCAGTCAACATCATTTTTGTGGTCAGTGGTGTTTAGGCAATGCCCACTGGGTGCCTGGCATAAATGAAGCAAAGGCCATGATTCTTAGAGAATTACCAGACCTTATTTCCTCTGGGCTCCACAGTGCTTTGCTCTGGGAGCTCCTAATCCTTTTGTGGCACTGCTACTTGCAAAAATAACCTTCCCTCTCCTGGTCCACTTTCGGCTTCCTGCTTTCCTCATCTGAGAAGGGTAATTCCCCCTGCCAGCTAAACCCCATGGTGTGGGGCTGGTTCTGCCCTCAGGTGGTAGGAATAAGAGGAACTTGAGGTCATTGCTGGGGTGTCACGGTCTTCATGCTTTGACCCTTAGCCTCTGTCAGGGCATCTGAACCATAGCATGGTACTGTCTTTTGCTTTAGGGAGCTGGAGAGACTTCCAATGCAAACCAGAGGCTCAAATCCAGCAATCACCCTCTGTATTCCTCTTTCCTTCATGCCCCATATCCAACCCAGCAGGGGGTCTTGTTGCTCCGACCTTCCTAACAGATTCCAAATCTGGCTGTTTCTTCCCATTGCCAGGGTTATTCTCCTCTCTTTTGCCTGGACTACAGGAATTACCTCACTCTTACCCTCTTACATAATGGCCAGAATGATTTTTTAAAAACCAGACAATTATCTATCTAATCTATCTGTTTATCTGTAGGTTTCATTACTCTTCTTGCTTTAAAAACCTGGAGGGACATCTGATTAAGTGGCTGCCTTCAGCTCAGGTCATGATCCCAAGGTCCTCAGATGGAGGTCCATGTCAGGCTCTCTGCTCAGCAAGGAGTCTGCTTCTCCCTCTCCCTCTGCCTGCCACTCCCCTTGCATGTGTTCGCTCTCTCTTTCTGCCAAATAAATAAATAGATCTTTTCTAAAAAAATAAATAAATAAAACACCTTGAGTGAAATCTAGACTCACTATGTTGGCCTAAAGTTCCTGTGGGTAGACTCTGACTCCTGTCTACAACATCTCCACATCTAGTCTCAAGGGTTTATTGCTGTACTGCCTCAGACCTGTATGCAGCAATCCCCTCTGCCTAGAATGCTCTTTTCTCAGTTTGTATGGCTGGTCCACACCACCACTGAGGTCTCTGTTGACATCATCTCCTCAGAGAGCCCTTTTAATTTTTTTAAAATTTAAATTCAATTAATTAACATATACTGTGTTATTGGTTTCAGAGGTAGAATTTAGTGATTCATCAGCCTTATATATACTGACTGCTCATTACACCACATGTCCTCCTTAACGCCCATCACCTAGTTACCCCATCTTCCAACCCCCTCCCCTCCAGCAACCCGCAGTTTGCTTCCTATGATTAAGAGTCTCTTATGGATTATCTCCCTCTCTGACTTTGTCTTGATTTATTTTTTTCCTCTCTTCCCTATGATCCTCTGTTTTGTTTCTTAAATCCCACATATGAGTGAGATCATATGATAATTGTCTTTCTCCGACTGACTTATTTCACTTAGTATAATACCAATTAGTTCCATCCATGTCAATGCAAATGGCCAGAATTAATTTTTTTTGATGACTGAGTAATATCCCATTATATATATATACACACCACATCTTCCTTATCCATTCATCTGTTGATGGACATGTGGGCTCTTTCCATTGTTTGGCTATTGTGGACATTGCTGATATAAACATTGGGGTGCACATGACCCTCTGCATCACTACATTTGTATCTCTGGGGTAAACACCCAGTGCTATTGCTGGGTCATAGGGTAGCTCTATTTTCAACTTTTTGAGGAAGCTCCATACTGTTTTCCGGAGTGGTTGCACCAACTTGCATTCCTAAGAAAGCCCCTTAAAAAAACAAAAACAAAAACCAAGTCATGCTATCTAAATAACATTTATGTGTTGTGCCCTTACTCTTCTCTCATTTCTTCATACCGTTTCATCACTACCCAAGGGTGCATTGTAGGCAGGTTTTTCCCACTACCCGAAAGTGGAGCATTCCTATGAAACCTTTCATAAGCTTTAGTGGTATAAAGTGGAAAAACAATTACCATTAATTGTATGGAAAAAATTGGGGGGGTGTTCCCAGACCCAAAAAATTACTTCTGTGAGAGGCTTTTCTAAAACCTTAAGGCATATCTTGATAATGGATGCACAGAATAAATGGAGATCTCAAAGACACAGTTCCAAGCTCTGGTGGCTTGACCTGAGATGCTGAGTGTAGTTCTTGGGGAAGGAGTTTGTAGGTCACTCTTGCTGCGAGGCTGTGTGCTGTTTCTAGAATAGGCCTTGTTCTCCCTGCCACACAAATGCTGAACACTAGCTTTGATTTTTTCATTAAAGTGAGAATCCTCTTCAGATTTCTTTTGGTTGGTGAGAACTGGTACTAAAGTAGGTCTTTAGTAAGGGCAAGGTGATATAAGATGAACTTCTGCAAAGTGTGGGAATACCTCTGTGTTTGTTTATTGTCTGTCTCCCCCGCTAGAATGTAATGACCATGAAGGCAGGGACTTGTGTTTTTTTGTTGTTGTTGTTCCACTGTATCCCTGCCACCTAGAATGGGACTTCGAATATTGCGTGCACTCAAAGTATCTATTGAAATATGAATGAACAAATAATTACTATGATAAAGTTGCCATATCAATCACAGGCTGAATGTGTCAGGTTTTCTTTCCACAAAATGACCACTACAACTTCCATCCCATATGAACTTTGTACTCTGTGACTTTGACACTCCTCCGTTGAATGGTAGGGTATACGCTCCCCCTTCCTGAAATCTGCGCAGACTTTCAATTGTTGTGGAAGTGATGTTGTTTGGCCTTTGAGGCTAGGTCATAAAATGGTGATGATGCTTCCACGTAGTTTTCTTTGGGTCACTCTCTCGTAGAACCCCTGTATGGTGTAGTTAGGAGGCTCAAACCCACCATATGGAGAAGACACAGATAGGTGTTCTGGTTAACAACCTCAACTGAAGTTCCAGCTGGTAACCAGCATCAGGTGTCAGATGTGGGTCAAGAAGCCTTAGCTATAGCTCCAACTCCCAGTCACTGAGTCACCATCAACCTTTGAGTCTTCCCAAATGAGGTCCCTGACATTGTGGGACAGAAATAAACCATCCTGACTGGGCTATACTGAATTCCTTCGACACAGAAATCATGAGAGACGATTAATTGCTGTTTTGTGTCACTGTGTTTTTGGTTTGTTACACAAAAATACGCAGCCAGAAAAACAAATGAACAAATAACTACCCAACCTCTTTCCACTTTTCCTTTAAGGTTAAGACAGCAGACATTGGAAGAAACATCTGGGACTCAGAGATAGAATCTACCACTTGATTATGACAAAATAATGGGAGATATAAGGAGCCTGGGTCCCTGACACCATAGAGCTGTCATATCAGTTCTGAGTGGAGAGAAATGTACTCCTGTCTTGTTTACACCTTTGTTATCTTTCAGTCTTTGTTATTCACTGCAGCAGCTAGAGCCTATATCCCGTCTCATGTAAGAAGTACCACCACCATTTTGTTAAGTGTTGACTGTGTGGTGGGCACAGTGATGTCCCTAGGCTATCTGATTTGATTGTCATTACAATTGTATGGAGGTGGCTAGTTTGATTATTCCCCTTTTGCTGAAGAGTTGACAGAGCTCAGAGAAGCTCAGTAGCTAGCCAAGGTTTCAGAGTTAAACAGAGAAGGGATTGGATTTAAAGACAAATCGAAGGGGCTTCAGAGCCTTAACTCTTTTATTTTATTCTTTTGCCTCACCCTAATTCAGCTCAAGTTTTCTGTTGGAGAAGGGGAGTAAGCCAGTAAAGAGAAGAGGCAAAGGAATGAACCGTCTCCAGTAGTCACTTGGCAGGGAAAGAACTTTCCCTAACGCATATGCATTATTTTTTTCTTTGCCATGGTTGTACATGTGAATAACCATGGCTTCTTCCAACCAGAACAACAAAATATGTAAATATACAATAATCTGCCTCAATATAAACATCTCTGCCTTTCTTTACTACACACTGTGGTTGGTGTTTTGCATATATGCAAATGTGGAATACATATATAGATAGATAGCCATACATGTGTGCATACGTGTACATTCCTGCATACCTCCTCTCACGGTGTTGCCCTTTTCATCTTGGGATGGGGTAACTCAGTAGCTGCCTATAGTCCAAAATCTAAAAATAAATCAACAAAGCCCTCTTATAATGCTTGTTTTAGGCGATGAAGCACAGACGAAATAGTATGAACTCTTCGAAAAAGCAAGCCCAAAGGACTCTATTCGTGACTGGGAGATACTACACATAATACTATCTATGTTGTTGGGAGAGACCCCCATTATCTCAGTTAGTCCTCACAACAATCCTAAGGGTAAAAATGACTATGCTAGTATAGATTAGGAAGCAGAGGCATAGAAAGGTCAAATGTTTTTCTAAAGGTCACACAGGTAGCAGTAGCAGTGTTGTTTGCCTGCAACAGAATGATGAGGAATATGCTGTTACTTGCTTTACAGTGTGAATGAATTTGTTGTATCAGTTCATACTTTATGTATTTATTTACAAGAGGAAAACATTGGAGATGATATCTTAATTATAGTAAGATACAAGGTCAAGGATGTTCTTGCCATTTCTTTTTAAAGGTGGTAAAAACTGCCTATGATTTAATTGAGGGAAATCTACATGGTAATGCTAACCATCTTCCAATGTTTGAAAGTTGCAATTATACGGAAGGAGTACAGGAATATCAAAGTGAATTACAAAGTGATATAAAATAAAGAAAAAGCAGTCGTGCTCTGGAAGGGAAATCCTTTTTTTTGTTGTTGTTGTTATTTTTTTTTAAAGATTTTATTTATTTATTTGACAGACAGAGATCACAAGTAGGCAGAGAGGCAGGCAGAGAGAGAGGAAAGGAAGCAGGCTCCCTGCTGAGCAGAGAGCTCAATGTGGGACTCTATCCTAAGGCCCTGGGATCATGACCTGAGCTGAAGACAGAGGCTTTAACCCACTGAGCCACCCAGGTGCCCCAGGAAGGGAAATTCTTATTTGCTGTCCCTAATTAAGTAGTCTTTGAAGCAAGTGCTAAGAGAGTTGGGTGGTTGATGTCAAATGGGATGTCAAATGGAATGTGACTCTGTAATAAATGAGAAAAGGTTGCAAGATCCAGGTCTTCCTCAGATGATCAGTGAACTCTCTCCTTGGCTTGCCTGCCTCTTCTTTCTCAGTTTTTGTTGTTCTATCCAGAGACCTAAATGTTTCATGTGAACTTTTGCTTTTATTTGGCAAGAATGCAAGATTTCATTCCTTACTTTTCAATAAGGGGATTGTGGAGGAGTACCCCCAGACTTTTCCACGTTGTTCTCACCAGGCATATGGTGTATTCCAGAGATTCACAAATTCCTTCTATTTTTCACTGAACCCCAGGATGAAAAAAATATGGGCTAGCTTTGTAAAACCTGGGATGTGTATATGTATGTGTGTGGTGTGTGTGTGTGTACGTGTGTGTGTGTGTGTGTGTGTATTTGGAATTATCTCAGTAATGAACTAAATAGATACCAGATATCATTGTCTGTATGCTCAGTTTAAATGAACTGATTTTCTTTATTACACCTTCTGTATCTTCACTCACGCTTCTATAACAAAGTACCATAAACAGGGTGGCTTATAAATAACAGAAATTTGTATCACACACTTCTGGAGACTAGAAGTCCAAGATCAGGGTGCCAATATGGTCGAGTTCTAATCAGGGCTTCTTCTGGGTTACAGACTGTCAACTTCTTGCATACCCCTAGAAGAAAGAGAGGGTGAGAGAGGTCTCTGGAGTCCCTTATATGAGGGCACTAATTGCATTCATGAAGGCTCCACCCTTAAGACCTTATTACTTCCCAACGGCTTCACTTCTGAATAACACTGGAGGTTAGCATTTCAACATACAAATTTTGGGAGGACACAAACACTTAGTCCATTGCATTCTCTTTCTGCTTGGTTATAACACATGTCTATGCATTAATGGGACCAATCAGTTGTTTATAGAACAATAAAGAACAGTTATGAACCCGGTGCAAAAGATAGAATTTTCTTGAATCAACTATTGCATCGTATAGTTTGTGAAATATCCTGTAAAAATTTGAATTTCACTAACTCTTAAATCAAGGTCAGCTATAGTCCAAGGTAAAAAGGAAAGCTGGCAGGAAATTGCTGGCTCCAAATTACCTGAAGTACTGAAATGATTTTGGAGAAAACTATCTTGCTAAACCTTTCTATAGTTAAAAAATTTTAGGCCCACACTTTCCAAAGTTTGTTATATAAGAGAAAATAAGTTACAGGTTTAGAACTCTATAATTTGGAGTCATTGGGATTTATGGGTTTCTAAAGCATGTAAAGTTATTAAAGTGCACTTACAAGCAGTACATGTCCTTAAGGACGTATCATGCACTGAAGTCACTCACTACATTTCTTCTCAAACAAATCCTTATCTTGAATGTTTATATCTTACGACCTTTTAGTAGGTCCCCACCAGGAGGTGTCCAAACTACTTTGGTAGCTTTTCCAATCTCCTTTCTACCTTTCTAGCTTCAAATATGTTTATTGAACCTAGACTATGTACTACATTCTACAAGAGGCTTTAAATGCTAAGACAATACTTCCGTCCTCAAGGAATAGTCCTCTCTTTAGATGACCAAATTAATCAACTCTTGTCATATTAGTTATCTGTTATTTTGTAGCAAATTGCTTCAAAATTTAGCAGTTTAAAATAATAAGCACTTACTACCTCACAGTTTTGGGGGGTTAGGAGTCCAGGCATAGCTTAGCAGGGTGGTTTGGCTTAGAGTGCTTCATGAGGTTACAGTCAAGGGCTTGCTCGGGCTGCCATCAACTGAAGGCTCAACTGGGGCTGGAGGATCTGCCGGTACTGCCTCTTGTGTGACCATTGTCACACCTCTGTTCCTTATTGACTCTTGTCTGGATGCCTCAGTTTCTTAACATGGACCTCTACAGAGGCTGTGTGAGTGCCCTCACAATGTGGCAGCTGGCTTTTTCCAGAGTGCTCATCTCTGATGTGGTGCACATCATTTCTCCAGTATTTTACATGAGGTAGATTCCTGACCAACTTATACATGAGGAAGGGCAGTAGTCAAGGCTGTGGGTAGCAGGAAGTAAGGATTATTGGAGACCATCTAAGAAGCTAGCTACCAAAGAAGTTTCTCTAAATATGTTTTCTCTTCAATAGTGACCCTTGTCATCACCCACTTTCTTAGTGTAAAAACTTTGGACTCATTTTCTAGATGCTCTCTCTTATTTACTAATACTATCTTATCAATCCCATCAGTCACTACTATCTTAATATCCTTTGCATCTTTTATCCTTATTGTCATTGCTTTAGTTCTGGACCTTAGCATACATTTCAAGGATATTTTCAATGATTGTCTCTTATTTCTCTTTTAAGTAGGTTGAATTATATGGAATTGTCGTTTTTGGAATCGATTTTGGCAGTGTATTAGTAAACTTAGGCTACCATAACAAAAATGCCATACACTGGTTGGCTTAAAGCACAAGATTTATTTTCTTACCGTTGTTGTAGCTAGAAGTCCATGATCAGAGTGCTAGAAAGGTCAGATTCTGATAAGGATCTCTTCCTGGCTTATTATCCCGGCCACTTTCTCACTGTGCTCATATGACCCCTTCTTTGGGCTCGTGCAGAGAGAGAGAGAGAGAGAGAATGAGAGCACGCGTGTGCTTGTATTTCTTCTTCTTCTTTTAAGGGTGCTGATCCCATCAGGAGAGCCCCACCTTCATGACTTCATCTAAATTTAATTATCTCTCAAAGGTCTGGTTTCTAAATATCATTACATTGAGTGCTATGGCTTTAACAGATGAATTTTGATGACAAGATTCAGTCCATAGCAGGCAATTTCAGATGGTTCAACCTAATGCTGGCTTGCAAGAATAATACATGTTCATGATAGTAAATAAAAAATGCAGAAAGATAGAAAGATGAAAATAAAAATCACTAACATTTCCACCACTTGGGGGATGGGCAGCAATTACATTTTTATACATTTCCCAGTTTTAAATGTATATACCTTTGTGAAGATTAAGCTCATACTCTATGTTTGGTTTTGTGTTGTCCTTTTTCATTTAACATTATTCCTTGGGCAATTTTCCATGTCACTGAATTTTTTTTTTAAGATTTTATTTATTTATTTGACAGAGATCACAAGTAGGCAGAGAGGCAGGCAGAGAGAGGGGAAAGTAGGTTCCCTGCTGAGCAGACAGCCTGATGTGGGGCTCGATCCCCGGACCCTGGGATCATGACCTGAGCTGAAGGCAGAGGCTCCCAGGTGCCCCGTCACTGAATATTTTTAGAAACATTTTAAATGGCAGTGGCATATTTCACTTACTTAACCATTATTCTTTTTTTGTTAAACATTAAAATTCAAATTTTTCAGAAATAAGGCTGTAGGAAGGAATATCACTAAGTAAGTACTTGTCTACATCTCTATTCTTTTCCTATAGATTCCTAGAAATAGGATAACTGAATCAAAAGTCATGAAATCCTTGTATTGAACTTTCAAAAGCTCTTACTTGATTTACATATTGCAGATAGCTTTGGGGAAATTTACCCATTTATTATACCATGGGGATATGTATTGCTGCTGCTGCTGCTGCTGCCACTACTACTACTACTACTACTACTACTACTACTACTACTACTACTTTCATTTAGTAATTTGAGAGGCCAGGAAAAATTATCTAATTGTTAACAGTGATCTCCTCACTGATCTTCTTGGAGTATATCCAGCTCCAATTAAGCCTCCATAGTGTTTCTAGACAGATTTTTCTCTAAAATTAAAATTTGATTATATCACATTCATGCTAAAGCCAGTCATTTGCTCCCCATTGTTTAAAAGCACAAGTCCTACATGTAAGAGAATGTTTTATCAGCACTTTCCTAATATGGCTACATTTCCAATCTCATTTTTTTTTCTTTCCCCCTCATATTTTCCTCTCCAGTAACATGAAACCGTTTACAGTCTCTAAAATGCCCTGTTTTACAATTCTTTTCCTTTTCATATGTGTTCTCTCTGTCTTGAATGCTTTTCCCTCTTGGTGGGCAGCACTTTCAAAGCCTGTGTAGAGAGAAGGCATATGGGGTGTTCCATTCCTAAAAATGGGAATGCTACTGTGAGCGGCACTATACTGGGTCTCTTTACCACTGTCCCCATGGAGTTGTGTTCCAGTCTTTCATGTGGCAGCTATGCTTCTGCTCTCTGTAACACTCTGTAAATCAAGACGTGCTTTCTGAAGAAATTATTATTTCTTCCAAGTAGCTTTCATACAATTTTTTGTTGATTCTCCCTGACTGTAGTGGTGTTTATGCTGCCCTTCATAATGCCGAAAGATATCTTTCAGTTCCAATTTCCTGATTCTGTCTCCTTAAACACTTCTTGAAGGCACCCTGAACTTCTGTAAAACTTGCAATTTAGTGTCTAGCATGGTGCTGTCACTTTGTTATGCATTGTTAAGCACTGTGTGTCAAAAATGCTTTTGAGGACACAAAATAAATTGCCAGAACTCAAAATAATGGCAGAAAGAGAAGCAAAAACATGTACAGTTGACCCTTGAACAATGTAAATCTGAACTGCGTGGGTCCACTTACACACAGATTTTTTTTTTCTAGATAAATAAAGTACATTATTATAAATATATTTTCTGTTCCTTATGATTTTCTTGATAACATTATCTTTTCTCTAGCTTAGTTTATTGTAGGAATACAGTACCTGAAACATAGAACATACAAAATATGTGTTAATTGATTATTTTGTCATTGGTAAGGCCTCCAGTCTACAGTAGGCTATTGGTAATTAATTTGGGGGGGAGTCAAATTTACTCAAGATATTTGACTGCACACGGGGTTGCTGACCTTAACCCCTGTCTCATTCAAGGGTCAGCTGTTTTATAGAACACTCTCAACTCAGAGGGGAATGATAGTGTGCAATAATGAGGGACTCACATTCATTGGCTGATTGTCTGGTATACGTTGCTGTGTTAATGCTTACTAGCTCTATGCCTACAAAAACATCCAAGACATGAAAAAATATTTGTTTATAGCACACTTTATTATATTGTTATTATAAATGTACTTACATATTTTTTTTAAAGATTTTATTTATTTATTTGACATAGAGAGATCACAAGTAGGCAGAGAGCCAGGCAGAGACAGAGAGAGAGGAGGAAGCAGGCTCCCTGCCGAGCAGAGAGCCCGATGCGGGGCTCAATCTCAGGACCCTGAGATCATAACCTGAGCTGAAGGCAGAGGCTTAACCCATTGAGCCACCCAGGTGCCCCTGTACTTACATATTTTTAAAGATAGTATTTATAGATATTATAGAATAAAAGGTTTGTTTTTTTTTTTAAAGAATTAGAGTTGAATGCAGTGTTATTCAACTTGGTGCAACATAAATCAAGTTGTATTTGTATTTAAAACGGTACAAGTATTATCCCCTCTAGGAAATCTTTTCTGACACTTCTCATCCCCTGTGTCTCCTTTAATATGATTGATTTGTATTGATTTGTGATTTGCTGAAAGGTTGAGATGATTTATGATAAATTACAAATATCATCATCAGGACCATACTTTGATTGAATCAAGGAATCATAGAGCTGGATGGCATCTCAAATGTCAGTTTGTCTAACCTCTCACTCAGTGGAAGTGGCATTGCTGAGAGAGGGTCACACTATGTCTGCTAGGATGGCTTTCATTGTTAGAAAAGTTATTCATCGCACTGTATAGAAAATTTCTCTGAGTGACAAGCCCATGTTGGTCTGGGTTTTAACTCTGCAGAATGAATCCAACTCCTTTATCACAAAATAGACCTTCCCATGGTTGAGCCCAGCAGGCATATCCTGTCTTCCCTTCTCTGGGCTAAGCATCTCCAAGCATCTCCTTAAATGACCTGAGTGGGCTGCATGCACAGATTTGATGCCAGTAGAGCAGAGGCTGTTGTGGCTCTAGTTCTGAGAATCTCTAAGTTACAAGTTAATGGAAGACTATCATCCTTTTCATTTCACTTTCTTAGTGTGGGTAGTTTAAGAGTTTATCTGTTAGCTGAACTTTATGAATTAGCCATGACTTTTTTGGCTGCAAATAACAAAACACTAATTCAAACAAACTTAGATAAGAATAGGCTCATTGAACTGGCAAATCTAAGGGGTGGCTTTAGGCAAAACTGGATTCTGTGATTGCAATGCCAGCAGGGACTTTTCTTTCATCTCTCAGCCCTGCTTGCCCCTTTTTTTACTTAATTCCTAAGTGGGCGGGGTAGCCAGCAGCCCCACATTGCTACCATTAGAGCTTGTTATTGTAAACAAGGAGGGAGCATCTCCTTTGGTTACCCTCACAGAACACCTGAAGAGAATGGCTTGGCTTGGGTCATGTGCCCATCCCTGAGCCAATCATGTGACCAAATAGTTTGAAGCGCTTTAATCCAGCTTGTTTTCTGTGAACATGCTCTGCTTCTTCCCAACCCTCGCTCTGCCTGGGGCCCCCACCCCCCAAAAGCTCTGCTGTGCCTTCACTTACCCTTTGGTAGAAGAGTAAATGTGATCAGCTGCATCTGAGTCACTCAGATTGAAGATTACTGTGGAATGGGATGAGGGTTGGTTACTCAAAGGAGGTGATGCTGTGAAGATAAGCATATGTCTATCAAGTTACCTATTAGGCTATTCTTTTTTTTTTCTTAAGATTTTATTTATTTATTTGACAGAGGGAGAGAGATCACAAGTAGGCAGAGAGGCAGGCAGAGAGAGAGAGAAGCAGGCTCCCCACTGAGCAGAGAGCCCGATGTGGGGCTCAATCCCAGGACCCTGGGATCATGACCTGAGCTGAAGGCAAAGACTTAACCCACTGAGCCACCCAGGCGCCCTCCTAATAGGCAATTCTAAAAAAAACCATGGTTCAGACATTCAGAGTCCCAAATGCGGGAATTTTATGGCTGGATGAAATCAGTTGCAGTGGTTAGATGCATATGTATTTTTTAATAATATGTAGGTCATTTCCAACTCAAAGTTTCCTCCTAGGTGCCTTACACAGTATCAGGACTCAAAATACATTTTACTGTAATATTGAGAAGCTGCTTACAATGTGTTTAAGTTAATATTTTTGAAAAAGTCACTTTTCCTCAGGAGCACAGTATATTGGGTTACAGTCATAATGCTTACTTGCTTACATGTCTAAGTTATACTTCATTGTTTGAGGCAAGGTCATACGTCCTGTTCCATTTCTAAATCCATTCCGATTTGAGAGATTCCCTGTTGTGAGATTCTTCTTTATGATATTTAAAAACTACATGGAGAGATGGAGGCTGAGCTAGATTAAAGTTGTACAAATCTGATTAACATCATCTGCTCTGTTTCAAAGGTCAGGTGCACTCAACGAATTTACTTTGAAATTATTTTGTTTATTTTGTGGGCATATACATCATGAGCTTTCTAAAGGTCAAAAGTAGAGTTTGTTCTTGGATTCTAAAGCAATCTGATTTCCATTTACAGTATGCTTTGGTGACCCTAAATGCAGAAGCCAGCCCAGTTAAGTCATACTTCCAGTTTGTATTTGGTTTAATTTTCCCAGGAAGAAAATCCCTGCTAGATTAAGGCAGTGCTGAAATATCATTTCCCCTAAATTACTTTTATTTCCAACTAGGTTCATAGGAGAACACTACTTATAAATGATACCTGAACTGTGAACGTTGGTTTCATGCCCATTCTGTTTTCAAAGATGTGAAAGTATCTTTGTCAGCTAGTTTCTTAGCTGGAAACTAGAACAAAGGTCAGAAAAGTTAGGAGTCCTGGGTTTTATTAAAATTTACCTGGTAGGGGTCCTGAAGCTTTATTAATTGATGTATGTAAAGTCGCCATGTGTTTCATACAGAAGAGGCTCCAACAGTCTTATTTACTATTCAAAAAAAATCAAGGATCTAGTTATATAAGGAGTATTTATTCATTAATTATTTTAAATGACTATTTTTTCTTTACCATATGTACTTTACCAAGATAAAAAGAAAATCTCTCGGAGTATTTTCTATTCATGTTCATTAACATTCTGGTGGAATAATGAACCTCCAAACGATTCATGTATGAATCAGTGAGGCATGGCTAATTACAGTTTTCAGCCACATAGCCAATAACATTCACCACAGAACACGGCATCTGTTAAATACATCTTTCTGAATTTTTGTTGGGGGGAGAGTGGTAGGAAATAGGGAGGTTGCAAATTACAATTTTAGAATGTCTAAATATTTTAGGGGCTTGTGCATTATAAATCTTTTTCAGGCAAGTATTTATCACAAGCATGACATCCTGTTATCAAAACAGACAAAAACCTCACAGATTCTCCCTAAAAACAAAATGAAACAAAACAGAAACAACCACAAGTCCAGAGAATGGACCATGTTCTATAAGGAAAGAGAAGAAACTTTTGGGGGACATTTAGGGAATATGATTTACCACAAATTTCAAAAATACACTTTATACTGAATTTTAGAAATGAATTTTCCTACTCCTTACAACGTCATCTGGATACTATGACTCTCTCCAGTCTGAACATATTCAAAAAACCAAAAACCTGAAAAGCCTATAGAGGACACAGTAAAAGTTGAATGTCATGACTAAAACACTCAAATTCAGAGGCAATTTTGTGATGCATATTCAAAATCTTTTCTATTGCTTTTTTTTTTTTTGCTTAAAATAATTTGCCATAATACTTCCCATATTGTCGAATACTCAAATACTACAAGAATAAAAGCCTTAGAATCCACATTTTAAAAAAATTTAAACTGGTGTTATTTCAATGACATATCCAATATATGGTTAAAACAATAGTGTTCAGAAGTTCAGAATTGTATAAAGTAGAATAAAAGATACTCCTGCTGTCCATCCCATCTGGTTTCCCCAACCACTGTAAACAACCATTTTGATGCTCCCGGTTTTCTACCGCAGATGAAAATATAGGTTCACAATCTCTTATTTGCAATGTCAAAATCGCAAAAGGTTTGAAAACCCAAATGCTGGCCTGATAGGGGCTATGTATAGTGTTTATTTATCCATATGTGTTTTTTTGCAGAAATATCAACATTTGATGACAGGCTGCTATCCCAGGACTACTCTAGGCATATTACACTAGATGGTATAGGCATATATTACCTTTCCTAAAAACAGTAAGATTAATTTCCAAAATACACCTGTCCCCACAGTTTTGGATGAGTGATTACAGACCTTGATAATTATATATATATAAAACAATACTTTCTTTTAATGATCATTCAAATAGATCATATTGTATACAGCATCTGGCAAATACATTTATGGAATTGTTTAACATAGGCTCTTAAGATTTACTGTGGCCTACATGCTCTGGCCTCTGGTTACCTTTGACCTGATCTTCCATGGCTTCCCTCTCATTCACTCTCCTCCAGCCACATGGACTTTCTTGCTACTCTTCCACCACACTAAGCCTGTTATTGTTTTAAGGACTTTGCACATACTGTTCCCTCTCTTTCTGGAACATTCTTCCATTGATTTTCTCACTTCATTGAGGCCCCCTCACTTCACTGAAATCTTCATTCAAATGACACCTCTTCAAAGAGGCCCTCCTGACCACTCTAACCAACAGAAGGCCACCCATCATCTTCTGACCCCTCATTCTGCATTTTTCTCATAGCATTTATCATCATCCTATGATAGATTATAAATTTGTATATTAGTGTATGGTATTTCTTCTCTACTAGAAGTTTCATGAGGTAGGAGTTTTTTGAAAAGGTTTATTTATTTATTTGAGAGAGAATGTGTGAGTGTGTGGGGGAGGGGCAGAGGGAGAGAATCACAAGTAGCCTCCCCACTGAGCGTGGAGCCTGATGTAGGGCTTGATTTCATGACCCATGAGATCCTGACCTCAGTGGAAACCAAGGGTCGGATGCTTAACTGGTGGAGCCATCCAGGCACCCCCAGGGGAGGGATTTTTTGTGACTGACTTACTGTTGCATCTTCTAGAACCTAGAACAATGCTGGGGCATGTAGTAGGTGCTCAGTAAATAATTGTTGAATGAATTTTTCTGTTTGCCTCAAAATCAAGCAATTCATTTAATAGTTACAAGGCTCTCAATTGCCCTTTAGCAAACTAAGAAGCGTGCTTGTGAAAGTGTCCTGAGCTGGCTTTTAGGTCTCCTCCAGCCTCTTTCCCCACTGTTCTACTTCCACTGTAGGTTGTGGACCAATACATCTATCCTCTCTGAGCTCTGGTACTTGTCATGTGCTGTTGCTTCTGCCTAGAACTCTCTTTTCCCTCTACTGTAGGTAGCAGAATTGAGTCATTCTGGCATCAATTTCTAAAGCATCACATAGCATTGTTCACCTGTTTACTTGCCTATGGTTTCTATTTCCATACAGTATCAGGGAGTGTGTCTAATTCCTCAATGAATCCCAGCCCAGAGCACAGTGGCTAGCCTGGAGTAATCCTTAGTACATGAAAAACTGAGCTGAAGTGAAGTTGCACCCCATTCTGCACTAAGTCCTCTACTAAAGAAATATACTTTTTAATTTTTAGGAAATGCTTTTAAAGGGTTTTTACCCCCCACCCAAGAATGATGAAATGTCTTTAAAGCTGCAGTGAAACCAGGGCAATGTGTTTAGAGGCATAATTTCTCGAAAGAGAGTGATGAAAAACCATAGCTTATCTTTGAGCCACCCTAGTGAGATCACAGCTTGGACACTGAGCTTAGTTTTATGCACCGTATGTTCTAGGTAACTGGAAGATGATTGCAAAAGATGGCAGTAAGAAGGATTAAGTGTGATTATTTATGAGGCATAGTTAAAAGGAGACAGCATGCATATGTTCACTAACTATAGGGAATAGAGAAAATAGACGATCTCTAAATATCTGATGAACAAATCCACCCAAGGAATATATTTAACACAACAACAAAGGGATAAGTAAGAGGAGAGAGTATAAAAAGATAGGGAAAAAATTTAGAGAATTTTCAGCATATCACAAGATGGTTCTTATTAACAACCAGATTTCTCCAATAACAGCCCAAAAGCTGAATGATTATGGGTTGAGAAATTTGTGAAGGAGACATGAGCATCTGGGTACAGCTGAGTTTCCCAACCTTATTATGCTTTATATTACAGAAACAATGCATAATTTTTTATCTAATTCAATGTTTTCCTATTAGAGATGATTTTACCAGTTAAATAAATACCTCAAGTTCTGGATTATGACCTGTAACATACAGCTGAGATGAATTATGTAGGGAGTTGATCTCTTTGACCTCAAATGCCTTTCTAGTTTTGAAATTTATTTCCATGGTAAAGATTTACCTGGAGGTCCTGTGTGCCTGAAGAGGATGCTGTTGGGAATATTTGACTTAAACAGAAGACCAGTAGACCACGTAAATGACCACCAGGCTTTCCACACATTAGGATAATCTCAAGCTTTGTGATAATGGGAGGTTTTTGCAAGGTTGCTTTTGTCTCTTTATTTCATGGCTTACCTGAGTGTTACGAGTAGTGCCCTTCTAGTACTTACTCTATTTGCTTTGTATCTATTGTGTTTCTACAACTGAGTAAGACATAATGTTCTTGCCTTCATGGAACTTCCATTTTATTTGGAGGAGATAGATGATAAACAGAAAGACAAACAAATGGTGACTAACTTCAAATAAAGCTATTTGCACTGAAGAAGTGCTATAATGGCACAACCCAGAGGATCTTGCACAAAACTGTCCTCTAGGTCTAAAGACCACAGTCCGTGCACTTACTGATTTCTTAAAGATCTGAAGCCCTTTATTTGTGGTTCTTCAATATCATGAAATGAATAACATATTGTCTTCAGCAATATTTCTTTAAATTCCCTTTTCTTCTTCTTGATGTCCTACCTCCCCTTTCTTCTAAACCCCAGTCCCACTGGAGCTTCTCCTGAGGTGTCCAAAGAGTTCTCAGTGTGAGAGGCTTTGGTTGCTGTAGATTTTTTTTGTAGTTGTGTGTTAGGGAGAATTTAGAATTATCTGTCTTAACGTTTCACATGATGAAGTATACAACGTGGTAGATTGCTTTTTGTTTTGTTTTGGTATAGGTTTAAAGTTTTGAATTATTCTTATTCTGCTAGTCTCCACAATGAGTTCCTGGTGACCCAAAGCCACCTGGAACAGATACTCTTGGTGCCCTGCCAGTATCCCTATTCCCTCACCCTTTCAGGATATACCAGCTCGACTTCCATTGGAAGCACCTGTATCTCTGGCTTTCTCTGGACACTGAGGCAACTCTGCCCCCTCATGCCTAGAGAGCCAGGGACTTAAGTGCCCCAGAAAATGGCCCCAATTACCGACTGATGGGAGTTATTATTTAAACAACCAAGTTCTTTTGTCCCTTTGGTGGGATAGCTCAGTCTATGGCATGTGTTCTACATTGTTTCCTAGAGTTCCTCAGGAGGATTAAGCTTAATCACCTCTTGTAGTAACATGCTTTTTTGTCTGTCTTCCCTTCTCTGTTTTACTTTCATATTCTACTGGTGTTTCCTATTACTGACTTGCACTTGAATACCTGTCTCAGGATTTACTCCTGGGAGAACTCAAAGATACCACCTCCTGGTGATTATTAATCAAGTTGTAGATCAGAGAGTCATCCTGTACTGATTGTCTTGGCATTTGGATATCCTGGGTCCAAGGCAAGTGCCATGTGTTGATGCTTCTTATGTATGTATGTATGTATATATGTATGTATGCATGTATATATTGCTGAAGACCTTGAACCCAGTAATATGTTCACCCTAGACTGCTTAATAAGGGTTTAATAAATTATTAGATACCACTGTTTAGATCCTGAGTATATTCATGACATTTACCTTTTGATTGCTAAGTAGAAGACATGTAATGATCATAGGCTGATACTCTCTCAGGAGAAGTCTGGTGGTTGAGCTTTCCATTTTCATATGGTTCAGTGATTCTTTTCACAGTTAGTCTGGCTGCTGACACATGTGTTGAAATCTCTCATGCCACTCAGTCTGAGAAAAGCTGGTACTGCTGAGCTGAGTCTGTGCTCTTAAGAGCTAAAAAGAACCATTGTGTTATCAGAAACAACCCCAAATTGACAGATTAGGCAAGAAGTCTGGGCAGAGGGTTTAATTTCTATGCACAAAATTAGTCTGTATACAAACTGATCACATTTCTATTCCATCTGTGATTGTTTTCAGTTTCACCTAGTTATTCAAAATTCTCTAGTATTCTAGGTGGCCATGGTGTCTGTGTGATGACCTGTAAACTGACCATAATCCATAGTGACATTCTCTGAGAACCAAGCTTCTTAGGACATCAGTATTTCACACCAGGACATTTTGTAGGATACCTCGCTACTCTCCATGGGGTTCAAACGTCAGAAAGGATGAGAGATAGAAGACTTGGTGTAATGGCCTGCATGTAATGAAGCAGGCCAAAGAAAAAAATGATGGGGAAAAAAAAGGGAAATTGGGATGCCTGGGTGGGCATGGAGCCTACTACAGATTTGCTCTCCCTCTTCTCCCCTGCTTGCTCTCTCTCTGAAAAAATAAAACAAAATAAAAAGTAAAAAAATAAAAAGGAAAAATAAAGGGAAATGGTGTCAGGGTAAGTAAGGAAATATCCCAGTGTTCGTCCAGGTGTAATTGCTCATTGCTTCTCCTTAAATGTAGAAGTTGATGGGCAAATATATTTTCTTCCTTGGCACTAGGATTGGTAGGAAAGAGAAGGGAAGTATGCAATCCTGAAGGGAGGCTGCTATAAGAAGCATGGTGTGTAGTACCAAGAGTCTGAAGGCCAGTATTCTAGTCCCTGCTCATAAGCAGCATGATCTTGTACAATTATTTACCTGCTCTGCGATTTGCAATTGCGTTTATGGCAAAATTAAGTTTATTTCTCATACTCCTTTAGACCAGAAACATCGTGAAGTTAGGAATTGCATCTGAATCAGGAATTTATTTCTCCAGCATCCTAGACTATATTGAGAATGATTTTGAATTTGAAAGGGAGCAAGGCACAAGAACCCCATAGTCCTCAGAGATGGATTTAATTGACCTGCACCAAAGAAAGGGAGAATAGAAAGTAAAATGCTACTCTAGATTTCATTCAGTTATTTAAAGCATATTTCCTGAGTGCCTAGTGTATATAGTTCCAGGTTCTAGAAATATTGTAGCGAGCAGAACAAAAATCTTCATCTGCATGGATCTTTCATTATGGAGGACAAGACGATTAAAAAATATAGATAAATGAATTATATACAGTGTTTGGGAAGGGAAAGTGCTAAGTAGAAAAACAGCACGAAGGGAGAAAGGAAGGGACAAAGGAGTTTGCGGTGCGATTTTAGTTAGGATTACAGGAAAGGCCGAACGTGGTCGTAAAGTGGATCAAGTAAAGGTCTGCAAGCCCGTTGTTATGAGAAAAATATAAAGAAAAGGAGACTTAAGGATTAAAGAGCGATCCAAAGTGGGTAGAGGAAAAGGGTAGAGAAAAGAAAGAAA